>NC_088800.1:39308926-39921426 GCF_011386835.1 Chrysemys picta bellii
TGAAAAAACTGTTGGCACATGTTCAATAGAGCCTTGTTAGTTTGGCAGCAAAATTCTCAGAAGAGTCTGTACTGAGCATACTGCATCCCACAGAGAGAGAGGGCGTAGGAGGAAGGCAGCCAGAGGGCACAAGGAAAGAAGGGTCTATAACCACTAGACTTCACATCCAGGAGCCCTGAGTTTCTGTTCCTCTGCTGTCAGCAAAGAACTGCATAACTCACTGGCAAAGTCTCTGTCTCATTCCCTTCTAGTAGCTGGTCCGCACAGAGGATAACAGCCTGCTACTACTTCCAGTTACACTGTTAGCTCAAGTGGTAGAGGTCCCTTCTGCAGATCTAAAGGTTTGAAGCCTGCTGATGACTCAAGCTGGTGGTCAGTATGGTTCCGCATAATGGGATTTTTTTCAGGTTTTTTAAAAATTAGGAGATTGTAGCCTTAATCTTTTAACAATTTTTTTTAAATACAGAGTCAAGCACTCAGGTTAGGAAATGCCAGAATTAAGGTTGCCTGTGTAACTGTATTTCAGCCCCCTTGTGCATACCCACCGATAGTCTTTAATTACATAATCACGTACTAGTTTTTCTATGGGACCTCTGCCCCTTTCACTGTATAGGATGAACGAGGCTTTCTTCTGGCAACTAGCAGAAGTTGCTAGATCGCAGGCCCTGGTTCTCATGGGAGACTTTAATCACCCTGATATCTGCTGGGAGAGCAATACAGCGGTGCACAGACAATCCAGGAAGTTTTTGGAAAGTGTAGGGGACAATTTCCTGGTGCAAGTGCTGGAGGAACCAACTAGGGGCAGAGCTTTTCTTGACCTGCTGGTCACAAACAGGAAAGAATTAGTAGGGGAAGCAAAAGTGGATGGGAACCTGGGAGGAAGTGACCATGAGATGGTCGAGTTCAGGATCCTGACACAAGGAAGAAAGGAGAGCAGCAGAATACGGACCCTGGACTTCAGAAAAGCAGACTTTGACTCCCTCAGGGAACAGATGGACGGGATCCCCTGGGAGAATAACATGAAGGGCAAAGGGGTCCAGGAGAGCTGGCTGTATTTTAAAGAATCCTTATTGCGGTTGCAGGAACAAACCATCCCGATGTGTAGAAAGAATAGTAAATATGGCAGGCGACCAGCTTAGCTAAATAGTGAAATCCTTGCTGATCTTAAACGCAAAAAAGAAGCTTACAAGAAGTGGAAGATTGGACAAATGACCCAGGAGGAGTATAAAAATATTGCTCAGGCATGCAGGAGTGAAATCAGGAAGGCCAAATCACACTTGGAGTTGCAGCTAGCAAGAGATGTTAAGAGTAACAAGAAAGGTTTCTTCAGGTGTGTTAGCAACAAGAAGAAAGTCAAGGAAAGTGTGGGCCCCTTACTGAATGAGGGAGGCATGTGGAAAAAGTGACCGAGGATGTGGAAAAAGCTAATGTACTCAATGCTTTTTTTGCCTCTGTCTTCACGAACAAGGTCAGCTCCCAGACTGCTGCACTGGGCAGCACAATATGGGGAGAAGGTGACCAGCCCTCTGTGGAGAAAGAAGTGGTTCGGGACTATTTAGAAAAACTGGACGTGCACAAGTCCATGGGGCCGGATGCGCTGCATCCGAGGGTGCTAAAGGATTTGGCGGATGAGATTGCAGAGCCATTAGCCATTATTTTTGAAAACTCATGGTGATCGGGGGAGGTCCCAGATGACTGGAAAAAGGCTAATGTAGTGCCCATCTTTAAAAAAGGGAAGAAGGAGGATCCGGGGAACTACAGGCCAGTCAGCCTCACCTCAGTCCCTGGAAAAATCATGGAGCAGGTCCTCAAGGAATCAATTATGAAACACTTAGAGGAGAGGAAAGTGATCAGGAACAGTCAGCATGGATTCACCAAGGGGAAGTCATGCCTAACTAACCTAATTGCCTTCTATTATGAGATAACTGGCTCTGTGGATGAGGGGGAAGGCAGTGGATGTGTTATTCCTTGACTTTAGCAAAGTTTTTGATACGCTCTCCCACAGTATTCTTGCCGCCAAGTTAAAGAAGTATGGGCTGGATGAATGGACTGTAAGGTGGATAGAAAGCTGGCTAGATCGTCGGGCTCAACGGGTAGTGATTGATGGCTCCATGTCTAGTTGGCAGCCAGTTTCAAGCGGAGTGCCCCAAGGGTCGGTCCTGGGGCTGGTTTTGTTTAATATCTTTATTAATGATCTGGAGGATGGTGTGCACTGCACTCTCAGCAAGTTTGCAGATGACACTAAACTAGGAGGCGTGGTAGATACACTAGAGGGTAGGGATCGGATACAGAGGGACCTAGACAAATTAGAGGATTGGGCCAAAAAAAAACCTGATGAGGTTCAACAAGGACAAGTGCAGAGTCCTGCACTTAGGACTGAAGAATCCCATGCACTGCTACAGACTAGGAACCGAATGGCTAGATAGCAGTTCTGCAGAAAAGGACCTAGGTGTCACAGTGGACGAGAAGCTGTATATGAGTCAACAGTGTGCTCTTGTTGCCAAGAAGGCTAACGGCATTTTGAGCTGTATAAGTAGGGGCATTGCCAGCAGATCGAGGAACGTGATCGTTCCCCTTTATTCGACATTGGTGAGGCCTCATCTGGAATACTGTGTCCAGTTTTGGGCCCCACACTACAAGAAGGATGTGGAAAAATTGGAAAGAGTCCAGTGGAGGGCAACAAAAATGATTAGGGGTCTGGAGCACATGACTTATGAGGAGAGGCTGAGGGAACTGGGATTGTTTAGTCTCCAGAAGAGAAGAATGAGGGGGGATTTGATAGCAGCCTTCAACTACCTGAAGGGGGTTCCAAAGAGGATGGATCTCAGCTGTTCTCAGTGGTGGCAGATGACAGAACAAGGAGCAATGGTCTCAAGTTGCAGTGGGGGAGGTCCAGGTTGGATATTAGGAAACACTATTTCACTAGGAGGGTGGTGAAGCACTGGAATGCGTTACCTAGGAAGGTGGTAGAGTCTCCTTCCTTGGAGGTTTTTAAGGCCCGTCTTGACAAAGCCCTGGCTGGGATGATTTAGTTGGGAATTGGTCCTGCTTTGAGCAGGGGGTTGGACTAGATGACCTCTTGAGGTCCCTTCCAACCCTGATATTCTATGATTCTATGATTGATGGTGCCCTGGGAATGCATCAGGGTTGTGTGTAATGAAGGAGACCGTTGTCTGTGGGACACTTGCCTTATTTGTTGTAGAGGTTGGAACGTGTGTAGTGAATGAGAGAGGCAAGGTGGGTGAGGTAATACCTTTTATTGGACCAACTTCTGTTGGTGAGATAGACAAGCTTTTGAGCTACATAGCTCTCTCTCTCGCCAAGAGAAGTTGGTCCAGTAAAAGATATTACCTCACCCCCCCCCCCCTTGTGTGTCTCATATCCTGGGACCAACATGACTACAACTACACTGTGTACATATAGTGAATGAGGCAGAGGATTGCAGGAGAAGAGAGGTGGTCCTGTTGATAAGGAAATACAATCCATTTTTCCATGGTGATATTCTATCCCTGCCTCTGCCACAGATTTGCTGCATGATGCTAGTCAAGTCACTTAAAACAAGCTTTTCACAGTTGCCCACTAATTGTGTGTTCCTTAACTTTCTGGATGCACAACATGAGACACCTAGAGCCAGATTTACAGAAGTGCTGAGAGCACACCACTGCAGCTGAAACCAGCTGGAATGAAATTTTTGTGGTGAGCAGTAAATTCCTTGAAAAATGCATTTTTTGGGGCACCGAAACTATTTGCAAATTTGGTGAATATTTTTGGCCAAAAAAAAACCACCCTGAAGAAGAAACCTGGAACAGAATACAAAGTATACAGTGCTTACTTTATATTATTTTTATTACAAATATTTGCACTGTAAAAATGATAAAAGAAATAGTATTTTTCAATTCACCTCATACAAGTACTGTGGTGCAATCTTTGTTGTGAAAGTGTAACTTCAAATGTAGATTTTTTTTTGTTACATTGATTTGTTTTTGAGTCCAGTTATGTAAAACTTTAGAGCCTACAAGACCACTGAGTCCTACTTCTTGTTCAGCCAATTGCTAAGACAAACAAGTTTGTTTACATTTATGGGATATAATGCTGCCCACTTGTTATTTACAATGTCACCTGAAAGTGAGAACAGGTGTTCGCATGGCACTTTTGTAACCGGCGTTGCAAGGTATTTACGTGCCAGATATACTAAACATTCATATCTCCCTTCATGCTTTGGCCACCATTTCAGAAGACATGCTTTCATGCTGATGATGCTCGTTTAAAAAAAAAAAGTGTTAATTAAATTTGTGACTGAACTCCTTGGGGGAGTATGTCTCCTGTTCTGTTTTACCTGCATTCTGCCATATAGTTCATGTTATAGCAGTCTCAGATGATGACCCAGCACGTGTTCATTTTAAGAATGCTTTCACAGCAGATTTGACAAAACACAAAGAAGGTACCAATGTGAGATTTCTAATGATAGATAAAGCACTCAACCCAAGGTTTAAGAATCTGAAGTGCCTTCCAAAATCTGAGAGGGATGAGGTGTGGAGCATGCTTTCAGATGTCTTAAAAGCGCAACACTCCAATGTGGAAACTACAGAACTCGAACCAGCAAAAAAGAAAATCAACCTTCTGCTGGTGGCATCTGACTCAGATGATGAAAATGAACATGCATCGGTCTGTTCTGCTTTGGATTGTTATCGAGCAGAACCCATCATCCGCATGGACACACACATTCTGGAAATATAGTTGAAGCATGAAAGGACATATGAATCTTTAGCGCATCTGGCACGTAAATATCTTGCAATGCCGGCTACAACAGTGCCATGCGAACACTTGTTCTCACTTTCAGGTGACCTTGTAAACAAGACGTGAGCAGCATTATCTCCTGCTAATGAAACCAAACTAGTTTGTCTAAGCGATTGGCTGAAGTAGGACTGAGTGGACTTGTAGGTTCTAAAGTTTACATTGTTTTATTTTTGAATGTAGTTATTTTTTGTGCATAATTCTATATTTGTAAGTTCAACTTTCATGATAAAGAGATTGCACTACAGTACTTATTAGGTGAATTGAAATACTTTTTTTACAGTGCAAATATTTGTAATTAAAAATAAAATATAAAGTGAGCACTGTACACTTTGTATTCTATGTTGTAATTGAAATCAATGTATTTGAAAATGTAGAAAACATCCAAAAATATTTAAATAAATTATATTCTGTTATTGTTTAACAGTACGATTAATCTTTTTAATCACGTGACGGCCCTAATGCTAAGTACTCTGGGAAATCAGGCCCTAGGTGTCTCACATTAAGCGCCTTAAATTATTGGACACTTTTGACAACTTTGGCCTTAATCTCTCTGCCTCATTTTCCAAACTGTAAAATGGAAATAATGCCACCATCTTTCCTCACGGGGGTGTTGTGCAGATAAATTAATGCGACAGCCACACATTGAATGAGGACAATACAAAGTAATATTGAATACCCATTCACTGAACGAGGCAGGGGGAAAAATAGTATGTGATCATGTAATTAAAGACTATTGTAATGCATACACACAGGAATGCCAAATTAAGGTTGCACAGGTAACCTTAATTCTGACAATTCCTAACTTGGATGTTTGACTTTGCAGCCTTAATGTTCTTTTATTGGAGTTTTTTAATGTAATTTGATATAGTCTCACATGAGTACCTTCCAGTAGCACACTAAGCAAAGTGGGTGACATCTGTCACGTGTGGCTAAGGATGAGAATTGTGTGTGTAGTGTATCGTAGTGTTTAGATTCTGGTGGGGGGGGGTTGTGTGTACTCCCTGCTGTGTGTGTTGAAGGCAGTTCCAAGAAGTGTGCTCCGCACTTGGAGCGGAAGATGGTGAGGTTTGTGATGGTCCTTTGTCCCTGTGGGGGTTTGTTCCACAGTCTCGGCTGAACCCCCATTGTATCAAGGCCTCTAAAACAACACTTGACCCATTTCACTGGTTCCTAGCAGTGCTTATACATCCATGAGTGAAGCCCCTGATGCAGGTTCACTTCTAAGGCTGACTATTCAAATGAAATTTGTTGCCATGGTCTGGTTGCTACATCATCTTCCAAGGGTCCAGTCTTAATATATACTGACTATTAGTCTGTTTGCTTGTGAATTATCGTGCTTTAGTGAGTCTGTCGAACCAGGGAACTCTCTTGAAGGATCTCTCCTTGTTTCCTTTTATAGCGAGACAGAACAATTGGCCACCCTTTCCCAAGAAGTGTCCAATCAAGCCGTGTTTCTATCAGGACTTCTCTGCAGACATCCCAGCTGATTACCAGCGAATATGCAAGATGCTGTATTACTTGTGGATGTGTGAGTAAGCACCTATAACTGGCACAGTTGGGGAAATAGTGTTGGGCTGGAAGGAAAATTTGGAATGGTTCTTTCTCAGGAGGCTTTCTATCAAATGCTGACTTTTCCATAGTAGCTATTGATGCTGAAGTCATCTGTAGGTGTCCTTTGTGGCTGTAAAATCCTGGTCCTCTGTTTTTTAAAGACCGATCTTAAAAAAAGACTCTAGTTTAACCCCAAATTATTGGGCTTAATGCAGATATTTCTAGATGAAATTCTATGGCCTGTATTATGTAGGACTACATAATCATAATGGTCCCTTCTGGACTATAAAATCTATGAATCTGAAAGGATGGTGGATGTGTTTAGCTATAATGCATCAGGTAACCCAAGCTATGCTCCCCTCTTGTTGTTTATCAGTCTGTCCACCTAAAGTAGTAATCATGTGGGATGTTGTAATCACATCCCCAGCAGCCAGTTAAGAAGAATTAAGACTTTAGGCTGGAGCAATAAGGAGCAGTATCAGATGGGACCCTTACAGTAAGATCCATCTTTCCATGCAGATGGCCCTCAACAGGGAAGGGAAATGCTGAAACTATGGCTCACGTGCTACCTAGTTTCTATAGACTATGTTGTGCATTGTGGTCCATGAGAGGGCAGTGATGCTTTGGCACTTTGTGGATTTTCTGAGAGATTGCTAATCTGTTTCCTTTCTTTCTCCCATCCTGAACAGTTCACTCAGTTACCCTGCTTCTAAACCTGCTTGCTTGCCTGGCATGGTTCACCGACAGACCACAGAGAGGAGTAGACTTTGGTCTCTCAATTCTGTGGTTTATTTTGTTCACCCCTTGTGCTTTCCTCTGTTGGTATCGACCCATCTACAAGGCTTTCAGGCAAGTACCATTTTTCAGTTTAACAGGGATACAGCTGTTACTGGGAGGACGTGCTGTTTAATCTGATCATAATGTGTTTGCCTGGGGGATTTTTCAAGTCTTCAGTACACTAGATAGACCAAAATCTCCCTTACAGACTGGATGTTGGGGGTATGTGCTGGTGGTGTGGAAGAGAGATTGATCTTTTACTCACTCTGATGAACTTAGACTGGATAATCTTAATGGTCCCTTTTCACCTTAAAATCTACAACCTATCGAGATGGATGTAGTGAAAGATCATCTGACTGCGGCTAAATGTACCATATTAGATACAGTAGAAACCTAACGTAACTGGGAAATGCCTGTCAATGAGAAATTAACATAGATCCAGTGTCCAAACCCCAGCTGATTATTTGGTCCTAGTTACTATTCATGTTCAGAAAATTCTTGACAGTAGCAGCCCAGTAAAGCAGACTGGTTATATAACAAGTATTGAGGAAGTGGGCTTTACCATCCTACATACCATACGGAATGAGTGAGTGCATATTGCAGCCACTGTGGTTGATCACTCTCTTGCTGCATGGCTTCCTCTTGGTGCCGCAATCCCTACCCCTCATGCAATCTTCAGCTGGAGAAGGGTTCGTTGCAATTGTTGCCCGTTTATTTACAAAATGCTTTTGTGATTTGTATCATGCGTCTGTCCTGGGTTTCACTCACCCCATCTCTCACCTTGCAGGTCTGACAGCTCCTTCAGCTTCTTTGTGTTCTTCTTCGTCTTTTTCTGCCAAATTGCAATCTACATCGTCCAGGCAGTCGGCATTCCTGGCTGGGGGGACAGGTAAGCATGACTTACTGTGTGTGCAGTGCAGCCCTGAACTGGCACATTGCACTCCAAGCCCTAGGGATGCACTTCACTGCTCTGCAGCCAGCAGCAGCCGGGAGCGGGGCATGTTTTTCCTCTGAAACCTACATTTTATGTCAAACTTCAAAACAAATAAAACCAACCAGTCAAAGACACCTTCATTGAACAGCCCATTTTAAAAGTTAAGAATTGCAAAGTTTCAGTTTAATAGTTTGACAGCCCTGGAACCTGATGTCCTAATTATCCTCAGAACAGTGGCACCTGGGGATTTTTCTGCCACTGTGACTCAGCCTAGAGCCCACTTCTCAGATTCGATGGTAGTTCAGTATAAAGCCTTCTCACACTGCAGTCATTCTACTGAGAGGAGCTAATTATGAGCTGATGTACTTGTGCTCCTTATGGGCAACTGAGTCCCATCAATAGCAACACCACAATTAGGAAACAGGGTGGGCAGTAGAGTTCCCACAATGCACCACCTTTCTAGGGCTAGAATGTCGACATAGGGGGTGGGAGCTAGGCACCCTGGGGTAGGGTTACTTTGACTCGGGTCCGTACACTGCAGTGTGGATGCCAGAGCCCTAGGTTTGAGCATGGGTCTGAAAATCCTTAACCTAGGGTGAAAATGCAGTGTAGACACCGAAGCTCATGGTTCCCTGACACAGGTCAGCTGACTCGAGTCCTACTAACCCTAGGCTTACATTGCTGTATAGACATACCCATACTGCACTGTGAGAAGGGAACCGCACAAGGGAATGGGAAGGCACCTCAGTGATCCTTTTCAAAGCTAGTCTAGCATCTGGAATGGGTAACTTCCTGCATGAGACTAAATTCAGTAAGGAACTTTTCCTGTGATCTGATATTCCTGCAGCAGCTCCACTTGGCTGCATGTCCTCTATGGTCCTTCAGTCCTCTTGTCATCAAATAACCCGAGTAACCTAGGGCTCTCCCAGAGTCTTGTCTATTCTCTTGTCCCTGTGTATACCTGGTACTCTTCATGTGATGAGCCCTCTTTCTTGCAGTGGTTGGATTGCAGCTCTGGACGAGACACGAAATAACTGGGCTGTGTCCATAGTCATGATGGTGGTGGCCGCATTCTTCACGCTGTGTGCTGTCCTCTCACTCTTCCTCCTAAAGCGGGTAAGTTACTGAAAGACAAGAGCAGCTCCAACTTGGATCCTGCATCCTAGGGCAGTTCACCACCAGTAGCAAAGTATTTCCAGGTATTGAATCATAGTCTCTTCTAGAGTTTTGTGGTTCGTAACCAGCTTAGTATCGAAGGAAGGATGAAAGTAGCAAGTTTGTCAAGAGCTTTTGGAAAGCACGTTTTCCTGTTCCTCCTCCTGGATTTGTACAAAGTCCCTCGCAAGAAGCTGTGATGGAAACATAAGTAATCATGTGGATGGGAAACTAGATAAGAGACTGAAAACAGAATAGGTGGTCTGTTTTCTATATGGCAAAAGGTTATCAGGGAGGGGAGGCCCCCACAAGACCAGCATATAATATCTAGAAAAGCAGGGGAAAGCAGTGAGGTGGCAAGATTTGCAGATGCCATTTAGGTGAATTGAGACTAGAACAGATTGTCAGGAAGTCCAAAGGGACCCAGACACAGTAGGAGACTGGGTACCATGAGGACAGATGAAATTCAGCATTGACAAATGCAGGGAAGTGAAACTGCCAGGAATCGCATGAACTGGTCTTAGACATTGTTGGGTTCTAGATTAATTGTAACCGCTTGGGAAAGCTTGGGCTTCATTGGGGATGGGTCACTGAAGGCCTTTACTCAGTCAAAAAAGCAAACAATGCCCTGATGCATAAAGCATAAGAAAGAAAAGAACATCGGCAGGATCCTGCCACTCTGTGAATGAGGTAAATGGTCCAGCCTGGCCTGCAGTACTGTGCTTGGCTCGTACAGCAGGGGGTGGAAAAGATTACAGCTGTTCAAGAGACTTCCATACCAAGAGTCAGTGAAAAGATAGGGACTGGTTAGTCTAAAGAGGGGTTGTGGTAGAGGTAGACAAAACAATGAATGGGCTAGAGAACAGAAATCTCATCTCTCTCTGATCACACTTTTATCCAGTGCATAATTGACCTGTTCACTGTCCCAAGATCTCAATGAGGCCAAGAGCTAAGTAGAATTTCAGAAAAGATCAAACGCTTACATGGATCGTGAGAACAGCCACAGTTACACTAGATAGGCTAAAATATATAAGGGCTGTGAATCTTCCCACTTTGGGTAATGTGCCACTTATTAGCTTCTTCCTAGCTCATCAATTATGGGCACATTATTCTATAACTGCCCATCAAGAAGCTTCTTGGACCTTCCCCTGAAGCATCTGGTCCTGGCCAGTTTTGGAGATGGGACACTGGGCTGACCTGGGAAAGTAATTCTTACATTCTTCTGCCAAATACTTCAAAACCATCACTACCACATGGTGCCCATTTAAACTATACCATGGTCTGCCCCCTGCAGCCACGAACCAGTTCCCTCCTGCTGTCCCAACTTTGTTCCAAACATGTCCCACCTGCCTTCCTCCTGCAGTGTCTGGATGAAAGTTTGCCAGATATCAAAGGCAACTGGGGCATCTTGGAGCTGGGGTGGGGGTGGGGGGGGCGCGAGTGAATTCCGTAGTCGCCTCCTCCTTGAGTCCTAAATGACTCCTGGGATGATGTCTGCCTCTGTGACACCAAGTACCAACATACCCAGGTCTCTTGTGTGACGCAGTGTTCAGGGGTCAGGCTTACACACCATCCTTCAGTTGCATGGAGGTCCCTGGTTATTCATCCTCCTCTGAGTTGAGTGCTCTAACATGTAACGTGTGAGGATCTCCTCCTCCTCAATCTTCCACAGCTCGTGCTGGATGTGATTTGGCTGCCAGCCCCTTTTTTTGCTGCTGGCATCCCTTCATGCCTGCGAGGCTAGCTAGCTATGGAACTAGGGGGAGAGGGATTTGCTAGCTTCCTGTGTGCTGTCCGGAGGTCCTGGAGAATCCCGTAGAGAGGTGGTGTTGGGGCGAAAGGGAGAGTCCTTTGGCTGACTGATTCTCTCTCCTTTCTCAGGTGCACTCTTTGTATCGCCGGACAGGAGCCAGTTTCCAAAGGGCCCAGGAAGAGTTCTCCCATGGCATCCTCACCAACAGGAACTTCCAGAACGCAGCTGCCGGGGCCGCTTCTTCAGCTGCACAGGGCGCTTTCCGGGGAAACTAGCCCTTCCCATGGGCGCCACCACCGTGCTCCCTTCCCCTTCCTTTTTCATCACAACCTGATCTTAAGATGCACTTTCCACGGCACCATGCTAACTCCACGACGCCAGCTGCGGAGATGAGAAGAGGTCTCCGTAGCTTCAGCTCATCTGCATTTCTGGCGACTAGTTCTTCTTTCCTTGCTTTGGGGTGGGGGGCTAGGTAGGGAAATATTCTCTTAAATCAAATATAGCTCTCCTTATCCAGGACAGGTTTGACGTTTCTTTTACTACCTCTCCTGCTTGCCCATGCTCCTGTGATAGAGAGAGGAATCTCGTCACTTTTTAGCAACTCTTCCACTGGGCTTTGCTCTGAAGGATTTATTTTGTAACTTACATGAGGTGGGTGTTAATAATAAGGGCGGAAGCTGCCCTTTGTTTGCAACATCTATTCTAATTAGTTCTTGACCTCTTACTGCCTGGCTCCCGTGGGGTCGGGTTAACATGTGGCATAAAGGGGGCTGTTGGGAAACTGCTCTTTGCCATCCCATCATGGTGCAAATCTCTCTCCCACTTGTTTTTTCTCACCTTGGGGTGAGGGTCCTACCCAAGATTGTATTATGGAATCTTACTCCTGTAGCCCCCAGGAGCTGCATGGAGGGTTAATTAATGGAGTGCAGCCTTCACCATAGCCTTAAATTTTGGGGGGGGGGATCATCTCTGTACCTCACCAGCCACTGTAGCAGCATTTAAGAGACCAGCGGCTTCATGGGGGACTCCGCAGAGTTGGGTATGTGTCCCATAGGTTTAGGATGGGGGAAGGGGGGTGGAATTGAGCCAGCAAACCAGTTTTGAGAGGAAGTGCTCTAGACTTTATACAGCTTGCTCAGCCCCTGGTGAGTGGGGTGCCGGGTTCAGAACACTACATATGCCTGCAGCTGGCCCTTCCTGTTCCCTGCCAGCTTGCTCTCCACATTTGAGAGGATCGTCCTACGGATTCCAGGGGGTGCGTGGACTGTCTCCAGGGGGAATTCATAGGGTTCTCAAGAGAGAGGAGTCTTGGTTGCAGCATGTTCCTTTTTGAAAGCAGTGCCTGCGCAAAGCCCTCTCGGGGGTGTTGCTGGAAGCACGTGCCACCTTATCTGGACTGCATGCCTCTGCTCAGGAGATAACCACCCCCCTACTCTGCCTCACTTAAGATCACACATCTGTTTTGCTGGGGATCGTGTGTGGCTGGATTTTGAGTCCATTTGTCTGGTTTTTGGTGACAGAGTTTGCTGTGTTTGACCTTGAGCAACTGGTAAGTTCCTGAGGGGCACTCCTGAGAGCCTCGGGGGGGCGGGGCGGTGTCTGCACTTTCTTTAGATTTGTGACTTTCGCAGTGAAAAAAGTACCCGCTCTTCACCAGCTGCTTTCTCTCCCCCCTCTTGTTGGGTGTTGAATCTTTAGTATCCCGGTCTCACAAGCCCCTTTTCTAACAAGTCACTTCACCAGCAGGCTGAAAAGGGATTAGGAGGGGGAAAGCAGGAGCGCTCCTGTGCACTGAAGAAATCCAGGATCTCTGGGAAGGACGGGGGACACGCCCTGAAAATAATGGTGTGATTATTTGCAAATTGCTTATAATTGATGATGGCAGCATTGGTGTGGCTGTGCAATGCGGAAACTCCTCCCCCAGACTCAGCCTTGATGCCGCTCTCTTTAGAGGCTACAGAAACTCTTCAGGGCTTGCTGAGTGCATCTGGCAGCTCCTAGTCTGAAGTGTGTTCAAAGTAATTATTCAGTCGGTCTAGAAAGGAGAAAAACGCCAGCCTCCAGCACCCTGAAATGTTTGCTCCCTTCTGTCGCTGTCATTGGTGCCCGTGACACCCGGTCTGTTGAGAATTTTGCCCTTTCTGCAGAGGGATTGAGTGGAGTTGGGGCGGGGGGGGGGGGGGGGAGTCTACTGTGGAATTGGGACCCTTGGGGGTTTGCTTACATCCATATTTGATCTGGTTAACCAATCAAAACATAGTTAATTAATCCCTATCAGATTAGGGCCAAGTCTGTTTGTTTTGTGGGCTCTGAGGAAGATGAAGGGCAGGGGAAAAACTGGGAGGAGCAAAGTGCTTGATACCTTCATGTGAACAAAGGAGGGGTTAGTTTCCACGGTGTGTGTTATATGGAAAAAGTGACTGGGTTGTCGTTAACCACCCCCCTTCCAGCGTAATGGCAGACCAGGTCTGTTTGAGCTGATCCAGTGCACCTGGTGAGGTTTCCTCTAGCCTCTCACTCTTTTGAATGTACATGATGATGGAAAAATTTGACTTTAAAATCCCCCCTTTCTGATGTATTTCCCCCTTTAATCTTTTTGTGTAAAAATGTATATGTCAAGTCACTTTTGTGCTTAAATAAAAAACAAAATAAACCTAACCCCCCAACCTTTCTGGGAATCTCTGCTGGTTTGGAATGGTTCCTCTATGAGGAGAGATTAATAAGACTGGGACTTTTCAACCTGGAAAAGAGACAACTAAGAGAGATATGATAGAGGTCTATAACATCATGACTAGTATGGAGAAAGTAAATAAGGAAGTGTTATTTACTCATAACACAAGAACTAGGGGTCACCAAATGAACTTAATAGACAGCAAGTTTAAAACAAACAAAAGGAAGTATTTCTTCACACAATGCACAGTCAACCTGTGGAACTCTGCCAGAGGATGTTGTGAAGGCCAAGACTATAACGGTTCAAAAAAGAACTAGATAAGTTCATGGAGGATAGGTCCATCAATGGCTATTAGCCAGGATGGACAGGGATGGTGTCCCTAGCCTCTGACAGAAGCTGGGAATGGGCGATGGGATGAATCACTTGATATCTGTTCTGTTCATTCTCTCTGGGGCTCCTGCCATTGGCCACTGTCGGAAGACAGGATACTGGGCTAGATGGATCTTTGGTCTGACCCAATATGGCTGTTCTTATGTTTCAACTAGTAGTGATTGCACATGTCCATTCCATACGTTAGTCACAGAAGTCCGAGGCTAGCTCAGAGGAGAGCCATATGAAGATTCATCTGAAGCATGTTGCTGTCAGTGCTGTGCATTTTGGGTGCACAGCTCTTTGGCACACTGGTCAGGTGGTGAGAATTGAAGTGGAAATGTTATTTTCACTGAGCCGGCTTGCAGAGAGCACAGTGGTGTCTGGGATCCATTGCGAATGAAGCCCTCCTCCCACTCTGTCCACATGTGCAATCTTGAGACTGCCTCTGCTTCAGGGTTTACCATGTTTAGGGAAGCCAAGTCCACTGTCAGGACAATAAAACCAAGGGCTTGTCTACACTTGGAAAATTATCAGAATAACTACTCCAGAATGAATGTTCTGTATATATACAGCCCCTAGCACAAGGGGTTTCTGGTCCGTGAGTAGGGCTTCTAGGTGCTACGATAATATAAATGATCTGGAGTAGTTATTTGTAGCATGAACCCTCTAGTTTTGGTATTCATAGATTACAACCAAAAAGGGACCATTGTCATCTAGCCTGACCTGTGTTACACAAGCCCCAGGACTTCCCTGAGTTAATTCCTGTCTTAACAAGTCTCAGGGAAAACTCCAGTCAGTGTTCACACAGGGCTTATACCAAAATAATTCCAGAATAGCTATTTCAGTAAACTTCCATGTGTAGACAAGCCCCGATTGTGCCCCCTTCACTTCAGCTTCACCGCATGGCATCTGCTGAGCCTCTGACGCCCCACGCTTCAAGCAATTCTGGCCTAATTAATGATGGCCAAAACGTGGCTCTGATGGTGACTTGGGTTTGCTGCGTAACATTTCTGCCACATTAACCACCTCGGATGCACAAGGCTGCCCTCAATGTCGGAGCAAAAGTGGGTAGGACGGTGTCTGGAGTGATGTTTTCCATCCCACAAAAAATGTTGAGGCTTGCAATTTTTTTCATCCCAATAGAAAGTGCAAAATCTTCATTTTGGGTCAATCCAATTTTTTTGGTTTTGATTTTGATCTTTTTAATTTTTTTTTTACTCAATCAGAACTTTTTGTTCTGAAACACCAACATGGGACACTTTGAAAATTTTGAAACTTTGTTTTTTTTATGAACAAAATATTGTTGATTGATACAAATTTGTGAACAATTTCAGTTTAATCAAAATGCCATGGACAAAAACAGTTCCGATGAAAACAGATCTAGCGGCTCTGCTCCTGAAGAAATAGGTGTAGTGCTGTTTCTGCCACAATGGCCGAAGATCTCTAGAGTAGGGCTTTGCCAACTGTATATGTGAGCTCCATGTTCTATCCATTCACTTCGCAATGATACTTTATGGTACGTCAAGCAATAAAGTTTGGGAGTCGCTGCTCTACAGTCCTATGCTCCAGGGCCTGGCTCCCTGGACGTTCCTTGACACCTGCCCAAAGTAAATGAAAAGTGCTGCCAAATCGATACGATGGCATGTAACATCCATTTTGCGTGGGTGGAAATGGCTGTACAAGACGCATAGAGATGAAGAATCAGGGCCTGGTCTAAGGGAGCGAGAGCTCTCTTCCATCTAACCGTGGCATTGTGAGTGATGATCTGGTGTTGCCCCTATGGATACCGTGGCCTTGACCTCCCAAACTTCTACCCACCATCTTCCTCCTAGCTGAGGAATCGGTAAAAAGGAAGAGATGGGAGATTAAATCTATGCTAGTTAACCTGACCGTAAGTTTAAAAGGAGAGGATGGAACTGGATCCTCCTCCTACTGATCCCACATAGAGGATTCAACTACTTAAGCTAAAGAGGTTGCCACAGAGCATTTGATGGGAGCGTAATCTGCTCATCTTTAAATACATCTTCTGCTTACTTCTAAAAACTGCTTTAACAGTCACCTAGCAACATGGCAGATGAACTTAGTGTTCTTGGTATTATTAGTCTGTGTCTAACTTTGTGCCTTCAAGAGGGAGTAAGGGGGGGGGGGGAGAGGTTAGGCAGCTTGGGGTATTGTTTCTTACAGGGGCATGGGTGCCTTGTCCTGGGATCCCTCTCCCAAAGAGTGGGGCTCAAGCTTGTTCTGTCTCTGCTCAGTTGTGAGCAGTGGATGCTCCACGACCCTTAGGGCCAGTCTCTGCAGTAGCTCTATGGCAGTGGTTCTTAACCTTTACTGCAGCCTGCATCCCTTTGGTTCTCAAAATATGTTCTTGCACCCCTTAAACCTAGATATATTTTTTGTTTGTATACTACAGTAATTGTTTAAAAAAAAAGTATAATGTTAATAAATACATAGGTTTGATTAAACAAAGTAACTATACTTGCATGTCTGTGCTTAATTTGTGTTTTCGATGATTTACCTTCTAAACAAATCTGGCATGTCTCACACCCCTGGGGGGAGGAACCCCAGGTTAAGAACCACTGGTCTATGATGTGTGTGAGAGACTGGAAGGGTGCTACCCACCCAACAGGACTGAGTAGAGAAGACGGCACTTTTTTGAAGGAAAGGTGGAGAGTACAGATGCACAGGTGGGGTGCTGAGAGAAAGGAGCAAATACCATGGCTCAATGCATTGTGTGCTATCCTTGCCAAGGGTACGAATGTAACCAGCTCTCATTGCTTTCATGGCCCTCGTGTTTCATTGCAGCCAGGGACGGCTCCAGGCACCAGCACAGCAAGCGCATGCCTGGGGTGGCAAGTCGCAGGGGGCGGCAGTTAGGCGGCCTTCAGCGGCGTGGCTGCGGGAGGTCCGTCGTTCCCGCAGTTTCGCCGGCAGGTACGCCGAAGCTGCGGAACCGGGCAGATCACCAGCAGAAACGCCGTTGAAGCCGCGTGACTGCGGACCGCCCAAAGGCATGCCGCCAAAGGCTGCCTGACTACTGTGCTTGGGGTAGCAAAAAATATAGAGCCACCCCTGATTGCAACACTATGCCTTGGGTCCAGCACTAATCCCACTCTAATGAGGTAACACTTCCTGGCTTTTAAATGAGTTGGTTATGACTAATCTTACCACTTTCTAGTCAGGTTGCTAGCACTGGTGCTTTGCACTGAGTTAGTGGTGGAGATGAGAGGTGGGCAAGCTGTAAAGCAACAGTGGGGAAAATAGTGGTTACTTAATATTTCAAAAATATTTCAGCAGAATCCCTCCTTATCTCCTACCAACCCTTCTCTACCTGCTCCCAATGCACTCTCACAGACACAATTTCCTCTCACTCTAGTCTAAGGACACTTGTTTGTTTTAGGTCCAGGGTTTGGGGGGGGGGGGCTTTAATAAGAGGGTGATGGGGTGGTGTTTACAGGACACTATATACATAGAAATGGGGCATGATTTTAAAAAATGGATTTTTCAAACTTTAACAGTGTAGGTAGGTTGCCAGGTTGGCATCTAACATTAGGGTGACGAGACAGCAAATGTGAAAAATCGGGACATTGTGTGGGGGTGGGGGGGAGGAGGGGGATAGGAGCCTATATAAGAAAAAGACCCAAAAATTGGGACTGTCCCTATAAAATCGGGATATCTGGTCACCCTATCTAACATATTTAAATACGTAAAGCTCAGGTCTTTGAATATGTCAGTCCATTTAACTGCCAAGGCAAAATGAGAATGTTTTATTTGCTGCTGTTACAAATAACACCTAAATTCACTGCAACTGCAAGAGATGATATGGAGATTTCCCTCTTTTCCAGTTTACATTGTGCATGTGCCAGCCCTTTGTCTAGTCAGTTTCACTCCTGCCCCCTTGTCAGTTATTCCCCAACCCTGCAAACATTGATGCAGATTACATAAATTGTCCCATTGACTTCAACGCATGAGTAAGGGGGGCCATGTGCAAAACTGGGCCCCTAGGTCCTGATCCTGCGAGCTGTCCCATGCCAGATTCCGGGTTTGTGATTGCTGCCGGGGTGGCTAGTCATCACTGCCAGCCAGCTGTGAAATGTCAGGCTATCTCCAGAGAATGCTGCAGGACCCTATTGCTAAGGGCTCTCATGTCCCCTTGCAGTCGCTGCAGCTGCCGCTGGGAGCAGGGCAGAGGGCTCCCTGGGAGCCTGTCTCTGTTCTGTGCTGTCAGGTCCCTTTAAGAGAACCAGGAAGTGAGCTGCCTGCTTCTGCATGTCCCTCCCTGGGAGGGGATCAGCTCCAGCTCTGTGTGCAGGGGCTCTGTGCTCCAGGAGGGGCTGGGGCCCTGCCTCCGGGGGCTGTGCATGGGGCGGGCGGGATGGCAGGGGCTGGCTGGGCACCGCCACGCCTGGATGAGTTCATCCTGACCGAGAGGCTGGGCAGTGGCACCTATGCTACTGTTTACAAAGCCTACAGGAAGGTAATGGGGCTGCTGGGCACAGCCAGAGGGGGGTGGGCTGGGAGAGGGGCACAGCCAGAGGGGGATCTTGGGGGCTGGAGGGAGGAAGAGCACGAGTGGGAGCATGCTTTAAATAGCCCCCGCTAAGAGGCTGTGTCTCCCAAGGGAGCCTCTCTGGCTCTGCCATGGGGGCCTCACCAAGGAGTCGGGCTCTGACCAGAACTGTCTCCCCCGCCCCTGACAGCTGGTCTGGCAGTACAAACCCATTCCCTGGCACGGAGCTAAAGCACTTTCACACTGGCAGGGAGCGCAGGGAGCTAGCTAGAGCAGGGCTGCTCCTTCAGTCCCTGACTCTTCTGGGTGACTTTGGGCAAAGCCTTGCCCTGTGCCTCAGTTTCCCCATTTGGGAAAAGCAGATGATGATACTCTCCAAGGGAGGCCATGTGTATCATTATTGTCTGCGATGCCCTGTGAGAGCTTCGTGGGGAAGGGGCTATAGAGGGACAGAGTGTTATGGATAATGATTCCCCTTAGAGGAATGCCTGCCTGCCTGGCGTGACTCACACACCCTATGGGGAGGTGTTTCCATTTTGCTGCCCCCTACTGTCATTTCTGTGGGGACAGGGGCTCTCCTTCCTCATGAGGTTTCCTGGTCAAGAGCCCCATCTTGCCCCATTCTTGGAGGCTGTATTTCTAAACCAGACAGTGCCTTGAATCCTGCCTCTTCTCCATCATCCCCCCCTCCTCCCCCCAGCACTGCACTGTCCGTGGTTGCTGAGGGGCAGCTGAGCCGGGGCTCCTCTGGGTTATGCAGGTGCCATGTGGTATGATTGACTCAGGAGGTATGGATGACTGATGTGGGATTGAATCTCTGAGGTACTACATGGCCCCATTCCCACAGTACCTGTGCACCTCAGGCTTGCTAATATATTTATTCTCACACACCCCTGTGGGGTTGGGCAGTGCTATTATCCCCATTGTTCAGACGGGGACATTAAGCACAGAGACGCTAAGGTTATGTCCACTGCACACTAAGCCAGGCGCTGCCTCAGTCTGAGCCCAAGCCCCGCTTCTATCCACACACAAATCAGTCTGACTCAAGTCAGCAAGTACTCAGGATCTGGGTCCTGCTGGGGGGGGGGGGGGTGTCAGAGCCCAAGTCCCACTGTGATTCGGGCCCACGCCCTGTCATTTTGCAGTGTGGGCGCAGCTCAAGCCGCACACCTGAGTCAGAAGGTCTGCGTAGTGCAGTATGGCGGATGTGTTAGCACGGCTGTGAGACCCAGGTCCAGCAATTGTAAACGCAGGTCTACAGTGCAGTGTGGACACTCAAGCATGGGCTTGAAAACAATGAGTCTACAAGCCCGTGTCCTACAGACCTGGGTTTACAATGTGGTGTTAACAGACCCTCAGTGACTTGCCCAAGGTCATGCAGGAAGCCTGCATGGTTTCCATTCCCTTTCCAGAAGAACGCCCGGGAAGTGGTGGCCATCAAGTGCGTGAACAAGAGGAGCCTGAACCGGGCGTCGGTGGAGAACTTGCTGACAGAGATCGAGATCCTGAAGACCATCCGCCACCCACACATCGTGGAGCTGAAGGACTTCCAGGTGAAGAGCAGCAGTGCCAGGGCTGACTGGGGCTTCGTAGGAGATGCGGGGGTTGCCGAGGGCTGGCTAGCGGGTCTCTCCAGACTTGAGGACTCGGAGGGCCAGCTTAGGGGCTTAATAGGGGGATGTGTGACTGAAGCATAGGCGCCGACTCTGCGGGTGCTCCGGGGCTTGAGCACCCACGGAAAAGAAATAGTGGGAGCTCAGCACCCACCGGCAGCCCCGTGGATCAGCTCTTTCCCCTCCCTCCCAGTGCCTCCCACCCGCCGTGATCAGCTGTTCAGGAGGCGCGGGGGAGGGAGAGGAGCAAGAGCAGGAAGAGGCAGGGGGAGGGAGCAGAACGGGGTGGGGCAGGAAGGGGCGGAATGGCGGCGGGAAGAAGCAGGGTGGGAGCTCGGGGGAAGGGAGGGAGTAGGGGCGGGGCCTGGGGCGGAGTGGGGGCCGAGCACCTCCTGGGAACTGGGGAAGTTGGCGCCTCGGGACTGAAGTGTTGGAGCAAGGGGCCTCCTGAGCCAACTGCCCTGCCGCTTCCAAGGACTGGTTGGCGGGAGGCACCTGGGCAATGTTTGTGGTTGGCCACATACACAAGCCCAGTGCAACCCCACTGGCTTCCCTGGGGTGTAAGTGTGTATGAAGCAAGGCCCCCTGCCTGCAGCCCGGGAGAAGCAGGAGTTACAGGTTGGTTTTTCCTGCTCCCCATCCCTATTGTCACGTTTGGATACAAGATAACCCAGCACCCGTCAGTGTGACGGACTCTGCGTGTGTCTTGCAGTGGGACAGTGACAACATTTACCTCATCATGGAGTTCTGCGCGGGGGGGGATCTGTCCCATTTCATCCGGACGCGGAAGATACTCCCGGAGAAGGTGGCACGGCTCTTTCTGCAGCAAATGGGTGAGGGGACCCCTGACCCCACCTCTCCCACCAGTCCTTGGCTGCAGAACTCTCGTCCTTGGGGGGGGGGGGGGGGGGGTAATTGCATGATACTTTCACTGCTTCCCAGGTGCAGCAGCTTTTTGAAACTGACTAGAGTTGCCCTGTGCTGGAATTTGGGCAGGACTGGAGTGAACGCCTCTGCTCTTGTGACAAATGCCCTGGGGTCCCTAATGCAATGGGGAAGCAGGGAGCATTTGGATCAAGGTGGGGAGGGAAAGCGGGGTAAGAAGGAATGGAAGTGACTGGTTGCATGGAGCCATTGAAGAAGGAAGTGGAGTCTTGGAGGTGGGGGGCGGGCCGCAGAAATTGGGGTGGAAATGATGCTCTGATGTCCCTCCCATCTCACACTGGGTCTGTTTGTCCTGCCAGCATGTGCCCTGAAGTTCCTTCATGACAGGAATATCTCCCACCTGGACCTGAAGCCTCAGAACATTCTCCTCAGCTCTGTGGAGAATCCTCATCTCAAACTGGCAGGTCAGCTGGGTGGGGCAGGAGCCTGGGGAGGGGCGGCTGGGTTTGTGTCATAGTCTCAGGCCTCGCTCCCTGGAATTGCAGGCAGGAGCTGGGAAAAGGGGAGATGCCTCGGGTCACTCTTCCAGCTGAGGAGTGGCCTTGACAAGCTTTGTAATCTGGCACCCTCTTAGCTGATGGCTGTAATGGGGAGCCTGGAGGGTGGAGGTGGGTGGATTTAAGGGGAAGGGAGGTCTCTGGATCTCCACGGGGAATGGGCCAGAGCCCTCGGCTTCCCCATCCAGTAAAGGGAAAACCCCTTTGCGGGTTCTGCCGTGTCAACTCTCCACTGAGCATGGGTGGCAGCGTGCTGGCTTCCTCACACATCGTCCCCTGCCCACGTGCTGAGGGGAGTTCAGTCTCTGGCTTCCATTCGGCCCTTGGATTCTTTGCCAGCAAAGCGCCCCGTGGTTACTGTCCTGCGTAGCTGGACTGAGACCTGCCAACTCGTTCCACCTAGGCCATTGGGTGGTAATAACTTTGAGCCACTCTGAACCTGGGCTGAATTTGAACTGGGTGAAAGGCTCCATATCCCATTACCAGTCCCCTGAGCCGTCCATCCTGCCCCTAGTGAGCTTGTTCTAATGTGGTCTGTTACATCTCCTTGGCTGTCCTCCTTCCAGTTCTTTCTGCTCTCCACAGATTTTGGCTTTGCACAGTACATGTCTCCATGGGACGAGAAGCACGTGCTCAGGGGATCCCCGCTCTACATGGCCCCCGAGATGGTGTGCCAACGGCAGTATGATGCCCGTGTGGACCTGTGGTCCGTGGGGGTCATTCTTTACGGTAGGTCCCCCTGCCTCTGGGCTGGGGATGAAGGGGTCAGTCTCTGTTTGCATAGGTGAGATTCTTCAGCCTTTGCCTTCTAGCTGCCTGTATGTTACATCAGGACCTGCTGGAGCCATGGATCTACTAGTATTGCCGTTACATACCCAGTGCTAGGCAAACCCCAGGAGATCGGAAGTTTCAGTCTGGATAATCTCCCCAAAGTCTGGATCTCTTGAAAATTTCACTGAAACAAACATCTAGTACTTGATCTGGGGTCTTCCCATTCTCTGTGTAGCTGTTTCTATGGTGTGCGTTTGTTGCACAAACACTGATGAATTTTGCCCCTACGAGATAGGGAAGTGCTATTACTTCCGTACTACAGATGGGGAACTGAGACGCAAAGAGACAAAGGCTCAGATCCTCAAAAGTTTTCATTGATTTCAATGGAAGTTAGTAGAGCCCTGCAAATCTGCGGATCTCCACTGTATATCCGCAGACCATGTTTGTGGAGGGTGGATCAGATGTGGATACAAATTTTGTATCAACGCAGGGCTCTAGAAGTTAAGAACCTAAATACTTTGAGGATCTAGGCCTAAATAACTTGCCCAAGTCACACAGGAGGGAGTCTGTGGTAGAACCAGGAACTAAACCGGGTCTCTTGAGACCCAGTCCAGTGCCTGAGCCATAAAACCCCCTTAATCCCAAGGTCGTTGTGAGATCTCCTTCAAGTTTTACCACCAGAAACAGCCTTAGGGGGAGGGATAGCTCAGTGGTTTGAGCATTGGCCTGCTAAACCCAGGGTTGTGAGTTCAATCCTTGAGGGGGCCATTTAGGGATCTGGGGCAAAAATTGGTCCTGCTAGTGAAGGCAGGGGACTAGACTCAACAACCTTTCAAGGTCCCTTCCAGTTCTATGAGATAAGTATCTTCAGAACTTACAGTGATTCCCATCTCCCTTCATCAGATGACCCCAAGTCTGAGCTGTATATTTGCTTTGCCTCTCTGAATAAGGCAGCAGCCGCTCCCCTCATTCTGTACCGAAAGGACTAACCCACGGTGTTTCTTTCCTAACCCACGGTGTTTCTTTCCACCTCCCCAGAGGCGCTGTTTGGGAGGCCGCCTTTTTTCTCCAAATCATTTGCCGAGCTGGAGGAGAAAATCCGCAGCAACCGGGTGATTGAGGTAACACTGGGCCAGCTAGGGTGTCTCGGGGGTGGGTGATATCTGAGCTTGTGTAGGTAGAACTGGCAAACAGGAAGCACTCTGCAGCAGTGACTATTCTAATGTATCTGACTCAGTCAGATATTATACTGATAAGAACAGATATAACTTAGTAGATAATGTTTGTACGTCACGGTCCAAGAGACAGACCAGGCTTTCATCTCGGGGCCAAAAGACCAAACACATCATGATACTTGATCATAGCCTTTAATAGGCCAAGAGACTACTTATGCTTGATCTAAGCTCTAAGGAGCCAAGAAGTGATCACTCAGTGCAGGCAAAAGCAACTCTGCTTTCACCGAGAAGCCTGCGTGGGCAGCAGGAGTATGTGTCCACCCAGGGGCTAGACAATCCTTGCTGATCTGGATTTTCTCTGTAGCTTGCTGCTCCATAGAGCACTGTGGCTCTAGAGACCTTGGCCTGCATTCCAGTCCTGAGACAGAGAGAGAGGACTTCAGGGTGGAAGGAGGGGGCAGGTGAAGGAGTAGAGCAAACAAGTTACATAAGTCCAGTGTCTATTGTTTCCCCCTTTAGACACTGGATGGAGAGGGAGATGAGGAAAGTCCCAGACACATTGGAAAACCACAGAAACAATTGATCCAGGGAGGGCAGTGGCTGGAAAGAGACATTGTTGGGTCAAATTTGGTCCAAAGTGTAGATTTTGTGATTAAACCTCCCCCCCGAAAAAAAAACTTTCTACCAAACCTAAGAGCAGTAGAAATATTTCTATTAAGTTAAAAAAAATATCATTCCAGGGGAAAGAGGGTTTTAAAAACCAGCAGTCATTCCCTTGGGGAGTCTGCAAGGTCAGCTGCTTGGTGCCTGAAAGTAAAACTGACTAGGAACAAAAATGAAGCTGCCTCCAAACAAAAGTGGAAGCAATTTATCTCCTTGCATTGGCCTAGTAGAGGGAAAGGTCGAAGGCAGCACTAGTGCAAGTGGGAAGTGTCAAAATCCTCTGAATAATCTTGGGTGTAACCCAGATAAGGCAATTAGAACAAACTGCAAATTTTTGGCTTGACAACGTCCAGTTTCACCAGCCTGCAGGATTCAGAAATCACCGGTCAAGACCCTGAGAAATTGTGAGATTGGCTTGAAAATCACGAGATTTTTAACAATAATAAATGTTTGTCCCCTGGCTTTGGTGACTTGAAGGGACTGGGTTTTCAAGCTTTTTTTCCCCACCATCAAAGGGCTGGATTTTTTTAATTAAAAAAAATAATAAAATAAAATGAAAGCTGAGATTCTCATATGATTATCCGGCTCCAGGTGCTGGGGCTTTACGAAAACACCAGATGTTGTGAGAGTTGGCAAAGCTGAGTGTCCCTTTCAGACAGAGATCTCTCAGCCTGTTGACTCAGTCAGACTGCCCCGTGTTCACCTCTGTCTTGGAGTTTGAGCAAGCTGCATGCCCCAGCCCTGCCTACCCCTTCATTGCTGCTCAAAGTGATCGCCTGTATAAAAAATAGACTAACTCCCATCCTCAGCCTGTGACCCTGATGGGTAAAAAGACATGACTGGCTCTGCTGGAGGCAACCCAAGGGCTTTATCAGAGACAGCAAATCTGTTACAGGCAGAGCAGAGTCCCATGGGGGAGGTAAATGAATCCCACAAGCATTGGATGTGGTTGTGGTCATGGTAACCAGCCACGTCAGCATGGAGACGATATCGTCTCACCTTCATCCGAAGGGATCATGAAGTGCTTGGCTGGCCTTCTAGGCAGGAATCGCATCACTGCAGTGCAGACTCCAGCTGTGTTCCACCCCAGAGCTGTCTTAACGGCACATGGCAGTGCTACCTGAGAGGTTCTCTTTAATGAGGGGGTGATGATGATGATTTCAGATACTTCCCCCCAGCCCTTTTACTGCTAGACCACCTGCCCCATCTGTTGTGCCTCTGCCGTCCACTGGCAGGCCTGTAATCAGTGGAAGGCAAGAACATGCCTGAGACAGGAGGTGGTGGGTGAACGAGGCCTGGCAGGAGGCAGCACAGCCTGCTGAGCCCTGGGGTTGCGGGGAAGGAGAGCACTTTGTTGATGGCTCCAGAGGCCCTGCCCGGAGCAAGGGGAGGGCCATCCGCAGGCCTGGGCTTTGGGGATTCAGCGTCTGCGTCAGGCACCACTGCAAGGTTGTCATGCCCCGATCTGTTCCCTCCCTCTGATGATTGAGACACTGGTAACCTTGGAGAACCGTGTCCAGGTGTGAGAAGTGATCGGTGGAGGGGGCAGCGGAGGACTGGCTGGGAGATCTCCCCATTGGGCCCCCGTACAAGGGCAATAGTATCTGCAGGTGTGACCCTGGCTCTTTCAAGCTGTCCAGGCCTCAGCCATTCAAAGTCGCCGTATGTAGCTGCCTGTTGTATCCCTCTGTCCCCCAGCTGCCCAGCCGGCCCCGGCTTTCCCAGGAGTGCCGGGATCTCTTGCAGCGCCTCCTGGAGAGGGACCCACTGCAGCGCATCTCTTTCGAGGAGTTCTTCGCCCACCCCTTCGTGGACATGGAGCACATGCCCAGCGCAGAGAGCCTGCGCAAAGCGGTGAGTCTGACTGACGCTGAGAGATCACTCGTAGCACTGCTCTGAGGGGAGCCCCCTGTGGATCTGCCAGGCACTGACCCGGGGCACTGCTGTGAGAAGAGGTCGCAGTGCAGTAGACCTGGTGTATACCAGATCTGAGCCTGATCTCTCAGCTGGTGTAGTACAGATTCTAGCCTTGTCCACCTCTCTAACCCCCTCCCCTGCCCTCTTCTCTGTGCCAGACCGCCCTGGTAGTGGAAGCTGTAAAGAAAGATCAACAGGGAGACCCCTCGGCTGCCCTCTCTCTCTACTGCAAGGCCCTGGAGTTTTTTGTCCCTGCCCTGCACTGTGAGTGACTAAACCTGTTTCTCCCCCATCTGCCTCTTGTTCCACGTGGCTGGTGGGAACGGTACCGGGCCCCACGGGGACACTGTCAACAGCAGTTGCTGGCAACAAGGGCTCACCTGTTGCATGATGTCACCAGTGCAAGTATCCTTGCTGTAAAGTGATCCCCCACCTGAATCCCTTCTTCTCTGGGGCCTTTATCACCGCCCCACCCCACCGGTCTGGGAATGGTCTCTCAGGGGAAGAGTGGAGATTTGAGGATTGCTGCAACTCTTATTCGGGGGTTGGGAGAGAGCTGGAAGCAGATGGGGCTGATTAGTGTGTGGGTCTCCTTCTCCCTCCCTCTCCCCCTCCCCGCCCTCACACTCAGTCACCCCAGGCCTGGAAACCACCTTAAGTAAAGGAGCTCCGTGCAGGCCAGAAAAGGCCAAGGTGTTGGCTGGGCTTCCTGACCCCCAAGTGTTCTGCATGGGGTGGGGGTTGGGGGTCATGTTCTGAGGGTCATTAGATCTAGGGGGGAGACTGACTCCCTGGGCTGGGGGTTGGAGCTGTCAGTGTGAACTCCTCCCCCATCTTATCTTCTGCAGATGAAACTGACGCTCGCAGGAAGGAAGCGATCCGGTCGAAGGTCAGTGACAGACCACACTAGAGCAAGGTTGGTCCATCCAGTGGTTAGAGTGCTAACCGGAGACTTGGGAGACCAGGGTTCAAGTCCCTGTTCAGCCAGACTCTGTGTGACCTTGGGCAAGTCACTTAGCCTTTCTTTGCCTCAGTTTCCCCCGCTGCACAGTGGGGATAACAGCGCTGCCCTACCTCCCAGGTGGGTGTGAGGATAAATACACCAAAGACTGTGAGATGCTCAGATACTGCGGTGATGAGGGCTGTATCATTTCCTTAGCTACATAGGTCTTTCCAGCTTGGATGGGTGAGGCTGGCAGGGGAGGTAGGTCTCATGGGAGTTCAGGCTGGAGATGGTTGGGAACTGGCATGAAGGTGAGAGGGAACATCCAGGGATGGATGGGGAGGGTGAGCTGGGCTGGGAGTTATGTGAGGGTGAGAAGGGAGGGTTGGCTAACAGAACAGTGGGCCCAGCACTATGTGCGGGTACATCTGGCACCTCATGTGGGATTCTCTGTATGGGGGTCTCCTGCTGCCTCCGTTCTCCTCCACACAACCCTCCTGTGAGAGCCAGCTATCGGTGCTGTGCCCTTGGAGCCAGCCTGGGGGGGCTAACATGCTAGGGCACCTCTAAGGCTTGCTGCTGCTTCTGCTTTCCTCAGGTGGGTCAGTACATCTCGCGAGCGGAGGAACTAAAGACGCTGGTGACATCCAACAACAAGACCCTCCTGCAGCAGGGCAACCCCGCCAGGGACATCCTCAAAGGTAACGCCCTGGATGGGCAAAACCTCCCTTCCACCCCCAGGAATGGGCCCAAGATGGCTTGACTGGGGGGAATCCCATGTAGGCTGTACCATGTGACCAGAGTGCATGGGGTGGGGTTTAAAAGGGGGAGAGAATGCTGATTCCACCTGAGAGAGCGGGGCTTGCAGGGATGCTTGTAGCACATAGGAGAGAGTGCTGCTCAGTTCCCCCTTGCCTTGCAGTAGTGAATCCTAGCTTCCCTCCCCTAGCGGGGTATTCCCTCTACCCGTGCTGCTCTGAGGCCTCACCCTTTCTTGGAACTTCTCGTTACAGAGATGTCCAGGGACAAGCCCCGCCTGTATGCTGCGCTGGAGGTGGCATCTGCAGCCATCACTAAGGTGAGTCCCGGGCTTAAGGGACAGGGATTGTTGCTCTGGGTAGCAGCAGAGTGCCAGGATCATCGCTGTCCCTCCTTAGTCACCTGATACACTGGCAGCGGAGGAGGCTAGAGACAGAGTTAAGACCTCTACACGGATAGGGGCAAAGCTAGGAACCAGCTTGGGCAAGAAGATCACTGCTTGGAAGGAATTAGTGGGAACTGGGATCCCAAATCAGTGAGGGGCATAGGTGGGTTCTTTAAGCATTTGAGTAATAATAATGTATGCAGCACTTTACAAAGCAGCCATATCACTATCCCCATTTTACAGATGGAGAAACTAAGGCACAGGGTGGTGAAAGAAATCGCCCAGCGTAACCTAGTGAATAAGTGGCAAAGTCAGGAAAAGAACCTAAGAGTTCTAATGCCCAGTCCTCCAGTCAATAGGGAAAATTCCCTTCCTGTGACATCATCCACTACATCGCTTCCTCTTGTAGGGTTCACAACAATGTCCAGCCGAAAGGCGACCTCCCTCCCATGTATTCCATGCTTTGGGAAAACTGATTAGCTTTGAGAGCCACAAACTGCTGTCTTGCCTGCAGACCCTCTTTCAGCCCATTGTCTTGCTGCAGCTATTGTTTTCATATCAAATATTGTATAAGCTACACTTTAAAAGGCATCTATTGGTCCCTCCCCCAGAATTGCTGGTTGGTTATATGGCAGGTGGGGGAATCAGTTGCCACTCAACAGACCTTATGCTCCACCCTTAACGCAGCAACACTTGGCGTTGACCTCAGAGAGCCCTTTGCAAAATATCAAACCAGGTAAATTTGGTAGGGGGCAGAAACAGAAGTGCAGCTTCCATGATTGGTGCACTCCAGGTGACAGCCATCTGAGCCTCTCTGAACTTAATCTTGCAGCACAGACTGATTTGTGTCTTATTTTTCTGGACTGGAGAAAGAACGAGAGCTGAGACCACCCAGTTAGTTATTCTACCCCAGAGCTCCCATTGGATGGGAGATGTGTGTGAAAGCAATGTCTCCCTCTAGTGGCTTCCCAAGCATTTGCGGCAGCCTGGTCCTTACTCACAGTTAGAGAAGCTTTCCTTTAGCTTGAGTAGCAGAGAGGTGGGTGTCAGTGGCGTAGCCAGGTGGAGGGAACAGGGGGAGCAATAAAAAAAAAAAAAGGTGCCACCCGCTGCGGCGCTTTTACTCACTTGGCGGCGCTCCCGGTCTTCGGTGGCACTGAAGGTCCTGCCGCCGAAGACCCGGAGTGAGTGAAGGTCCCGCCGCCGAAGACCCGGAGTGAGTGAAGGTCCCGCCGCCGAAGACCCGGAGTGAGTGAAGGTCCTGCCGCCGAAGACCCGGAGTGAGTGAAGGTCCCGCCGCCGAAGACCCGGAGCGCCGCCGGGTGTGTAAAATTAAGCGCCGCAGCAGGTGGCGCCTTTTTTTTTTAATCGCTCCCCCAGGTGAGTAAAAAAGTGCCAAGAAATTGACACGGCGCCACTTGTGCTCAGTGGGGGAGCAGCCACTCCCTCACTCCCCCCTAGCTACACTACTGGTGGGTGTTTGATGCTGAAGATCCCAGGTCTGAACCCTGCTGAGACCTGTGGGCACCTGGCCGCTGTGTTACGTAGTGTCGTGGTTCAGGGCTAGCTGCACCTTTGATCCCTCTCATTCTGGCTGAGTGCACCTCGCTCCGGCGTCAGGCCTCTTGCCAGCACCGGGGCTGGGGTGGAATTCCTGGAGTCTCCCACTCAGACCAGATCTCAGCTGCAGCCCCCCGTGTACCAGCTGGGATTGCTCAGCAAGCCCGATTGGGTTTGGCGACGTGCAGGACTTCCCTTCGGGAGCTGTGGTGAAAACAGAGCCTCAAAGCAGCCTTTTCAAAACAAAGTATTGTTTAATCTTAACAGCAGGAACAAAGGGTACCAAGAGAAAGGACAAGGAACCGTTTATGTGCATATCTGTCTTAGCTAAGGCTTAGGTAGGCCTAGTTTCTCCAGACACCCCCATTTCTCAGACTGGGGTTCAATCTGCTTCCTCATAGCCCTCTGTCTCTCCCTATGCCCCAGGGGCTCAGTTTTTATCCACTCCAAGTTTCTTTGTTTCCGTTTCCCATCTGGATTTCCCTCTCCACTTTACCAGTCCAGAGACTGTTGAACTCAGCATGGTCAGAGGCAAACTTCAAAGGGACTGATAACTGCATTGTTCCTTTTAGTGTTAGGGAATGGAGGGCTATCACACATGTCTGTCTGCTTTCCTGCCGAGGGGGCAAACTAATGCCTGAATTAACCCTTTGTAATCATAAAACAAACAGACACATAATAGCCATGTAATATTACAGGCATCATCCTTTACACGTGCTCACAGAAGTGAATGGCCTGTGCTCATATCCCTGTCTGTTTGAGGATTTCTCTCTCCAGGACTCGGGAGACGTGCTGGGTGACCTTGGGCAAGCTACATCATCGCCCCGTGCCTCAGTTTCCCCATCTGTGAATGGGAATAATGATCCAGCCCTCCCTTTGTAAAGTGCTTTGAGGTCTACTGCTGAATAGTGCTAGATAAGAGCTTGGTACCACCATTGTATGCGCTTTCTCTCCTGCCTCTCCTCACTGATGTTATGCAGTGTCTGGGAGCTTGTCTGTAACCTCCTGGGGTCTCTGTTCCAGGAGGAGGAGGGCAAGGATGACTCTGACACACTTGATCTCTACCAGCAGAGTCTGGGGGAGCTGCTGCTTATGTTAGCTGGTGAGTTACAGCCTGCAGTGGGATTCCAGCTGGCGCTGCTGGAATCTTGCTTAGCAACAGAGACCGTACATGCTGCTATTCTGTGCAGCGCTGGAGGCTAACGCTGCCTGCTCTCTTTCCAGCAGAGCCTGTGGGCAGGAGACGGGAGCTGCTTCACTCTGAGGTATGCAATGGGGTCGTTCCCTTCACCTGTCTCCCGGAGGAGCAGCCCAATGGGGATTTCAGTTACAGGCTCCCTTGGTTTTAGCATTTGCCTCCATTCCTTCCTGCTAGGGCTGAGGGGATGACCCACGGCTGGATACTGAGAGCCCTTTGCCAGTGGCAAGATCTCTGCCAAGGGGAGTGGCAGAAGTTTCATTACTCCAGACCAAGTTCTGGGTCAGGGACAATCCTGCTCTGACCTCCCTGGGAACAGGCTAGATTGGGCTTTCAGCTGGTGGGGTGTAAGCCAGGGGTGGGTTTGCAGGGGGAGCTCAGTGGATCATAGGACTGTATCCTATTCTGGGCCCCACACTTCAGGAAAGATGTGAACAAATTGGAGAAAGTCCAGAGAAGAGCAACAAAAATGATTAACTGTCTAGAAAACATGAGCTCTGAGGATAAATAGGTGAGAAAGCAGCAATATCCCTGGCTCAGGAAGATTTAGCAGGAACCTGGGCAGGAGATGGAAGGAAGAACTCACTTGGGGCTGCTGCCTCTCCTACCTGCTACTCAGTTCTAGAACAGCCGCATAGGCTCCATCTCGCCTCCGCCTCTTGGAGTGGTGGAGAGAAGGAGGAACAGCCCCACAGCATAGCAGCAGCCCTCTGTCACCTTCCCTGGTTTCCTCCTGGGACCCCAAGCCCACAAACCTTGGCAGCTGCAAAGGACTGTGGGATATGGTGGGTTGTGGGACGATTTTTTGTTGTTGTCTTCCGATAAAAAGCAATGCTCTGGACTGGATTATAATAGTACTTAGCACCTGTTCTAGAGCACGTTCCATCCCATTTTATGAATGGGGAAACTGAGGCGGGATGAAATCATGTAGTTAGTCTGCAGCTGAGCTGGGAACAGAACCCAGGCCCCCATGTGCCAGGCTGGTGCCCTAACCACTAGACAGTGCTGCCTTCCTTGGACTAAACAAGCTCGATTAGTCCAAATCAGCCTCCTTAACACTGACTCTTCACCTCCCAGCTGCACTCCCATGGTGGTCCTCGAAGCCACTGGTAGAGTTGCCTAGATCACAGCTGTCCTTCCCCCACTCCCCAATTCCTCCCCAGGTGACCCTTCTGGCTGAGGAAGGTCAGACCCAGCTCTCTCCTGAGGCTAACCATGTTGCCTTCTCCCAGGGAACCAAACCAGACTCCCTGCCGCTAAGCTGCCAGGCCAGCCTTTCCCCACTTCCTGAGCTGGCATCATTTAGCTGCCGGCTCATGCTCAGCTGTGACTCCTGGTCACGGAGCCGGACGAGTGATTGTTTGTGTCTTGCCGGCAGATTCAGACTCTGATGGGCCGGGCTGAGTACCTGAAAGAGCAGATCAAGGTACAGCAGGGCTGAGGGGTGAATTGGGGAGGATTCATGCGTGGGGTGGGGGCTGGGATGTAAATGGATACTTGGGAACATAAGAGAATGGCCTGGGTGGGATGGGGGGGGACGTGTTGGGGCACTTGCCAGGTGTGGGAAGGCGGGGGCGGTAAATTGGGTGTCTGGGGATTAGACAGCAATTGGTCCGTGGCCGCAGTGTGATGAGAACTCCCCTCTGTGTTCCAGATGAGGGACGCGCAATCCATGGGCAAGGAGATGCTGTCGGAGTCTGTCCGGAGCTGTGAGTGTGATTGTGCCTTACACAGCACTGGCCTCTCCCCCTCGCTGTTCCCTACTGCCAGTCCCCACTGCCAGCTCCCCCCACCGCCTCCCATTAGCATTGTCCTCCCCCCCCCCCCCATGCAACACTTCCAGTCCTTCTGCGGCGCTCAGCTCCACGCCAGCTGCCCTCCCTTCTCCACCTGGCTGTGTCTCCTTCAGCTCCACTGGCTTCTCACTGCTCTGTCTGCCCCGCTAACACCTCCCATGGGGTCTCCCTTCCCGTCCCTTCCCTCCGTTCTGCCTCCCACCCCGTGGAGTCTCTGTGGAGAACGTGCAGGGCCCGTGTGACTGTCCTCTGCCATCTCCCTGGCTAAGCCCCTCTGCACCTCCCAGGCTCCTGATCCCTCTGCTCAGCATTTGATTTTGGCTCCTCTCACCCCACTGCCACCTCCTGGCTGTCTCGCCTCGGCTGCACTTGTTCCTACAACTGACCCACACCCGCCCGCCGTCTTCACCTCTCTCCCGTCTCCCTTCTACTTCTGAACGGTTCCTTAAAGTCCTCCCACAGCCCCTCCTGTCTCTCCAGCTACTACCCGCTCTCCTCCTCCTTGTCCCCTTCTCGAACCTGCTACCTGCTCCTGACCCTCTCCCAGCTCTCTCCTGCATCCTCTGCAGTCCAGCTTCCGCCCCCGCTGGCCCAGCTCTCACTGAGACAGCCAGTGACCTGCTCCTGGCCGGTTCTGTGGGCCTGTCCAGATGCTCCTTCAGTGTCTCTCTCTGTGGTCCCATGTCCTGCTGTCCATCAGTGTCCTGTCAGGCTCCATCCTCAGTCCCCTCCTGCTCCCGCCATGCTCCGTCCCTGGGCGACTCCATCCGCTCTCACGCCACCAATTGCCATCTCCTTGTTAACAACTTCCAAATATGCCTCTGCTCCCCCGTTCAGCCCTGCATCTGCCACTCCCATAGTTCCTGCTCTGGGCCCTATCCCCATGTGTGTTCATCCTGCCCACTGCCTGTCTGATCCTGCTGCCCCCTACTCCCACTTGCTGCCTGGCCAGATCCTCGGCTTGCTGTCCCTGAGATCTCCTTCGCCCCCTAGTGGCGCCACACGTCCTCGTGCACCACCCACTAGGCCAGGAATAGCCTGGATTCGGCCTGGGCTCTCTGCAGCCTCCAGACACAGATTCAGCGCTGTCCACCCCTCTCAGCCTCTCGCCCGACTGTCCCAGTTCATACGTCACGCACAAAAATTCAAATGTCTTAATGCTGCTTAAGCCATTCCTCTCCCTTTATCCATCTCGCCTGGCACGCGAGATGCACATGTAGCAATTGGCACGTCCCCTGACCGTTCCCGTGCCCCTTCCGACGTCTCCTCCCAGGCTGTTCCATCTAATCGAGACTGTGCGCTCTGTGGGAAAGAGACGGTCTAAAATGCCACGCCTCCCTCGTGCTGCTGTACAACCAGCCCAGGTGGCAGAGAATGGCCAGATTTTTCAGTAGCCCCCATATTGAGTTAAGAGCTGGCGCCCCGCCAACCCCGCCCCTCCAGGCTCCTGACTCACCGTGTCGCTTTTCAAAATCCCACCCTGGGATCGTTACGTTGGAATCAGGAGAAGCGGCAATACCCAGAGCCAGGAATGGAGAAGAGGCTGAATGCTAGGTGTCTCCGTGCTCCTGGCTGCCTGGGATCAGAGGTGGGGAAGGGGCTGCGGCTCTCCCCTCTGTTCAGTGGGGTAGGGCGGGCATCCCTATGCGTGGGGATGGGGTAGGGAAGATCTTGGTGCTTGTCCCCCTCTGAATTTGGAACAGTTTGATGGGGAAGGTGGAGCGATCGTCCCCTCCCCCTTTGAGTGGGGTAGAAGCAGGCCTTTGTGTCGTCTCTCTGCAGCTTGGGAGAATCCACAGGTAGCTGCTAATCCCCATCCCCTTTGTGCTTGGCTGCTTAATTGGAATAAGATGCCGTGTGGGACCATTTCTCTGCCCCAGAGGCTGTTAGCTTCCCGTGGGGGCAGGAGGCTGCTGTGGGGATCCTTTTATTTCTTCTTGAACAGATCTGGAGCCATAAGGAGAGGCAGGGGTCTGTCTGTCCTGCGTCCCTCTCCTACGCTTGACAGATCACAGGGGGATGCCCTCTCCCTTTGTCCTGTCAGGCACAGGGGATGGGCGGAGGGGGACAGGCAGGTGTTCAGAGGGGCCCCCAGAGGCAGCCCTTTGAACTGAAATGGACATGAGGCGCTTGGCTCTGTGTCTCCATGGGAGGGGCCCATTGGAAAGGACAGTGCTCCAGAGAATGTGCTATAAGGAAGGGACCCTGCCTGCACTTGCCACTGGGAATGGACCAGATCCAACAGGGCAGTGGCAGAAGCTAAGGGACATGGATGGCTCAGGGTTTCTGCATGCCCAGGTGATGTGTTGGGACTGGGATGGGGCGAGCAGGGTGCTGTCCCTACAAGTACCTCTGCACTGGCTGATCTGACCCGTCGTCCAGATTTTTCAGCACGTGGAGTCCAGCAAATCTGTGTGATCTGCTGAGCTGGAAAATCAGAGCTGTGTTCTCCCTGCCAGGATGTAGTGTGGAGAGCCAGGAGGAGACTCGCTCTCCCCCCGTTTACCCCGGAGCCCCTTCCCACAGATTCTCCTCCCTGCTCTGCGCAGTCACATGGCCAGCAAACCTGGCACCCCCCCCGCCCCCCGAGCTCCTTTCTCCCCTGCTGCTCCCCAGGCTGCGGGGAAGAGGGGGGCCGTGGGTGTGTGAGATGTGTGACAGCCTGACACGGCAGAGGGAGAGTTCTGCTCCAGCCCAGGAGTAGTCCGGGAAGCCTGGCTGGGTGTCAAGAGGATTTAACCCTTTAATGTTTAGTTGGTTCTCACCTCATGCTCCCATGTTGGGAGCCGGGCTCTGTGCAGATACTTGTCCGCACTCTTTTTAAATTATTTATATTTTTGATAGAGGTGAACTGAAATCTTTTAAATACCCTATCCCCACCCCTCACCCCAGGTCTAAGATCCCAGCTGATGGGTGATGGGATCCAGGCTCAGACAGGTCAGTTCTCTCCTCAGTTCTCTGCCAAGGCCTGAGATTGTAGGCTGCTTCCCCCTGCTCCAGTCTGTGACCCTGCTAACTCTAACATCAAAACAGGGATCCATGCTCCCTGGACTCCCATTGCTCGGCCAGCTCTTGGTGGCTTAATGAGCTGAAAAATAGTCTCTACTCCTTATGGGTATAAACCTTCCCCATGTGAAGTGTGTGTAAACAGGTGTAGCGATGTATGCCTGAGTCTTCAGGCAGCCTGAAACAATAGCTCTGAGAAGTGTGAATGCTCCCATTCAATTCTGTGGGGATGTTGACTCTGAAACCTAATGTTGGCTTATGTGTCCATGTTGTTAACTATTACGCCACTGATCAAAGCAGCTGAGAGAGAGGGAAGACCTGCACAATTTGCTGCAAGTGGCATCTTCTTTCAGTGACCAGCGGGCAGAGCTTGGGAGGGTGCCAGCGCTTATTTTCCCAGCCTGACCCCTGTAGGAGGAAGAAAGTGCAAGCCCTAATGTGCTTTGACTTCACTAGTGTGACACACTCACGCTACTTGCTTTTTGTCGATTTTCCAGGCCCTGTATGTGCCTGCCAACCTGAATCTCTGTATATTTTAATGACACAGGATGAATTCTTGGCCTCCTGTTTACAACAAATGACATTGTCTTGCCAAAATGTCCCCTCCCAGCTACTGTGCAATGTGCTAGTGCTAGTTGGTTGCTGCTGTCCACCCCAGAGGTGGCTGCATTTAATGGTAAATTGTATATATATGGTCTGTGAAGTGCTCTGGGTTCCTTGGCCAAGGAAAGGTGCTATATAAATGGCAGGACCCAGCTGTTGTCCTTGCAGTATGTGCAGTGAGGAAAGTGGCATCTTGCCCACCCGAACAGGGGCTTGACTCTCAGTGGAGGTCTCTTAGATGTCTGTTACCCAATCTGAAGACACGAGTGAAGGCCAGGATTTTCAGAGGGACTAGTGACATTTTGGTGGGTGTCAGACTTGAGACCCCTTTAAAGGGATTTTCTGGAAGTGCTAAGCATCTCCTCTGAAAATCTGATCCCTTTCAAGTGCATCGAGTCTGGCACCCAAAACCACTAGTGACTCTGGAGATGCTCACGTGACGATGTTTGTGGCTCCCATGTGTTTGCACCCACAATTATTTGCACCTGCAAAATGGGAGGCTGGGCTTCCAAATGGGGCTGTAGCCTTTCTGTGCACCACCCCCCCAACCCCGTCTCTCAATCCCCAAGTGACCAGGCTATTGATCAGCACCTAGAAGTGGGGGCGTGTGGATTTAACACTGAATGGAGGGAGGGAAGTGCATTTTCCCCACTCCCTCTACTTCTGTCCCTTTCTCCTTCCATCTCTCCTTACTGACATGCTGACAGAGGAAGGAGGTCAGGGGCTAATGGAGCTTGCGAGCAGAGTAGTTTTTCGGCTGCAGGCCCTGTACCGCCAGCTCTCCTCATACGGGAGCAGATGGGGAGTGGGGATTTGATTTGTACATTATAAGGTTAGGATGGGTAGGAAATGAAGGGCTCAGCTCACCACATTTGACATAAAAATCCTGCCTGGAGGGTGCATTTTATGATGATGATTTTAATCCTACATCTTCCCCCCAGTAAGCTCTTGAGCGGAGTCAAATGGGGTAGCCATGGGATTCCGGCGTTCCTGCTCTGCAGTGGGCATGGTGCCATAAACCAGGCTCCTCTTGCAGCAGCTGTGGGGATAGTTGTGTGTGTCAGGCATACTGACTCCAAGTGACCGGCCACCTTTCTCTCTGGGGTAATCCGTGCACAAGAGCTCTCTGCCCCCTGGGTGCACCTGCTTAGCAAACTCAGGTCGGTGCCGCTCGGCAGCTGGTAAAACGATGCTGTATTATAGGAGTATCTTCTACTGCCTAGTCTCATCAGTATGGATGGATCTGCGTGTTTTTACATGCAGTGTGGAGAGTTAAAAGCAAAGAACCAGGGAGCCCCAGGCTTGGTAAGAAGAGATGGAGTCTTTCCCTGCCCTCCTGATCACTAAAGCTCAAGATCACTTGATCTTCAGCCCAGTGGTGAAGTGATCAAAAGCATTTTCCACCTGATGGGTAGCTGGTTACATATCCTGAAGTAAGTTGGTTCCAGTCCTGTTCTTAACAGATAGGTCTCCGTATGACAGGAGCCTGCCTTCGCGATTGGCTCCAGCAGCCTCGTTGGCAGCCTTAATAAGAATTGAATGGTTTAAGAAACCCGAATGATCCAGTCACTCCTACAGGAATCCCTTTGGAACAGGGTGTTGGAAGCTTGCACTGTATGTGATGTATCTGCTCTATAGATAAACAGAGGACGTCAGGGCTGGTGTTCTGTTTCCTTTCACCACCCTTAAATATTCACTTCCTACAGGAGCACTGTCAGCTTGAAATCTTCTCTGGGTTTTTTTGTTTTTTTTTCAAATGACTTAGTGGTTTCAGGTCCTGCCCCTAGTCCCCACGGCCAGATTTTGTGATTGGTTAATAATCATACAACCCAATTTAAGTTGTTTTTTCCCCTCCCTTTGCTGTGTGAGACCCACATAAACAGAGGAATCTGTCTGACCAAACAGGTTAAAGAGTGAATTTGACTATTCACAATATGCAAAGTGAAGACAAAAACAGAGAATGATATTTCTCTCTAATCTCTCTTAGAAATAAATGGAGATATCCCATCTCCTAGAACTGGAAGGGACCTTGAAAAGTCATTGAGTCCAGCCCCCTACCTTTACTAGCAGGACCAAGTACTGATTTTGCCCCGGATCCCCAAGTGGCCCCCCCAAGGATTGAACTCACAACTCTGGGTTTTAGCAGGCCAATACTCAAACCACTGAGCTATCCCTCCCCCCTTTTCTTATAAGAAGTAGTCTTGGAAGGGTTAGATTTTATTGGTAAATGTTGAAATATGTCGATTTTACCATACATACACAAACCAAAAAAATATTTCCATCAATCATAATCAAAATGTATAGATAGGCAAAGTAAATAAAAAATGCTGCTTGAGAAATTGTTAGTTTGACTCCAGGATATTTACTTTGTATATTTGAATGTGATGTTGACAATTTGTGTTTTCACAGTTCTAAATCATTAACTTTTTGAATCTCAACATCTCCTGTCCTTCAGTAATTACTGTCCTCTCCCCTCCCCGCCGTCATTTCCCAAAATGTGGACAATTTAAATTGATAAAAGTTTTAAAAAAAAATAAAAAATGAAAACCTGTAATTTTGCGCGAGTGAGAACATTTAAAAATAGATTAAAAAATCTTTAAAAAACCTTTAAAATAAACCTCTATCAAAATGATCAAAATCTAAAATTGAATTCCACCAAGCCTCGTTAGAATGTAGCTGTTACTCCAAAACATTACTTACAATTGCAAGTAAACCAATTTCCAAAAGAGGTGATGTTTTTTAACGTTGATGTCCTTTTAAAAAAAAGAACAGCGCAGTTGACCTGATCTAAAGCCCAGTGAGATCAGTGGAAAAGCCCCATATGATCTGGATTTAACCCAACTCTAGTGGGTCGATCTTCCAGAGTTTCCTGGGATTGTTCCCATTGAGGGGGCGTGGCAATCCAAACCCAGCTCACTGCATTTACATTCCGCCCCATTTCAGGATACTAAGGGCCTGATCCAGTGGCCATTGAAGCAAATGAGTCTTTGCTCTGGCTTCAGTAGGTGTTGTTGGATCAGACCCCGGATTTCCTAGGGCAGAAGGAAGAGCAAATGGCAGAAGCTGTGCTGTCAGAGAGCAACAAGCCAGCTATCTCTGCAAAGATCTGCTTGCTGTGGGGCTGCAGCTTCCTTTGCTCACAAATCCCCCTGGTGCCCAGAGAGGAGCTGAGTTAAGGTGGCTATTGGCCAGGCTGTGAGCATGTCATTGAGGGCAGCTGCAACCCTGGCCAGGCTCTCCCTTCTGCCCTAGAAGATCTGGGGTCTGATCCAACACCCGCTGAAGCCAGAGCGCAGACGCTCATTGGACCAGGCCCTTCGGATTCTGAAATGAGGTGAGTGGGGCCTGGATAGAAATTAGCTGCGTCTTTATGGAAAGCGGTGAATTGCGTTGCACAAGCAATAACCTTTGAGCTCCTGACAGTCTTGCAGCGGAGTTGCTCTTCCTATCGGTTTAGCAGCCTGCACCGTTCAATGCTGGATGAAGAAACATCAAAGTTAGTTCATTCCAAAGGTCCTTAATCAGTGGGCCCTTTCAGGTCAGACTCAGCACCAGCGTGGCTTGCACTTGGGTTTACTTTAATTTGGATGCTACTAAACCTTGTGGTGGGATGGCTTTCCCTGGTCCTTATCTCCCACTGCCTTCCTGACTGTGAACCCCTATCCCTACAAAATGGAAAGGAGGAGAAGAATGCAGCATGTCACTCTGTCCAGTTTCTCCCATCCCAGTTCCTGCTCCCTTCCCCACATTAGCAGGGAGCACAGCTAGGCTTAAGAGTAGCTCTGAGAATCGTTCTTCCTGAAGTAGTTGGGCTGGAGGTTAAGTTTTAAAGGCAATGGCTTCTGATTGCAGATAGATCTTTCCATGATCAGCAAGACTGGGAAATAATATAGAAAGGCCCTGATGTTGTTTGGTTTTAAAACCTCCTTGCTTGCCTGTGTTTTCTGGTGCCTCGCTAAAAATCCAGATCCATACAACCTGTAGACAGTTTTGAGTTCTGTAATTCAGAGAAGCACTGTCTGTACATTGTCTAGCACAATGGGGCCCCAATCTCGGTTAGTCTGTAGGCAGTACCATGATAAACATGATAAATAATTGTCATGGAGTCCAGCAGATCAGGAGTGAACAAATATTCAGTCTGATGTCTCAGCCATGTCATTTATTATTTCGTTGTTCCATGGTAGCAATCATGGCCCCAATGTGACACCCCAGTGCCTGCACTTGAAGCATTCACAAGCTAAGCAAATAATCTTCCATTCTCCCCCCACCCTCCTTTGTTTCCTGTGTCACAGCCTGTACTCTGCAGTAACACCCAGGTGAGCATGGACCCCTGAGGGATCAGTACAGCACCCAAGGCAACAGATACTGACAGACCTCCTCAGCACCAGCCTCCTCATCTGACTTCCCATCCAGGAATCATGTGCATGCATAGCGGTTTGCGTACGTGTATTAACAGACACATGGATGGTTTATATACATGCTGTCACGTTAGTTACAGAACACGAGTTTATCTAGAGGGTTTCACTTATATGCACTGTCTGATGATTTTACATATGTATATACACAGTATATATGTACAAATCATTGTAAAAAATGGGTATGTGCTGTCATCACATGTTAAGCAAAGAGAGAATTTAAAAAGAGCTTTTAGTATTTAATATCAAGGAACAACCCTAGCTCCATTACTGACCCCTGCCTGGGGAGCTAGGGGATAATGGCAAGATTTAGAGCTTAAAGGGCTGATCATACAAACAGGGCATTTGTATGTGTTGCTGTAGACTACTGGCCTTTAGGGATCTGGTGAGGGACATGATAACAGAAGGCAGGGGGCTTTAGCGCTACCTTCCTTAAGGATTCGCTCCCTGCGGCTGCTCCTTCCACACTCACTGCCTCTCCACAAGAGAGTCGTGGATAGAGGGGCTGGGAAGGGGCTAAGGGGGATCTGAGAAAAGGGTCTGAGTCCCATCCCCCTGGCTGCAGGATGGTATGAATGTATTTCTGCCTAATCCCCAGTCGCACGCTTCGATCCCTCCAGTCAGGGGCTCCGTGACTGCGGCAGACGGCCTATTCCACCCTCGAATCTCCTTCACTATTTAAAAAGTGGGATAAATATTGTTTTCTTAATTTTAACTCCTGCAGATTCCTCCCCTGTCCCCCTCTGTAAACTCTTCATCATCCCCTGCAGACCATGTGCTCATCTTTCCTTTGGGCCATACATGTTCCTTTCTCCTTGCAAATCCTCGTCTAGGACACATTTTTAAAAAAAATCCTGTCTCCTGATTGGCCGGTGAAGTGCAGCCAGCGCTTGGCTCTCTGTCCACAACCTGAGGGAAGAGAAGTGGGGGTGGGGTGTACAAATATAGCTCGCCTCCCTGGGGCCCCAAGGGGCTGAGCACCTCTTGTGAGAGTCTTGGTATCTTTCCTGAAATCAGCGAGAGCTGAGAACACTCAGCAACTTGCAGGATCAGGCCCTGGGGATCTATGGAAGAAAAACACTTAGAAGGGCCTGATCCAAATCAATGGACCAGGCCCATAGTCTAAGTATTATCTACTATGCACCTTTAATCTTGGTAAAAGCCACACCAGAGCATCTCCCAATGACTGGGATCTCTTTGGTTGCGCTTTTATCAATTCTGTTTTAATTATTCAGGGCTCTATTTTTTTAATTGGATCCTAAGCTGACTGTTAAACAGACACGTCTGTAGTAGCTTGTTTTTAAGACTGACTGGATTGGAAATCCAGCCAGTTGCTTAGAAAACGCTCAACGGTGTGGGAAAGCCGAACAACAGCTAAAACTGCAGTCGAGTAGGTGCAAGTTTGCTCCTGAGGGCTGGGGTCAGATCCATGATCTGGATGCTTTTGTGAGCAATGGAGCTCTGAGTGGAGGCTGATGTGCCATGCCGTACAGAGCACTGACGTGTGCAGCACTCCAGGTCGGGCGTGACTAGAGCTGGGCGAAGAAACTTATATTTTTTCCAGTTAAAAATGCAGTTTCGGCAACGCTGAATTGTTTCACGAATTCATGGTGATTCTGCTGAATTGTTTTGGTCTTTTTAAAAAAATGGGGGGATGGGTTTGAAACTGCTTTTAGTTCTAAACTGTCTCTTAATTTTATTAGAACGTGGTCAAAATCAAAATATAATGGTTTGATTTTGTCAAAACAAAATCTCATTTGCCCCAAAACAATTTTTTTGTTGACCTTCCAAACTTGCCAGTGAACCAAAAAAATCTATTTGCCCAGCTCTAGTGCTGACTCGAGTACTGCAGATGTGCCTTCATCAATGAATCAGTCAGCTCCCTGCTCCTACATCAGATCTCTCAATCAGTCCAGTCGCTCCGTTTTGGAACAGAATTTCACCGTGTGCCCTCCCCAATCTCTTTCTGTAATACTGTGTCCCTAACCAGCATTCTCTCAGGCTGTAGCAACACTGTCCTGAAATGGCTGGGGAGAGATTAAGCAAGCTAGGGGACCAGAAGGATTCATATCAACCCTAAGAGCATTGGTCCTACCTCTGTGCACTTTATTGTCTGAAGCCAAATACGCCAGCTTGAATTTAGCCTGACTAATTTTCATGCCCTTTATTTCTGTCTACTTCTGTAGATCCTGGACTATCCCAGACAAGGGGAGCCATTTGCTATGGGGCAAAGGGGGCAGTTACCCCTCCCAGACCTTGATTTGCCCCTCCGCCCCAACTTTTCATAGGTCTCTCTGTTCCATTCCTTCCCCCCCCAACTTTGCAGGATACAATCTAATCACATATAATGTTCTATATGCTGACAACTTTGCCCCCCCTTGCACTCTCCTGAAATGCTGCAGGCCCCTGGGCCAAATTCATCCCACTGGAGGTCATGACAAAATTCTGATTGGGATCAGGCTTTGGCCTTATTCCTATGCCCATATAACTGGGTGCTGAATTGCTAACCACCAGTTCCTCTCTAGCACTGGGTTTATTGGCTCTTTTTGTTTGGAGCTGCTTTGAGCCACAATCCTGACTGATCCTTTCCTCCCTGTGACAATCTTTACTTATAGACATCACTTAACCCTGAAACCCCCAACGTTATTTTGGACTGAACTGACCCTCACCTCAGCTCTTATTTTTGATTCTGATTTTTCTTTCTGTTCTGCTTGTAGGCGGCTGGGTCGATGAGTGAGCTCCTCTGGCTCTGTGCACTGTTTTAAATGTAGGGGAGGGAAATGTAAATTGCAGTAGTTGCTTGGCAGGAGGCAGCGCTGTGTGAATGGGCCCAGCACTGCTCAGAGCTTTTCTCAAAATCTGCTGCGTATAAAGAAAATGTAATTTATTGTTGGCTTTATTAAATAACTTTCCAAATACTCCAGTCCCCGGTTCCTTTCTTCAGTGGCCGGCTCAGACACCGAACCATCATTTATTCAGCTGGACACAGACCAGATATTACAGTTTGTAGGTGACGAGCGTCTCTGTTCACACAGGATCTGATTAATGAACCTTGCAGCCCCTGTTCCCAGTACTGACCCAGCCCCTGCTCTGTGAGCTGGGGAGGGAACAGTGAACCCACCAGCCCACATTTGCTGTCAGCCTCCAAGAATAACTTTGCTGGGGGAACCCCTTAAAAAAAAAGCCAGTCTTGGGCACCTGCAATTAATCTGTGTCCACTCCCCGCTCCCACAGCTCCAGAAGAATTCTAAGGAGATTCAAGATACCCAAGCCAATATTGTAACTTTGTCAAAAACTTTTATCGAAATTGTACCAAAACTACATGTTCTAATGATGAATTAGAAAAAAGTAAAGATTTTACAGTGACAGGGTTATGCTTATTTTACAATTTAAATAACCTCAGGTTAGCCCCCTACTTTCTGTACAAAATGTGTGAGCAGGAAAAGAAGTTCCAAGCAATATACATATTCACAATGGTTAGCCAAAGTCTGGTTGCAGTTGAGGATCTGCAGCTTTGCATGCATTAAAAGCAATGGAGCACCTAGAAGAGAGGGCAAATGTTTTTTTTAAGTAGCTCCAAAACATGAGTAACCAGAGGGTGACCCTTGGACCAGCTCAACCCTATGGCATGCTCTAGAGTCTATGGATACGTCTACACTGCACTAAAAGACCCACCAGAGGCTGGGCCTGGCCTGGGTCAGCTGACTTGGGCTCCCAGGGCTTGGTCTGTGGGACTGAAGATTGCAGTGTAGACATTTGGGCTCTAAGAGCCTGTGAGCGCAGGTAGGTCTCAGAGCATGGGCTCCACCCCGAGCCCAAAGGTCTACACTGCTATTTTGAGCCCCACAGCCGAGCCCTCCGAACCTCAGTCAACTGACCCAGGCTCGGAGACTCAGTGCATTTGGTTTTTAGTTAAAACAAATTGTGAGCTTATACAGATGTTGGGTGTAACCCTAAGACTTCCCAGCATACTTGGGGGAGTGGTCCGCATGTCTGGATGTCCCTTTTCTGGCACATCACGATGTGAGCCACAGGAGAGTATCACTTGTACACCCAGGGTCCAATCTGAAGTCATTGGAAAGCTCAGGCCTACAAGGAAGAAGCATGCTACAGAGAGAAAACTCTTTGCAGTAGAATCCCAGTGGGCTTGCACGGGGGTGTACGGTACCAGAGACTAGGTTTACTACATAGACCTGCAGGCCTTGGCGTGATCACTGTAGTTATTGTCAGGGTTATAAAAATTCTGCTAAAATTAATTTATACCGATAAGTTTCCTGGCTATGGACTATGGGGAGCAGGAGGGAATAAGAAGTGAAGTGCTCAGCTTGGATGGCAAAAGGGCGCTCACATTCACCCTGGGCTATTGGATTCCTCTTTCCCCTATTTCCCTAGGTCTGTGATGGCCAAACAGGGGTCAGGGGCTGCTCACCACTGATGGGCTTTCAGCTCCCTTCATGCCATGCCCTGTAGGTCCCAGCAACTAGGAGGTTGCGAGAGCATGTTTGCCATAGGCTGCTAGTGGGGATCAACCAGGTAATTAGAATCATAGAAGATTAGGGTTGGAAGGGACCTCAGGAGGTCATCTAGTCCAACCTCCTGCTCAAAGCAGGACCAATCTCAACTAAATCATCCCAGCCAGGGCTTTGTCAATTATTTTGGTTCATTCTGCCAATACTTCTGTGAGATAGGAATTATTATTATTAAACCCATTTCACAGATGGGTAAACTAAGGCAGAGAGAGAGGGCCAGGCCTTATGGACACTGCAAACCTGTGTCTGGAAAATGTGCCTCTGCTAACTCTGTTTTGCTGCCATGTGCTTTGAAAGCCACTCTCAATCTTGGTGTGCAATTTATGTAATTTTGCTTAAGTTCACCCAGTGAAATGCTAGAAATAGAATCCAAGCATCCAGATTCCTCATCTTCTGCTCTAAGCATTAGACAAGACCCTCTCTTCCCAACACAGTATTGCCAACTCATTGCAAAACTATTGCAAGTCTTGCGCTGTACTTAAATCTGTCATCACATAAGACTCCAAACTTTCATTTCTTTAATGAAGGAAATGTCTTGCCCTTGTGGCTGGGTGTAAAAACACGACCCTCGAAAGGCTCAAAACCCAAAGGCAAAGAAAAATAACTCCCAATCTCACAATTTTTTCTAGCCAGTCTCAATTTCTTGGAGCCTGACTCATGAGCCCTGAACAGCTGGGGCAGTGTGGGGCCATCCTCAATTCAATGCTTTGTAACCAGATGTTTGAAGATTTCCTGGCTTCTGTTAGCCCTAGTGTTTGGAATGGAGAGCTCCCCTCTGGGTGAATACCTATGTCCACAGGTATGAACCACACACAAGAGCAAGAATGGGGATTACAGCATTTTCTGATCCCTCTAGTGTCCCTCAAACTAGCTCTTCCCCTGGAACTGAGAATTTAGGGTGAGCAGTATATAGAGAACAGACTCAGTCCCTGGCTGGGCTCCCCTGGTAGGCTCTAGGCACCTGCCGCATCTCTCCTCCGGTGAAAGAGAAAATGATGTTTCCGGGGTCCAAGGAAAAGGCATCTCTGCCCCTCCAGCCACCTCTACCCCTATGGGAACCTCAGCCCGTGGAGAAATGCTGGACAAGCACCCGGAGTCCCAGTGCCGGGAAAGGCGCCTCTAAACGGGGCCCCCCGGGTGGCTAGCGACCCTGAGTGTCAGCCGGGACCCCTGCTCCAGCTCATGGCAGCCACCTCCAACGCTAGGGGGCCCCTCCCCGTGGTGCTGCACACCAGCTCGCTCCGACCCCCTGAGTCAGCCCCGGGCCAGGCTCCGAGCAGCCCGGCCTAGGGCCAGGAGAGGAGCCGGAGCCCCAGCGGCAGGGCCCCCAGTGCCAGGGCGCGCCAGGCCGGCGCGTCCCGAGAGCGGCCCCCGGAGCGCACCCAGGCGCCGCCCGCGCCCGGCCCCTCGTCCTCTTCCCGCAGGAGCCGCTCCTCGTCCCGGTAGTCCTCGTCCGGGCCCGGCTCGGCGGGCGGCCCGGAGCACAGGCGGCCCATGTTGGCCTTGAGCACCTGGCAGAAGGGGCGCTCGGGCCCGTCGCAAACGCAGCGCTCCAGCGCGGGGCCCCCCGGCGCGGCCAGCAGCTGCCCCATGGCGGCCCGGCAGGCGGCCGTGCAGCGCCGCCCGTTGAAGAGCTGCCCGCAGCGGGCCAAGTAGGCGTCCAGCGGCTCCCGGCAGGCGGGCTCCTGCTGACAGCGGAAGCGGGCGGCCGTGCAGCCCAGGCCGCTGCGGGAGGGCCGGGGCAGGCAGGGCTCGATGGCCGCCTTCAGCCGGCGGCAGCGCGCGTCCTGCCCGCACTCGCAGCGCTCCAGGGCCGGGCCGCTCCGGCTGCGGTTCAGCCGCACCAGCGCCCCGATGCAGTGGCTGGGGCAGCCGCCGGGGGGCTCCTCTCCTCCGGCTCCGGCCAGCACCGGCTCGCAGGCCGCCTGCGACTGGCTATAGGCGGAGCCGCAGTCCGGCTCGTCCTGGCAGCGGAGCAGCGCTTCCCAGCAGGGCTCCCCCGGGGCGCCGCCGCCAGCGCGGCCCCAACACAGCAGCAGCGGCAGGAACAGCCACATGGAGCGAGCGGCGCCCCAGGCTCCATGCGCCCCAGCGCCCGGCTCCGCCTCCAGCCTGCGCTCCTACCCCGGGGCCAGGCAACAGCTGCCGCCTGCTCCGCCAGGCACCGCTCGACTGCAGTCCGAGCGGGCCGTGCCCAGGTGACTCGAAGGGCCCAGTGATGGGTTCCGGTGGAGGGCTCCCCTGTCCTAGGGCAAGTGGCCGTCGGATCCCAGTCACAAGTTGGGCTGGCGCAGACCGGCCCCCGGTTGCGCGACCCGCTGTCCGGTGCACGGTGCAGTCAGGTGCCCGGTTGCACGCCCCGGTGACCGCTGTAGTCAGGTGCCCGGTGCACGCCCCGCTGACCTGTGCAGTCAGGTGCCCGGTTGCTTGCCCCGCTATCCGGTTCACGGTGCAGTCAGATGCCCGGTTGCACGCCCCCACTTTGCAGTGCAGTCAGGCCCCCGGGTGCATGTTCCCCCCGGTCCCGGTGCACTCCGCGGTCAGATCCCCGGTGCAAAATGCTGGCGCTGCGCTTCTACCATCCCTCTGGGTGAGGGGCGGGGGGACCCCCACACCCAGTGACGGGGGAAATCTTTTCCATTCATCTTCCAGGCAGTTGCAGACCCATTGTTCCCTTTCCCCTCCTGTTGCAGCCCCTTCCCAGAGCCCCCTCCATCTCTCCGCCCCTTTCCCCTCTGCTCTCCCGGCCTTCCAGTTCCTACAGCTGCCAGTGTGGTCTCCAGGCTTTCCCAAAATGGGGCAGGAAGAGGTTCCTGCTAGTCTCTGCAGAAACGGGTTCACTTACACCTTCCTCTTCCCCCCCCCTCCTAGTAATCACACAGCCATTCTTGTCATGCCTCAGATGGATCTCTTCTGCTCATCTGGCTAATCTTTCTGCAGCCAACATGAGCTCAGGGCCTCTTTGCACAGTGCAGGTGGCAGAGGTTGGTGTGGGTTAGGCAGAGGGGGATTTGCTGTGAGGCTCCAGAGGCCAGAAGAAGAGCAAAGGTGGAGCCTCTGGAGTGGAGAGGCCAGCAGAGGCTAGCTTGGATGGTTGCTGCCTCTCTTGGTGTGGAGGAGGCAGAAGAGTGGACTGGGAGGGTCCAATTCCTCCCTTGCTCTGCGCCTTGCACAGCCATTTAGGCCTGTGCAAAATGCTGCCCAATCAGAATGCCAGGCAGAGGCAGCCTTTTGCACTAGGGTAAGTGCAAGCCACAGGGCAGTGGTGAGCCAGGCTCGGAGTGTGTGTGACTGGGGCAGTGCTGGCGGTGACTGTAAATTGAGCACTGACTAGCAGAGGGTGGGCACTAGTCAGCTCTCGGTGGGTTACACTGCTATGCACAAGTGGTCTTACCTGCAGGCCAATTGATTTTTATGCCCGGTTTGGGGAAATGTCCCTGGCCAGCCTTGCCAGGGACCTCAATGGGGAGGGCAGTAGGGCTGGGCTTGTGGGGAAGGATAGAGACACAGAGGTGTGAAAGTGATTCTGGGCATGGAGAGGTCCGTGGTGGTCTGGGGGATTGCTGTGGATGTGGGAACAGAGTGTGAGTGTGTCTGTTGCTCGGAGAGTTTGCAGGGCTGGTGTGTAAGGGGTGGCAGTGGTCAGAGTTTAGCGGGGGAGGGGGGGGGAGACAGGGTTGGATATGGGTTTTAATCACTGCAAGTAAAAGGGGTGAATAGCATTTTCTGGGCTGGTTCATTCCCTTTGTCTCCCGTGGGCCATGCAGCGAGCTGGTGCCTTTATGGTAGAGAAGATTGTTCACGCCTTGCAGCCTGTCAATAGGGGCCTTTTTCAGATGGCCTCTGTTTTACTGCCATTGCCTTGACAAAGCGCACTTGAGAGCCTGCAAAGAAGTGCAGTTCACTCCATTCCACCCAGCCATTGAAATGGAAACGAACCTGATTTCCCCACCCTCTGGGCTTTCAGGAGGCAGAGGGCGGGGGCAGCAGCAGCCCCCAGGATTCTTGCCAGCTGCACAATAACACAAAGAAGCCTTCCTGATTTCCCTTGGGGAGTGTCCCAGGGAGGAGAGAGGAATGAAGATGGATTCCAGAAACAACCTCTATCCGCCCCCACCCCCCATACATTAAACTAAAGAATCTGGAAGGACAATTGTCTGATCCTGGTGCTGAGCGCTCTCAGCTTGGGTCCCAAGGACTCTGTCTGAGATGCTGCCAAGCCATAAAGTGCAGACTGGGTTGCATTTCCTTTGACGCATGTATTGCACCCTGAGAGCTGGTCTGCACCGGAAAATTCCATTGTGTTAGAACACGGCCTCGTGGAGTCATGGTAACACATTCGACACAAATTAGCACATGGTGTAGACCCAGACTGTTGTGCTTAACATTGTGGCAACAGGTTGTGGTTAATCTTTAACAAGCTGAGAAGATGTTAACTATGACCGTTCTTGTCTACACTGAGGCCATGTCATGCTAAGGTGTGATTCTAACCTGTTACCTAATGGGTTGCAATTCTGGTGTAGACAAGGCCAAGTTTACATCAGCCTAGGGTTTACCTCAATCAGCTAACACGTGTTAAAACTACACTAGGATTTTAGCTGGTGTTAACGTGATTTTTACCCGGTGTTAACACACGCCATGGCTTTATTCCTAGTAGACAATCGCAGAGTTCTAAGCTGCGTTTAACATTGTGTTCATTACCATAATTCCTCAAGGTTGTGTTCTAACATGTAGCTGCCCAGTGCATGCAAACTTTCAGGTGTGCTAGGAAGCTTTTATCAGCATTGATTTGGATGATCATTTTACTCGTGAGTGGTGGAACCATCTCAGACTCATGACTTCTACAGCTCCAACCCATCATCCATTCTGGATGGATTTTACAGGAAAGCTATTATAGAAATATCATAACGAATGATTTGCACTGCTACTAGTCCTGTTTTTTCTATCCTTCCTTCTATAAAATTACTTCAGGACAGTGCGTCCAACCATTCAGGCCTCAGCTTGGGGGTCGTGGTGGAAATTCAGCTGAACATGAGCTCCCAGTGTGATGCTATGGCCAGAAGAGCTAACGCGATCCTGGGATGCATACACGGGAATTTCAGTTAGGAGCAGAGAGGTTATTTTACCTGTATATTTGGCACTGGTGCAATTGTGGCTGGAATACTGAGTTCGGTTCTGGTGCCCACAGTTCAAAACGAATGTTGAAAAATTGGAGAGGGGTCAGAGAAGAGCCACGAGAAAGATTAAAGGATTAGAAAACCTGCCTTATAGTGATAGGCTCAAAGAGTTCAATCTATTTAGCTTAACAAAAAAAAAAGGTTAAGGGGTGACTTACAGTGTGTGTGTGTCTATCGGGGGAATAAATATTTGATAATTGGCTCTTCAGTCTAGCAGAGAAAGGATTGACGTGATCCAGTGCCTAGAAGTTGAAGCTAGACAAATTGAGAATGGGAATAAGGCATGATTTTTTAACAGAGAGACTCATTAACCACTGGAACAAATTAGCAAGGGTCAGGGTGGATTCTCCATCACTGGCCATTTTTAAATCAAGATTGGATTTTTTTTCTCAAAGCTCTGCTCTAGGAATGATTTTGGGGCAGGTCTCTGGCCTGTGTTATACAGGAGGTCAGACTAGATATTCACAATGGTCCCTTCTGGCCTTAGAACCTATGACTCAATTCTAAGTAATACCTTTTACCTGAATTCGCTTTCCCACATATGATGATGGCAGGATGTTAAGGTCTGATATTTTATGATCTATGGCACCACAGTTAAAAGTCCCTGAAAGCAAGAGGAAGGATGGACCAGCCGAGGACTTGGGAAACCTGGGTTCACCTCCCAGCTCTACTACGGTCACTTAGCCACTCTGTGCCTTAATTTCCCATCTGTAAAATGGGGTGACAGCACTGCCATACTTCACAGGGGTGTTCAAGGATAAATACATTAAAGATTGTGAGGTGTTAGATACTACAGTAATGGGGGCCATATAAATACCATCGTAGACAGACCTTTCTGACTGTATAAAGAGCCTGGATAAGTGATGAGATATTAGATCTGGAATCTGTCACTGAATATTACATATCCTGGGTCTCAGGTGAGTGTAATTTTGGATGATGATAAGGGGAATCTCAGATCCCTGTGAAAGAAGGAACATTTCGCTGGCAGCTGGTAGTTGTTTTCAAATGGCAGCAGCTGGGATACACCAGGGGCTTGCATTAGTGGAGCTATGCTGATGGCTGAAATCAGGGCAAATCTCCAATCTAGACAAGGCCTGAAATAGATGGAAATGTGCTGCATTTATGTATCTGGTCTCAGCTGAGCCTTTGTTACACACTCCCATGCATTTTTGGCAGGGTTAGTACAGAATCTTTACACTTCAAGGAGCCAGTTTTGCAAACCAGCCCCAAATAGTACTTTGCATGGAGTCAGTATGGGTATTTTTGACCTGAGCCCTGGTCTACACTACGGGGTTAGGTCGAGTTTAGCCACGTTAGGTAGATTTTTATAATGAATGTGTCTACACAACCAACCCAGTTCCGTCGACCTAAAGGGCTCTTAAAATCGACTTCTGTACTCCTCCCCGGTGAGGGGAGTAATGCTAAAATTTGGGGTAGTGCAGACGCAATTCGACGTTATTGGCCTCCAGGAGCTATCCCAGACTGCTCCAATGTGACCGCTCTGGACAGCACTTTCTACGCCAACGCACTAGCCAGGTACACAGGAAAAGCCCCGGGAAATTTTGAATTTTATTTCCTGTTTGGTCAGTGTGGTGAGCTCAGCAGCACAGGTGACCATGCAGGCCTCCCAGAATCGCATGGACCAAACGGGAGACACTGGATCTGATTGCTGTATGGGGAGAAGCATCTGTGCAGGAAGAACTCCGATCAAAAAGAAGAAATGCAAATATATATGCCAAAATCGCACAGGGCATGGTGCACAGAGGCTACAACAGGGACACGCAGCAGTGCTACGTGAAAGTTAAGGAGCTCAGGCAAGCCTACCAAAAGACAAAGGAGGCAAATGGTCACTCCGGGTCAGAGCCCCATACATGTCACTTCTATGATCAGCTGCATGGCATTCTAGGGGGGTCCCTACCACTACCCCCCACCACTGTTTGTGGACACCTGCAAGGGGGAAATCTCACACAACAGGGAGGAGGATTTTATGGATGAGGAGGAGGAGAATGTGCAGCAGGCAAGTGGTGAATCCGTTCTCCCAGGCAGCCAGGACCTTTTCATCACCCTGGAGCCAAGGCGGGATCCCTGACCCTGAAGGCAGAGAAGGCACCTCTGGTGAGCGCACATTGGTAACTACAGTACATGGTTTAGAAGCAATAGTGTTTAATGTTTGATTTGCCCTGAAGACTTGGGATGCATTCGCAGCCAGTACAGCTACTGGAAATATCTTTTAACGTGTCTGGGGATGGAGCGGGAATCCGCCAGGGACATCTCCATGAAGCTGTCCTGGAGGTACTCTGAAACCCTTTGCAGAAGGTTTCTGGGGAGGCCTGCCTTATTTCGTCCTCCATGGTAGGACACTTTACCACCCCAAGCCAGTAGCAAGTAGTCTGGAATCATTGCAGCAAAAAGCATGCCAGTGAATGGTCCTGGATTTTGGTCGCATTCAAGCAACATTCGGTCTATATCTTTCTGTGTTAGCCTCATGAGAGTGATAACATTCATGGTCACCTGGTTGAAATAGGGGAATTTTTGTAAGGAAACAGTAAAAGGACCCCGTTCATGCTGGGCCGTTTGCACTTGGCTAAAAGGGATCATCCCTGAGAATAGCCACGTGGTGGGGTGGGGGGAGGTGTGTGCTGCACATCCACCCAAAAACCACAGCCCCTCCTTTTAAATGGCAAACCCAACCGGCATTGCTTGCTATGGGAAAGGAGGGCACTGCAGTTTGAAACCATTCCCACATGTTATGAAGGTGTTAGAAGCCAACCCCACATATCCTTTGGCTTACCATGGCTGCCCCGAAACTGAATTCTGTTGCCTAGCCGTGTGTGATGTGTCACCATACCGGCAGGCGCTCAGTATAAAAGGCAAAATACAACCTTGTACCTAAAGCACATGTGCTGTCTGCTGTGAATTGCTTGATTCACTGTGAAAGAGTCTCCCTTTTGTTCTCAGAAATGTATCATCTTAAATTTTACTCTCCCTTTTTATCCCCTCACAGATGCAAATGTTTCTATGCTCCCCCTATCATCTCCGTCCCTGAGGTTATCGCAGATTAGAAGGTGAAAAAAATGCACTCGTGATGACATGTTTTCCAAGCTCATGCAGTCCTCCCGCACTGATAGGACACATGGAGGCATTCAGTTGCAGAGTCCAGGAAAACATTAAGTGAGCGTGATTAGAAGAGGCAGGATGCGATGCTGAGGCTAATGGGAGAGCAAACAGACATGCTCTGGTGTCTGGTGGAGCTGCAGGAAAGCCACCAATAGCACAGTTCACCGCTGCATCCACTGTATAACTGCCTGCCCCACTCCCCAAGTTCCATATCTTCCTCACCCAGACGCCCAAGAACGCCGGAGGGAGGCTCCGGGCACCCAGCCACTCCAGTCCAGAGGATGGCCCAAGCAACAGAAGGCTGTCATTCAAACAGTTTTGATTTGTAGTGTGGCTACAATAAGCAATGTGGCCTTGTCCTTCCCTCCTCCCCACCCCATCCCACTCAGGCTACCTTGTCAGTTATCTCACTTTTTAAAAAATTAATAAAGAAAGAATGCATGGTTTCAAAACAATAGTGACTTTGTTTCCTTTACCAGCTGTAATCGAAGGGGGGAGGGTGGTTGGCTTACATGGAATTAAAATCAACAAAGGGGGTGGGTTTGCATCAAGGAGAAACACACAACTCTCACACGGTAGCCTGGCAAGTCATGAAATTGGTTTTCAAAGACTCTCTGATGCGCAGCATGCCTTGCTGTGCTCTTCTAATCGCCCTGGTGTCTGGCTGTTCAAAATCGGCCGCCAGGCGATTTGCCTCAACCTCCCACCCCGCCATAAACGTCTCCCCCTTATTCTCACAGATATTATGGAGCACACAGCAAGCAGCAATAACAATGGGAATATTAGTTGCGCTGAGGTCTAACCTAGTCAGCAAACAGCACCAGTGAGTTTTTAAACGTCCAAAGGCACATTCTACCACCATTCTGCACTTGCTCAGCCTATTGTTGAACTGCTCCTTACTACTGTCCAGGCTGCCTGTGTACAGCTTCATGAGCCATGGGAGCAAGGGGTAGGCTGGGTCTCCCAGGATAACTATTGGCATTTCAACATCCCCCACAGTAATTTTCTGGGTCTGGGAAGAAAGTCCCTTCTTGCAGCTGTTCAAACAGCCCGGAGTTCCTAAAGATGTGAGCGTTGTGCACCTTTCCTGGCTATCACACATTGATGTCGGTGAAACGTCCCTTGTGATCCACCAGTGCTTGCTGCACCATTGAGAAGTACCCCTTGCTGTTTACGTACTGGTTAGCAAGGTGGTCTGGTGCCAAGATAGGGATATGTATTCCGTCTATTGCCCCACCACAGTTAGGGAACCCCATTGCAGCAAAGCCATCCACTATGACCTGCACATTTCCCAGAGTCACTTCCCTTGATAGCAGAACGTCAGTGATTGCATTGGCTACTTGAATCCCCACAGTAGATTTGCCCACTCCAAATTGATTCCCGACTGACTGGTAGCAGTCAGGCGTTGCAAGCTTCCACAGGGCTATCGCCACTCGCTTCTCAACTTTCAGGGCAGCTCTCATCTTGGTATTCCTGCACTTCAGGGCAGGGGGAAAGCAACTCACAGAGTTCCAGGAAAGTGGCCTTACGCATGCGAAAGTTTCGCAGCCACTGGGAATCATCCCATACCTGCAACACTATGTGGTCCCACCAGTCTGTGTTTGTTTGCCGGGCCCAGAATCAGCATTCCACTGTATCAACCAGCCCCACTGCCTCCATGATGTCCCAATTGCCACATCCCGTGCTTTCAGGAACGTCTGTGTCCATGTCCTCCTCACAATCGTCCTTGTGCTGGTGTCTCTTAGCCTGGTTCTGCACATACTGCAGTATAATGCGTGAGGTGTTTACAATGCTCACAACAGCAGCACTGAGCTGAGCGGGCTCCATGCTTGCCGTGCTATGGCGTATGCAAGGGTAACCCCAGGAAAAAAGGCGTGAAATGATTGTCTGCAGTTGCTTTCATGGAGGGCGCGAGGGAGGGGAGACTGATGACTGTATCCAAAACCACCCGCAACAATCTTTTTGCTCCATCGGGCATTGGGAACTTAACCCAGAATTCCAATGGGCAGTGGAGACTGTGGGAACTGTGGGATAGCTGCCCACAGCGCACCGCTCCGTGAGTCGACGCTAGCCTTGGTACTGTGGACGCACTCCGCCGACTTAATGCGCTTAGTGGGGACATATACAATCGACTGTATGTAATCGGGTTTCAGAGTAACAGCCGTGTTAGTTTGTATCCGCAAAAAGAACAGGAGTACTTCTGGCACCTTAGAGACTAACTAAAATTTATTTGCACATAAGCTTTCATGGTCTACAACCCCTTCATCAGATGCATAGAATGGAACATATAGTAAGAAATATATATATATACAGAGAACATGAAAAGGTGGAAGTAGCCATACTAACTGTAAGAGGATAATTAATTAAATCAATTTCTATAAAATTGACCTAATTTCATAGTGTAGACATACATACCCTTAGATGCACTTGAAAAATGAGAGGGGCATTCAGGTGAAAGGAGGACTTGCAAGCACACATCTGTCCTGAGATAATTTGCCTCCCACCAATAAAGTTGTTAGCAGCTGTTCTCTTAAATTTAAAACAGCTGCTCTCTAATAATACTCTTGCATGAGTGCAGTGCCATGTCACAATGGAGGAAGAAACAAATTGCATTAGCAATATTGTGCACGAAAAGGTTATTATAGCTGAGATGGTGGAATCTAAATCCACCAATACTGAAAGACTGGGAGACAGTCTTAGCTGGTGTAAATGGGTGGAGCTGGATTAAATGCAATGGAAGTACACTGGCCCAAATTGGCTTTGATGGCACAACACCAATTTATATCTCTGGATATTACTGTTTTGGTTTGAGTGCATGGGAGAGGGAGAGGGAGTGGGAACAGCTCTTTTGGCATCAGTGGAGCTACCTTGATTCCCACCAGCTGAGGATCTGGCCTGTGCCTTTTCAGGATCTGCTGCACTGACTGAACGCTGACAGAGCAACATTTCAGGCGATATTGGAGAAATGTTTGGAAATAAAATATAATTGATGCAAAGAAGAAATATAAATTTGTTCCTATACCTGTAGAGGAATGCTGCACACAAAGGATGGGAAAGTCTCTTCATCTCTGAGTGCACAGCACCCAGCACATTAGGGAATGCAGATTGGGGCTTTTGGGTACTACCATTATATAAATAATTGCTAGTTAATTATCCATTTTTTAATTTTCCTCGTTTCAGTCCACAGTCAAGGAGTTGTCTGGATCTGTGTGTCTTTTTTTCTATTGTGCAGCAGCACAAGTCGCATCTCACACCAGTGTGGCACATCTGCATTGCGGGGGATTGCACTAGTTTTTCTGGTGCAAAAAGTCCCAGTATAGATGGGCCTAACTAGGCTAAACAATAGTGGATCCAATCTCATGCATCAAGCCCTCAGCTTGCCACTATGGGGGTCAGGAAGGAATTTCCTTCTCTGATGTATAATTGGCTAGATGTGTTATCAGCCGGGATAGATTAACCACTAAGAACAATAGATTCATGCCCTGAACTCAGGTCATGTGATGATGCTAAAGTAAAGCCACCACAACCCCAGATATTAATGTGTTTAGGCCCCTGTTTGCCTTAATCCAGCCCTAATGCTGAAGACATTTTGTTTTCCTCTGAAACATCATGTGGTCATCATTTTTGTGGTACCCATTCATACTGTAAGCAGTTTTGAATGCCAATGAACTCTCTAAATGCTAAAATGTGGGTTAATGCAGTATAGTGTTGTACCCAGTGTGATGCCAGTGCTGGTGTTTGGAACCAATCATTCACATTCATTGTTCTGTGCCTGAGATGTATAATGGCTGAGAGGGAACTCTCTACACACCAGATGGCTGGGTGTTCAGATACATAAGTCTGTGCCATGAGTCCTGGAGAGCATTTGAAAGACTTAGCAAAGTCAAAGTTACCGAGCAAAGGAGACCGCTAGATTCCTAGGCTGCGTTTTGAACCCACTTATTAACTACGGGCTACAGGGCAAAGATACACTTCAGAACAGCTTCTGTGGATCCCCACACCTGGGACATGTGTGCGCCATCGGCACCGTGCACATGGAACCTTATGAGAAGGTTCCATGTGGTCACTGGAATGTCGGCGTAAGTTCTCTGCAGCCGGCATAAGTTTAGTGCAAGTGTAACGGGGTGAGATTCCCTGTGGCTTAGCTCCTGTTTCACCACTGCAGGGTTTTGCGCCATTGTCTCATCTTCCCTGCACTCCTTCCGCTTGCTCAGCATAGTTGTTAAGTGGCACCTGCCCCATGTCGTTGTATGACTTCAGTAGCGATATCCTTGGGCTCCTTGGCCAGCCTGGAATTTGGGTCGCTTCTTCTGTCGATCTGGTTTGGGTGGCCAGTTTTCAGTTGGCGCTGCCTCCCTTTATGTCGGGCCGAGATGGTGGATTCCAAACACAAGGTGAGCTGTAAGCAGCATGCTTCTTGCGGGGGGGTGAGACATTCCTGTCAGATCAGGATGCACACTGTATGCCGGCCTTAGGAGACGGGCACAGGCTGACAGGGCCGGATTAACTCTCCTGTGGGCCCGGGGCTATTAGATTTTGGGTTTGGAGTGGAGGAGTGGGCTCAGGGCTGGGCAGGGGATTGGGGTGCAGGAGGGGTTGCAGCTCCAGATAGAGGAGTGGGCTCTGGGTTGGGGCCAGAGATGGGACAGGGGGTTGGGGTGCAGCAGGAGGTTCAGGGTGCAGGCTCTGGGTGGGAGTTTGGGGGCTCTGGGCTCGGGTAGGGGGTTGGGGTGCAGGAGAGAGTGTGGGGTGCAGGCTCTGGCCAGGAGATGCTTATCTCAGGCGGCTCCTGGTCAGCGGCGCAGCAGGGCTAAGGCAGGATCCCTGCCTGCCCTGGCTCCACACTGCTCTGCTCCCCGAGGTGGCCAGCATGTCCGGCCCCGAGGCAGAGGGGCCAGGCCGCTCTGCGTGGTGCACACTGCCTGTGCCCGCAGGCGCTGCCCCTGCAGCTCCCATTGGCCGCAGTACCCAGCCAATGGGAGCTGCGGAGCCAGGCGTGGGGGCAGCACACAGAGATTCACTGAACACCCCAGGCCTAGGGGCTGCAGGGGCACATCGGCGAGCCAGCGCTCGTGGCTCCTGCCCTGGGGGAGGGGCGCTGGGGCTCGGGGACCCAGTGTCCAGCCTGCGGCACAGAGACTTGCCGTGGGCCGGATTAAAAGAAGCAGTGGCCCACATGCGGCCTGCGGGGGCCCCCTTAGCCTGAGGCCCTGGGCTGCAGCCCCTAAAGCCCCTGCATTAATCTGGACCTGCTGGCTGAGGGGATGCACTTTTTGTGCTGGGTTCGCTCTGTAAGCCTGCAGGGATAGTCAGTATCACCTGACATCCCCGCTCATGGAGGAAGCGCGTAAACCTCCTGCTGCTCGCTCTGCTGGATCGGGCCTGTTCAGTGAGTCTGGTTGTTACAGAACCAGTCAAATGTATTCAATCTCGTATTCAGACATGGTATATGTTAGCTACCGTCCCTATCCCTGAAGGTCCACGGTTGATTAGGTCAAGGCAGCATATATGACAGGTTGCATCTCTTGCAGAGATTTGCAAGGCCCTGCTGGAAATGCCGTTCAAAGCATTAGGCAGCACTGCTCTCCGAATATGGCGTCTCATTCTGTTGTCCAGTTTGGTGGAGCAGTGTTGAAATCTTTGTTGAATTAAAATCAGTCCTCTCCTAGGGCTGGTTATACTGCTTGCTGACCTCCCAGGAAGCACCAGCCCCAAAGCAGGAGGAAAGTTTACTTGCCAAGAACTGTAGTTATTTGAGTGCGTTGCACATCCATCCTCCTCACTCTCCTGACCCTCTCCCTTTGAATATTTATGACAGTAGCGTGAGGTAGTGGAAGGCCCTGCAGCGAATGGGGGTGGCTTCCTTTTATATTTGTGCCAATCACTTGGGCCCCTAAGAAGAAGTGGATGTGCAGCCCCACCCCAGTCATTGTGGCATTGGGGGCACCCAGCTTGAAGAACTGCAGTTATTGGTAGGTGATCTTTTTCCCTTAAATTCCGACTTGGACCAGTTAATATGCTAGGCTTCATAGATGCATAGATTCCAAAGTCAGAAGGGATCCATTGTGATCATTAGTCTGACTCCCTGTATGACACGGACCAGAGACCTGCCCCAAAATAATCCTTGGCACAGATCTTTGAGAAAAAGCATCCAATTTTGATTTATCAAAGCAGACATCAGGGCAGCAAGCCCCCCCCCCCCAGACCCCCAACAAAATACTGGCCACTGACCTGAGTGATGCTTAGGAAATGGACAAGAGGCCATGTCAGTTGCTGGCAAGGTGGAGGCTGCCAGATCCTCGCACTTCCAGTATCATAACAGGAACAGTGTGTCGCATGAACAACCTGGCCATGGTGCATGGGCCCAAAGCTGCACAGCACACTGCTCAAACCCCTTCCCCTCTATACCTAGACACCAGCCATGGGCACCCGTCAGAGCTCGCCACCAAGTTACTGCCTGTGTGCTCGATCCGCCTTCCAATCAGGTACCAAGCCAATGTGTAGCGTAACAATAATTCAGCTGAACCTACATTTGAATAAAGACATTTTGTCAGTCGAATTGAACCTTGTCACAGGACTGTTATCGTCTGCTGCCCCAAGATAAATGTCAGCAGCCAAAAAGAGATGGTTATTTTTAAATCCAGAGGTGACAGTCTCCTCTTTCAGTGTCTCTAAATCGTCTTTGCAGAACAGTCTTGAACATATACCAGCTTGGGCACAAAATCCACTTGCCCAGGCTATTCCCGATGGAGCAGCTAGTGATATTTGACTTGCCCCCACTGCATGAGTGAGTAGCGTTTTGCAAGGCTGATGTAAATTTGAGATATTAGAATCAATTGTTTTACCTGACAGATCCTGCTGTGATACAGCAGCAGTTGTTTATTGTCTAGTTTGATTGATTTGGGCTTTCTCATTGAATGGAGCACACAGTCGTGCCATTCTGAGAACAGTGGTTCTATGAAAGTACAGCTTCTTTTAGCGCGTACAGCTCTAATTGGCTGACATATGCATGTGTGTAATTATTTTTTTTAAGGAGTTCATTGCTAAACCAGGGTGAGCCATCCTGCTGGTAGACTGGTTTCATTTAACTGGCTGGTTCAGGGTCCATTTGGCATGCCACTGTACTTCTTGTTATCAGATGATAATGGGATTAATCTCCATCAGCCTTATCAAAGGACATGTCCTTCCTTAGAATTCATAATCACTCATTTTTTGTCATGTAACTTTTGATCTACGGCTAAAATAGAAAACGTAAGATAATTCTTTGCCAAAGCTGCCACGTCTCTAGTTTTTGGATCAGGATCTAGCTTTTGGATCAGTCCCCCCTTCCACATTCATGCTCCCTAATACAGCTATTGTCTTTTCACTCTGCTACCCCAGCTAGAATTTACTTCACTGGCCAGCGCCATGCTCCTGTTTGGACCCACATCTGCATAGGGAAAATGGGCTCCTGGACAGATGTGCAGATGCATTCTTAAGTCTAAGTGGATAAATGCATTTTGAGGTTTAAAGAGCTTTCTAATGCTAGCTTTCTCCCCCACTCGTCTATCATTAGCGCAGACATGACAGCTGCCCTGGGAGCCATCTGAAACAGAATTAGGTTGATCAATTGATAGGCTACTGTAGGGTTGTTTTCAACATACTTTCATTATCTTCTGCAGAGGACACAATCTGGAACAGAAGGGTAAATCTGAACCCAGATATGCTTTAAAGGAGAGATGCAGTCAGTGGCCATCCTCTAAGGGCATTTTCTTTCCTTCACAGTGGCTTGTTACGCTAAGAGTTGCATGTTGTTTGGGGCATCAGTGGCAGGTGTGTACTTAGCAACTATCCTCTTGGCACTGCAATTATCCGTAGTCTGAACCTGCAGTCCCGTCCTGTGCTTTGCTAAATTGAATATAATCCGTGGCCTGTGCTCTGGGGTCAAGTCAGAGGTTCCTGTCTGGGCAGATCCCAGTCAGCCTGCGTCAAGGCCTGAAAAAAAGCTTCCAAAATGTCACTGCGCATACTGAAGCTAATGACGTGTTGGTCCTGGCAGTGCAGCGAGCATTGCCTTCTGCACTAACTGAGCAGTCCGCGGTGTGACAGCACGGAGTCAGCCCAGGTGGCGGGCACGCTGGGCCCCTCTTCTGCCTGCAGCATCTGTCAGGCAGGATCACATCAGGGTCAGCATCACAGACTTACTGATGATGGAATAATAGACCGCCTGGATTATCCAGCCTAGAGCCCCTGCAGAAAGCAGGGACCCTGTGCTGTACAGTGGATACCCTTATTCTTGCCTTGAGAGGCTCTTTTGTGTGCCTTAGCAATCCCACTAGGTGATCTAGCCATCCTTATCCTCATTTGAATTGGTAAGACAGCTGCATCTTCTCATCTCCTGTAACCTGTTACTGCTGGTTTTATTACTAGCCCCAAAGGGGGTCACTTGGTGACACAAACGGCTGCTAAATGTAGAGCAAGTACACTGACATCCCTGTGTTTCAGCCTGTGGATTACTCTGCCATAGAAGGCCAGAGGGTCCAGGAATATAGCTGGGTTTAAAAAGAGGAGTGGGAGAGGTTAGATAATTTCATAGCTGCACGAGCAATAGTGGAATCGCCCTTAATTCTAAATAATCCTAAAGAGCTTTAGAAAGTATAGCTGCAGCAGCACTGAAATGCAGCCATCTCTGGAGTGGAGAGCAGCAAGCAACCAATACATCGCACCCAGGTGAGAGGAGGGACAGAGGAGCAACACCATCTCCACTCTAATTAAAAAAGGTTGTGTGAGCTTTAATATCCAGACAGGTCAGATAGGTTTCTAAAGTCTCATCCTAAAGACCCCTATGTGGCAAACTAAATCTGATCCTGTGCTCCAGGAAGAGAACACTGTGGTGTATTGAAAACTAAGTTAAAATTACAAAACTATTACTTTAAGTTTTTAAGGGTTTTCCTGGTCCTGCTTGCAGGCTAGGGGGCTCTGTAGGGAAGCTTGTGATCTGGGTCTGTCAGCAGTTAGTCTGCAAAGAGCAAGGAGGGGTGAGCTATGCTTCGCTGCCTTAGGGACCAGCCTGCTTTATCTCCCAGCTTTTGATGCTTGTGTGCAAAGGTTCTGGATTTCAAGAAATAAAGTAGGGGTACCCTCCGACGTTCCAGAAAGAGCATTGTATGTTTTTACCTAGTTTCTCTGTTTATGTGCCAAGAACATAACAGATCCTGATTTTGGGGGGCCAGGAATTATTTTTGTCCCCAAATAGAGCATTACTCCATTGTCCAGGTGCATTATGAGTTGCATATTTATTTATTTTTAAACTATTTATTTAGGAAGTTGTAACAAGTTTACAAACTCTTGCCGTGTAAATATCAGAAATGAAGCAATTGTTACACTAGTGAGCTGTTGTTTAAAGGGACATTATCCGGGAATATAATCATCCGATCTTTCTGTTGAACAGGGTGTTATTCTATTAACAAGTGAGCATCATTACAACACCTATGTCATTTCTAGTGATTTTATTAAATGGAGTGAAATCTCTATATACACGTATTTAACAGGCCAGTATGTCTATCAAAAATTGGACAGGGTGTGCTGGGTTTTTTTTTTTGGTTTTGGTTTTTCTTGCAGGTGAACTTACTTTATCTGAGTACTGAATAAAAGGTAACCAGATATCTAAGTGTCTATCTGTCCTCTGTCTGTTTTGTTGGGTATGTAATTGGCGTGTTAATTTTTCCATAATCACACCCTCCTGTATTTTTTGAATCATTCCTCAATAGTTGGGCTATTTTTCTTTTTCCAATGAGAGGCGACCAATAGCTGAGCAGCTACTGGCAGATGAGGGATTAATTCTTCGTTTCCTTTTGTGTGACCGTTTCCATTAGGAAGCTCCAGGAGGTTTGCCAAAAGCTCATTTGGTAATAAATATCCAACCATTTGTGATATTTGGTTACAGATACTCTGTAATGACTGGCCATGTCCGCCATATATGCATAAAATCTCCTCTTTTACCACAGTTCTCCAATATTGATCCCCATTCAATCTGGCTCTATTTTTTAACCTGACTGGTGTGAGATGCCATTGAAACGGTATCTTAATTCCATATGAATCATTGGCTATCGGCCACTGCTAGAAGCGGAGAGCAGGCATGATGGATCCATGGGTTGAGCCGGTCTGGCAAATCCTGTATTCTTAGTTGCTTCCCTGTTTTCAATTATCGCCCTTTACATTTGCTCTTTTAGTTTCCTCTTCACTGGGAAAAAAAAACATGATCAGAAGAGCAGAGTGACTGGAAATGCTGCTCCCTGATAGCAGCAGCAGCAATTGGGGCCCAGGACTGAGATGATAAAACAAAAACCCTAGAACCAAAGGTTAGGGAATTATATGGGATTTATACAGCGGAGGGAAAATTGATTCTCTGGCTTAATCCCCAGTAATGCTTTGTTTAAAGTTATTAGGCTGTGTTTTATGGCCAGTCCTTTCATGTGGCAAGAAATCCAGGGCTAGCCTAGAGCTGCAAGCCGGTGAAGGAAGAAAGGGTTTTCATGCAGGGTGGGGCCACTTGTCTTTGCATTGGCAAGAGAGCCCCAAGGCCCGACGGAATGCAATGGACGGGATGATGCTGGCAAGTGGAACTCGTGTTTCCTGAATAGATGGGGCATTGACCAAACAGGAAAATGGAGTCCTTTTAAAAACAGCTTGTGGATCTCTATGGAGAGACTCCTCAGTATTGAAGCCAATGCAGAGCAGAGTTATTGTGAAGGCCTGTGCAGTGTGCAGGTACAATCAAACCAATCTAGAAACTAATATCAGTGGCTGGTTTAAGGAGCTGTGCTGTCTAAAGTTGCACCCTATAGGTTAGGAAAAGCTCATGCATTTAGGAACAAATTATTATTTGTTGGTTGTATTACTGTAGTGCTTAGGAGCACAGTTACGGCCCAGGCCCCCATTGTGCTAGGCACTGTACAAATATAGAACAAAAAGACAGTCCCTGCCTGCAGTCAAACCTGTGTAACCCCATTGACTTCACTGGAATTGCACTGACGTAGAGGGGTCAGCTTTTGGTCGATAAGGGTGAATATAGGGATAATAGCAATGGTACCTGTCTAAGAAAGGGCTATTTTAAGAACGAACTGTCTTTCCCAGGATGTTTGTGTGACTTGGAAACCCTAAGTGCTTAGGAGAGGTTCTTATTCATAGAGTCAGAACATCCAGATGACACAATCTGACAGTAGCAGCTGAGAATGGAGTGGCACTAGAGAGAGCTACCAGCAAAGAAATTCCCCGTCCCATAGTGTAGAGCTACTGCTTTCTATTGCCTTATCAAGCTCAGACACACACTCTAGCATATACTGGGCAGATGTCCCTCTGCTAAGTTAGCTGGGTCATTCTTAGCGCTCTGCCTAGTAGGTATTTCTGCTGCTGCTGCGTCCATCACGGAGCCCAGGGTTTTAATTAACAACACATACAGCTGCTGTAGCACTTGGCAACCATTAATTACTCCCCACAGCATCTGTCTGAGGTAGGGGCTGTGAATCTTCTTATCCCTGTTTCACAGATGAAAACGCTGAGGCGAAGGGCAATGTTTTCCAGCTTGGCTTCCTAAACTGAGGAGCCCAACTCCATATGTAGGCACCAAAATAAATGGCCTGATTTTCCAAGGTGCTGAACCACCAGCTCCCATGGAGCAAGCCCAGAGACGCTGGGCCGGCGTCTCTGCTGGTGGACACTGCTGCAGCCCCAGTGATTTCATGGTGCTGTGCTAATTTACACTAGCAGATCATTTGTCCCATTAGCCGAAAGTGCTACTTTTACCATCGTTCTATGGTGTGTCCCAGCTTGGATGCCATCACAAGTGCTGCTGCATTGCAATGCACCATCTGGCTGCTCTTACAGCGTATGAAACACTGTGACACAGCAATGGGCCAGTGATGTTCAGAGAGCACAGGAAGCAGCACTGACTTTCTGCTGTTGTGGGGATGACATGTAGAAGACATTCAGTAACCGCAGGGAATATGATCGGTATCCTAGAGACTCCCAAGAGCTTGTGATAGTTTATAGGTGCCCATGTTTAGCGCATGCTCATTCCAGTCAGGATAACATACTGCTTTCTTTTCACACGACTGGAGGTCATATTGCCTCCTAAAATAAACCAGAGGAGCATCACATGGCCTTGGCAGAGCTGAGATTTCAGAGCTAGTAGTAAAAAAATCCCAACCTGAACAGAGAGGATAAAATAGAAAAAGAAAAGGGAGATTAAATAGATACACGCACAGGGCTAGCTTTCCAGTGAGTGTAAACTGGCCAGTCTCCGTTGAAGTCATGTCAGTTTACGCTAGCTGAGGGGCTGCCCCGTTGTTGTGTGTGTTAGTGTGCACACACTCTGATGCTAAAGCTGACTTTTCCCAAATTGCTCAGTAATTTTCTCTAATTGAATGAAGACTCAGGATTGTCCGAGCCATTGACAACACGGAGCCCTTATTAATAAAGCATCTGGATTTGAAATTAGCTGGAGAAATGACCCTAAAAAAGACAAAGCGGAAGAGAGACTAAGTAAAACAAGTGGTTTCTAGGAGCAGTTTGTCTCTGGAGCTGTTCGGTCTCTTAGTGTCCTCCCAACCTCTGTATATTTTAACTGTTTGTGGGACTGGTTCAGATGGAAATAATGCCTGTTTGGTACAATCATTCTGCCTTCCTGCCCTACAAAGCCTGCTCTACCCAAGCTTTTGATTTAAGAATCATTCACTGCCAGTTAAATCCCCTCTCTTTTCTTCCTTGACAGCTTCAGGCCCCACCTTCGGGGAGGCTAGCTGCAAGGGTACGTTTCACTGACCTGTAAAGCGAGGCGCACCATTGCCTGACTTCCTACCTATATATAGCCAAGCTGCCAAGCTGCCTGTTATGAATAAGCAATAAGACACAGCAGGCTGCCTTGATGTTCTTTGGTTCTACGGCCCTGAGGGGGGACGAAGCCCATGGCAGAGTGACTTTGACTCTACAGACACCCTAGATGTGGGCGAGATCCTTCTCCCTAAGCTGCTCACTGCTCTTATAAATGGCCTGGTTTAAAACAGAAAAGTTCCTGCTTTAATTAAGCCCAAAGTGCAGATATGCTCTTGATTCCTTAAAGCTGAACCCACAACCTGTCCCTGCCTAACCCAGCGCTTACTTCAGCAAAAGGACTCTTTATTCATGTTGTTATTCTGCCTTCCCCTCCCTCCAGTGAATGTAGTGTTGATGAGCGGTGGCAGGCTGACAGCCCTAGGTGTTGCACTGCTCAGTACCACTTCAGCATGAGCCAAGAAGGGCCTGCAGCCCTAGCGGTTTCATCCATGCTGCTCCTCCAAACAGCCTCATTCTGAAGGTGAGATGATAGATCAATTTTTGTGCCTTGCTTTGCGGCTGGGATGGTAGGTGGGGGCGCCAGGAGGCCCTGGGTGTCTGTGATGATTATGCTTTGGTTATGGTCCGACCATGCCCTCCTCCAGTTGGAAATTGGGGTTCACCCTTATTCCCACCCGGGCAGAGGGCTGGTCCACTCACCGAGCCTGATTTCAGATTTCGGGTGAGAGATTTCCCTGCATCTGCTGGCCCTCTTTATCACAGGTCATTATGATCCTCTAGATCAGGGGTCTCAAACTCAAATGACCACGAGGGCCACATGAGGACTAGTGCATTGGCTGAGGGCCACATTACTGACACCTCCCCCCACCACCCTTGGCCCCGCCCCCACTCCACCCCTTCCATGAGGCCCTGCCCCCATTCCAACCCCTTCCCTGAAATCCCCACCCCAATTCTGCCCCTTTCCTGCCCCCAGGGAGGGGTGTGGGGTGTGGTGGGGGCTCAGGGCAGGGAGTTGGAGTATGGGGTGCAGGAGGGGTGCGGGGTACAGCAGGGGGTTGGGGTGCAGGAGGGGTGCAGCAGGGGGCTCAGGGCAGTGGGTTGGGCTGCAGGAGGGGTGTGGGGTACAGCAGGGGGTTGGGCTGCAGGAGGGGTTCGTGGGGTGGGCTCCGGCCCGACGCGCACTGGGGGCAGGGCAGGCTCCCTGCCTGCCTGTCCCCACACCGCTCCGGGAAGTGGCTGGAACGTGGGGGAGGAGGGGCACAGGGGGTCTGTGAGTTGCTGTTGCTTCAGGCACCACCCCCAGCAGCTCCCATTGGCCGGGAACGGGGAACTGCGGCCAATGGGAGCTGCTGGGGGCGCTGCCTGAAGCAAGAGCAACACACAGAGCTCTGTGCCCCCTCTTCACCAGGTTCCGGCCGCTTCCCGGAGCGGCAGGGGTCAGGGCAGGCAGGGAGCCTGCCCTTCCCCCGGTGCACATCGGGCTGGAGCCACTCTAAGTAAACGCTGGGGGGGCCGTGAGGAGCTCGCGGGCCACAGAAAACAACCCCGTGGGCCTTATGCGGCCCCAGGGCCACGTGTTTGAGACCCCTGCTTTAGATATTTGGTATTCAGATGACCTGCGACAGAAAAAGCTCACCTGGTGGAGGCTAGAGTACCGTGGTGAGCATCAGTTGAGATACAGAGAGTTTTTTAAATCCTGTGCTGAGGCTGTGTTGGAGGCAAAGAGCTCTCTTCCTTCACTAGAGAGTTCACAAAGGTCCAAGCGGTGGAGTTACTCCAGATGGTGGACAGATACATTGAGGAGTCCAGGCTTCCCCACTTAGAAACAGTGTGAATGTTTCTTGAGAGGAGTTTTCAGTTCAGTGGACAAGTTGTTTAAATTTGAACTAGGTTAGCTGCCGCGGTAGTGGCAAATCCACATTGACAAATGCAACCTCTTCACTGGTTGAGTTCTAGCCAGTTTTACTCAGGGAAGTTCTAGGTATCTTGGGGGAACTCTCTGAGAACAGAGCTCACAATCTGGATGTGTGTCCCTCTCGTCTGATAAAGCCAACTAGAGTGGATTGTTGGTGGAGATCACGAGTTTAAAGTCAGACGTGACTGTCACATCATCTAATCTGACTTTCTGCATATCACAGGCCATCAGTACTATCCAGTCACTTCCACTCCACGTCCAATAACCAGAATTAGATCAAAGTATTACAGCTCCCAGGACATAGGCTCTGGGGCTCAAGCACTCATGGAAAAAGCCAGCCACAGCTGTTCAGCGGTGCCACCTATCAGCTGTTTGGCAGCTGGCAGGAGGCACTTGGGGGAGGGTGAAGAGCAGCAAGGGGCAGGCAGGCGGGGAGTCTCAGGGGGAGGAGCAGAGTGGGGGCAGGAAGAGATGGAGCAAGGGTGGGACCTTGGGGATGGAATGGAGTGGAGGCAGGAAGAGGTGGAGTGAGGGTAGGGCCTTGGGAAAGGTGGTGGAGCAGGGGTAGGAAGAGGTGGAAGGAGGGCAGAGCCTCGGGGGAAGGAGCAGAATGGGTGAGGGACCTCAGGGTGGAGCACCCACAAGGAAAAATAAAAGTCAGCGCCTATGTCCCAGGACACTAAAATATGGTGTGCCACGGGCAGAGAACAAGGGACCACTCCAATGCAGTGGCTAGATGAAGTGAGCTATGCCCAGATGATCCAGGCTTCCCAAAGGAAAGGAAAGGTGGTGGCTTCCTTGGCAGGAGCAGTCGGTCATTAGGTCCATGCTCAAGAAATGTCCTGTGCTGCTGCGCTTTCCAGTTATCACCCCACATCTCATGGGAAGGCAACTTTGATGTTATCTGGAGAGGCTTCAGATTTCCTCGATCGCAGTGAATCTGACTTCTGGGCTGCATGTGAACTGTGTGGGCATCCTTGATGGGTGCTGTCTCCCTTGCACTGTCTCTGATGCGTCTTTCAGAGGGCTCAGAAACCCTGAATACAATTGGCCACCAGGCTGCGTTGGATGGGGCGAGGGGATTGGTCCTGCTTTGAGCAAGGGGTTGGACTAGATGACCTCCTGAGTCCCTTCCAACCCTGATATTCTATGATTCTATGAGGTGCAGATATTTTTTGTACTGTTCCAATGTTTGCTGCAGATGATCAGGACCTGCTGTGGTTGGAGCTAAAGCTTCACTTCATACTCCTGAGCATCACTGCTAGGTCGGCCTACATTTTACGTGCTTCATGCTAGATCATGGGTTCTTGACTTGTGGGGGGTGGGGGGTCGTGACCAGTCTGCCCTTCCCCTGTTGCTAAATGGGAGAAGGGTCCTAGCTAGATGGGAGGATGGTTCCACAGCATAAAGAGAACCGCTGGCCTTGGTCTGCACTTAAAAATTATATATCAGTGCAGCTTTGTCAGGCAGTGGTGTGAGAAAAACACACCCCAACTGACCTAGCTATGCTGACAAAACCCCCAGTGCAGATGCAACTATGCCAATGGAAGAGCACTTCTGGTGCCATAGCTACCGTTTGGGGAGGTGGTATTCCTGCACTGGTTTAGGCGGCGTCTTCACTGGGGGGCTATGCCGGCACAGGCTCTGTAGTGTAGACATAGCCTAAATGATCATAATGGTCCCAAATGTCCTTAAAATCCAAGAAATATTCCCGTGCCTCAATTTCCCTATCTGTAAAACAAGGATAATAATACTTCCCTCTCTCCCAGGGGTGCTGAGGCTCACATGTGTAAAGTACTTTGATGGAAAGTGCTTTGGAAGTGCAAAGTGTTTCTTACCATCATCATTATGAGATGTGGCAGAGCTGCCTGGAGATTTAAGCATTACCCACCTGGGCAGGTTACCCTTTCCCAGACATTCTTTCACCTGGAGAAGGCATCTTTTAGAAATCTTGGCAAAGGTTGAAAAAAGGCAAAGCGCTTCAGACATACACACACCCCACAGACAGATCTGAGTCCACTGAGGTCAATGAGGCTGGGAATGAGCAGCAGGGAATGGATCACTTGATGATTACCTGTTCTGTTCATTCCCTCTTGGGCACCTGGCATTGGCCACTGTTGGAAGACAGGATACTGAGCTAGATGGACCTTTGGTCTGACCTAGTATGGCTGTTCTTATGTTCTTAATGCTTTTTAAAAGGGATCACAGTCTATGGTAGTTCACTGAGTCCATCCTTGGCTACTGCACAAAGAACACTGACTGTACAGGGGGGGGAAATGGCCCATGCTGGACCACGCATCTTTTTAGCATGGAGATACTGGTGAGAAAGAAATGCATAGAGATCTCCTGGTATTTATTCCATCAGTTATATCAATACCATAGAATAAGGAGGGTATATAAGGGGTCGAAAGTCAGACGAAAACTTGGCATGGTTACATCACAATGTATAGATAGATTTCCCCCTCATTACACAGAGTTGAATTATCCTCTTTCCTTCAAGGAACATGAATTATAGTAGGCCCCATATTGTAGAAGTGACACAGCATTTGAACGCGTTTCCAGTAAGTGACGTTTCTTACAGAGAAGGGCGACTGTGGTCTAAGCTGACTGAGCACCCACCAGTCTGGGCTCTATTCCTGAACCTGCCGCTGACTTGGGCAAGTAGCGTAACCGTTCTGTGCCTCAGTTTCCCCCCCCCCTAAAATGGGACCGATATAGCTGTCCCCTCCTTTGCCAAGTGCTTTGAGATCAATGCATGAAAGGTGCTATCTGGGCAAAGTAGTAGTATCATTTCTTGGCCTTAGTTATGTGGATCTGTGAAATTTCCCTGTCACGGCTTGTGTCTGGAAAGCAAAGGAACACCGGTCATCGCCTCCAGGAGGTTTGCTCCAAATCTCCTTCACCAAGATGGGAGTGAAGGCAGAGGAGCAATGCCAGTCTGCTCCTCTAAAGAGGTTTTTTGCTCCCATTCACAGGCATGGCTCAGCAGCCCTCATCACAACCCTCCCTCCCTTCTGCACTAAAAGATTAAAATGGGCAGAGGAACTCGGTCACCCATGTGAGCAGTGGCACAGGCAGTTTTAGATCTGACCTCAGGAGGGGTGCTGGAGGAGGACAATGTTGCCTCCTGACTCCGGCCTCGCACTGGAAAATACACGTCACGAGAGGAACAGGACACGTAAGTCTGTTTCGTGGAATCTAGGCAGAGCATGGGTTTAGAAAAGGTATCCAACTCACACAGGGAAGGGTGATAAACTCTGTGGGGTTCCCACTGGTTAATTTTCATACACCATCATTTCCCCCAGACCATCCACTGCATCCCTCCTCCCCCTCCCCCTCCCCCCCACATTATACGGTTAAGAATGGGGTGTTATGTCGAGGGAACCAGCTGTGTCACATAACAGAACACTTTTCAGCTGACTGCTTCAGGTCCTCTAGCGTGGCCTGGGCTTTATCCTTCAGGGAATCAAGGTCCAGGTTCGGGATGCTGGTCAGCTGTCCGATAACAGAGTCCTTTTCCTCTTCCTCCTCGTTATCTTGCTCGATCATCTTGGCCAGCTCCTTGGGGAGCTCCACGTCCCCTCCTGCCAGCTGGATCTGACTATCATCTGTTTCATTCTACAGGGTCACATCGATCAAAGAGAAGAGCATGAGTGAGTAGTTCAGAATCAGGCTCTGGGACAGAGATAAGGAAGGAGAGAACAAGTAGGAAGTGGAAGAGAATAGAAGCCCCAGTTCAGCATTGTACTTAATCACTTGCTCAGCATTAAGCATGTGTTTCAGTGCCACTGAAATCAAAGAGACTGAAACATGTGCCTCGATGTTTTGCTGAGTAATGCTGGATTTCAGCACATGCTTAACGTTACTCAGGCGCTTAAGTCACCTGCTGAATCAGGATCAGATTGGGAGGATTAATACACTGATGAACCACAGGATGCCTTTGAGAGTCGGCACAACAGCTGGACAGGATCAGCAGCTACTGCAGAAAAGATTCACGGAAGAAAATTGTCTATGTATTCGAGAAAAAATATTGACACTAATGAGAGCTGGGTGAATGAGACAGAGAGACTCGTGAATTAACACGGGTTCCTTCACTTTGGACATGTTTCCCCCTCTTGTGTGTTTACAGAAACAAACCCCTGAGCAATCCACTTACCTGGCACCGATGTTGGTAGAAAATGATTTTTGGCCTGCGTATAAGAAGTGCACGTGTGCTTATCCAATAGGGACACTGAAACAATAGCAAAGGACTGATCTGACCTTTCAAAAATCAACACGGGGCAATTTAGAATATTCGCAATCAAGTCAGAGAATTTTTAAAAAGCGCTTTTTTGTTGAATTCACTTAAAGAAACTGTGATGTGCTTGAGTTATTCCATGAACAAAGAAGGAGGCTGAATTATAGTAGATTAAATTGTTCCCAGTGAATCATTCATTCAGCTCTAAGCAGACATACCACAATAGGAATTAGCCTAAGAAAGAGCAGGTGAAATGGAGTGGGGAGACAATGCCGGTTGAAGGAAGATATTGTTACACTACTGTCAATGAAATCAATGGGAGTTAGGCACCTAAATACCTTTGAGGATCTAGGCTCAAGTGACTGACTTCAGTGGAGTTTCTCATGATTTGCTATTTATATTGAGGTAGCAGCCAAATCCCTGGTGAAACTGAGTGGCTGCACAATGGGGCTTTGCAGACAGAAAGTGATTTCAAGCAGGAGAAGGTGAGTTGACAGTACAGCAGAATGGCTCACATGACAGGCTGCCAGAAAAAAACAGATGTACACGTAAGGCTATTACTAATTGCCACTCAAAGGGACTGCAGTCTTCTGGCCAGCCGGACAGGTGGCTGCATAGTGCAGTGGTATTGCTAGCTGCTAGGCATTAGCAGGTGAGTGTCAGCACAGGATTCCCGGCGCAGAGCTGTAAGGAAGGCATGAGAGTGTTGCACTGTGGTTTTTAAGAGGCTGCAGAGCTGGTATTGTATCTCATCCACCAGCCAGATTTAAAAAGGGGTCTGATTAATGAGTTAGAGGAACCTGTTAGCTAGAAAAATGTCATTGCTGTCACACTAGGCGCATATCTGGTGGTCATCACCAGGGCAGATGGAGTTGCTGGTAGTGGTGCTGTTTTTCTATATCACGTAATATTTAAATGTCATCAGGGAGCCAATCTGAAGAAAATCATAAAAATCACCAAAAGGGCCATAACTTGAAGATACATTGTCTAATTTTGACCAAAATTGGCAGAAAGCTTCTAAATACAATTGATAGCACAACTATATACTCAAACTAGTACTGGTTTGGAAAATTTGGGAAATATGTATCCCCAAGTGATATATTTGATGCATTTTCCTGTCCTTTTAGGCCTTTGGGTAAAGCGAAAGTCTGTAGTCACACAACAGTATGAGCTCGTTTCTACCCTGTAATACATCAAAATGTTTGTCATTATTTGTAGAAGGACTGATATTGAGACTTTTTTCTGTCTGCTATTTTATATTTTATGATTATGATTCCTGCATTGGCAACTGAGGTTAATGCAGCGTATACCATGATGATGAAATATTTTGAGGAGATGTTCCACTCTCTGAGCCAAGACTGGGCCTATGTTGTGTATGATGAAGCAATCTACTGCAAAGCACAGATTATTAAATGGAGGAATCAAAAGGAATTTGACCATGACCACCTTGATGTGGGAGGCATGCATCGTGCAAAGAATTTCATGGGTGATCTAGGCAGTGTGATGTAGGAAAGTGGGTTTGAAGACATCCTTGTGGAAGCCAGCAACTATGGTGCTTCTGCCATCAGCCATACTCTAAGAGGAAGAGGATATAACTGTGGTATTGGAATCCACAAACATATAAATGAGGCAATGAATTGCTTGAAATGGGTGGCACTTAGTGATTCCATGAACAATGGTGAGAAGATGAGGAGAGATGCATCTTGGAGAAAATTCAAACACTCATTGAAGCATTTGAGGCTGTGGAGAAGGCACACAGAGAAGACAGAGTGGAAGCACAGAATGCTGTGGCAGACTTCATGAACAGAACCCAGTCAGCTCATGGACACTTATATTACCCAAGGAACAATCTGTTCAGATACCATTCTGTTCTGGGAGAACTATGTAACAGATTTATCCCAACTACTGATGGAATACAAAGGAGCAAAGAGAGATGATAACAAGACTAGGGAACTTGAGACATTTGTAGTGTGGCCACGTGAATTATGCTAGGTGGGGATGTGTAACTGTAGCAGAAGCCAGACTTCTGGAGGAGCAGAAGCCAGCTATATATCATGGCCTAGCTGATAGCCAAGGAGCAGTATACTGGACTGCCAGACCCTTCAATAGCATATGGCATGACATGGCTGTCGAGCAATCCCTCAGCAAGGACTGTGAGAAGCATCAGCATCTTTGACAAAAGATAAGGCTCTGACCAAGTATTACCTGACTGCACATTTTGAGGCAGCTGTAACAGCTATGACAAAACAAATGTGTGGAATGCAGCCTTCAGCAACAGAGCTCCACCAAGAAGCTACCACACAGCGCATGGCTGCAGATGAAACTGCTATCCCAGATATTAGAAAAGTTGTGACTGAATGACAAATCCTTTAAGCCCAGATGACAGACAACCACGTGTGAACATTGCAACGTCTACTGGGGCCCCACCTGAAATTGCAGAAAGTTTGTGCACGAGAAGAGAGAATGGCCTACAAGAAAGGAAGCAGTTTGTAACCAGTAGGCCGCAAAGAGGTGAGGTAGATCTCTTTGATCCCATAGAAAGGTCTAATCTCAAATCATCTGGTAATCTCAACAAGACAATCGAACAAAAGAAGCAGCAGATAGCACAAGAGACAGCTATTGATCATCAGATATTTTGCAAGCTGACAGTTATTGCCTAGCGCAGAGAGGTTGGTAGCCAGGGTGATATGAAGTGTGAGCTGGCACCTGTTCCACTTTCCCTCTTCAACTTGGATGGAACTCTAAGAAAGACCCCAAAGAGCAGCACATTGTCTTGGCTGGAGAAAAATCTATCAATGGTTGAGCTACCAGCCTCCTGTGAGCCAACATTAACTATTACTGACATCATGAGGATTCTGCCAATGGTGTGCACCAATCCTGCCAAGTCAAAGACTTTTGGGGAGCTATCTGATGAGCTACTGACTGGGGATGGTGGTGTCCTAGCCGTGGGGTCAAGAGTGATTCATATGTTTTCTGTGACGCAATACATATTTAATACAAGGGGGAAGTTGAGATGGCAGACCCCTGTTTGCATCCTTTCTCCTCAAGCACAGAAGAGAATGGAACCAGGGTCTTCGACAGCCCAACTGAGTGCCCTAACAGCTGGGCTAGAGAGGGCTTCTTATGCCAGGCTCCTCTTTTGGCCCTATTTTAATATTTAATTAAAGTGGACCAACTTCAATAGGAAAGACTGAAGGAGCTCATGGCTTGTTTCTCCTCAGGCAGCTGGAGGAGTTGAACAAGGGTCTTCAGCATCCCACCTGAGTACCCTAACCACTACAGAGGGCTACTCTTGCTTGTTTTTGCCCAATTGATATTTAATTAAAGCCCGGTGGAGCTCGCTGTTCAAATTGCTTTTCCTTATCAGGAAGCTGGAGGAATTGAACTAGGGTCTCCAACCGGCTAGGAGAGCACCCTAAGCACAGAGGGCTACTTGTGGCTGCTTTGGCTCACTTAATGTTTAATTAAAGTGAATCAGCTGCAACAGGAAAACCTGTGGGAGCCCAACTTCTGAACATGTCATTGCCCAGCTGTTAGGACAGTCAGTTGCAAGGTAGGAGAGCCCTGTTCAAATCCCATCTCATCAAGCAGCAGGGGATTGACCCAGAGTCTCCCACAGCCTGGGTGAGTACTCAGACCACTGCATGATTTTCACACTTTTTGTGGCCCAATGAATAGTTAATTATGGAATTAAAGTGGAACAGCTTTGACAAGAGATGAGCCCACATCAGAAGATCCCTTTGTTCAGTGATTAGGGCTCTCACTTGAGCTAGGGCAGCTCTCTAGTCAAATCCCTTCTGCACACCAAGCAGAGAATTAAACTGACCCAGGGTCTCCTGTATTCAGGGCACGTACCCCAACCATTGAGTTACAGTCTAAGGGTGACTATCTCCACTCCCCGACCCCACAGGGCTGGCTTTAGGGGCCTGATTCGAATACCCGGCGGCGGTCCGAGTCTTCGGAGGCACTTTGGTGGCGGGGGGTCTTTCACTCAGCTCCGAGTCTTCCGCGGCACTGAAGGACCCCCCCCCACAACTGAAAAGCCACTGAAGACCTGGAGCGGACCGCCACCGGGTGCGTAAAAAAAATTTAAAAATTAAAAAGGCGCCTAAGGCGCGGGGCCCTCTTAGGCGCAAGGCCCGATTCTGGGGAATCGGCCTAAAGCTGGCCCTGCATCCCCACACCTTGTATGGTGTTAGGTGGCCTATGAGCATGGCTACCAGAGTGAGCCCCACAGGGAAGCTATGCAAGGCCTTGCTTATTGCCCCTGGTTTGAGAATTGTGCTGGGGCTTAGGCATGAGCAAGGCATCTGGTGCCTAGAAGGAGGTAGCAGTGCCTGAAACTGGGACTTAACCTCCTATGTCCCTTTTTGGAGCTGGCTTTGTGTGCCTTGGTGTGGTCTGTGTTCTGGGGACACGCATGCTCAGTTCATGCCCCAGCTCAGCATTGCATGCCTGCTGCATCAGTGCTGTCTGTTCCGCCATCTAAAATGCTGCTGGAGTTCTCTGGAGAGTTTGGCTTATTATAAAGCCAGGTCTGGGGAAAGGGCAGCCCCCCAAACTGTACCCCAGATGCTATTTTGGGTCTTCATCTGGCATATCAGGTCTCAAACCAATCTGGCTCTGCATTTGCATTTTACAGCATTTTAAAATTAAACACAGGTCATTTGCCAGGAAGGGAGCTGTATCCCACCACACATAGTACCTAAAGCCTTCTCCTAGCATATACATTTCCAAGCCAGTCGGACTCTGCCTATGACCTATAGAGCATTTGGCATTTCAGGTCTGGCTCACAACAGCACCACTTTGTAGAACCAAAGGGACAGTCTAATGGTGCTCGGATTCTTGGCCGTTGGATCTGTGTGTTGGTCAGCTCAGGGGCAGACTAGTAAGATATGTTCTGTATGAACACTGCTCATTTCCCCCTTAGCCTTGAGCAAAAGAAAAATGATTTCTTCCCATCCCAAGAACAAGTGTGAAATACCAGCTGTGGTGTGTCAGTAACCTAACTGCAGTCTGTCATTTATAAGCCTGCTCCCATTATCCACAGGATGAGCAGTTTTGAGGGCAAAGAGCAGAAACACTCAGCCATGGTCACACATCAAAGATGATCTGACAGTCCAGGAGATAGCTCCGTCTCTGCCTGTTGATGGCTTATTAAATTAGGACCATTACTTTGAATTCATGGCATGGACAGACCTGACCTCACCAGAGAGGTAACAGAGACCCAAGCAGTAGCTGAATCAAGTAGCCCTTGCTCAGGATATTAGGAAGATTTGAAGGTAGGTAACTGCAGTCCAGCCCATTGCTGCTTTTTCAGAGGCAGCAGCCTTTGTCTCAATGGTATCTTTGTTACAGTGCGATAAGAAGGAAGCATCTCTGCATAATGGGCGCTACCCGTTGTTTGCTAAGGACAAAACAAATGAGAAACTACCAGCAACAATGGCCTCCTTCAGGCAGCACCTGAAACATGCTAATTATCAGTCACACATATGGAATCATGTACCAGCTCAGTATCTTTGTGTCCCCTGTCAATAATAGATGGGTGATGGATAGCAGGGGACAGCTTGTTCCCAAAATGATGGTGTTGGCACCTGCTCCAGAAGCCACCCTCACCTTTGTGCAGTGTGGCTGTGAGACCACAAGGAAGCTTTGGTGTGCTCTGGTGCATGCAACTGTGGCAGGGACGAGTGCAGCAACAGCGTATTGCGCACATCAGACACAGATTCGAAGGGGGAGTAGAAACGTTTCAACTACCTGCAAATCACAGGGACTATTTTTGTGAGTAAATATTGCTTGAAGGGGTGCTGCATTAGCCATTCAGTGGCTCATAGTTATATGGAGGGTTATGTAAGCATACATGGTTATACTTTGTTATGCACACGATATATCAGACAAGACTTTCTAAGCCCTTCTACTAAGAGTCATTACTGTTATATAAGCGGTTTACAGATATTGTCATTGTAGTCAGTGGTAGTAAGACGATAATAATTACTTGAATACTGCGTGCAGTTCTGGTCACCCCATCTTAAAAATATATATATTGGAATTGGAAAAGGTACAGAAAAGGGCAACAAAAATATAAGGGTAAGATTGGGACTTTTCAGTTTGGAAAAGAGACAACTAAGGGGGGATATGATTGATATAAAATCATGACTGGTGTGGAGAAAGTAAATACGGAAGTGTTATTTACTCCTTCTCATAACTCAAGAGCCAGGGGTCACCAAATGAAATTAATAGGAAGCAGGTTTAAAACAAACAAAAGGAAGTATTTCTTCACACAACGCACAGTCAATCTGTGGAACTTTTTGCTAGAGAATGTTGTGAAGACCAATACTATAACGGGGGTCGAAAAAGAATTAGATAAGTTCATGGAGGATAGGTCCATCAATGGCTATTAGCCGGGATGGGCAGGGATGGTGTCCCTAACCTCTGTTTGCCAGAAGCTGGAAATGGGCGACAGGAGATGGATCACTTGATGATTACCTGTTCTGTTCATTCCTTCTGAAGCACCTGGCATTGGCCACTGTTGGAAGACAGGATACTGGACTAGATGGACCTTTGGTCTGACCCAGTTTGGCCGTTCTTATGTTCTTACAGTTGTACCATGAGTGCTTTAGACTCACGTCTCCAGCTGAGCAGATAACTATGTTTTATAATTAAGGTTGGGGTCTTATTATCTGCATAGCTTCAGAAAAATAAGTCAGAAAAACGTTTCTTAAATTAGTCCATTCTACAAATAATGACAAATATTTCGATGTATAACATGGTACAAACAAGCTCATACTGTCGTGCAACTACAGATTTTTGCTTTAACCAAAGGGGGGAAAGATAGGAAAATGATCAAATATATCACCTGTACTATTTTGAGTAAGTGGTTGCATTATCAATTATATTTCAAAACTTTCTGCCAATTTTGGTTAAAATTAGACAATGTTTCTCTGAGTTATGGCCCTTTTTGTGAGTTTCTGTTTTTTTCCAGATTGGATGCCTGATAACATTTAAATATAAAGTGATATAGAAAAAAACTGCACCACTTCTAGCATCTCCATCCACCCTGGTGATGAGCACCAGACATGTGCCTAGTCTGTGATAGCAAAGACATTTTTCTAGCTGATGGGTTAGTGCCCCAAATGGGTCTGGGTCTGAGCTGGTAGACTAGGGAAGCAGCAGGGCAATCAGTTGCAGTAGAAAGGCCTGTGGATAGAGGAACGCTGAGTGAGAGAGGATGTGACTAGAAGTGCACAGTCTTGCCTCAGTGGAAGTATTACCTTCCTGGGAAACTGACTAGAGCAGAGTGGTTCTTAGGAATGCAAACCCTGACTTAGCTGTAAATAGGACACAATCAGCCAGGCCAAGGGCTGATCGATCCCCTCTCTGAGCTCATGCTACCCCAAGAGCATGGGGGTGGTGTGGGGGCAGGAATCCTACCTCCTATACCCCCATCCTGGTGCCTAGCTGGTAGCCTGCCTGGAGACAAGCTGCTGGAAAGAATGTCCTTGAGGAGCCATGGGCTGGGATCCAGAGAGTTCCCCTGAATACAGGGCTGCTGACAAAGCGACAGAGGTGAGCGTGCCTCACTCTTTACCTTGGGGAGCCGGTACTTGTCTCTAAAGTGGGTCCGGAGCGTGGCTCTCTCTGCTTTACGCTGGGTGAACTGGGCATCCCTTTCCATCCTGGAAACAACATTAGAAAACAAAGGCTGTCAGCCTGCTCCCGCTCTGCTCGCTAGGCCGGGTCGAGTGAGGAGGTGTCCAATGCAGGTCACTAATGCCCATTCCCTGAGCTCCCGCATGCACTGAATGGAAGTCCTGATCTGACATGGACAGGTCTTAATTCGCCAGATGGGGCTCCAAGGCTGCTTTCCAACTGGCATCCAGGAAAGGCTTTCCCCACCTGAGCCTCTCTCTCCTACAGCCACACACAAGGGAATACAGCAGCATCAGGGGAACGAGTTTACTGCCAGTTTCTATTGCAAACGCCTGCCTGGGCATTATACATAATATAATCAGCATATAACACATGGTGAAAAAAAACCCTCCAGTGTTTACAGTCAAGAACAAATACATCGATGAACCCCCCTCCCTTTGCAGTTATTTTGGGCCGTCTCTCAGGATCCTCCCAACTTTAGTTTATTTAATGGTCAGCCAATTGGAGGCTAGAAGCCAGCTGGAAATTGACACAACCTTCTCTTCAGCCTGCTTGATTATTTGTTTTTTCAAGTCAATTACTTTTTCACCTGAATTTCATTGCCACAGAAATCAGCCAATGCATGAGCCCAGTTTGAGATGCAAATGGGGTGCAGCAAACGGGCCTGGACAAGTTCAGTGACCAGATTAAAGCCCTTTTAGGCAGGTGGCGGTAAGGGAGGCTCTTTCTCCGGGCTTGTCTTTGTCAGGGTTGAAGGTTCTGCGTGTGCCGAGGAAGCCTGAATGCAATGTGGCCCAGATTGCGGTGACGCCCTGGTGCATGCTAGTTCACACCCAGCGCTTCGCGCCTTCAACACGGACAGACATTCGCCACCCTCCGCCCCAATAAAGCAGGAACCGGAGACACCAGACCAAACTTTGGGGGACAGCCATAAAAAATAACTGTAGTGAAATGTGGCCCAGGAGGAGAAGACAAACCCATCTCGCCGATGCGAAAGCGGATTAAGAGATTATGGGTGCCATTAAAACGGCATCACTAAAATTCCCCGCCTTCCACAACCATTTGAACGTATTTAGTGCAATGCCGTCTTCCGCCTGGCGTCTCCTTTGAAAAGGCAAAGACAAGGCGGCCATCTGGTAGTCCTGGGTGTAAACCAACCAACGCCCCCCACCCCAGCCCTTTCCCAAACTGCAGCTCAGCTTCTGCGCTGGCTCCGCTGCGAGTTTAAGAGCAGGAATACTCGGGGGTTGGCGGGGCGCTGAAGTTAGTTGCAGCCCAGCCGCACGCTCTGCCCCGGGCTGTGCTGGGCTTTGGGCTAGAACAATTGGCCTAACTCAGCGGCAGCCCGCCGGTTTGCTGGGTTACAGGAGTCGCTCAGTTAAGTGAATGTCTGGTCGGGTTAGGCAATGAAAGTCTGGGCTGCTCTAGGGGCGGAGTCGCTGGGGAATTTCCCCAGTACACCGCACTCTTCACCACACCCCCGTCTCCCATGCTCCCGTTCCCTTCGGTGGGGCTTCCTGTCTAGCAGCTACCCCGTGGGGCAGTCCCGATTTGCTGGCCAGGAGCCCCTTGATGCATTGAGCAAAAGCCCGAATGCCTCTGACATTTTTGGAGGGGGGAGGGGATCATGAATCTCGTGGACAAGTTTAACGGGCTTTTTTTCACCTGGTCCCGAACGGAAAACCCGTCAGGGGAGCAGAGGAGGTGGGTGAAGCGCTCCCACGGTCCGAGGCATCTGCCCTACGGGGGAGATGAGGTGGCCAGAAGGGTTAGCATGAGCATCACACACCGCAAGCCCCCCAGACGCGCTCCGGGAGCCCAGCGCACTCACTTTTCCTCCACTAGCTGCTTCTGGTATTCTTCATACTCCTCCCGCGTCATGCCCTGGGCTTCGGCCGGGGATTTCTCGCCATCCCCCTTCTCCTCGCCGCCCAGCCCGCCGGTGAGGTTCTTCAGCTGGCCGCCCACCATGGACTTCACCATGAACGCCATAGCGGGGCGGGCCGGGGGGGAGTTGGGGCTCGGCTGAACAAGAAGCGGCGGTGTGGCTGGAGCGCTCTGCCCCCGCTAGGCTCCCGGCGCCCGGGCTCAGGCCAGGCCCGCTCCGCCTCCCATGGATGAGCGGCTCCGCTCTGCCTGGAGGTTTACGGGTCGGCACCCGAGCCGATGGACAGCTCCGAGCGCCTCTGCCTTGCTTAGCCGCGCGGCCAGCGCCTCTCTGGGATGCACTCGACGGGGCTCAGGGACAAGGTTCAGCACCACAACGCGTGGACAGCTCCAGCCGAGCGGGGTTGCGTGTGTGCCGGAGAGGGGCGAGGGCTCCCCCGCTTCTATAGGCGAACGTGCCCCCAGCGGTGCTGAGCTATTCTGAGCTCGACTTGCAGCCTCCCTGAGCTTTACTCTGCCCCCTCGCTCCCCCTCCCACCCCACCCACCACGCCCCTTTGGAAAGGAGGATTAACTTGTTTACTGGTGTGACGCCAGCAGACCACATGGCTCCAGCCCCAGTCTCCTGCCTACAACCCTCACCCTCGCTCCGTGCAGCTAAAACATGGGGCGGATGACAGCGAATTAACATTGGAGAGGCTTTTTTCACACCCTGGCTGCAGCGTGTGCGTGACTGAGAATGAGAGCGAATAGATGGAGATGTATGAACGTTCTGCAGCATCCCTATGGGAGAACAGTGGCCAAAAGAAATCATCAGCCAAAATTAAAACCCAGCCTGGTAATCACTGTAAGAGCGATAAAATCCCCCCCTCCCCGCCTTTAAAGGGTGAGCATTGGCGCTGAGGGCAGTAGCTTCAGAACAGTGGCAGTCATGAAAGTTTCCAATGTTTTAATGCCGGGGTTGTCAAACTTCATTGCACCGTGATCCCCTTCTCAAAACAAGAACTACATGACTGGGCAGGGGGTGACCGAAGCCTGATGCCACCTGAGCCCCGCCACCCTAAACCAGGGGCGGTGGGGGGGGCGAACTGGGCAGTGGGACTTCGGCTTTGGCCCCAGGGACCAACAAGTCTAACGCCAGCCCTGGCGACCCCGTTAAAACAGGTCACAACTAGCGACCCACTTTGGGGTCCTGATCCACAGTTTGAGAACCGCTGTTTTAATCTTCTAGATTAAAACCCAATAAATTAAAAAGCTCTACTGAGCCTGAGCAGGGGTTTTGCTGTGGTGGAGATTACTGATGCTTGGGAGACTTGTGTGTCATCAGCGATTGCTCCCAGTGCTTTAGCTGGGAGCAGAGTCCCAGCTCAGCCTTCCTTGGGGAAGCTTGCTAGAAAGTGAGAGGAAGACATTTACAGAGGGAAATGCTATGTGACATGTGCAAGATAATGCCAGAGTTCAACCCTCCTCTTCGATTTGCTGTTTGGAAAGAAGGGGGGGGGGACCTTGCAAAAATCGAGCCATCTCAACAAGCCAGCCAAATCTTGCAGTTGCTGCTGCTTCGATGGAGACAAGGCAACTTTCACAATGAATCAGTGACTTCCAAGCTAATGTGGTTTCCAGACAGCAGCTTCAGCACCATAATGAATGTAATCACCCAAACCACACGTTAGCCCATGGACCCCAACACATAAACGCGGTACAACGGCTCCTTTACTTTAGCTACAATCCCAATGTCAAATGGTGAAAAAATGTAATTGACATAGACAGTGGAGCCTTGCCCCAAATCTATCAAATTCAGAATAACATATGCTCCAGTCAGTTCATTGAAGGACACAGCCCAAGTTATTTGCAGGAATAAAGAAAGTCTCTCTCTGTTTTTCCACCCTGACAGTGGGTTTTTCCTGATCTGGACTTTCCCCTTTAAAAAAAATTATTCCTTGATGTCCCCATCTGCCTCCTCTCTGCAGTGAGCAACTACAAGGAAAGCCCTTTCAAATGCATTCAGAGAATAGAGAGAGAGCTCAGAGCTACAGTTAAAGAAACCATCCTCAAAACATCATTTCAAGGGTACAGGGAGGAAAAAACTCAGCTGCAGTCAATAGGAGTCTTTCCACTGATTCCAGTGAGTTTTGGATCAGGCCTATATAAGAGAGCGATGCTTTAACTAAATGTAAAAAAGCCCTGGAAATCGCATAAGGCTTCATTAAAGTGCTCGCTTAAATCAGGAGGACGCATAAGGGGGAAGATCTTTGGTTTCACTCTATAATTCTTTCCTCCCCTTTCTAGTTCATGAATAATAATCTTATTCTGACCCCTCTATTGAATCTTTTACCTACTGCAGTATCACAGACTTGGGGGGCTTTGCAACTAACGATGATCCAAAAAAAAAAAATGCACCTAACTGCCAGCTGGCATCATCGCGTTTAACATACATTCTTTGCTCTCTCTTTCTCCCAAAACTATGTAAGAATTGTTTTATTTTCAATAATGAAATCCCCGTTTGTGGCAAATCATTTAGATTCCTGAATTTAAAGACAATCTCTGGAGATTAAAATGACTGAACAGCTGTGACTCCACAGACCATGATGAAGGGGGAGGGGACATGCCTATGCCCCCAGTATGGCTACAAGCAAAACTTTCTCTGGTTAAAATCAAGATTTTTTTTTTTGCTTGAATAATAATCTGGGATTTGAAGGTCATTCATTAACTATCAGGCAATGGTACATTTAAGGACAGAAGGGTTTGGCGCTCCAATCAGTCATCAGTGTTATTATGTTATTAGGACTGCCTATTTTGTGACTAGTAATTTTGTGTGCCTCAGTTTGCCATGGTTGAGATGTCTTAAAGGAGGCTGCTTTTAGATGAAGACTGCTCAACACTATCTGAAAATCAGGTCCCTTTAAGGCACCTCAAGTTGGGCACCCCAAATCATTAGTTACTTTTGAAAAAATGAGGCCCCTTTTCTTACAGTAGGAGGTGCCCTTCTCAGCTGTCCAGAGACACTAAGCAAACCATTTTCACTGGCTTGGGGGGGATTTTTCTCTTGCAGTAGTGCCTAGAGGGCTCAGTCAGAATCAGGGCTTCATATAGCCAGACACGGCCCCTGATCTGAAAGTCTTACAATCTAATCTACATTACCACATTTACAGAAACAGCACTTAACTTTATTTTTAATTTCCCCAGTGATCCGGCATTCCTCTTGGTTATGAAATGGCTTTAGAATGATGAAGACCCTTGGAGCTTTCTGGCTGACTGCTGGTGATGTCATACCCATCGCTGTAATGCCCAGGTCTGACTGTTTTCCTTATGTGCAAATTACATAGCACACAAGCCAGTGTTACAGGCCTAAGAGTCACTCAGCTCTCAGTTCGCTATGCCTATGTGGAGTGTATTATCATGGTCCAGAAACATGCCTGTACTTGTTGGGCCCTCTTGATTACTTAATGATGCACTAGCAACCAATGAGAACAACAGAGTAAGCAACAGTTTAGAGTTTTGGGGTTGGTACCTCAGGTCCAGCTGAGTTGTGCTTGATCAGAGGGGGTGGGGGTGGGGAGAGGCAAAGCTGATGATACTTCACCTGTATCGTCCCATCCCCCAATCCTGGGCCTCTTTGAATCCTGGCTCAACTTCGAAGCAGCCTCCAGACTTAATGGGTTTGAGGAGCTGGCCCTTGGTTTTTATCAATCCCCGACAGAAGGACTTTTGCTTAGTCAGGATATCTAGGAAAAGGTTTATAAACCCTGCTGAACTTTTCATTCTGCTGTAGCAAAACCGAGCAGCAGCCTGGGTCTACCTTCAGGTGGGTTTAATCACATGTATGGCCCCATTGCCATTTCTTGTTTTGCACCAGCTGCGAAGTCTGGACCCAGATATGACTTTTCCCCCAAGTTCAGGGGTATTTGAAACTAGGACTTTCCTTCTGGCCGCGCTCTATCATTGTTAATTCAAGTCAGACTCCATCACTGAGTCAGGGTCTTCACACCTGCTCTACACCAGGGGTTCTCAACCTTTTTCTTTCTGAGGCCCCCCCCAAACATCCTATAAAAACTCCACAGCCCGCCTGTGCCACAACAACACTTTTTCTGCATATCTAGTGGATTAAAAGCCAGGGCTGGCATTACGGGTAGCAAGCAGGGCAATTGCCTGGGGCCCCATGTCACGGGGGAGGGGGGCGCAAAACTAAGTTGTTTGAGCTTTGGCTACAGCCCAGGGCGGTGGGGCTCAGGCTTCAGCTTCAGCCCCGAACACTGGCCCTAGTCTCTGGTTTATTTTGGTGGACCCCCTGAAACCTGCTCATGGCCCGCAGTGGGCCCCGGACCCCTGGTTGAGAACCACTGCTCTAGACCACAGCACACTAACTAGAAATCTAGGACACGTAGAGTGCCCAGCTCTGCTTTGAAGCATCAGATGAATCCTTCAATTCCAGCTGAGAGGGCACATTGTCTAGCAGTTAGAGCAAGAGACTTGAAATCAGGACTGATGTTTTTTCCAGCTGGATCAGAAACGTCAACTAAAGTGTAGCCTCCTTGTCTGAGAAACTAAGGGAAAGTGGCTTCCGATGAGCTGTGCTGCTTGGCTGACCCCAGTCAGGGATGCAGGAGAAACACCAGGTGACTGGCTATCCTGAGGGAGCAAACAAGTTCACAGGAAACCTCCATGGTCAATTTGCAGACACAAACAACATTGGAGTGAACCACAGCTGGCTAGGGATGTGGGTCAGACACAGATTAATTCCAAATACTTCTGTGGGTCAAGCCAAACAGCCCACACCACTCGGACAATACAACTTAGTCACAGGGCTGTGATGAGGCTTCATTAGAAAATAATATTTGGGGGCTGATCCTGCCCCCCACTGGCTCCACCATACTCGTCTGGATACATAGAAGTACTGTTAACAGCACAGGGGAGAATTTTCCTTGTGTAGAGATGCTGTATGCTGCTAGCTATCTTTGCTACTTACCTGACCCCCATCACTACAGTATCTGAGTTCCTCCCAATCTTTAATGTAATTGATGCTCATGACACCACCACAAAGCAAGGTGGCACTGCTATTCCCATTTTACAGATGGGGAACTGAGACAGAGCGGGGCTAAGGCCCAGATCCTCAAAGATATTTAGGTACCTAATGCCCATTGAACTCTATGTGAGATAGGCACCTAAATAAGTTTGTTGGGCTTGCCCGGGGTCACACAGGATGTTTGTGGTGGAGCAGGAAGTGAGCCCACTAGCCCAGGTAACAGTTCTAGCCACCAGGCTATAATCTGGTCCATTCTCCCAGCCTTCTGCTCTACCACCATATGTGATCTAGCTGGAGTGGGGCTAGAGGTGGAAAAAGAGCAGGATCTATAGGAGTTCTGGGCTGCTCCAGGCTTCAGCCCAGCCCAGAGGCATCCCAGATAAGGCTGCTGCTAATTAAAGCAGCCCCTGGGGCATCTGTATTTTACACTGAGGTTGTATGGGAGGCTCAGAATCCAGAAGTCACAAAGACAACTTAAAGTCACCTTCCCCACTCCTCTGAGGTGTGGCACAGAATCAGCCCTGTGGAGCTTCCGGCAGGGGGGCTGGAACAACTTTTATAGTGGGGGTGCTGCTGATGGAAACCATGTACTTGGTGCTTGTTATTACTACATCAAACCAGGGGGAGTGACAGCCCCCCCAGCACCCCTAGTTCCAGCACCACTGGCCTCAGGTGCAATGGGATACATCAGTGAAAGCATCATATTATTGCTTATCAAGGTGTGCATTTGCCACATCATGTTTTAATTGTGGTTACGTAACTTACGTGGTTGAGAAACATGAAACGGGGAGCTACAACATCACACCCCCCCCCCAGATTGTCACTGACTGCCAAGCTCGGTGATAACTGATCCACACTGCTTAGATTAGGAGGTAAAAAAGCAGGAGGGCCCAGATCCTTAAAGGTATTTAGGTGCCTAACTCCCATTGAAATAAATGGGCATTAAGGCACCTAAATACCTTTGATGATTTGGGCTGAGGTGGACTTGAGACCCATAAGAAGAAGTAAGTGCAACTGGTGGGCAATGAAGCTTTTGATGAAAATGCTAAAGGAAACAGCGAGAGGTTAAAAAGCAGAATTAAGACTAATACAGGCTGCAAGAATGAGCCTTAGGTTCTTTGCAGCCTTCTGCAACGATCTCCCTATCCTAGGACAATGTGCCTGGACTGATGTAGGTGTTACATAGCTCAATAACCAGCACCCCGGCATTTAATTTTATGGGGCTTGGGGGCATCCTGCCCCACGGAAAGATCTTCCACATGCCGCACATTGGTTGCCTGCGCTTCCACCCTGTTTGCCAGGTAGGCCTAGAAGCAGTCAGGATCGAGGTGAGAGGTGGAAGAGAGAGAGGAATATGAGGCTTTCACCTCTCATCTTTCTGACAGGCTGAATGTTCTCCACTTCAGTCTGCTCTGCGCTAAGGGTGTCTCCAGGCTGGGAGTGCCAGCACACTCCTCCCTGAACTAGAATACTGTCATGGCAACAAGCTTCATATGAGGACAAGAAGAAGGTCCTCCTTTCCCCATATCAGTCAGTAAGGGCTATGCGTGTGACTCAATGCTCCTCCATCCCCCAGGGGTGAAGACATCTTCTTCCATAAGCCTTACATCTAGGCTCTCAGCTTCTGAAGGAAGGCCGGCTGGATACTGGGGCTAGAACTCACATCCCCCATGGAGTGAGGCCTGGGCTGCTCCATGGCGGGCAATTTAACATTCTCTTTTCTCTGGGTAGCCAAGCTGTTCCTTAGCCACTAAATATATTCCAGTAAGTATGAATCATCCTTCCGCGAGGACTCTAACCTGTAGTAATTAGATGTAAATCCTTGCATGACCCATTATATTAGCTTATGCTATATCACATATCTTCATGGATTATAAGGAGAGGGGGAGGAAACCTCACCCAGTGGAAGCCAACCTAACACAAGTTGGCAGAAGTTAAGAGCATCCTTTCCTCATTTTGACATCTGATTTGAATAGGAGACAGGGCTAGGAGCAGAGCCGTTTGCTTCCATGCATTTGCTGCTAAAAGCACTGGCATTCAGGAACTGTTTCAACACAGAGAATCATAGAAATGTTGGGTTGGAAGGGACTTCAAAGGGTCATGTAGTCCAACCCCCTGCACTGAGGCAGGACTGAGTAAACCCAGCGCATCCCTGACAGGTGCGTGTCCACCCTGTTTTTAAAACCTCCCGTCAGGGGATTCCACAAGCTCCGCATCAATACATGTGTCTAAGGAGAGCTAGCTCCACCAGGCCATGAGGAGCAGTCAGGATCCCCTGCACTAGAGCATGCCCCAGTGAGAGCTCACGTTCACTTGACACCGAGGAGAGATTTGGAGAGGACTAGATCTCTCGTTTCTCTTCTAACATAGAAGGGTTGTTCCTCCATGTTATATGGTATCTTTGTGGGGATTACTTAAGCCTGTCATGATGAGGTCTCTCTCTACAGGGATCTTTGTCATTCATTCAATCCTGATTCTGAGGTGTTCGGGCACTACTGTGATAAGAGACATAAGTCAATAGATCTTCATTTCCAAAGCTCATGCACTTTAGCTTCTCTGTCTCCAGTCTTCCAGCAGAAGGAAGGGTAATGTTGGGAGTTGAGATGCTGGATCTGATTAATGAGAAGCTGTCATTAGAATATATATTTTGAACCTGAAGCCCAAGACACGGCACACCCTGCAGAAGTCAGTCTCTGTAAGGTTCCTGGTAGTGTCATCTACTCCTTTCAGCAGGTTAATGGTCTCCTCAGTGGGACAAATTCTCCTTTCAATTACACCAGTGCAACTCCATTGAAATCAATTAAGTTGCACCGGAGGAAGGAGAAGGTTGTCCAACATACATATAGCAGTAGGTCCAGTGAGGAAGTACATGGACTTGACTTTTGATGTGATCTTCAAAAACATTTGCTCTGTGCCCAGAGGAGGAAAAAGGAAGAGTCCTTAGATGATGCCCACCTTGTTTCCTTTGGGCATTTTACTCTTAAATCTGTGGGGAGATTTTTAGACATTCCAAGACTCTGGGTTGCAGAGTTCAGTCCTTGAAAGGTGTGTGTTGGAGTTATCAATGCGGGCGAGGAGGGGAAGGAATGAGAATTCAACTCTGAAAAAAAAAAAGCAGAAGATCTCTCTGCCTGGAGAAGTCACTTTTCTTATGATCAGGACAGTCACTGTGATATAGGAGCCTAGATCTTCAGCTGTGGCTAAGGGTATGTCTACATTGCAATGTAAGCCCAGAGTTTAAAGTCAGGCGCAAGCCTAACCCCCGTTCTGTCTACTCTCAAATCAGGCTAACCCCGGACTCATGGGGTCCCAGGACCCTACGGAGGGACCCAGGGTTCAAGCCCTATTGCTTTGCAGTGTAGACGCAGCCTCACTGGACTCATACTCTGAGAGTCCCACAACCCCATGAGCTGACTTTCTTTGTCCTCTGGATGGTCAAGTTTATTGGACTGGCAAGTTTCCCCACACTGCACTACAAAGAAAGGGCTAATGGAGCCACATGTTGGGAGGGCGCCAGGAAGTCTGGGATGTGGGTGGCTGGCCTCAGGCCCACGTAATGCAGTGTAGACACTGGAGCCCCAGAGTTCAACACTTCCTAATGTGGAGTTACAAATGAATGTAGATGCTCAAGCCGCATGTTAACAAACTCAGGGTCTGCTAACTCGAGTTCCACTACTGGCCTTACACTGCAATGTAGACATACCCAAAGGGGTTACTCAGCAATACGCAGTGCTGTAAAGCCACCTTTGTTCTCCCTTGCTCCTGGGCAGCTGTGCATCGGGCTAGCCCCTGGCATAATTTAGAGCAGCCTAAGAGCTACCCTAATTGGTGCCAGCTGCCAACAGCCCAAGCAGTCAGCCTGACAACCAGGCATCACCAGTGTTCATGAAAGCATTAGCCACGCTCCCTTCGTCCAGCCATGCCCCCTACACTGATGGCAGGAACTGGGGCGCTGGTGCCACCCTGCACTGGGGTGAGCTTCCTCCAGGCAGCCATGCCAGCTTCAATGCAATGCAAAGCAGCCTGAACATAGGGTAGAATCTGGGCAAGAGTTAAAAATTTGTGCCCTACACAGGCATAAGATCAAGTGGCAGCTTGCAATGAGAACCCTCACCCAGACAACATATGGGCAGAAGCTACAGAGGAGCTCAGTGGTGGAAAAGGACAAGCTGGTTTTGTATTGAAAGCAAAATAGGAATAATCAGACTGAGCCTTTGTATGGCAATCCCTGTGCGCTGCAGGGACGCTAACGAATGGGTCCAAGGAAAGGAGCATGTTGCATGTAGGCACAATATAAATATTGATTGGAGAGCTTAAAATAAAAGGAAAGGAGGAGGGGGAGCTGGGGAAAGTCAGCAAGGGCTGAGTCACTTTCCACTGATGTTTTCCCTCTCTGATGGAGTGAGTAAAGGTTCCACAGTGCCCAGTTCCTTTCAGTGACAGCAAACACCTGGCCCCTGGGGCCAGTACATTAGTGAGCAGTGAGGACTGAGGACAGGATTGATCTTCCCACCCAGGTGGGTGCCCGGGTTTCCCAGATCTCACTCACTGACACTGCTAAGTAGGCCACAGAGTGGAGCAGCCTGACCTGGAGAACTCACAGACTTGCAGACAGGTTGGTCTGCTTGGTAATACCACGCCTGTGCCGTCCCACCCATGCTGGCCCCGTGTGCCGTGCAATCCGTACAAGCCCACATTTTCCCCCTTGGAGCATGGACAGACTGGGTGGAGGGTGAGGGGAGCAGGGTGGAACACAAAGCAAGTTTGACATCTTCAATGCACTGGGACTTCTCAAAGTTCAATGTAGCCCAGGCTGCAGAAGACCCCCCAGAAGGATGATCACACCAACATTTATTCTAGGTCACCACAGAGGACCCCAGCAAGGCTCCTCTGAACAAAGCTACCGAGGCACAGCTAAGAAAGGAGCAAGGATTCTCCGGAAGCTCCATGCCTTCTCTGGTGATGCCATGTCACTTAGACACCAGAAAGAAACAGGACACGCCACCTTCTTGGGGCTCCCCCATCACCACCACGCCCTGAAACACACATACCCTTGGACACGGGAAGGCCCAGAGCTGCGCCCTGCTACAAAAGGAGATGCCAAGATAATGCTAACTGTCGCTAGAGGCATCATCGCTGACCCGTGCTGACAAAGTTTTACCCCTTTCAATGTGAAGAAATTCATTTAATTACAACAGCTGTCTAAGCAAGGACAAGCATGCACAGTAATCCGCACTGCAAACAGCCAAGTTGCCTTTTCAGCTTTCATGCGGCTGCCTGACCTGCACCCTTTGCAAACAGCACCCCCAGGGGCTCTTTGCAGGGCACTGGGCATGCTGTCAAAGGCTGAGCGCCAAGCGGGCAGGAATGAACTCACTGACATGACACACGTGAGGCATACGCATGCACAGCAAGTGACACAAACATGCACGGACAGACACATACAGCAGTGGATCGAGCCATGTAAACAGGCACATGGGGGAACATGTGCTCCCTAAATACCCAGTGGCGGCTAGCAGCCCCTGACCTCAGAAGAACATGAACGCACACACACACACACACACACACACACACACACGACAGAGGTTTCCCCATAGGGGAGCTTTCCATAGTTGTCTAGTTTCTTTGAGTCTTAGGAGAGAGAGAGAGGTGAATGTGACCTACTGGGGATACGGATGTCTCTGTACATCACGGTAAAAATATCCACACATGCTGTGGGGACATGTGGAGGTATGGGAGTGCACAGACGCACGCTCGATCTGAGAGGGTTTCGCAGCATGGGCACAGAGGACGTGACAGAATGAGTTTGACTCTTCGATTGGACCTAATTAGAGCCAGCAGTATCTGCTGAACAGTGAATAAAAATAATTAGGCAGGCAGATTGCGAGGGAGCCCTGTGAAATTTACAAAATTCCTTTCTCTGGCAACCGTGACATACTTAACCCCAATCCACATCCATTGGAAATGCCTGTGATGATTGGTATAGCACCTTAAGTAAATGCAGCGCTTTATAATAGAGGAGCAAATGGACTCCGTGCCCTCAATGGGTTCACACATCTAAAAAAGGAAGGAGCAGGGGGGAAAACAAGCAGGACAGAAGAAACAGAAAGCTGCGCACAGTCATTACAGCTGGAATTTCTCACGGAACAGATGGGGTTTCAGTCATTTTTTCAAAGAGGGAAAGGGAGGGAGTTCGGCATACATCACTCAGCAGGCTGTTCCAAGCATATGGGGCAGCACGGAAAAAAGCAAAAATTCAGGAGTGAATAAAGAAGACAAAGGGGGCAGGCAGGAGATCAGCGGGGTTAGGGAGCTAAGGAGTAGGAGGAGATAAGGGCAGAGATGGTGTCAGCAGTGGGGTCCAGGAGAGCTTGGAAGGGGAAGAGAAGAGGAGAATTTTACTGTGGAAGCCAGTACCAAGATACAAGAAGAGAGCAGCAGAGAAGAAAGAGCTGGCATTTTGGGTGGAATGGGGAAGGATAGGAGATGGGCAGGCTGGAGAGAAGGAGGATGGAATAGTTGAGACAGGAAATAAGTAGAGTAAGAACTAGAGTCTTAGCAATGGGGGTGGGGAAGAGACAGAGAAAGAGATGAGATAAGGGCAAGACATCCAAGAAAAGATGGCGGAGACACAAGTGGAGATGCAGGTCCAGGCAGATGGTGGGAGACCGAGGGGGTGTTTATCACATGCATTTAATTCATTCCTGATTTTATGCTATCATCCGTGCCTGTCTCAAGGTGCAGTATTGGTGCAGGATCCGAGGTGCTGGCACATGCAAGTAATTTTAGAGGATCTAATATAAAAATAACTAAGATCATTGGTGTCTAGCGATTTCAGTACAGATTTGAAATGATTTCTGTTTCGAATCACCAGGACTTTTTGGTCAAGCCTTTCATCTACACTGTTTCTTGCTACCTGGGACTGAAGGCAAAAGTCACAGGGAGGGGAAGCTAATCCACCACATGGTGGCCCATCTCCTGAGAAGGATAGCCTAACACTAGAGATCCTCCACCTCCCCTGGCTTCCCAGCCAGATGGTCCTCACCTAGGGACTCCTTAATGGGCTAGGCCCATGCTATAAAAGGTATCATCCTCTCTCTCCATGCTGTGCTGTGGTAGCTATATTACGGTTGACGGAGCCCAAGGCCGAGCTTGTGGCAGGTCTTTCTAAACCAGGGACCTGTCTGCCAGACAGAAGGATCAGCACCTCATCTTTGCGGCCTCCCCTTACACCTCTCTGGCAGTGTGAAGATAATTTCAAGTGAGTGTCACTGTAATTTCCTCCCATGTTAAGGCTCCTAGACGCTGTCAGAGGGGTGTAAAGGGGCCATGGTGCAAATAAGAATCAGGCTCATTATTGTTCAAAGAGCCGATGCAAAACTCACGAATGATAGAGCCGAAGAGAAGCCCAGAAGCCCATTGGTACAGAGGACAGCTTATACTGAGAAGAAGGGAAGGGCGGAGATGTCTGGTCCTACTTCAAACAGACTCATCATGATTCTCAGGCCCTAGGTTCAATGGTGATGGGCACTTTAGAAATGCTGAAAAGGACGGGATAAGGGAGATTCAAAACATAGCCAGCACATTGGTCCCTCATCTCCTGCATGGACTACTACACTGCCCTCCCTTCCAGCCCCCTGGAAGCCACGTTGCTCCCCTCCAGCCTCACCATGCATGTAGCTGCTAAAGTACATTTCCTTTCCCACGGATCCTCTGTTAGCCCTTAAAGTAACACACTGAAATGTAGGAACGCGCTGAGTGAGTGCACGTGAAACACACAGTCAGCCCGTTCAACTTCACACCTATCTCTGAGTGATAACTGATGCTGCGTCATCACAAGCCGTGGTGTAATCATCTCCAGATCCTGGATCACTGGCTCTGTGAGGAGGATAAGAGCGCATGCCCTTGGCTGTGCATTGAAAAGCAGCCAGACAGCTGTATGAAGTGGAGTCTTGCTATTTTTAAGACTCATCCTTTAAACAGGGGCTTTCCCCAGTGATGGAGTAGCAGGCCCAGAAATTATTGGGTGAGTTTCTCTGGTTTGTGTTATGCAGGAGGTCAGACTAGAGGGTCACAATGGTCTCGACTGGCCTTAACATCACTGAACCTATGAAAACATTTCTTATGGAAAACCCACCGCTGCGATGAATCCCACTTGAGAACACAGCTTCAAAAAGGGAGGAGAGCTTGGTTCTGTCTTCAGACATACATGACCATGACCCTTAAGTTTTTATATGGCAGCTAGACCCTGCAGTGATGGGATCCTTTTAAATGCAGGTAGATAGATGAGCTGGGATAAAGGCTGTCTTCATATTAAGGGGCTGTGTCAAAACCATAGGCTAAGCCTTGGAGCTGCGCACAGCAGGGAAATGAAAACATTCCAAATCAAACGACAGCATCTCAGAGTTACAAACTCTCTGCCTGGTGCCAAGGTGCATAGCTGGGGATTCATTTACCAACACCACCTTGAAAGCCTTTCTTCTGCTGAGAGCGGCAAGCCAGGAGCCAACAGCAGTTGCAATACACTCACTGGACCCTACTTGGTCTCTATAAATCAGGACAACTGGACAAACTGGAGAGAGTCGAGAGGAGAGCAGCAAAAGGATAAAAGGTTTAGAAAACCCAGCCTGTGAGGAAAGATTAAAAAATCCAGGCATGTTTAACCTTGAGAAAAGAAGACTGAGGGGGGAACCTGAGAACAGTCCTCAAATAGATTATGGGCTGTTATAAAGAGGCCGGGGATCAATTGTTCTGCATGGCCACTAAAAGTAGGACAGGAAGTAAAGGACTTAATGTGCAGCAAGGGAGATTTAGGTTAGATATTAGGAAAAACTTCCTAACTTTAAGGGTAGTCAAGCTCTGGAACAGGCTTCCAAGGGAGGTTGTGGAATCCCCGTCATTGGAGGTTTAAGAACGGGTTGGACAAACTCCCGTCAGGGATGGTCTTGGCCACTTGGCCCTGCCTCAGCGCAGGGGCTGGACTTGATGACCTCTCAATGTCCCTTCCAGACCGACATTTCTATTCTTCTATGTGGGATCATCGGGAAGAAAGCGAGAGAGCAATAAGAACCACTCAATCCAGGGGAAAACTTCCCCAGGTGAATCTTCTAGAATTAACCCAGGAAATAATTAAGAACATGTTTGAACCGATGGAGCAAAGATACGCCTCTAGCATCCAAAAGCAGCTTCTTTTGTATCCATCAATAGGTCCAGACAGACACTAAGCAGCTGGGGATCCCAGGAAAAACACACAGAGAGAAAAGGAGGAGATGAATTATTCGCCATTGGAATAGTAGAAATTAGCAGTATTAAGTCATCTTGACTCCCTAAGCGGGACTGAGGCCTGACTGCGCTAGGTGCTGTGTATACACAGAGGCAGGCTCCAAAGAGCCAACAGTCTAAATAGGGCAGATGAAGGGAAACGGGAAGTAACTCACCCAAGGTTACATTAAAGGACACTGGCAGAGCTGGGCCTAGAATGCAGGTCTCTTGGTTCCTGTGCCACTGACTCACACTTTCTCTCTGTGCAAAAGGCGTTATTTACTTTACTTTGCCAAAAGTATAACAAAGGCTTATTTTAGCATAAAATAGCCACGGGCTCCAAGACCCTGAGTTTGGATCTAGATTTTAATCACCTGAACATTTGGCGGTGTTGGCATCTGGGGCTTTGATTTGATCCTGTCTCACTGATTTTCCTCTGGGTTAGACATTGCTGGAGATGTTGAAAATGCTCACCTTGCTAGCCAGGATGTGGCTTTGATGGGGCTGGGAGCAGCGCAGACACCTTCTGGGGCCAGGGCGAAGAGATCTCCTCACTGTGGTATGTAACCTATCATTTAAATCAGCTTCTGTACCAGATGACTGGCGGGCAGCTAATGTGATGCCAATTTTTAAAAAAGGCTCCAGAGGCGATCCCGACAATTACAGGTTGATAAGCCTAATTTCAGTGTCAGGCAAATAGGTTGAAAGTCCAGGTACCTGTGACCTTGGGTGAGCATACCCGTTTCCCTTCTATCTGCCCTATTTAGACTGTCAGCTCTTTGGAGCCTGCCTCTGTGTATACACAGCACCTAGCGCAGTCAGGCCTCAGTCCCGCTTAGGGAGTCAAGATGACTTAATACCGCTAATTTCTACTATTTCAATGGCGAATAATTCATCTCCTCCTTTTCGCTCTGTGTGCTTTCCTGGGATCCCCAGCTGCTTAGTGTCTGTCTGGAGCTATTGATGGATACAAAAGAAGCTACTTTTGGATGCTAGAGGCGTATCTTTGCTCCATCGGTTCAAACATGTTCTTAATTATTTCCTGGGTTAATTCTAGAAGATTCACCTGGGGAAGTTTTCCCCTGGATTGAGTGGTTCTTATTGCTCTCTCGCTTTCTTCCCGATGATCCCACATTGAAGAATAGAAATGTCGGTCTGGAAGGGACATTGAGAGGTCATCAAGTCCAGCCCCTGCGCTGAGGCAGAGCCAAGTGGCCAAGACCATCCCTGACGGGTGTTTGTCCAACCCGTTCTTAAACCTCCAAGACAGGGATTTCATATAGGGAAAGATAAACACTCCTCTAGCCTACCTTCACCATAGGATCTTAAGCAAAGTAAGCAGTCATGAGATAAGAGGGAAGGTCCTCTCATGGCTCAGTAACTGGTTAAAAGATAGGAAACAAAGGGTAGGAGTAAATGTCCGTTTTCAGAATGGAGAAAGGTAAATAGTGGTGTCCCCCAGGGATCTATATTAGGACCAGTGCTGTTCAGCGTATTCATAAATGATCTCGAAAAAGGGGTACACAGTGAGGTGGAAAAGTTTGCAGATGATAAAAAAATTACTCAAGATAGGTAAGTCCAAAGCAGACTGCGAAGCGCTACAAAGAGATCTCACAAAACTGGGTGACTGCACAACAGAATGGCAGATGAAATTCAATGTTGATAAATTCAAAATAATGCACATTGGTAAACGTAATCCCAACTATACATCCAAAATGATGGGGTCTAAATTAGCTGTTACCACTCAAGAAAGAGATCTTGGAGTCATTGTGGATCGTTCTCTGAAAATATCTGCTCAATGTGCAGTGGCAGTTATAAAAGCTAACAGAATGTTAGGAACCAGTAGGAAAGGGATAGATAAGAAGACACAAAATAACATATTGCCTCTATATAAATCCATGGTACGCCCACATCTTGAATACTGCCTGCAGTTCTGGTCACCATATCTCAAAAAAGATATATTGGAATTGGAAAAGGTACAGAGAAGGACAACACAAATGATTAAGGGGATGGAAAAGCTTCTATACAAGGAGAGATTAAAAAGACTGGGACTTTTCAGGTTGGAAGCAGTGGGCTGCTGTCAGTGACTGGGATGTGGGTGGTTGTGCCTAGTGATTAGAGCCAAAGATGGTAGCCCAGGCCTAAAGCTGGAGCCAGAAGTCAGAAATCAGAGCTGAGAGTCAGGACTGGGTTACCTGGAGAGAGGCAAGGTGGGGCAGAGCTGGAAACAAGCAGGCCCGATCACAGCTTTGAGCAGACAGTGAAGTGCTGCTGCTGCTGGGCTTAACAGCTGGTGGAAGCCTCAGCAGACCAATCAGGCAGCCTACAACAAGCCAGCTGCACTGGTTAGGTTGCAGCCCCTGCTCCCTAACAGCTACTGGGCATAGCTCCAAACATGGCAATGCATGATGAGGAGGGTCTGCCTCAGTGTCTCACGAATAGCTTAGATCTAGCTCCAGCATGGAGTTGTGGGTCAGGGTAGAAATCTGGCTTTTAGTCAAGGTTCCTTGGCACACCTGAGATGTAGATGTGGCTTGGCCTTCACAATCACTCTCAGGTTTATACTCCCCTAGGGCCGTTCGTGCCCTTTGCAATCTGCAATGGCACATCTAGGTGCTTACATGTGGAGTGGATATCTGATAGTGGAGAGCTGATCAACCTTGCCGATAAAGACATAACAAGATCCTTGCTGGAAGTTGAAGTTAGATAACTATAGCCTTGAAATTAGACAGTATTTCCTAGCTGCAAGGGAACAGCTTACCCAGGAAGTGGTGGACTCGCTATGGCCTGGAGTCTTTAGAATCAGAGTGGATAACTTTCCAAAATTTGTACCTTGCTGCAGGTTCTGGAAGAAATTCTACAGCCTGTGCATGCGGAGGATCAGGCTGGATGGTTATGGTGGTCCCTTCTTGCCTTGGAGTCTGTGGGTGCCCGGTTCATTCCCTTCCTTCATGGGACAAACAGGATTGCCTCACTGTCCTCAACATGCTCATAACACTTGCAGCTCTGCATTAAGACAATGATTCTAATCAAATTTCATGCTTCAGGGCATCTATCAGTCACTTGCAGGAGCCAGGAAGGATTTTTCCCTCTGATGCACAAATGGCTAGATGTTTGCTGAGGTTTTCTTTCCCACTTTCTTCTGAAGCATCAAGTTCAATCATAGCTGGAGATGCGACACCAGATGGAGGTGGGTACTGGCACTACAGGTGCTGGGGGTGCTGCTGCACCCCCTGGCTTGAAGTGGTTTCCCTCATATACAGAATTTATAGTTTGGCTCAATGGCTCTCAGCCCCCCCAGACAAATTGTTCCAGCGCCCGATGGACCAGTGTTGTGAGGTGGTACAGAGAATCCTCTTTCCAGATGCCTGGCTGGTCAGTCTTGCTCACATGCTCAGGGTCAAACTAATCACCAGATTTGGGGTCAGGAGGGAATTTCCCCTCAGGTCAGATTGACAGGGACCTTCATTTTGGGGGGGAAGGGGATGGTTTGTCTTCTTCTGCAGTGCAGGGCATGGTTCTCCTGCTGGGATCGTCTGGGCATATCTCATCTCATCTCATCAATCCCAGGCCATTGCAGAGGGCTTAGGCATTGGTGGCACCTTGGTCTCTCCTGTTCTTTGCTTGTGGCACAACAGTTTAGTCTCCCAGGGATTGAAATGCTGCGACGTTCGGGTTAGTGATAAATTGTATAGTCAATTGTTTGACAACACTCCGGTTCTTTATGAAATGTATTCAAGAGGCCTATGACTACACTACATACAAATAACCTGCATCCGTCAGCTTTAGTACTATGGTACAGGAAAAGGTTCTGTAAAACACCAGTCTCTGAGGAGCCGTCCAGTGTAGCAATGTTACATTCACCTTACACAGATGGTGTGCTCCCCACATTACACGTTTCAGCTGGTATCATTTATACAGTTTTACAAGTTACACATCTATTTACTGGTCACTAAATCCAGCCCATCAGTTTGCCCCAGTTCTCTAACTTGTTCTTCTGTTCTTTCCTCATCTTTGGGTTGGATACCAGCATTCAAGGTACTGGTTCATGGAGGTGCTTCCCTCGCTTGTGCTAACTAAGACATAGAACGAAAGTATGTCGAGTTTGACAAATGTCCTATCTGCTTATGCCAAATGCTTACTTCAGCAAATGCAAGGAGTTATGGGATACTTAGCCTAAGTGAACAGAAAGATGGTATAAGCCAGTTTAGATTATGTCACTATTACAGTATTGGTGCTTAATGTTATTGGTGCTTAATGCCCACTAACAGATGGTGTGGATAATGCATATTATTACTATGATATATAGTTATATGCTAGCCGCCATATATTAGGCAACAGGTTTAATATGAGAGTATATCCGGGGAAATTAGAGCCTGTGATATACAGGAGGTCAGACTAGGTGATCTAATGATTCCTTCTGGCCTCAAACTCCATGAAACTATGCAACCCGCCATATAGTTTGGGCTGGTGACCCTCACTAGGTTATAAAGTTGCAGCTTCTTTATTTAACCATACTATGGTGCCTGTGTCTCACTGTTTCCATGGCCACATCAACACTTACTTTAAATATTTTCGTTTTCTATTAAGAAAGGTTCACTCCCCTGGTACAGTTGCTTGTTATCCCCCAAGATCACTGGATCATGAGTTAATCAAAAGCCCAAGAACTTACTGGGCGACTACTTGACTGGCTTTTTAACTGACTCAATGACTGTCACAGCTGATGGCCAAATGGTGGAACCCTTCCCTGGAAACTCTCAAACTAATTCACTCAGGGAGAACAGGGGCATGGTCAGAGACCATGTGAAAAACTAGGCCAGGCCTACACTAAAAAGTTAAGCCTTCACTAAGGGGTGTGAAAAATCCATCCCGCTGGATGACGTAGTTAAGCCGGCTTAACTCCTGTTATAGACAGTGCTAGATCTATGGTAAAATTCTTCCATCAACCTAGCTACTGCCTCTCAGGGAGGTGGATTATGCACAAGGCTGGGAGAACCCCTCCTGTGGCTGCAGTGAGTGGCTACACTGACGCAGGACAGCTGTGCCACTGCAGCATTGCTAGTGAAGACATAGCCTAAGCAAATAAAGTCCAATACATTTCATATGAGCAGCACCAAATTCAGCCCATACCCGTTAGCGGCAGGCAGATGACCTTAGCTCATAGTGAATAAACAAAATAAAGGAAAACTAAATGGATCCAAATGAGCCGGAGATTTGCCAGCGTACCTCTGCCAGTACTTGCTTAAGGAAGCGTGCTGGTGCGTGTGGATGGAAAGGTGAGTGGGTAAACAGTGTTATGGGCTGGGTTAAACTTCATTGAACTTGGGGGTTGCAACAGCCCCTCTTCATTATTGATAAATATAAGAAAAAAATAAGCTCTTTTATTGAACCACATAGTCGAACTAACAGCAGCCTCCACCCAATTTTGTGTGTGTGTGTGTGAGAGAGAGAGAGAGAGAGAGAAAAGCAGGAGAAACAGCAGAGCAGGTGAGAGGAAAGCAGCAGAAAGCCAAGGACACAGGCAGAACAAGCACTGGGGACATGCCCCTGAGAAAAAACTAGAGAAAGAGCTTTTGGGCTAAGTGCTAGGTAGAAAGAGGCTTGGAATGGGTGAGCAAAGAAACGGTCTCCTGCTGTGTTCAGGGAACCAGAACATTGTATATTCTTTGTATGGAAACTGGATTGCATCAAAGATCCCTGATGCCATCATCAATTTCTCCTCCTAACTGAAACAGTCCGCAGGAACCCAAATTTTAGCTAATCACCTGGGTCAAAAAAGGGGGTAACCACAGCATGCTGGGGACATGCAAGAAACTGTGTGCGCTCAGACATGCTGGAGACAGAATGCTGTTGGATGGGGTCTCCAGTGGGCCGTCTGATACACATTCCTGCATGCAAGCACGTTTGTATGCACATGGAATTCACACAGGCAGAGAGACCTGTGAGCATCTGATCTACACTTAATGCTTAGGATGAGATAGCTATGGCGCTCAGTAGCACATTGCTCAGGGAAGTGGTGCTTCAATAAAGATGGGGAAAAAACCCTTCCAACACTGTAGTCTGCATCTACACTGCATAGCTACAGTACTGGGGTTATGCCATTGTAGCACCCATTGTGTAGACGTGGCTTGGAACTGCATGTGAGTGTGTACACAGACCAGAGAGCTAAGTACATGTGCACATTAAGTATGTGGGAAAATTATATGTAGGTGTCATTTTTTGTATTAGGCAGCTCCTGTCAGGGTCTCACTGTGCTAGGTGCTGTACAAACATGCTACAAAGCGCTAGCCCCTGCCCTGTGGAGTGTGTACCTGAACAATACTGGGCATTACATTTGTGTTTGCAAATATGTGTAACTGCCTCCGTGCCATGGTGTCATCTGGAACTAAGGGAATCCAGCACGAGCAGCCATTCAAGCAAACAAAAATGGCTATGCTTTGACAGTTCTCACAACTCTATTTATTTGCTTTCTGTGACCATTTATACAAATGAACTTTTGTTGACAAGAACCTTCACAGAAGGAGAAAAGAGTCACAGTTCCTTGGTGAATATGTAGCTACATGAGGATTCAAGCCAGAAGGCATCACCCAGCCATCTGTGGATGTGGGAATCACCCACTCAGGGAGCAGAAACGAGACCGTGTGACCAACTGGCACCTTGCAAAGAGCAAATGCTCAAGCTGCAGTTGTGGGCAACAGTCTGAGAGCAAATTTAGGTTTGTACGAACCACTGTTGACTATTTGGGCACAATGAACAAATTAGTTAAGATCAAAGTCTACGCCTGCATAACCGACCAAAAAACTAAACTAATTTAATAAATTAGCCATTGAAAATAGTGAATTTGGGCCCACATGTGCATTGAACTTCAGGTGCACACCCATCAATGCAAGTAGGTCGGTTGAGGAGTCCGGATCTAGAGGTGTATCCACATGCAGCGGAGTTTGGGAATACTTGGTGAGGATAATGCTGGGATGAAATAATATTTCCTATAGCTCCAGGGAGGCCTCTTGTGTCTCCCTGCCAGTGAGCATTGCCCACAGTGACAGCCCCTGCTCCGAACCAACCTGGGACCTTTCCACCGCTGCAGGAGCGAAAGCTGGAGCCTGTCAGTGGAACTAGGGTGGAGGTTTCAGTTACCCTGGGGGGGAGGGGCAGGACCATCAGCATGGACCTGGCCTCCCAGCCTCAGAGCGGGTGTGAGGGTTTTATGACCCGTTCCCAGTCAAGGAGGGGACCGGAGAGCTTGCTGCAATGCCTGGCCTCACAGGGGGCAAAAATAACCCATCACCCTGTTGTCGCTCATGATGATTCATGCTACAAACTACAGCAGGATGGAAAGTGACACAACTAGGCCTGGCCCAGATGAAAGCTCAGAGGAGAGGAGGAATCTCATGACACACAGAACCAGTAAGAAGGTAACAGGCAGATTTAGACACTGTGAGCATCTCAGTGTTATACAACATGCCCACTAGCTCCCCCCTCCCCCATCTCCTCCACGCACCCCACAGGCGCAGGGTATTAAGGATGTACCCTCAGCCTCACTGGTAAATGACCTCTTGGCTTTACCCCAGACAGGTGAAGCAGCCGGGGGAGACCTCTACTGGAAAGGTGGCTGGGGGAGGATCTGCACTAAACAGGTGGCAAGTCCTCCATGGCCTGTGCTTGTAGCTTAGCCTACTGCCTGGTGCCTCAGCTGCTCTGTTCCTGCCCTCACCTGCAGCTCAGAGTCTGAGAGCGTGCCTGTGAGCATCACGGTAATGCCTAGATGCTTCAGCCGAGACCGAGACGCCGTCATGCTCCAAGCTGTACAAACACCTAGCGAGCAGCAGCCTGACGCTCGGTGATTGCCATTGCTTGATGGGTGCTGCCCAGTGGAGCGTAGCAGAGGGTGGAGCTAGAGCTGGGAGGAACAGCCAAGTACCCAGTGAGGAGGAGCGGCTGGAGAGAGATGGCAGCAAGGTGTTGGGAATCAGGGCAAGGTAGCAGGTCTTCTTATATGACTGGCGTATTGGTGATATACCCAGTATATTGACTACAGCTTGCACAGTTTGGAGTGGGCTCTGGAGTTCCAGCAAGCAGGAGAGGGTTTGGATCCAGAGTCCCTGGTGTTCTCTTTCCACCTTCTAGAGCTGTTTATGGTGGCTTGGGCAGTGCTGCATCACGACAGGTCACTTACAATGCCATGCTCCTAGGTGGGTTGTTGGCAGGAGAGATTGAACGTAGGACCTCTGCAGCTAACTGCATGAGCTCTGCTACTCCTTAGCTGAGGCAGTAGCAGGCTCCTCAATGGCTTTCTGTGGCTCTGCCACCACTAGGGGGAGACAGAGTGCTACACCAAGTGCAACACACACAACACATTGCCTGCAGAATAATCCAACAAAGACATGTTTAAATAAGTCAGGCTCAAGTAGGGTTACCATACGTCCGGATTTTCCCGGACATGTCCGGCTTTTGGGGGCTCAAATCCCCGTCCGGGGGGAAATCCCCAAAAGCCGGGCATGTCCGGGAAAATCGGGAGGGCTCGGCCGGGGCCTCTTTGGCCGGGGCCGGTGCGGGGCCGGGCCGGGGTCGCGGGGCCGGGAGCCAGGGGGTCCGCTGGGCCGCGGGGCCGGGGGGGGTCCGCTGGGCCGCGGGACCGGGGGGTCCGCTGGGCCGCGGGGCTGGGCCGGGCCCGCGGGGCCGGGAGCCGGGCCGGGCCCGCGGGTCCGCTGGGCTGGGAGCCGGGCCGGGCCCGCGGGGCCGGGAGCCGGGGGGGTCCGCGGGGCCGGGGGGTCCGCTGGGCTGGGAGCCGGGCGGGGGCCGCGGGGCCCGCTGGGCTGCGGGGCCCGCTGGGCTGCGGGGCCGGGAGCCAGTCCGGGCCCGCGGGGCCGGGAGCCGGGGGGTCCGCTGGGCCGGGAGCCGGGGGGTCCGCTGGGCCGGGGGGTCCGCAGGGCCGGGAGGGTCCGCTGGGCCGCGGGGCGGGAGCCGGGCCGGGCCCGCGGGGCGGGAGCCGGGGGGTCCGCTGGGCCGGGGGGTCCGCGGGGCCGGGAGGGTCCGCTGGGCCCGCGGGGCCGGGGGCCGGTCCGGGCCCGCGGGGCCAGGAGGTCCGCGGGGCCGGGAGCCGGGGGGCCGGCAGTTCTGGGCGGGACGGGACGGGGGTGGTCGGCCGGGGGCCGGGCCGGCACCCCAGGGCCCGAGCCGACCCAGGCTGGAGCCGCCGGGGGGCCAGCCTGGGCCGCGCCTCCTCCCCCCACACTCTCCCTTACCTGCTACAGGCTTCCCGCGAATTAAATATTCGCGGGAAGCAGGGGGGGGCGGAGACTTTGGGGAAGGGGCGGAGTTGGGGCGTGGGCATGGGCGGGGCTGGGCCGGGGCCCGTGGAGTGTCCTCCATTTGGAGGCACAAAATATGGTAACCCTAGACTCAAGCAGTAGATGCCCAAAGAGTTGCAGGCCCCTTCCCCTAAACGCTCCCTTCTGCTCCAGTATCCATTGGGAATCGGATGGATTTGCAGTCCCTTGGCCAAATCCTGCTTTTGCTTAGGGCTGTAGAACTGAATGGACATCAATGAGCCAATTCTGCTGTCACCCCAGTGTAATGTTAGTGTCGATGGGGGAAGCACAGGGTGTGAGCCAGGGCAGAACTTGTCTCATGGACTTGCACGATGTCACTGAGAGCAACAACGTAGCTCCCAGGGCTCTACAAGTTTTAATTGACCCTTGTAATCTTGTGGCGTCGACGTGTTGTAGCTTCATTTTATATCGGCTTACAGGGCAGGAGCGGCGGGGCACCACCATTTTGGGCACCACCAAAAATTATACAAACCTGCCGCCTATGGAAGAAGGCACTTCACAGGCTTAGCACTGCAGCTTCTATTCTGTGGCCTGTACGTGTCTGGTAGTGGAGGTGCAGGTCCAACATGCCTAGAGCCGGGCAAATAACTGATTTTGCAGTTTGTTGGCAATTTTGGGGGGGGGGGGGAAATGTTGGTTTGGAACAAACATTTTTTGGGGAAAAAAAAAAGCTTCAGGTCGACGTTTGATTTCGAGTTTGATCATTTGGAAACTATTTGAATGTTTAAAATAAAATTAAAAGGAAACTTTGACCCAAAAAGTCACTTTGAACCAACCTCCCCCCCCAAACCGAAACATTTTATTTCCTTCAGATTGTTGTTGTTTTTAACTGACAAATGAGGCAGAACTGACATGAATTTGCAAGTGGGCTGTAGCCCACAAAAGCTTATGCTCAAATAAATTTGTTAGTCTCTAAGGTGCCACAAGTACTCCTGTTCTTTTTGCAAAACAATTCAGTGTCACCAAAAGTAGTTTTGATCAAAAATTTTGACCAGCTGTGATTGTGACCCCACTCGTGGCTTGACAGGTTGTGCAGCAGAGACCTCTGGCTATTGAGCAGAACACCTTAATGAGTCAGTGCCACTAGGAGAGTGTGGCACTCTGTGCTCCAAGCAGCACCCTGCCCCCCACATATTCACCCATCATATAATTCTGATGTGTTTTGTACAAAGTGTGCCTTGTGCAGTATCATTCTAAAGGTCTTGATCTGTTACACATTAATATGCTGTTGGATTGTATGTGCTATCATTGTATGGAAAGTTATGAAGTTTTGCTATGTGTGTGTTACTGAAATATATTGTAAGGTTGGGAACACCCACAACCAGCCTTTCAGGTGCAACAATGGAGCAGCCAGAGGATGTTGTGAAGGCCAAGACTATAACAGGGTTCAAAAAAGAACTAGATAAGTTCATGGAGGATAGGTCCATCAATGGCTAGTAGCCAGGATGGGCAGGGACAGTGGCCCTAGCCTCTGTTTGCCAGAAGCTGGGAATGGGCAACAGGGGATGGATCACTTGTTGATTACCTGTTCTGTTCATTCCCTCTGTGACACCTGGCATTGTCCACTGTCAGAAGACAGGGCACTGAGCTGGATGGACCTTTGGTCTGACCCAGTATGGCCGTTCTTATGTTCTTATGCTGCTGATGGTCCATTAAAGGGAGTCCACACTCACACCCACGATCCCAGAAACCATATACAATGGAGACTTCTCAGAGACAGCACATACAAAATGAGGACTGCTTGACCCACCTCATAGCAAAGGCTTTTTCCAACAAGCTGGAAGAAGCTATAAAAGAGGGGAAGTGACATCATCACTTGGCCTCACCCCCCCTCCCCACAAGTCAACTCCTGGAAACACATCTGGAGGACAAAAACTGAACTGGGGAGGTTTACAGCTTCTCACAACATCACAGTGTGAGAGAGAGCCCAGGTTGGTAAGCCAGAGGGCTCAGTGTACCCCAGTTCCAGGTTGCACCATGGGGAACCCGTCACAGAGAGAAAAAGGAGTGGCATGGACTTAGGCCCTGGCTTCACTAGAATAGGTTTGCTAGTAGAGCCATTCTGATAGAGCTAAATTGGCAACTCCCCAAGTGAGGACGCAGTGCATACCAGCAGAAGAGTTCTAGCTAAACCGGTATAGCTTTTAACAGCTCCCAGAATGAAATGAGATGCAGCTATACTAGGGCTGTTGCCAGTCCACCTGTATCAGATAGGAGGTGTGACCAACAGCTATGCCAGCAAAAACTTAAATGTAGATGTGATCCTAGACTTGTAAGCCCTTTGGCACAGGGTTTGTGTGCAGCAACTGGCACAATGGGGTCCTGACCCTTGGCTGGGGCCCTGGGGTACATCTATACTGCAATAAAAACCCCATGGTGCCACGTCTCAGAGTCCAGGTCAATTGACTTGGGTTCATGGGGCTTGGGCTGTGGGGCTAAATATAGCAGTGTAGACATTCAGGCTTGGGCTGGAGCCTGGGTTCTGAGACCCACCCCACAGGATTTCAGACCCCGGGCTCCAGCCTGAACCCAAATGTCTACACCACAATTTTTAACCCTGCAACTTGAGCCTGAATCAGCTGACTTGGGCCAGCTGCATCTGTGCCATGGGTCTTTAATTGCAGTGTAGACATGCCCTCCATTCAGTGGGCGTTGGACCAAGCCCACGGCTATTGTTAAATTGCTTCCTTTCCCTTCTTCCAGCCTGAGAGGAGAGATTGCCCCACCCTTTATTTCTAGTGCTGAGGCCCCAGCTGGGTTCCACTGGGAGGTGGAGAATGGCTGTAACCATCAAAAAGGCACAGGCGGCCCATTGGAGCAGGGCGTTACACAGGCAGCAGCATCCTAATAAATAGTTACAGAGCAACCAAGGGAAAGAGACACACACAAAGGTGCAAGGAAGAGAGAGAGACAGAGCTTTCCATACACAAGAGGTGGTGGCTGATGGAGCAGCTAGAGGCAGACCACATGGGCTGCACTGGAGAAGGCTCTTGCGCCGACAGAGGTGAGATTGTGGGGAGGGATTGAGTTGAAGGAGAGCAGTGGGAGACCGGGGCCCAGAGGTAGGTCAAAGCAGACCAAGGCCATGGACACGGCTAGGCACAATGGTAATTTGGAATCAGGTGCTAGAAGGCCTGATCTGTATTTGGGGGAGGCATGCGACTCCATATGCACCTACTGTTCAAGACGGGGCAGCGGGGGAGGGAGACTGGAGCTAGCAAATGTAGAGGATTTATATTTGTCCTTAAATCTGTGACTTGTTCTCTCCCAGCTGACATATCTTCCTGTTACCTGTGCTAAATGAGATGATTAACGAGGATAAAGGCAGATGTAAAAATATTTTGAGAGAGAGACAGACTCACACACAAAGGAGAAAGGGAAAATATCATCTTATTTTTATCCACAGGGGTGAAGCTGCCGTTGAATATTTTGCATTTTAAATGTTTAAAGCATCACTCCTGAGGCTTTGACTCTAAATTACTTTAATCTTCATAAGCCCTAAAAGTAAGCAGCTTATGGACCTGCGGGCTGCTGGAGCGATGAATGAATTTGGGGGATGGAGAGGAGCTATGTGGGGCTGGAAGTAATGCCATGAGCAAATCAGACCCCAAACCTCCTGGCCTAGACTCCTTTAGGACTCAGGAAGGCTGAGAGGGAAAGGGGGTGGGGCCCACATACTCAGTTGTTGTAACCTGGGCAGCGCCTTAGCAGATTTATTTCTGGAGGCTAGAAAAGATTCTGGTTTCTCCTAGGAAGGGGCTGATTTTAGAGGCTCATGGGACTCAGGGGAGCTGGGGGTGGAGGGAAATGTCCCACTGGCCTCCTGGGAGAGTGGGTATAGTCAGGGCCGGCTCCAGGGTTTTTGCCGCCCCAAGCGGCAGAAAAAAAAAAAAAAAGCCACAATGACGATTGGCGGCAGCTCCACCGCGCCGCTTTCTTCTTCAGCGGCAGGTCGTTTTCTCTGCCCACAAAGAGCCCGACATGCCGCCCCTTCCCCTTGGCCACCCCAAGCACCTGCTTGCTGGGCTGGTGCCTGGAGCCGGCCCTGGGTATAGTGGTAGGAAAGCTCTTTGATAGCCAAGGAACACTCCCAGGAGCAGTGCTGGCAGGCTTAGATCTGGACAGCCATCCAGGGCCCCCCCGGGGTCCCGCCCCCACACACCTGACCTGCCCATCACACCAGCGGGCGCTGGGAGGGGATGGGACCCCGTATGTATTCTTTTCTGAGGAGCCCTGGGTTAGCCAGGGTGATCAGGAGCCTCGTGGGCGTCTGCCCTGCTGCCCCATACTGTGGGCAGAAGGTATTGTGGCCACACAGCAAGTCTGGCCAGTTGGGGGTGGATTTCCCTACCCCACCCCCCAATGCCCCTGACTGAGCCTCTGAGTGGTGTCCACCCTGCTTGTGTCTCTCTGAGCTAAGCCAACACATTCTGCCGCCCGCCCCCGATCCACGTGAGGGACCGGGCGCTGCAGCTGCCCATCTTGCTGACTGCCTTTTTCCAGGGTGCCAGCTGCTGTCTCTCCTTATCAGCGAGAGCCGAGCCCTTAGGTGAACTGCTCCCCAGCTCTCTCTGCAGCCAGGATCCCAGAAGCTTCCTCCTGCAGCACATGGGCAAATCAAAACACCAAGCCCCGCAATGAGCTCCTGTGGGACGGTGGAGGATGTTTGGGCCTGCTTCCTCTGGGGAGAGCAACTGGGACATACCCCAGGTTTGGCTGGAAACAGTTTCATTAGCACCTCGTAATTCCCGCTGGGATGTGCTGCTGCACAGCAGCAGAGAAAACGTCGTCTCTACAGGCACTGCCCAGGCGCCATCCCAGGTTGATACTGCTCCTTCTAGTGTGGCATGACTTCAGTCCCATTGCTTAACTGCAGGGAAAGAGCCCTGACCCATCAGGACTGGAGACCTGGCTGCTAAGGGTCAAACCCTGCCACCATCATGGGGTCGCTGCCTGCAGACCCAAAGCTGGGCGAGGCAGGATTATGGGAGCCACTGCACCTGCTACACAATGCAAAGTCAAGGTCCTGCTGTGTCCCAGCCCAGCCAGGCCTGGAAGCAAGAGCAGGATCGGGGATGGCCAGGATGCTGAGCCATGCACTGCCCCCAGGGGGTAAGAGCCCAGAGGGGGTTTCTGCAGCTGTTACAGCCTTGCAGCGACTCTGTTGTCTCTGTGCGGGTTGGAATCTCCTCCACCTTTCTCCCTAAAACTCCCCTGCGCAGAACCCAACCCAAGTCTCCTAGCACTGCTCTGCACTTGCACAAGCTAAACATACTTAAAATCCGGCCTGATTTCCCTCGCCCTGACAGTTCCGAAGCTGAACTCTGCTCCGAGTCGTTGGCGAAGCAGGAAGGATAGAAGTAAGAGCTTTAGGCCACAGAATATTTGTTTAACACTGAATAATTCTCCCTGGCGGAATGGAACTATTTTAAACCTGCCGAGCTCCGTGTGAGAACAGGCTCCAGAATGCAAGGTGCCCCCAAGCCGCTTCCCTTAAGGAGACAGGCAGAGCTGCTAAAACCTCTGTGTCAACCCCTCTTCCATGTCAACCGTTCTGAGCCAAGAACCCTCAGCCGAGATAAACCTGCAGGGCTGGATTATGGGGTGGATTCTGTCTGGTCTCAGCAGGCTGGATTCTCCCCTCTCAGGGGCAGTAGCTCAGTTCTAAAGGGTTCACAGCTCCAAGACGGTGGCCTTACCTTGGAAGAGGCTAGGAGCTGGAACGGACCTGGACTCAAACTCTGATCCCAGACCATAAAGACAGGCTTCTTCTGACCCAGATGATGGCATCACACTTGGGTAATGCCACCAGGTTCAATGGAGGTGCTCTGGCTTTATGCTGGCTCCAAGCAGCTGAGGGGTTTTATCCTTTACTTCCAGAGAGTCTCCAGTTCCCAGAGGAGTCGGCCCAAGGTTCTTCTAGCCGGCTCAACCATCTTTCCAGGGCGGTTGCCTCCTGAGAAGGCAATGGCAGTAGCTCCAAGACCTGCCCTTTAGAAGAGGCACAGGCCATGTGACTGGGTGCAGAGCTCTAGTAATGGGATCCCAATAGGAGACACCTGGGACTTGTAACACCAGTGAAAGGCACCTGAGCCTTCTCAGGATCTTCTCCCTAGGGAGCACAGGGAAAGGTTTCTGTTCATAGCAGCACTTGCCACTGTAAAACCGATCTCTTCTTTGTGTGGACAGGAAAGAAAGGGCACATGGAGATCTCTTATGCAGACAGCTGTGAAAGCTCCATGGAGTCTTCTGTACTCCATGGTCCGTGTTCTCCAGCTACCCCCTTCCCAAGGGTTCCAACCCCTCCCTCCCTCCCCATCCATTCCTCAGCAGCAAGCCCAGCTAGGTGAGAATGGCTCAACCTCCTGTGGGCTCTAAATACAGCCAGCTCAGTCACCTGATTAACATTGTGCACCTGCTACTGTCTTGCAATGTGCTCAGACCACCTACTGTATCCACCTACTATAAACAGGAGCAAAATCAGAGCGGGCACCTCTGAAGGCAAGAAAGTTTGACTGATGGAAAAAGATTTGCCTCCCCCCCTTGAAATGTGGTTTCTCAGTGGGGAATCTTGTTTGCTAGTGGATAGAGCACTGGGACTCAGGAGATGCCAGTTCTGTTCCCATCTCTGCCACTGTCCTGCTGGTTGCCTCAGTTTCCCCAGCTGTAAAACAGGGATAATGATACTGACGTCCTTTGTAAAGCACTTGGAGATCTACTGATGGAAAGTGCCATGTAAAAGCTCAGCAGCTCTCAGCTCAGTCACAGCAGCAAGGGGCACTTCTTGCGGGTAATAAAAGGCGAGATAGAATTGGAAAGCGAGTGCACAGCCGCCAGCATTGCATTGCTAGCTGGGTTCTTCCCTAGCCCCCTCACTGTGCTGTCAGCACACCTCACAAGCATTAATGCATTTATCCTCGCTCGCCCCTGGGAGGGCAGGAAGAATTGTTATTTCTGTTTTACAGATGGGAAACTGAGGCATGGAGAGATTTAAACAATTGCCCAAGGTCACACAGAAAACTATGGTAGAGGTGGGATTAGAACCCAGATCACTTGAGTCCCAATCCTGGTGCTCTTATGGATGGCGTCCCTTAGGGGCCTGTCAGGTATAGGTAGGTACTGTTGTCTCTCCATCCTTCTCTCTCCTGGCTTCTGGTGAGACCTGGACAATTCCAATGTGGTTTCTCTCTGCCTCATGGGTTGGGAGAGAAGTTTGCATTCCTCGGTGCTTCTCAAGAGCGGAGGTCTTCATTCCTGATCTGCCTAGAATCAGTGGGATGTGAAGGCAGGGGCTGAAACACATTACTGGAAGTCACCAGGTGGTGCTGTCACACAGAGTATTATACATTCTGATAATCAAAATGTATGGGCATTAGATCTTGGAGAAATGCTGACTGTCCACTGTCATGCAGTTCTTTTTAGATGCTGAGCATCAACACCAGTGAAGTCTTAGTTTCCTGTCTTCTGAGTGAAATCGCCCTCTCTTTTCAGGGTAGTGCTGTCAACTACAGCTATACCCATGCAAGCAAATAAATTACAGTGCAGGAACATGACAGTCTCATAACTACACAAACATCTGCTGCCAACTTGCTTTCAGGTCCCAGCCACTAGGACGAGAATGACTGCTCTAGAGAAGCACGGCTTTGAGGCCGGACCTAAAAGCAAAGGCAGATGCCTCATTTGCTAAACAGCAGCTATTCCATTGCATTTAAATTTATTGCAGAATTAAGCACATACTTTGAAGTGTCATTTCCTCTCGCCACCAGATTAGAATTAAGTGATAACAACCTGGCAGAATAAGCTGGCTCCAGAGTGGATAAACATCCAGGCCACAGGCAGAGCGGTTTATCCACATGACAACCAGACTGTCACCAGGTAACACGCCATGGCAGCGTTCTTATGACTGTTACATTACCTGGGCTTCAGCAAGAGGCTTTGCCCTCTATGGGAAGCACTGGGGGCGAGGAGGCAATTGGAGGAGATAGTCTAACATCCCATGTGCAAAGGGGGCCCTGTGCCGGCAATGGAAATGTTCTGAAATTAATGATGGACTCATTTAGGGCCCAAGTCCAAGTCCTACCACGGTGATTGATTGTAGCAGGAGTTGCAATTGAAGTCAACAGGAGTGGGTAGAAATTGAGTAGGGGCTTCACAACTGGGCCCCTCAGCTGGGGAGAACCCCAGTTGCTTTCAAGCTAAAATAGCTGAAATAAAAATTACCATATAGAGGATCAGCTCCTCAGCTGGTGTGAATGGGAGCCACACCGGTTTATATCAGCTGAGGCACTGGCTCACTATTTTAGCAATCTGAGATCGAAACCAGCCTGGAGTCCTGGAAGTTAGTGATGGACAGGACTGCTTAGGGTCAATGCAGGATTGATCCCTGCAATACAGTCTGGAGTCCTTTGTCCTTCCTCAAGTGACAGAGCTCCCAATGCTGCCCTGGGGAAGCTGTTCCAACTGGACAGAGAGCTTAAGTAGAACTGGCTGCGAAATGGACTTCCAGGTCTGTGACAAATTTTGAAAAAAAGTCCCAAATGGGGATGAAAATCCAAAAACTTGGATTTGGCGGGGGAGCGTGGGTGGAATTTTAACTCTGCAATATTTTGCCGCAGGAATGTTTTGGCATTTCCAAAATGAAATATACTCCCAGGGTTCCCAGCCCACCAGGCGGGCAGCCGAGGAGCCAGGCAGGTTTCCAGCAACATCTTTGAAATCAACATGTTCCCACAGTCCATTTAAAGTCTGAGGAAACTGGCATTTTCTGATGGGAAAACCATTCCACTGGAGAATTTTCTACCAGCTGGAATCTTAAATGCTGTCACTTTAGGAAATATTAATGCAAGAGGCTCACCTTCCCCCCCACTCCCCCAACAACACTGACAACACCATGCTGATGCCCTACCTAGGCTTCCAGTATCCAGCTCCCCGCACCTATTGGGAATCGGGGGATGGGCCCCTGTTCACGGTTCCAGGAAGGAGCTGCCAGCTAATATCCCCGGTGGGCTGTGGGACCAGGGTGGAATACAGACTGGTCCACTGGGGCTCCTCATCCTCCACGGGTGGTAAGCAGGGCCAGCGCTTCCACTAAGCGACCCTAGATGGTTGCCTAGGGTGGCAGGATTTGGAGGGCAGCATTTTGCCGTCCTCGGTGGAAATTTGGCGGTGGGGGTCCTTCCGCTCCGGGTCTTCAGCAGAAATTCGGCGGCAGGGCCTTCACTCACTCCAGGACCTGCCGCCGAAGCGCCCCGAAGATGCGGAGCGGAAGGACCCCCGCCACCGAATGCTCAGAGGAGGCGCACTGCCGCCTAGGGCAGCAAAAACCCTGGCGCCACTCCTGGTGGTAAGAGATCCTGCCACTTGGTGTTGGGGCGGAACGCAAGGATTAGGAAATGAGCAGTGTGGAGTATGAGCATGTACAGCTGTTTCCTGGGTGCAGTTCAGAAATGGACTAGCTGCAGGTCACACAGCAAGCTTGGGTTATGCGGGGGTGGGGTGCGCAGCGCAGAGCCTGATGACAAGGTCCAGAGGGACAGGAGTGAGGGGCGGGTGGGAGCACTCTCCCGCAGGACCCACTCAAGGAAGGTAGGCAGGCGATAACAGCATGACCAACGTGTGCAGCAGAATTGTGCTCCTCACACTGCATGCGGTGCTTTCCAAGCCTGGGGGGAAGGGCAAGGTTTGCTCTATGTGTACGCATCTGTGTACATCCTGCCTTGGATACTGCACCAGCCTCCTCTTTCACTTCCCAGATGCACACAACTCCCCCCACTCAATACATACAAAGAGCAGCAGCTAAACTAATTTTCATTGACTGTCCATTGGAAATACTGTGGTACTGTTTGTTTTACAATGTACATTCTTCCAGGGGAGCGGTTGCAAACACGGGGGAGATTGCTCTCTGCCTCAGTCTCTCTAACTAGAGTTGAGTCTTGGGGTACAGTTGCTGCCTAGAAACCAGACACTGATCTTTGAGCTGAGCTTGCTTAACGAGGGGGCTGGCTGTGCGCTATTTGTGTCCACCTCTGTTCAGGGACTGGTGTAAATAACGCAAGTCACACACAGACTGAACTCAGTCTTATTGATGTCTCCACCACTGGAAAACCAAGCTGCAAGAGCCCAGCATCTGCTATCACGTGGCAGAGAGCCAACACTAATAACGTGTCGTGTATTGATTTGAATGTCACACCTGCTGGATCATAAAGTGCCATGCTGCTCACTTAAATAATAACACACAATGCAATTAGTGGGATTTACCCCTGCAAGAGATCAGATGAGTCTCTAGCGCTCCCTGGCAAATATGTCCCAACAGTGAGTCACAGAGGGGGATAAAAGGGGTGGGGTGAAAGAATGGGCTTTTTTTTAGCCCCATCCATCAGCTCTCACCCTGTGCCTCATGGCCTGCTATGTGCAATCCAGCCAGCATTGATTGCTGTTTCTAGTATGGCAGGGCTATGAATTTGTCACCTGACAGAATCGTCTCTTCTTTTTGACACCTGGTACCTGATTTCGCTCCTTGATTAGTTTTGGCTTTCTACCTGATTTCATCACTGCCCCGCCTCTCCCCTCAGCCCCACCAGCTCTCCTCTTGTTGCCCTACATCTTTGCTGGCCTCCAGCTGGCAGACGCTGCTCTTATGTTGCACCACAGAAATTCCCCAAAGTGCCTCGTTCACCTAGTGCCAGGGACGTGCACGGCCCTGCCACTTTGCTGCCATACGCAGGATCTTCAGGGAGGGCTTCACCCCAGACCTTGGCTCCCCACAGAGTGCGTCTCCCTGCCAAGCCCGACTCAGCCAGAAGGGAGGTGCTGAGCACGACGAAGCCTGGACTTTGACTAGGCAATTGTCAGTAAGGGAGATGGATAAAGAGGCAGGAATCCCCTCCCTGGAATTTACTAAACTAATTTAACAAGGGGAAGAACCTTGCGAGTTCAGGGCTGTTTGACTCCTAAGCAAGCGCGGGCCTGCGTGTGGCAGACCCAGAAGGAGTGTGGGGACGGCGTGCACACGCTGCCTCGGCATTTCTGCTGCGTTAGAAAGCTACAGCAGCCCCCCCAGCAGCCCCGCTCACTAACACCGGCAGGCGCAGCGCACTTTGTAGCCCTTTGTTTCGCTTGCAGGCCAGGCCCTTAGGCCAGCATCTGTTCTGCCTCCAATCATGCTGAGTGCTTCCCATCCTCAAAGAGCTGGGCAGACACCAACGGACTAATCCTCGCAGCATCCGGGATGGGAGTTGGGGCGGCAGCATTCTCAGCCCTCCTTTAGAGGGAGAAACTGAGGCATGGAGAGGTGAAAGCCCCAATCCTCAAAGGGCTTCAGGCTCCTAACTTCCATTGAAAGCAATAGACATTAGGAGCCTAAATCCCTATGAGGATCTGGGGCTAAATGACCTGGCCAAGGCCATTCAGTGAGCCAGAACTCAGGAGCTACTCACCCCCCCGGCCGTGATGTGCAGAGCTGGGGCGGGAAGGCAGGGTGCGAGTGCCGCAGTGCACTGTGGGAGAGCGAATGAGCCAGATGCAGCCCTTCGTTTACCGGGATAACAGGGTGCTGGGCCTGGGCCTGCAGGCAGGTCACTATTAGTGCTAATTAGAACAGGCCAAATTAACCAGAGACTGGGGCTAGTGAGTCACTGAGCCAATGAGCTGGATAAGAGGTCACGGGATGACATGAATGGGGGGGAAGAGACAGACTGAACCAGAAGCCTAGGAAAACCTGGCCAAAGGGGTCCTCGGAGTAGACACCCTGCCCCCCTTTGGAGAAACAGGGTGTAAAGGCATGGAGACGCCGCTCTGGATTGGTGGAGGGTTTAAAACCCTGTAAATAAACGACAGCAGGGTGTTTGCCAGCACATGGGCTCAGAGCAGTCTGTGCTCCTGGAAGAGGTGGGGGTGCAGCACGGCCAACCCCATCACAGGTGCACAGAGCCAGGCTCCCTACCTGCAGCCAACTCCGAGAGGATGGGAAAGTGCCCCATCATCCCTCAGGGCAGGAGAGCCCTCAGCATCCTCTTAAAGCCGGGGCAGGGTTGGCTTGGCCAGCTGATGGAGTTCAAGCTCTGTCTGGGGAGGAAGCAGCCCTGGCTCTGTCTGTTCTTGCTCCGGCAGGGAGAATCGGCTCATCCCCGTGCAGGAGCGATTCAGAATTGGGATCTAAACCAGCCAGCTGCTAGGCCTGGGGCGGGAGCGAGGCGCATGTGGACAAGACAGGCCCACGGGCCTTCTGCATGGCTCACTTGCTGCAAGGATCCTACGGACGCCTAAGTGAAAGGGGATTACTTTGGTCTCATAAGCAGCAGAAGGCAGCACTTCCCCCAGCATGCAGCCACAGAGACACCCAGTGGTTATACTCCTATTCCTCCCTTACTCCTCGCTGCCCTGCATGTCCTTCCAAAAGGCAGGTGATCATCCCCCAGTGAAGCGGCCCAGCTCCGGGCACAGCATCCCTTGGAGGTTCCTCCTCCATTCTCTCAGCCCACCCCTGTCTACAGGGCTGTTTCCTCTGTTCTGTCCCCGCTAGAACCTTGCCCCTCTCTCAAGCTGAGAGCTGGATTTTGAAACGACTGCAGCCGGTTCCAGCTTCCCAAAGGTGGTGCAGGGGAATGGCTGGGACTGGTTACATTCACCAGGGACAGACCTCAGCAGCACTGACTGTGGTAGGAACACGCTTGCTGTGACCACAGGCAACTCGGCCAGCAATGGAGCAACCAGGCTGGCCTTCTCCAGCAGCCCCAAGCGCCCTGAAGCAAGAGCTGTGAGGAGAGCCCCAGGGCTTCTGAACCCCGAGTGTTGGAACCAGATGAAGATGCCAATGTCAGCTCAGCACCCACCGTTACTAAAATGTGACAGCTGCTGGCGTGCTGAGACTGTTCGACTGTTCATGCTGACCAAGTGTCTCTCATTGGGATCTGCCATCTTCTGTCTCCACCTGCTGCCTGGTCTCCTCCTGGAGCGTTCGCTCTTCGGGGCAGGGACCTGCTGTGTGTGTGTTCTGTCATGACGGAGGTGCTACCACAATACAAATAAATAAAGACACCGGCACATTCAAAACAGAAATTCGCCAAGCGTGGGAGCTGTTGCAGGGCGGACAAGGGTGACCCAGACCATGGCTTTTTAAGGCAGAAAACTTCTAAAAAAAAAAAAAAATAGTTTTGTCACAGCAGGTACAGCTGTGACCCAGCATCTTGAGAACAACCGGGCTAGAATTGTTCCAACACGGGCTAGAACTGTTCCTGCTTTGTATTCCTCTGGCTCAAACAGATCTGTACGCTGCTATTATCCCACCCCAGGAGGGATCCACCTCAGCTCAGAGAGGACCCTCCCCATGGGTCCGGGGGGGAACAGGGTTCCCTGCTTGATCTCCAAGCAAATACAAGCAAGCAAGCGGCCGCTGGAGGCCGCACACTACCACTGGGCCAGCAGCGTATGTCTGCTCAGCCAGGGGACTGAGCTGATTCCAGGCACCCCCAAAGCCTCATGCCTTAGAAACCTGGTAGTGTTTCCCCTTCGCCCACCATCAACATGGACCCCAGTCCATCAGGCACATGGATTCTGCAGCCCTGAGCCCTCAATCCTGCCTCCCACACCAGTCCTGCTTCCTCTCAGCCCACGTCTTTCCATGAGCCCCCGACTCCAGCAGCTCCCAACGCTCCCCTCCATCTCTCCTGCAGCTTCTAACTGAAGCCAACACAGCCACACAAAACCAGTGCCTTAGCCCAGATTTCCCAGCTCATCAGTGCATTTACACAGGAAGATCCCCTGACCTCACACACTGTTCTCTCAGAACCCAGCTTCAGGTACAGACCTGCCTCAGCCTAGCTTTGTATTTCCCCTGGATATAAGTTCAGCCTGAAGCATCAGGAAAATAGAGGAGAGGGGGGAAGATCATGGAGTAGAGGTTACAGGGAGAGTGCATAGGAGGGAGAGATGGGGTTGGCTCAGGGTTTCAGCAAGGGGCTATGGTGCTATTCATCACCCCTTGAGCTAAAGAACTTCCCTAGCTAGCACTAGTAGCAGTTCTCTTATCTTCTGTGTTGATCAGCCACTAGAGGGCACCATGACATCACAAACCAGAATATCACGCTGGGTTTCTCCTGAGTTTGCAACATAGCTGAGGATACACTAGGAGGGCAAAAAGAAGAACAGGAGTACTTGTGGCACCTTAGAGACTAACAAATTTATTAGAGCATAAGCTTTCGTGGACTACAGCCCACTTCTTCGGATGCATATAGAATGGAACATATATTGAGGAGATATATATACATGTTATCCCTGCCCGGGCCGTGTTTGTCTTATGTATAAAGGATGCCCGTTTCAGCAGGTTAGCTGGGTCCCTTTTATGATCATTAATGTACTTTGTATTTAAAACATAATTCAAATGAAAAGCTGCAAGGAGACAAGCTAAAAAATGACTCAGGTGCAGGAGAGCTTGATGTAAGGCAGCTGCAAAAATAGAGGCTAGAGGGTTAGCTTTCTCCATCACCTAGCAATCCACTGCCTCAAGCTGCCGGCAGCCAGAACACTGCAGAGACACCTGGTCAGGAATTTCCCAGCTAAACATTTTTTCCACCAGAAAATGTCAATTTATACAAAACAGAACCCGCTTGGGAGAAAGGCGTGATGGGGCCAAATCTCCCCCTTCAGACATTTTTTGGGGGAAAATAATTGGTTTGAAAATGTCAAAATGGGGCGGCCAATTTGGGGATTGGTCCTGCTTTGAGCAGGGGGTTGGACTAGATGACCTCCTGAGGTCCCTTCCAACCCTGATATTCTATGATTCTATGAAAACTGCTACGTTTGGTGTTTGGTTTCAAAAGTTTTGTTCACCATTTATACTAAAAAGGTTAAAAAAAGTTAATAGGTGGAAATTGAAAGGAAACATTTTGGTTGATCTGAATTCCCTCCCCTGACTTATCAATTTGCAACACTTTTTGAGCTGGACTCCCCCCAACCCCCACCCCGCCCGATTCAGAATGGGAACAAATTTCAGAATCTTGAAAACTGGTGGGACGAGAAAACCTTTCCCCATCCCGCCGTAGCTGCTGTTAGTCACTGTATCACTGCCACAAGGAAGCAGGGAAACCACAAGCCGAGACGTGGCCGGGGAGACGCACACAGGTAATTCCTGCAGAGACAGGGGAACTACAACCTTAGAAAGGATTGAGCAAAACTGGAGAGCTTAACCGGTCTTTAAACGGCCACCCTGTCTTGCACATGGGACTGTGGTCCAAAGCCAGATCTGATATGGGTGGGTTCAAACTCCCACAAGAATCTGGCTCAATCTCACTGCAGCCATTGAAAGTTGGTGGAACAAGCTGGTCATAAAATGGCAAAGCTGTTCTGGTCTGTCCATTTACCTGGCGTGAGCAACGGGTGCAGCTGAGCTGGAGACGGACACATTTTCGCTGCTCCCCGCAGCTACCCCCCTTGTCCACACGTGCAGCTAAACCACATTCAGCCTTGATGCAGTTGCACCCATTGCTCATGTATTGTAAGCGACTGGTAACTTTATACCGCAGACAAGGCACAAGAGCTTAAGAGCTAGCCTGGCTCAGTGGCTAGTGCACTGGACTAGCGCCTCAAAGAAACAAGAGTTCTAGTCCCAACTCCGCTATGACCTTGGGCATCCTGCACCCTCCTTGTGCAAGGAGATGGAGTTGTTGTCCCTTGTGAAAACTTCACTTTTAATGCAAAGAACACAGGCATATCTCTGGCTCAGTTTGTCCAGCTGTGAAATAGGATTAATGACACTTAACTCCTTGGGAAAATACTTTGAGATCTAGGGCAGAAGAGAGCAAGGTATTAATATTCATTCCCGTCACAGTTGCACTGGCCTATGCCAGGATTAACGCCAATGAAGTCAGCACTTACCCTGGTGGGAGAGAGACCAGAACCAGGCCCTGGGGTCATAGAAAGGGGTGAGTGCAGCAGAGAAGCAATTAACTAGGTGTAAAAATAAAAGCAACGCTTCCCCACACACACCTCTTCTTAATTGTACCCTCAATATACCTGCAATATGGCCATTCCGTGGACAATCATCAGCACCCAGATGTGCCAGACAAGCTTAGATTTGCACAAACTTCTAACCATAGATAACTCAGAAGGGAAACTGGCCTGGCCTTGCCTTGCCAACGGACCTCAAGGCACAGCCTTTTATCTGACTGTAGTTGGGGTGTTGCTGTTACCTACCTGGGAGACAGGGAGAGAAACATCGCGCAGATGGCTAAAGTATTAGAGCTAGAGCCCATCCCACCAAATAGGTGGGCTCCTAATGCAAACCCCTACAGCTTTGCCCACTCTGCTCCTAGATGGCCCAAGTAATGGCCTGATCCGGCCATTGCCATCAGTTATCATCTTGACTAGCAAGTTTGATCATTTCCCAGTTCAAATGGAGTCCTTTGCCACCTCTGCGCCAGATTCCTTCAATGCTCATTCACTGGGGTTAGCTTCACCGCTGTTCCATACACCTTGCCCGCTCCTCCTCTGAACGTGCAGAGTGTTACATTGCTGTGCGCTCTCTGCAATCCATGGCACCACTGAAGAGCTAACCAGCCCCATGCAGCCTGGCCCCCACTGCCTACGATGCCATCGCCCCCTTTCCAGACACCCTCCGGACCCCACTGGAGATTACATTACGAGTCAGTAGGTCTGACCTTTCAGGAGCCATTTTGCTTCCCCTTGCAGGACCGTTCGGATCCGAGGCCGATGACCTCCCAGGGACAATGCAACACCCAGCTGTTCACACAGGATTTTGCTTAACAAAGGAATGGCCTTGTGGTCAAAGTACCGGATCGGAACTCTAGAGCACCGGGTTCAAGGGCCAGACCTGTCTCAGACACCCTGAGCAACCAAGGGCAAGTCAATCTCGCTGTGCCTCCAGTCCCCATCTGTAACCCCCCCTTGCAAAGCACAGAGATCTGCCGCTGAAAGGGGCTACGTAAGAGGTAGATTTCCGTATATCTGGGTGTTCGTTATGGTAACAGATTGGACAAGCCATGCAGATGGCGGTTGGGTCCTGAGGGTGGTAAAATACCAGTCGTGGGACGCATCCCCATCATGACTCACTGTCAACGTCTGGCAGTGCAGCGCCCTTCTCCCTTAGGCTGGCCTCCGGCTGAGGTGCACCCCCTAGTGGGGAGGCAGAGAAAGACACCTGGGGAAGCATGGAGGTGTGTGTCCGTATGGAATGGTTTTATTACAGTTTAATCTCACAGTTGGCAGCATTACATGAGAATAAAGCACTGGACAGGACTGGAAAAGGCCTCTGGAGACGGCATGCAAAACACTGCAACAAGTTAAAGCGAAACAATTCAACAATCACCCTTGGTTTCTCAGTTATTTCACCCGGTCAGTTAGCAGACTTGGGATTTTCCTTCCCTTCGGGTGGGTCGATTTGTTTCTTTCTTTTTTAAACCTTTTTTTTAATTTTTTTTTCAATTACATTAAAAAATAAGAGATTCGTACTTTAGTAAAACCCCAGCGCTTGGCTGGCCTGTTTCCATTTGAAATAATAAAAAATAACCCAAAAAAACCCAGAGAAAACAACTGAATTAGAAGTTTTTAAGCAATCGCAGGACTTGTGTGAGGAGTGGGAAATACCCCCAGCAGTAGGACACCCCCCATTTATCCTCTCCCCCCTCCCCCTCTGGCTTCCCTCCCTCCGCCCCGGCCCCTGCTGTCGCGATCCTGTGAGCTGGAGAAACGGAGATGTGATCCCAGGGAGAAATCGAGGAGGAGAAACTCTGTGGGGAAGGATCGGCGGTTGGGGGCAGGGAGGGAGTGTGGGGGTAACAACATGCCACTAAAATATTAGGATTCCCTTCCCGGTTTGGTTTCTACAGGGACAAGGTGGTGGGGGCAGCCTCAATCAATCCATCTCACTCCCGCATCTCCAGCCGGCCCAGCCTAAGGGACCCGAGGAGGGGGAGGCAGACCTAGGGTGGGGATATGCACAAGTCCAATATGTCTCTCTAGGATAGTTCCATGGGTGGAGCAGGTCCAGCAGCTCGCTCAGTCCTTCTCCCCTCCCCCATCTGACCCCTCCCCCACCCCCGCTACCTGAGCAGGGGGGTGGGGCGGGACCGAAGGGAGAAAGGGGGGTGTCTTGAGGAAGCCCCGCCCCCCCGTCTCACAGGTAGAGCTCGTTGCCTTTGATATGCTCTAGCTGTTCCCGTAGTTGGTGGAAGGAAGGCCGGATGATGGGGTCCAGGGTCCAGCAGTTTTTCATCACCTCGTAGACGACCTGGGGGCAGCCGTCGGGGGCGTCCATCTTGTACCCCTTCTCCACGCGGGGAACGACGTCCTTCAGAGGCTGCGAGGGAGAGGGAGGGAGGCTGGAGAGATGGCTCCTTAAGCTCCTGGCCCCTCAGTCGGACTGCGGTAGCCCCGGAGGCCCCTACCTACCAGGATGAGGCCCCCCGAGTGCTAGTGCTGAACATAGGCCAGGTTCCCTGCCCTGGGAGTTCACACACTTTCACCTCCTCCCCCCTTTGAGTCTCTCCACTGGCTCCCCTCTCACCAGCACAGACAGAGGGGTCGGGCCCCTCCCGGCTCAGCCCCCAGATCTACTCTCTTAGCCAGTCGTCCTCCTCCGGCTAACACTTCGAACCCATCAGTCTGCTTCTCCCTCGGCTCCTAGGGAGATTAACCCTCCCTATTTCAGCCCTAAAGGCAACCTCGACTAGCGCTCCGGATGGACCTCTGTGGGGGGCCGGTTAGGGCCCATCTCCTCCTGGGGGTTCTTAGACCATCCTCTGCAGCAGCGGCAGAGATGGGACGCTGCACTAGATGGACCTCAGAGCCGAGCCCAGCTGGCCACACCTAGGAAACCAACTCCCCGAAGCTGCGTGTCAAGCCAACCCCTTTCTCCTCCTTCAGACACACCCCGGCCAGCCAGTAACAGCCCGGGGCTGGGGAACTACACCTAGTCAAGCTCGTCTACAGGAAAACATGCTTGTGGGATAGATACCTTGGCCTCTCGACTCCTGCACTTCCAGCGGAACAGACACTGGGCTGCTCCGGCGAGCAGCACGTGGAAAAACCCAGAGCCTCCCCTCCGCCCGCCCCCCCAAGATCAGGCCCAAGCGGGCTCAAGCAGCGGGGCCGGGGGAAGGGAGGGAGGGAGGGAGCTGGCAGCTGCCCCCTGGGGCATTGCCCTCACTTACAATTCTCGGATAAGGCACTCGCCCGAAGGAGTAGATTTCCCAGAGAAGGATCCCGAAGCTCCACACGTCCGACTTGGTGGAGAATTTCTGCAGGGGAGAGAGCCAGCGCAAAGGGATCAGAGGGATGGCACGGGGCGTGGAGCAGCTGGCGAGCACGGAGTAGGGAAGGAGGACCCACGACCAAAACGGGGAGGGAGGGCATCAAACCTCCCTGGTTAATTCAGTGCTGCACTGCCTGCCTGCACACGCTGGCGAGTGTGCCCTCTGCTGGGAGGAAAGGAGAATCCAGGCTCCACCCTGGCTTTCAGCTAACCACCTTCACTGCAGCCAGCAGCGGTGCTTTTATCTCCCCATCGCAGCTCTCCAAGCAGCCTGGGGCCTCCTGCAAATGCTGGAGTAGTTTCCCCAAATCCACAGAGGAGGGGGGATTAAGAGACTGAGCCCCCATCTCCCTCCCTGGGCAGCAGCGTCCATAACAAGGGAGGAATATTTCTTCCCATAGCCCTGGGGGCAGCTCTTCCATGGACCCCTGCCCCCATGTCCTCTGAGCTGTGTAGGGGCAGGACTGTTCTGCCTTGCGCAAGCCTGTCTGGCCCTGCAAGGGGAAGACATCTCCCCAGCCGGGCACACCCAAGAAGGAGTAAGCCCCTGGGCAAGGCAGGTGACCAGCTCGCCTAGTCACTATGGAAAGCAGAATCTAGCCACTTATATACAGAGCACAGGAGCGTGGGCACTTGATCACTGGGGCAGCGCTGGGGAGGGGGAGCCTGCCCCGTCCCCTGCTCACCTTTTCTCTAAGTGCTTCCGGTGCCGTCCATTTCACTGGCAGCTTCCCTGTGTCCTGAGTGGACGACGCCTCCTTCGTCAGCCCAAAGTCGCTGACTTTGGCGATGTTGTCCTCTGAGACCAGCACGTTCCTCGCCGCCAGGTCCCGGTGGACAAAGTTGTTGGCTTCCAGGTACTCCATGGCTTCACAGACGTCTCTGGGGGGTGGGGGAGAGTGTGTCAGGCTTAGGCACCCAGCGGGGCTTGGGGCTGATTGCTGGCTGTTTATCCACAGCAGTTACAGAGTGAGGGTGTCCCACCCCTGCTGCTGAGGCTGGAGGGACTCCTTTTGGGGAGGTTTGTCCCCACTGATCATTCAATCCACAGCCTCCAAGGAAGCCAATTCATGCCAATGACCGTGGCGGTTTGGTACCTTCTAGGAACTGGCCTGAGACCCACCTCACTTATTTCACAGAAGCCACTGATCAGACATCCAATCATAACAACTAAGTCACTGGCTGACGTTGATCCTGTCACCTAGGAGTCCCATCAACTGTCCCCACGTGGCACAGTCCCCCCGTTCGCTGTGAGCCCCACCACTCCACCCATGGGTCTGCCAGTGAGTCACTCTACAGCACCAGAAACTCATCAGGCTGCTTGTAAAATACCCAGCTGGCTGGTGCGAGGGGGAGCAGCAAGCCCTGGGCAGGACTGGGCTAGCAGACCTGGAACATGACTGCAACGTCCCGAGCTATCCTGCTGATGGAGGAGATGGGACAGAAGGGGGCTGTACTGACTCTGCGGGGCCAGGAGGAGGATACTGCAGGACAGAAATCAGACCCCAGGATGCCCAGGGGGCAGATCTGCTGTGCAAGAAAGTGCCATTCACGCACAAGAGCTAGATCCTCACAGGGCAGAGTCAGGAGGGCTGGTCAGGATTCCCGGCGCTGCTACTGGATTCTTCACGTGGCTGCAGGTCACCTAACTCCTGTTTGCCTGAGCTGCCCCATCACCCCCCACAGGAGGCGGGCTGGGAGGCTTAGCTCATAACACCTGGAAAGCGCTTTGAGATCCTCGCAGGGGAGGTGTGAGGAGAAGCACAGAGGCTCTGATGCCAAGAGGCTCAGGGGCTTGCGGTGAGCAGATCGTCGGTAAGAACCCCTGGCTACCCCACCATCCGCTCTGGAACCCAGGTCATGGAGGCCCAGCTGCGTACTTACAAGCAGAACTTCAGCAGGCAGTCGCCCCCCAGCACAGACCTCCCTCGGGATCGCAGGTAATCAACTAGGCTTCCCTGGCAAGAGAGTGAAACAGGACCATCAGAGCCCGCCTGCTAACCCCTGAGGCTGCCTCGACAGCCCCCTGGCGCCCTGCCCAAGCGAAGCAGAGCCCGGTTGGATCTGGAGGAGGATGGGAGACTCCTCGGCAGTGCTGGGGGGAGCAGGTGGCTCCCTTCTCTCGGTCAGTAACGGACCAATCCCCACAAAGCACCGGGGGTGCTGACTGCAGGGGTCGTGTCAAATAGGCAATTGCCACGGTGCCTGTCACAAGCCAGGGCCTCCCAGCATTGCCCCTGGTCTAAGCCGCTGTGGGGCGATGCTCAGTGGGGACCAACCCCGAACCTGCCCCCAATAGGTGCCGTGCTGGGGCCTCCTGTTTGTGCCCAAGCATTAGAAACACCAGGCCCCACTCCTCAAGCGCCTGTGAAGAGACGATTGCAGCCAGCGCTCCAGGGGGTCCCAACCTCCCACTGCAGGGGGGCTGCCGGCTCCGTTCACAGGACCCATAATGCACCAGGAGGTGCCCGGGATTTGCCAGGAGTCCCCGAAGCACCTTTCCCAGTGCTGGACACAGATGCGTCCTGGGGTGTCCAGCGACTCACGGATGCGCTTGGGCGTTACCATGGCTGCCGTAGGGCGCATGGGAAGCAGCTTGGTGGGGTGCTGCAGATGTAGGCACGTGTAGGGTCGAGTGAAGGGGCAGCTAAAGGGAAGGAGGATTCCAAGCCTGGGCAGCTTTCTATTGGCTGCGCTGCTTCCCACGTGCACTGGCAAACTTATGGGGGCAGATTGGGAGGTGGGAGCAGGGGCGGCCGGGTGTGCCGGCGCTCAGCGGGCAAGTTCTGCTCTCAGTGCCAGGGAGGGGGGGGGTTGTTGTATTTAGCATGGAGCCTGTTTGATCCCTGCTGCCAGACCTCACACAGGCTCCCAGGGACCGGCTGCCTCCCCCGGCCGCAGGGCCTCACCTTTGCCATATATTCAGTGACGATGTAGAGACCACTCTTCTCCTCCACGATCACCCCCAGCAGCTGTACCAGGTTGCTGTGTCGGAGCTGCCTGCAAAGCCACGGGGCGCTAGCTCAGAGCCAGACAGCAGCATGCAGATCTGTGCTGGCCCCAGCCAGTGCCCACCCCCCAGGGCACAGGGACATCGCTGCAGACACAGAGCTAGTGCCTGGCGGCTCGCCATTACTACGCGCCATCATCACACGCCATCCACCCAAACCCGTCACACCAGAGGGCTCTCCTTCCCCCAGAGCCACCCCACTCCACTGCCCTAGGCCTGCTCTCCACTCGCCCCCTAGCCCCGCTTCTGTCTCCCATCACCACCGGATGAGGTCTCCCTGTCCCCTGCCCCGTTCTCCCATCCGGGAGGCATTTTCTCTCTCTCTCCTCCGGGAATGCACGACCTCCCAGCCCCCCGCGACACTCACGTCATCACTGAGGCCTCCGCCAGAAAGGCCTGCGCGGTGGCGTCGTGTTTAATGCACTTCACGGCGACTTTGTTGCCACGGTAATCGCCCAGCATCACGTCTGAAAGGAGGAGACACGGACTGAAGGCGCTTAAGAACATCGGCACCCCCTCCCCACTGCCTGGGGAACCCCCTAGATTGCCCCCCGCCCAGCCCAGGCCTTGCGGATTTACTCGCTGGGGGAGAATCAGTTTGGGATTCAGGCACAGATTAAGAAGTCCCGAGTTCTGATCCCAACTATGCGACCTCAGCCAAGTCCCCCTCTGCACCTCACTCTCCCCCAACCCGTAACATGGGGACAAGACCAGCCTCTGATCTCGGGATGCTGTGGGTGTAAGAGCTAAGCCAGCCTGCTGCACTGGTGGGTCAAGACACTGAACTCATCACGGCCCCGAAGAGCTTCAGGAGCCTCAGCTGGAAGTGCCGGTAATGGGCAAAGGGTCACTACAGCTAGAGCCAGGGAGCAGCTGGAACCGACTGGATTCCTGCTGCCCCCCAAGAGCATCACCCCCTCAGGGTGGGGAAGCCAGTGGGGAAGGAGCCAGAGGGAGCCCAGAGCTAGAACGGCATGAGACTGGATCCTTCCTCTAGGGGAGGGAAAGGGGTTGGGCTCAGCCCCCAATTCCCCTCCCCACCCCCAACGGCAGAGCACGAGACCTGAGCCCGACTGACCTCCAAACTCCCCTTTGCCGATGGTCTGCAGAAGCTTCAGGTCCTTCATGTTGAGGGCCCAACCGCCTGGAAGGGTAAGGGAGAGGTGAGCAGGCAAACAGACCAGCTGGGATGGATGGGGAGGGGGGGCAGGGAGGGGGCTACTGACGGTGCCGTGCCCCACTCAGGGATGCACTCACTTCTGGAGAACTCGTCCTGAGCCGCTATCGTCCCCTCCATGAGTTTGGGTTTGATGAGGCGTGTGCAGAGCCCGTCGGCGTCCGTGGTGTAATGCTGCCGGGAGGAGAAGGCAGGAGGTGAGACCCCCACCCAGCCAGACCTCACTTAGGAGTCCTGGGGTCTGATGCCACCGACTGGCTGTGTGATCCCGGACATCTTCGCTCCACCTGATGCACAGTTAATCGCGAGGCCCAGCTCCTGCCATCCCCACGCAGGGCTGAGGGGAGCGGATACCCCAGGGCAGGTCTGCGGCTCCAGGGGAGAGTCCAAAATGGGGAAGATGGGCGGGGAGACCAAATGAACCAGTGAGATCTCCAATTCCCCTTCCTACATAAAGGATGGGATGGCCCAGGCAGACTGATTTCCCAAGGGAAACAATCTGGGTTCCTTTCCCTGCTGGCCAGGGCAGCAGTGTCGGGCTGCAGGGGCTCACTGAGGGAGGCTCCCATTTAACCCAGCTCTGCTACCACAGGGTTTGTCTGATGTTCCCCCCCCAGTGATTTTTAGTGCTCACAAAGGCAAAGGAGCGATACTGGGGGGGGGGGGGGGGGTCTGGCAGAGAACACCATGGGGCAAATGCCTGATCCATCTCCTAGCTCTAAAATCCAGACTGACAGACGCCCCCCCGCCGGTCTGGTCCCAGCCCCTGCCCTGATCATGCCCCCCCCCCATTCCTGATCCGCAGTCCCTTCCAGCTTTGCCAACGCCCCCCAGTCTCGCCCTGCAGCCTCCCAGTATAGATATTCCACCCCTCCCCCCAGCATTCATGCTAATGGCTCCTCATTTCGGACCGGCGTTTCCCCAGGCTATTTCAGCCTGGCCGGTCTGTGCCGAACAGCTGGGCTGGTTTCTGTGGCCTGGCCAAGCATTTGCAGCATGCAGCGCACACGGGGCATCCCACTTCCAGGGACTGGGAGGGGGCGGGGGAGGAATTGGCAGAGATACCAGAGGGAAAAAGGTGAGTTCCAGAGTGCTGATCAAACGGTGCAGTGGCACAGTCTGCCCACCAGGGGGTAGCACGAGGACAAGAACAGACCAGCTGGTCTTAGCACAAGGGCGTGCAGAGCAGCTTGTCTTGCAGGCGCCTGTCTGAGCCCTGGAAACAAGGGTGAATTGGGGACACACATGCTGGGCAGACGACCCCCTGCTCCCCACGTGCACCCAGCGCAGTGCTGCCCACCTTCCTTTGCAGCACCAGGTGTTGGCTACAGCAAGGATCCTAGGCTAGGCTGATCTGCGGGGTCTGCTCCAGCCAGGAGACAGCCACATCCTCTCCCCTCCCCCCCCCGGGCCATCTCTGCCCCAGGGAGTTCCAATGGGCACTCTGCACCAATGCCAACAGAGCCCAGCCTCCACCCCAGAGCTAACCAGCTGGACAAGGGATCACAGATGGGTGGCACCCAACCAGCTCATGTCCCTTCACCCCGGTCGGTGCTGAGCGCTGGCCTGTGTGAGCCCAGTGGAGCCCTGGTGACCTCAGATCTTGCCACGCCCGTCCTGACCTGGAGGGCAGGAGTTGTTCCTGGCTGTGAAAGATCAGGGTGCGTAGGGCACCAGGACCCTGCCCACATCCCAGCCATGATGCCGGGAACTTTCCCATCACCCTGGGAGATGTGCCGCCATGCTCAAGAGAGGAACCAATGCAAATCTCCCTGGGCTACTCCACCCTCTGGCGGGCTTCCCACCCCCTTGGAGCCAGCCCCTTGCCCCAGCGTGCTCAGCTCCCGAGAGAGGCACGAGATTTTCGGATTCCATCACACAGCGAGGAGCCTCTTCCTGCCCAGGCTGGGGGGGGTGGCCCTGAGAGGCAGGAAGTGCTCAGCAGGTTTGTCTGAATCATTATCAGGGCAGAGCCAGGCTGAGCCCGGCTAACCGCAGCCTGCGCCGAGCGCTGTGGGGGTGGGGAGGGGAGCTGGGCTCCTCAGCAGGGGGAGGGGAGGGCACAGCTACTTGAGTGCAGATGGGACGTATCTGGCCCAGCGCCGGAGAGACTGGTGGCCTGCGTTTTCCTCCAAGGCCGGTGCAGCGGGAACCTCCCCATGACCAACTGCCCTCCTGATACACCGTCACCCTGAGTGGCAGATGCCCTCTCTAGGGCTGAAAGAGAGGAGCTGAGTCTCCGTGATCCCCTCTGCAGAGTCCTGCCAGCACAGGGGTGGTGGGTGTGCATAACACAGAGATCACCATGTGCTGGGGGGATGGAGCGGGGTGCCCAGAGAACAAAGGATTTGGAAAGCAAATCTTTATGCAAACTCAGTGTTGCTAAGCGGGCAGCTTGGGATGGTGACTGCATGGAGCAGGTGCTGGGAGTCCAAGCCCATGGGCCATTACCATGGAGGGCTGGAGACCTGGCCAGGCTGAGCTTTTGGGGAGTCCCTCCCCCACAGCTCACCTCCACCAGCTGCATGAGGTTCTCAAAGTAGACCTCCTCATCGATGCTGAGCTTGCTGGAGGAATAGATGATGCGGTAATGCTCCACCTTCCCCTCGCAGCTCACACACAGGGTGTAGTCGCCCGGGTAGTTGGTGCTCTCCCGCACCAGGAAGAGGCCCGTCTCCGGGGGGTACAGCAGCCGCTCTGCCTGTTCCCGCGTGATCTTCCCATGGAACCAGCTGGGGTAGGAGGAGAGAGAGCAAAGGGGTAAATTCACTGCCCCAGCGTGTGAGGGACACAAACCTGGGCACAGCGAGGACAAGGATTCTTACGCACAGCTCTGCCAGTGCCCCTCAATCCCGACCTGCAGCCCCCCTGCTATCCCAGCCCGGTGCCCCCACAACTCTGCCAGTGCCCCTTGATTCTGACCTGCAGCCCCCACAGCTCTGCCAGCCCCCCTGCTATCTACCCCGGTGCCCCCACAACTCTGCCAGTGCCCCTCGATTCTGACCTGCAGCTCCCACAGCTCTGCCAGTCCCCCTGCTATCCACCCCGGTGCCCCCACAACTCTGCCAGTGCCCCTCGATTCTGACCTACAGCCCCCCTGCGATCCCAGCCCGGCGCCCCCACAACTCTGCCAGTGCCCCTCAATTCCGACCCCCAGCCCTCCTGATGTCCCAGTCCCAATCAGAAGCCATTGTCCAAGGAGGAATTGTTCAGGGGACATTGCCAGTGTGAGCATCACTCAAGCCATGGGGAGGAACTGGGGCTGAAGGGGGAGTGTCTGTAAGGGGAATGCAGGAGGGCGACAGCACAGCCATTAGAGAACAGAAACAGCTTCCTGGGCACGCAGGGAAATGGCCCTGTCCCCATCCGCTTTGGCCACGTCCCACCCTTGGTGCTGCCCGTGTGAACACGACTGATTGTGCCTGTCACACGTGATCAGGAACGTGCATCTTCCTGTAAGGCCTCTGACCAGTTCAGCCACTGACATCGAGCCTCTGCTGCAGGACAGGAGGTGCTGAGGTAGGCAGAATGAGCAAGCCAGGCACAAGGCAGGAGATGATAAGCAAGGCGCACACAGGAAATCCTTTGAGAGAGTAGGAAAGGGAGCTAGCTAGCTGGCAGTGCAAGTTTCCTGCCAGGGTGCAGAGCATTGCCGGGGGCCAGAGCATGCACAGGCTCCCAGGCAAGGAAGCAAGCAGATGCATGGAGCCCAACAAAGGCCTTAGGGTGCTAGCACAGCGTGGAGGAGGAGCAGAGAGACTGCTGGCGCCCAGACTGCAGGAGATGAGCACAGCTCGAGGGGGAAAAACACCATTAGAGAACTGTAAGCCGCACGGGCTCGGGGTGCTGCTGATCTGCACTCATCTAGTGCTGTCTAAAGCCCCACACGTCCCAGGCCTGTGGGTGCTTCCTCCATCTCCAGAGACTCGTAACTGCCTAGGATGGCGGGACCAGCTGCTGAAAAGTGACCCCAGCTGTGGGACATGGATCTTACTTCACAGCGCTCCGATGGGAGGAGAGGTCAGTGTTTCTGGCTGGGAGACGTGTCTGCAGGGCACTGGGAGCAGGAGACCCAGACACCCCGAACAGACGTCCCAATCCCACGTGCACTTCCCTCTGGGCGAGGCGCTCCCGATCAGGAGGTGTCGACCACCCACAGCGCCTGCAGCCCTTACAATCAGAGCCTCTTGTAACAAGCGGCCAGGCCACACACAAGCCCTGCTGTGCCCAGAGCCCCAGTGACTATGGGGTTAACCAGGAAATACACCCCGGAACACACACACACACACACACACACACACTGCTGAGATCGACACAGCCCCAACAGGTGTAAGCACCAGGAAGTGCAGAAACGGAGTCACCAGAGCAGGTGCAGATCTCCTGGCTTCAGCTTTCACTGCTGACCCTCCCCTTACACAAGACACTGTCCCTCACTCCACCCCCCAGGACTTCCTCTGCCCTGTGTTCCACACACTGCTTGCTGCGCCCAGCGTGAGCTGGTCTGCGACAGCCATTTGCTGCGAGCACTGTCACCACTACATCTAAACTGCATCAGATCTTCTGGATTTAAGCCGTCATTAATTGCTCTTGCTAACTGGCATGAGCACCCTCTACTGGTGAATGAAAGTATAATCCACCTGCACACGGCCCCCATGCACCCAAAGGAACACTGCTAGGTGCAAGTCCCATACAAGATTGCACTTGAATTTGGCAGCTATGGGTTAAGCAAGCCTAGGATGAGGCCACTGGAATGGTGACCCATGAAATGGGATGTAGCAGGCATGAGGGGCAGCATCACAGGGGCATTTTTCCTCACATACTTGGAACATTAGGAGGATAAGGGCTCAAAAACCCCTTGTGCCTTCTCTCTTCTGGTTGGTGGGAAGCCTTTATAGCTGCAAAAAAACCCTTCTAAACGTGACCCTATGTTGCATTTGTCTTCCTTAGTCTGCAGACAGATAGCTCCAGTGCCTCTGTAGATGCTCATAGCTCTCCGAAGCAGCCACAGAACAAAGTTAACAAGATTTTGGTCAGTTTCTCTGCTGTTATTCAGAGCCTCAGTGGTGAAACTGACAGAAACCAGGTCAATTTCCCTCTGCTGCTGGGAAAGCCATGAACCCAGGAACTGATGCTGTTGCATCTCTTTGCTGGCTCTCGCTCTGGTAGGGCAGCTTTAGCCCTCTGGCTTGCAGGTCTTCAGTAAGTTTTCAAGCCCTGTGTTAGGCAGCACTCAAATCATCAGTCCAGCCTTGCTCCAGATCTACCGTCCTGCTGCCCATGGCCACCACAACGCAGCATAGGATCTGGGTGGCAATTGGTAAGATGGGTCTTGTTCCTAGTTCTGCCCCTTCCTCTGGATACTCACGGCATCAGACTGAGTTTGGTTCCGGCTTTCACTCCTTCCCGCTTCTGAACATAGTTGGCAGGGATGATCCCCTCACGGCCCACCTTGTTTTTGGCTTTGTACCAGTTGGGATCCTGGGAAGGGAAAGCAGAAGTGAGCCGAGCCTGTGTGCCTATGCCACCCACAATGCTCTCCCCCTCGATCCCACTGAGCAATGCACTGCCATAGAGAGACTTACATCTACACAGCGTCTTTTGTCTTGGGGAATCCTAAAGACATTATGCATGCAGCCACCTCTGAAGCGTCACAAGGCAGTTGTTTAATAGCTCACAGTAACGCTACACAATGCTTTAGCTTGGGCACTGAAGACGACAAGAGTCCAATTAAGGGATCATTTACATTTGCAGAATGTAATCCCCAGGCCTGGACTCTGATCAAGACAACAGGGTTAACAAGCCCGTCCTTTTGCAAAACAGAAAGAAAAGAAATGCTCTGGCACCTCGAATAAGCTGCAGCGTTTAGTGCGTCAGCTTTTCATCCCATCTGTAGCAAGGCACTGTTAATAGCCCAGCACCTCTGAGCACTTCAAGGCACTGGTGTCCCACTGACGCAGGACGAGAAGCACCTCCGCTCCGACTGAATGCCTGCTTCACTGCCTGCAGCACCTCTGGTTTTCCTGGAGGTCCCCCACCCGAGCACTCACCCAGCCCAACCCTGTTTAGCTGATGAGACAAGCCCAGAAAAGGCCTGGGCCTACGCAACAAAGCACCCATCCTGGGCACTGGGACCAGCGCTGCCTGCTCACTGCCTGATCAGCTCATGGCCAGACTGCCATCCGGCCAGCTCGGCGCTTGGGAAACGTGACAGCGGCATGGCTGCACTTCAGTGTAGACACAGCCTACGCCGACGGAGGGGGATGTAAGCCACCTCCCTGAGAGGCAGCAACTAAGCCAATGGAAGAGTTCTTCCCTCGACGTAGCGCTGCCTGCACCGGGGGTTAGGTCGGCTTCACTATGTCGTTCAGGGTGTGGATTTTTCACACTCTTGAGTGACGTCGCTGGGTCAACCTAACTTTTTAGTGTAGGCCTGACGTCTGCCTGCAAGGGACATGCTGGCCAGGCCATAGCTCCACCATTGACTATAGGAGCCCAGCTGGGGGGCAGCAGGCACTGGTCAGCCCCACCTTCCCTCATGAAAAAGGCCCCATCAGATTTACCACCTGACTGCCATTAACTGCAGACCAACCCCTGGTCTCTGGGTGTCACCGCTCAGTTCACAGACTCCCACATGCCCTGCCTGTAGTGGGTCTAAACACTACGGCCCGGCCATCTCTTGAACCAAACGCAGGGCATCTGTGTGCATGGGCGAGGCTCCTGGCAGAGTCTCACTTTAACCCACGTGACTGCCTCCCTGGGACCCGCCTGAGCAACTTACATTTTGGAAAGGTTTAAATAACGATCACGTTAATTAAAAAGGCAGCCGGGTTTCCAGTCCCTTCTGCTCCCCTGTGGGAGAGAATCCAGGCAGGGCTCCTGCATAATGAGCGTACCCGGTGGGCAGTGGTGGCATCGCATCTCTCTGCAGTGGGCCCCCCTATGACCCCAGAGCCAGCAAGCGGGTTTCCCAGTTTTTCAATCCGTGGATCATTTTCTAAGAGGAAATTTTACTCCTCCCCCCCCTCCAACCCCCACCTTCTACTATTTGGGTTCCCAAAACTTTCTGTCCAGCAGCCCACACCCTCCTCTGGGTGTCTGACGGGGGGTGGCTATTCCGCCCCTCCTTCCTGGACCGCAAGCCGAGACCCAGCGCTATGAGGGCACTCCAAGATGGGCTGCAGAGACGCAATCCCTCCAGCTGCCTTCGGGGTTGCCCCAGGGAGGGCAGTGAATCGCCAGCACCCCCGAGGCAAAGAGCGGGGCAGGTTACCTTGGTGACGGCGACGATGGTGAGCACGTCCCCTTTGCTGAACGGGAGGTCCTGCTCGGCAGTGCCATGGAAGTTATACTTGGCAATACATTCTGTACCGGATGGCCAAACGGCCTGCCAGAGGGACAGACAAACAGGGCCTCAGATGCTGATTGTACACTGCTCCCACCACCAGAAAGAGCCAAACCTTGGATACGGTCTCGGGGGTGGAAAGGTGGGATCCTGTGCCCGGTGAGCGTGCAAGACATGCTAGCGAAGGGGTGGGGGTTATGGGCTGGTTTAATACAGGCAGCCACCCTTAGCTGTGGGCTGTCCCTGGCTCCATCGCTTGCCTTGAGAACTCCCAGGGGCCCTTTCAGGGCCAGGGAAGGTGCCATAGCGGATTCCCAGGATGGGTGGCACAAAGGGGAGGGGGACAAGTCCTGATTTAACCCTTCAGCTCCTGAGGCTGGGAGAACAGAACACGTTGTGCTAGTGCCCTTGGGGTGTGCAGGCATACTGGTGCCAAGCGATTTACACTGGCTTCCGGAAACCAGTGAGCGCTGCAGAAAGGAGTGGCCTGCACCTGACCCCCAGACATGGGCCCCGCCAGCCAAAACAGGGCTCCAGCCTTTGCCTGTCTCTCCTCCCACCCCACACAGGCCACAAGCAACTCTGGCCTTTCCCTGTCCCCGACCCCCACCAAAGCAAAAGTGGCTCTGGCTGTTACCTGCATTCCTGACATCGTCTCAGGCGGGTCTGGGGATCGAGTCTCACAGGAGGGACACGTCACTTGGTACCATGAGACCTGGAGAAGTGAATGAGAGAGGATGTGTTGAGAACAACCATGATGAGCTCTGTCACGCACCCAGCCCCACGGGCAGCTCCAGAGGCCCCCGCCCACCCCAGGAATATCCATCTTATTCTTCAACACACAAAACAGGGCTCGCAAAATGTTGCTAGACACCTATTACTCCGAGGCGACATGGGAGCGGCGTCCCCAGGGAGGTTCCAGAACAACACCCTGGCGGAGAAGGCCAGTCCCCACCCTCCAGCTGCCAGGAAGGTGGTGCCTACACACCCTGCATGGGGAGCTCTTTGTTTGGATCAGCCTCTGCCTAGCAGGCATCTGATGAATCCAAAGGCCTGACCCTCTGGCTCCTGGGTTATTAGAAGGAAGGACCTTGTACTCTCTCCCTTCCCCCAGCCATCTCACACCCATAGCCCTGACTGCTGTATGCACAGCACCTTTCTGCTGTCCTACCCTGACACTGCCTCCTGCATGCCCTGTGGGGAGCGCTATTCTGCCCTTGTTTCATGAGTCCTTCCCAGTGCGAACAGCTCTAGGCCCTGTCTCTGCACCTAGGAGCTGCAGCAGAGTGAAACTGACACAATTCTTCCACTGCTTCCCCCAGGGATGGGACAGCAGCCCTGAAACTGACCAGGCATGTCCATTACACGCTTCTACCTCTTGCTGAAAGGGCAGGGCTGCATCGACAGATTCTGACCGTGGCAAAGATCAAGAAGGGCTGGTTAAGCTCTGTAGGAATGGGTGGCTTGAGCCCTGCCTCCCGCTTCTCCACACGTGCCAGGAACGCACCTTGCTCCCTGCCAGGGAGCAGGTGAGTGGATTTTTCAGCTTCTCCCACTGCGGTGACACTGGGGGGAAGCAAGGGCAGAAGCCGTAGCTTCATGCAGGCAGCTGAAGTCTTGGAAGCCAGCCACTAGCACCAAGCCCTCCCCCCACCCGTCTCTGTGCTGCTCGGCTGCGATGCTGTGAGGACCCCAGGGCACCAGGGTGATTTGACAGAACAAACAGGAAGTGGTTGGGGTAGGCGGATGAGGCTGCTGAGCGCCATTCAGAAATGCAGAGGCCCAATTTGCACCCAAGCGAGCTGCTGCTGCTGGGAAGAGGCCTCCCTCATGTGCTAGCTGTGAAACAAACCGGGTTCTTCTCTAGAGCACAAACAGCCTGGTGGGGGTTTCTCCCCACTCCCAGGCATGCTGCAGGGGGACAGACAGGATGGGGATCATGCACGTTTCACTGCCCCCCTCCCCCCCATCTAGGTCTCAGCCAGGCCAGGGAGGGGAGGAGCAAGTTTGTGGGAAGTAGCACTGTCCCCTGGCTCAGACTTTCAGACCATCGCTGGCCTGAGGGAGCTCTGGGAAGGGGCGTGGCATGGCCTGTCTCAGCCCAGCTCTGTTGCAGCAACTCCGTCTGGTGGGGGGAGGATCCAAACCTGAGTGAGGATTTTGGCTTCATCCACTTTGAGCTGCTGCAGGTCTGGGGAAAAAGGGACGGATGGGTTTCAGTCCCTGACCTCCCTGGCTATCCATTGGTGGGGGTGGGGGTGGAGTCAAGACCAACGTACACAGTAGGGGGTCTTAGCTCGGCTTAACTCACTTCCCATTCAGCTCTTGGGCCAATGAGATGAACAGCTGCCCCTCCACCCCGAGATTTCTCCCCCAAAGCAGGGCAAAGTGTACCTTGCCCCTGCACTGGGAGAGGGCTAGAGAACACACTTTAAGGCAGGTCAGGAAGGGGAAGGACACCCCCCCCACAAGGGGACACCACTTACACACTCATAAGAGGTCAGAAGTAGCAAAAAAAAAAAAATTTTTAACCAAGCCAGATACATCAATTAAATTCCAAATCATCCAAACACTCCGTGAACTGCCACCTCCAGCTGACAGGTTCCTAGTCACTGAACCATAGTTATGAAGGCTAAAGGGATTACTGCGATCCTCACTTTTCTGCACGGCACAGGCCAGAGAACCTTGCCTGGTAATTTCTGCACCAAGCCCATAACTTCAGCACTTCTGTAGGCGCCAACAATCCAATTCACAGCCCTCCCCTCTACGGATGGCGGTGATCGGCATTCCCGGTTTGTGCACTGAGAGGATGCGCACGCTGCATTGGACCCACGGCACTCAAGTCCCTGCGTGAGCATCCGCTCTGCATTTACAATTGCTGGACCCAGGTCTCGCAGCCGTGCTAACGCGTCCGTATTGCACTACACCCACCTTCTGACTCGGATCTGCAGCTTGACCTGCCTCCACACTGCAAAATGACAGGGCTTGCGCAGGACTTGAGCTTGGCCCCCACCCCCCAGGCGGGTCCTAGGACCCAAGTGCTGAGTGCTTGCAGATCCGAGTCAGAAAGATTTGTGTGTGGACAGTGGGAAGGGGGTTTGGGCTCAAACTGGAGTCTCAGCCCAGGTTTACAATGCAGTGTAGACAATCCCTTAAAGTAACACGGTCAGTGCTATGGGAAAACCCCGCGGGGGGGACTTTTTGGTGACGTTGCCCCCAGTGGTGCAGCTTGGGATGTAATTTTACAGGTAGCTGGGTGTAAACAGCAGTTAGTTCTACTGTTTCCAGTGCAGCACAGTACCCACAGCCCCGTCTCCTGCTTCCTGGCAGTAACGGATCCCTGGGTTCCCCCAGAGCAGTGGTTCTCAACCTGCGGCCCACTTGCGGCCCAATCAGCACACAGCTACGGCCCATGTGACATCCTCAGAGCCATACAAGTAGCACTGGATGCGGCCCACAATGGTAAATAGATTGAGAACCACTGTCCCAGAGGGGACACACACAATTACCAAGTGTAGCCAATCCTCTGTGATACAACTGGTGCTGCTGATTAGCATCAACCAGCCACCATGTGGGCTTGGATCCTTCAGAAGCAAAAGGCTGGCTCTTCCTTCCAAGGGAGGAGGGATAAAACTGGCTGTGTGTGCCCCCTTCTCCCTGTTCCTGCTCGAGGAAAGTTATTACAGCAGGGAAGGGCAGTTCTGGGGACCTCTCTCTCCAACCCCCAGCTCAGTTATGTCGAAGGAGTGGGGGTTGTTGGCGCAGTATCTAGGTCCCAGTACAAGCCTTCATGCTGTTTGCCAGTTCCATTACTTCCTGGGTGTGTGGGTGGCTGAGTGATTATCATTTATGTAGCATTAAAGCATCATCCAGCCATCAAATCATGCCCCACAGTTCCTGCAAGGCAAGGAGGTATCAGCCCCATTGTTCACAAGGGGAAACTGAGGCACAGAGTCAGCGGCAGAGTCGGGATCAGAACTCAGAACCTCCCAGTTCCTTACCCAACCCACTAGGTCACAACACCCCTTGGCCCACATCACACGCCAATCAACGGAGCTGAACTCCAAGCACAGCCCCTCATGCACTGTCAGCAGCTCCAATCAGCTGCTCACACACATGCGTACCACACACATTAATGCTATTCACTAGCTAAGGGCTCAGCTGACACAGGTACCTGTGCAGGCAAGAGGCACAGGCAGCTACTAAAAGGTGTGTAACTGGAGACCAGAACGGAGAACATTTCTCTGCATGCCCTGCTCCAGATCTGGCACCCAGAGCGGCAGGGGGCTGGTTGAGAGTCATCAGCCTGGGATAGGGAAGGCTTCTATTAGAATGAAGGAAACTGAGGGCACAGGCAGCCTTGGGGGGCTGAGAACCACCTTAGGTTCATGGCAACTTTGTTGCCAGCCTGATTTGTTTTTCAACAGCATTTGCAGAGGATATGCTGTTCTAAGCTGTTCATCAATTCACAGAGCCACAGATGACACCTGTTAGGTAACCCCCTTCCATTCCATTGCCAATTGTTCACGTTGCAGCAGTACCTAGGGACTCCCCGATTGAGATCAGCGCCCCTCGGTGCCAGGCACCGTACGGACACACAAGAAGAGACAGGTAGAAAGGGGAAGTGGCCTGCCCACACCGCTCAGTGGCACAGCCCTGGTCTCCCGAGCAACAGACCAGTGTCTCATTCATTAGACCAATGCAGGATAGAACCCAGGAGTCCTGACTCCCAAATCCCATCTCCCATCCCACTGGTGCTCTAACCACTAGATCCCACTTCCCTCACAAAGCCAGGAACAGAACCCAGGAGCCCTGACTCCTAGTCCCTCCTGCTCTAACCACTAGACCGTGCTGCCTTCACGAAACATCAGGTCAGTTTCCTATGCTCCTTTTCTCACCATGCCTGCATACCAGGGCTATATGTCTATACTAACATCTCTGTCCTGTATGTCCCAAACTCCCCCTTCCTGCCCAATTCAGGGATGCCGTAAGCCAGCCTATGTGAGGCTGCCATTTGGCTTAAAAAAAAAAGAAAGGAGACATTTGCTTTGGAAATGCAGTGACTGCTTCTGGACTCTCCTCCGACGTACACTTTGTTTTATAGCGCCCAGAATGGAGTTCCTGTTTACAGATCAGCCCCTTTGGGAAGCACTGAGGCTTGGCAAGAACAGATCCCGGTGAAAGCCAGAGAGAGGGATCCTGTAAGTCGCTGCACCCTTGGTGAGGAGAAGTGGGATTCCACAAACTTTGCAGAGCAACATCTCTACGGAGGTGCAGCTAGAGTCCGCTACCAGCCAGCAAAGGATGGGGAAAGGAAAGAACAGAAGACTTGAAACACCCTATTGTTCTGGTCAGATGCTCATTCATTCCAACACCAAGTGGAAGAGAGAGGGGAATGATGGTCCAGTGGTTAGAACAGTTGCCTAGGAGACCTAGGTTCAAGTCACTGCTCTGCCACAGACTTCTCGTGTGATCTTGGGAAAAATCTCTTAGTCTCTATCCGTCAGTTCCCCATCTGCTCAATGGTCCTTCCCCATGGGGATGTTGCAAGGACAAACCCATTAAAGATCAGGACGGGCTCCGATAAGTATTAAAACAGAGAGTAGCAGGGCTTTCCATTCAATGCTTTGGGCTGCAGTCACCCAGGCCAGTTCTCCATCCCAAGAGGAAGAACAAAGTCTGGTTGATCAGTTTCACCAGTCTAGGCTTTCAGAATCACCACAGTTTGTTTGATATCTAAGCAAGAGTGGGACAGGGCACTTTTCATACCTTAACCAGGGATCTTCACCTAAGCAAAGTCTGGCTAATTAATATTTATTAAAGCTTTTCTAAAGCCCCAGAGCTCACATTTCTTTTTAACTCATGACCAGCCACTGGAAAAGTTCACTGTCCTAAAACCACATGTACTGATTCCTAACAGGTCACCATTGTTAAATGTATTTATTTGTATGTTGGTAGCAGCTTGATTAACCGCTCAAGATGCAATGGTGCGAGGCACTGTACAAACATAACACAAGAGACAATCCCTGCCCAAAGAGCTCACAGTGCAAACAGACATCACAGATACACAGCGGAAGAAAAGCATTATCCTCGTTTTCCAGATGGGGCTCTGAAGCACAGAGAGAGGATGATACTGAGTGCTGGAAACCTGGGCATGACCTTAATTTATTAAAGCTTCATTACATGCTGATGAGCAACTGTGATCATTCCCTTTTGTGATTCAAGGGCTGGTTTCTCTAACCGAACAGCTCAGTTCCTTCTAAGTGCCAGCCCCCCACACTCAACTTGGGTCAGGCTGGCATCTTCCAGGCTCATGCGCCACCAAGGATCCAGATTCTACAACTGGCATTTAGTGAACAATGTTGCAGCCGATGCAACAGAATCCAAAATTCTGCAACAGAAGAGAATTCTGGAGCCAGCACAGAATCCAGCTCCCTCTCCCGCTGCTGCGTCCGCTCTACGCTCAGCACCAGCGTCATTCGTCACTCAAGTCAGCAAAGGGTGATTCTGAGTTCACACAGAGAGCAGATCTGGGGCGTGACAAAGGGGGGCCATTCTACTTTTAAAATCACGTCCTTCCGGCTGCCATCTTGCTTCGCCAACTCCCACTTCAAAGCTGGCATCATTTTGGCAGCTAGTATCTTGTGACCACTTGTGTTGGAGATTGGAATTTAATACCATTTGAAAGCTATGAATCCCAGCTGCTTTCAGGTGATATAAAACACCAGTTTCTAGTGCTATCTGTTCCCTAGATAACAGTTCCCAAATTCAAGCTGGAATTGAACTGGAGGAGAAATAACAGACAAGAAGATAACCCAGAGATCATTTAAAATCTCACGTCTTACAGTACTGCAAGGGCTGTACCACTGAAAAGATAAGAATCCCAGATTTGGGGGGGGGGGGGGGGATTCACTAGGTATCAGAGCTTGAACTGTCACTGGTTCCTCAGAAGTAGCAGTGCTATTTGGAACCAGTCCAGGACTTTTCATAGCAAGTCCCAGAACTCCGAGTCCCACCCCTGTGATCCCTGCTAGAACTGATAAGTAGAAATATTTTCATTATTAACAAGACACAAACCAAACCAAAATAAAAACAGAGGCGTTTACTCAATTCTTACAAGGTCCGGAATGATGGAGATCAACCCTCCTTTCTCCCATCCTTTGTCTTGTCTATTTAGATTGCAAGCTCATCAAGGCAAGGACTGTCTCTTACTAGGTGTCTGTACAGCACCCAGCCTAGGTGGGGCCCCGATCTCATTACTGCCTCGAGGTGCTACACTGCTAATAAGTCATCATCATCACCCCAAACCCTGCAGCACTCAGCTAGTGCACAGAACCGGGAAGTGTGAAACTGACCAGCTGGATGTCTCTGCTTGGAATGACTCAAGGGCAAAGACTAAAGCAGCGTAAGTGATGAACTGCTCATTAAATGTTTTAAACCTTTTCGTTCCGTTTAACCCATCTCCGGCGTTGCCGGGGACAGAGCACACTAGGTTTCTTAAGTATGATTTTACACCTGGCAGCGACACTTTACGAACATTTCTGAGCTTTTTCCTTTCGGTTCAGGTGATGCCAATGGCTCTGCTTTAACCTTTAATGACTCAGGCTAATGCCGAGGGCCAGATCCACAGCTGCTGCAAACGGGGAGCTCCGGTGATGTACACAAGCTGAGAATACAGCCCGTGGTGTTTACACGCTGGGGGCTAATCCATTTCCAGTTTGGAGGCAGCCCCTGGAGGACGCTGAACCGGGGCGGAAGGACTGACAGAGCCTCATCTGCCCATGCTCCTGGCTTGACTGCGTCCATTTGGCCATTGACCAGCAGGATGGGAAGGGGCTTCCACCGGGAGCAGGACCCAGAGCACAGAGGAAGCAACCTCTGCTGGCAGACAAGGAAGACAAGCATAATGTAGGTGGCTAACGGCTAGGAGTGCTGCAGTGGGCTTCAGCCTCTGCAGGCGTGAGTGTTTAACAGAGGTGTCAGAGGGGAAGCAGACTCACAGATGGCGTGGAAGCAGGGCAGCGGGGTTTGTAAAGATCACAGGGGAAAGCAACCCAAATACACACAGTTCAAGGGTTCACGCTACAGCCTGCCGAAGTGAAAGCTGGTGGGGGGCCTCCGGCAGCATGGGGGCGTGCAGCTCTTCTGGCCAGGGGAGCTGGGAGAAGGAGCCTGCAGAAAGGTCTCTTGGCAAAGAGCAGGTCTGCGTTCCCCAATCACTTGGTGGGGGTGGAAGAGCGCACACATAAGCCTGTGTGCTCCCACGCCAGCATCACTGCAGCAGACACAGTCAGTTCAAGCAGCCTGTAGGAGGCCAATATTTCAACAAGCTCCGGGGGTGGGATCCTTTTCTCCTCCTCCATTTGTTGCAGAGAAGAAGGCAACAGGGCAGAGAATACCACCACCTATTCTTGTACAGCGCTTGCCCCTCAGTAGGTCTCAGAACACCTCACAGAAGAGGTCAGCTTCATTTGGCACATGAGGGCACGGGGCGCTGAAGCGATTTGCCTGAGGTCACCCAGCAGGCCAGTGGCAGAGCCAGAAACAGAACCCAGGTCTCCTGAGTCCCAGTCCAGCTCTCTCCCCACTAGGCCACACTGCCTGTACTGCTCACTCAACACAGGGCTCGAACCCAGCAGCCTGAGTGTGAGTCTCATGCTCTGCTGACTGAGCCAGCCAGGTGGAAGCTGAAATAGGCCAACAAAGCCCAAGCAGAAGTTTCTTCTGAGTTCTACCCACATAGTCTTACTCCACCCTCACGTGCAAGGGGTGCTCCATTCCAGCTGGGGGAACCCCTGGCACTCTATCTGTTGGGACATTTCCCTTCCCTCCCCCAGAGTGGCAAATTATTGGTATTTCCCTCCCTCGCAGCTATAGCTGGAGCATGAAGGTTGCCTGAGAGAGTTTCCATTGTAACTCCCCTTTCTCAGTCACTCATAACTAACCCAAATTCTCATCTTTCGGGCTGAAATGTTCCAGGTCTGGTCTCTGACTGAGGGGGAACGGTCTTGGGAAGTTTGAGTCAAAACCTATCTGGCTTTTTGTGAGATCTAGGCATAGGTGCCGACTCCGTGAGTGCTCCAGAAAAAAATTAGCGGGTGCTTAGCATCAACCGCAGCCGGCTCCCCCCTTGCCCCCAGCGCCTCCTGCTTGTGGCCCCACTGATCAATTCCTCCCCCTCCCTCCCAGTGCCTCCTGCACACCACAGAACAGCTGTCAGGTGTGCAGGAAGTGCTGGGAAGGAGCAGGGACAGGGTGTGCTCAGGGGAGGAAAGAAGCAGGGAGGGGGTGGATCAGGGTGTGGAAAGAGGCGGGGCAAGGGTGGGGGCAGGGTCTGAGGTGGAGGTGGGGGGTCGAGCACCCCCTGGGTCGAGAGGAAGTCGGCACTTATGGATCTAGGTGAGTTGAGTTGGGGATGGTGGGGAACGCTAGTTTTCCCACAAAGAAATGATTATCAGCTTTATAGGGCAGGGACTGTCTTTTTGTTTTGTGATGTACAGCGCCTAGCACAACAGGGGGCTAGTCCATGACTAGGGCTCCTGGGTGCTGCAGTAACACAAATAATAAATTCTAATAAATGATGGCAGCTCTGTCTATCCAGCCCTATGCACATGCTCAGGGAGTGACTGCTGTAACTGACGTGGCTCAAGGCTTTGTGGCTCTGACTCTCCACTCCTTGGATTTGCAGTGGATGCCCTCATGGCAGGAGAGCTCTGGAACTACTCCCGGGGGGATCACTGGGGGGAGGGGGCTCTATCCTGGGAAGCAGCGACTACAATTTGGGGGTCGTGGTGGATAATCGGCTGAAATGAGCTGCCAGTGCGACGCGGTGACCAAAGGGGCAACTGCAATCCTGGGATGTGTAAACAGAGAATCTCGGGAAGCAACAGAGAGGTTATTTTCCCTCTGGACTTGGCACTGTGGTGCGACTGCTGCTGGGATACTCTGTCCGGTTCTGGTGCCCACAATTCAAGAAGGATGGTGATAAATGGCAGAGGGGGTCAGAGAAGAGCCACGGGAATGATGAAAGGAATAGAAAACCTGCCTCGCAGCAAGACTCAAGGAGCACAATACTTCATTACAGTCTAAGTATCTACATGGGAACTAATATTTAAACAAAGGGCTCTTCCATCTAGCAGAGAAAGGTCTAACACGATCCTATGGCTGGAAACTGAAGCTAGACAAATTCAGACTAGAAATAAGGTGCAAGTTTTTAACAGTGAGAGTCATTAACCCCTGGAACAATTTATCAAGGGTCACGGTGGATTTTCCACCCCTGACAATTTTTAAATCAAGACTGACTGTTCTGCTAAAACCCTGCTCTAGGGATTATTGTGGGGCAGGTTTCTGGTCCGCGCTGTACAGGTCAGACTAGATGGTTCCTTTTGGCCTTGGAATCTGGGACTATGAATCTTACTGCATCTCAGCTCACCAGCACCCTCCTCCCTCTTCAAACCTCCTTAACCTGAAGTGAGCCGGGCTCCATTGGTGCAGGATTTCAGTGTAATTGGAAAGGGCTCCCCAGGGCACTGCAGTTAGCGCTGAAGTGCGGGGGAGAGATGTTAATGACAGCACCACATGGGCCATTAGAACAAAGGGAGGCAACTGCGCCCCTTCCTGGGGAAGGGCTCACTGAGGGGAGAGGTAACCCACCCCCATGGAAAGGGGCTGAGGCTGGATCTGGGGACTAGAGCTAGGATCTCCCTTTGCCCTGGGGCTGCAGCAAGCCACTTGTAAACAGGCAGCTGGAGCCTGGAGGTGGGGTGGGGCTGGACAGGGGATTGGAAACTCATGCCCCCAGTCCAGCCACATTAATGTTACCCTCCCATCACTAAGTAGCACCCCCCCCGCCCCGCAGCATGGGAGAACCCTCCCTCACAATCAGCTCAGTCCAGTCCCAAACCCGCACAGGCCTGGCAGGGCCCCTCACATGTCGGGGCAGACACTCACCCCCAGCAGACCAGAGCTCCCGGCTGGAGGGAGCCATCAGCTGCTGCACAGGTAAAATGAGAGACTACCCCTTGCTCGTAGCAGCCAGAACTACAGCCGCCATCTTACACCTTGATCCCACCATTGTCCACTCAGCACAATGGGGAGAAAGAGCCACCTCCTTCCAACCTCCTGCCTGAACCACTGTTAACACTAGTCTATCTAGTCCTGACCCATGCTAGAGAGATTGCTCCTTGCTGGCACTTGGAATTCTTTGAGCTCTGAGATCACTTTGTCCAATGGTATCTTCCTCCACCCACTGCCTCTCCACTTTCACAGACTGGCGCACAGGCACATGTGTGCGGAGAAGCAGCACCAGGCACTCTTAGAGGATGCTTGATGCACTACAGAAGAGAAGAAAGGACAGACCAGAGCAGAGGGGTTTTCCCTCGTAAGCCCCAAGAGCAAGGATGGCCCAGCGATTTGGCCTGGGGCGAGTGCTCTGGCCACGTGGCCCTCAGAAACCACAGCAGTGGGCTGAGATTATACTGGGGTGCGTATGAAGGTGCTGGTGGGGTATGGGGATCTCTTAGAGAGATTCCTTCGACACAGAACTCTGGGAGACTCAGCAGGTGTGGGAACTGTCACACAAACCGATTGGTTCCTATAAAGATCCTTCTCCCAGCCTCTTACACTCTGACTCCATGCTCTGGGACGCCCACCTGACCCCTCACACTCCCAGACATCCCCATACGGACCCTGCCGCTGCAAAGCCCAGCAGGCAGCGGCATCCCGAGACTCCGGCTTGCTGGGTGTCAACTGTGCAGGGGTTGAAACCAAACAGGTCGGCGGGGGGGGGGGAGGGAGGGGGAGGGAAGGAAGAAGGGGGAGCCAACTCAGGATCCCTTCCCCCACCCCCAGAGATCTGTGCACGTGAGAGATGCTACAGGCATCACGCCCTTAGAGCTCCAGGGTACACGGCCCTCGGGCTTAACCTCAGCTAGAAACGCACCCTGCAGCCTGGCTGGGGGAGGCCGAGGGGACAGTGACGTCAGCTGTGCTCTGGCAAGCCTGAGGCCAGCGCTTGCCAAATACAGATGGAGAAAAATCCGCTCCTCGTAATAGAAGAAACAGCTGCAGGAACTGGAGGGGGGCGGGAGGGATGGGGCTGATCCATCAGGGGAGGAGGCAACTCCCTATAACCCCTCCCCCAAAGCCTACTGGGAAGAGGAGGGTGAATCCACAGAGCAAACCTCCCTTAGGCGAGAACTTCCCAGTCTCCTGAGCCTCCCCCCACCACACTGACTGCCACCTCTGCACCAAAGAGGCGCCCCATAGATCCAATAACCAAAGCTCACAACACCCCAGCAAGGGGGTTGGGCTACCACAGATCAATGCCATTACCCCCGCCCGCATCTTACAGACAGGGAAACTGAGTCACACACTAGTCCGACTGACATCCTCTGCATGACCAATCGCACAACAGGAAATAGAATCCAGGTGCCTCAACTCCTAGCTCCCAAATGGAAAGCAAAACCACGGGCCAGTCTTCTTTATGATGCCTAGAGGCAGCCTTGCGGGGAGGAGGGGGGGGGGGTCCCCCAGCTCCGCTGCTTCATTTTTAACCTCAGACTACCTAGTCCTGGTGGCCATCCTCTCTTTGTCCTGGGAGACTCCGGAGCCACTAGTGCTTGAGGCTGAAGCTGGAGACACAGCTGCGTGGGTCGCGAGTGGGGAGGGGCTGCTGCGGCCTCAATAGCTTGAAATCTCCAATAACGGGGGATCTCCTGAGATGGGGCCAGGGAGACCAGTGTCTCAGGTGTCAGCCGCTGGCTAGGTGCTTATCTGGCCCCCCATCACTGCTGTATCTGAGCACCTCGGATCTTTGACGCGTTTCCCCTCACACAGCCCTGGGAGGCAGGGCACTTCTATTCCCCACATTGTACAGATGGGGAGCTGAGCTGCGGGGAGCCAGTATGCTGCCTCACCTTGAACTCCCACACTGGCTGTTGGGGCAACTTCCCCTTCCCTCCTCTGCCGGTGCGTATCCAATGGCACCTTCCCTCCTTTCTCATCTCTGAATCCAGAGCGTAGATCAAGCTTGCCCTGTTGTTGGCTGAAGGCCACCTGACCAGAAGGCACAACAGGCTTGCCAGCTGCTTCTCCCCTTCCCACCCAGGACACCCGTCCCTCTGCCCCTGGCGGCTATACTTAGTGTCTCTGCAGCGTGTCTGCCGCTCATCCAGGGGGAGGTCCCCGGCACAGTAGAGCTAGAACCTGCTATAAATAAATGTGGTGCTAGGAGGCATCTGCTTCATCACCCAGACAGCTGGGAGGAGAGCTTCCCACTGCGGCAGGTGCATCGGCCCTGGGGCCGGACGCCAGGTGCTACTGACAATCAAACAGCAGAGCAATTGGCATCTCGAGCGCGTGGAGCCACCGAGGTTCCCGGGTGAAACGGGACGCACATGGAAATGCAGCTTCGTGCCTGAGAGATGAGGTGACTGCGGTTCACAATGCCATGGACAGCAACAGATGGGGCATCACCTTAGACTAAATCAGCTCCTGGGCTGGACACTGGCTTGCTGTATTCTACTGCACCGAGCCAATGCACAGCTAAGGAAGAGAAGCTACTGGACCAGGAGATTCAAAAGTCTCCGCTACCCAGCATGCACCAGACAGGGACTCCTCACCATGTGGGATTTCTCCCTAAACCAGAGTGAGCGGGCAGCCCTTCAGGGGGTCCTGACTCTGCATCGGGCTGAGAGAGGCCCCGCGCTGGGATAAGTCCCCTGCTGCGTGGGACTCGTAACAATCCTCACTTTGTTCTTGCCGTCTTGACCCCTGGAGACGCATGATGTCATTGGCCAAAGCATCAAACGAGCCTTTCTCGCTCAGAGCCGTAGCGTCAGGGTGGGCGAAGCGTGGGTGCCGAGCGGCAGCCGTATTGACTTAACACTGCCAAGGGCCCTGGAGCAGGGACGAAGGGAAGACAAGACCCTCTCTGAAATCTCATTCCCAGGCTACAATGGGCACAGAAATTTAGAGTTTTAAGGATCTACTTTAATATGAATCCTGCTAATTAACGACATGCACACACACCCCTCTCGCCGTTTCATATTTTTGAAGCACTTAGAGGCAGTGGCTTTGAAATGCTCGACTCCAGGATTCATGCCAACTCCCACAGCTGGCCACAGCATGCCAGGAACTTTGCCACAAAGAGGGGCAGCAGGCAAGTAGCCTGCCCGGGAGCTCGAGGGCTGGGCCTAATTTGCAAGTGCAAACAGAGGAGTTTTAAGCAAAAAAGAACCCTCAACATTTGCTTGTGCTCCCATCTTCCTGGAGAGAAGCCCAGGGATCAGCCTTTAGAACCAGGTGCAGAACTCTCCGGGGCATTCACACAGCCACAGCTAGGAAAAGCAACAAGCAGGACTGAAGGCAGAGAGACAGTGTGGACCAGTGGCTAGGGCACTGGACCGTGAGTCAGGGGTGGTGGGTTCTAAACCCAGCTCTGCCACTGGCTTGCTGGTGAGTCGCTCTTTTCTGTGCATCTCTTGCCCCCGTCACCCTTTGTCTGGGGATGTCAACACTTAATATGCTGCAGCTGCATTGCTGTAGCATTTCAGCATAGACACTACCTACCTACACTGACGGGAGGGGTAAGCCAGCTCCCTGAGAGGTGGTAATTAGGTCGCTCGGGATGCAGATTTTTCACACCCTAGAGACGTATAGCAATGCTGAGGTAAGTTCCTAGTGTAGACCAGCCCTCGGCCTTGTCTAGATTGTAAACTCTTTGGGCCGGGGAGTCTCTCTCATTACATACAGTGCCTAACATGACGGGGCTCCTGGAATACACCTAATAACAGGGTTGTGGCAGGAAGAAGGAGGGAGAAGAATATCAACCCCCCCTCTGTGGCAGCTGGGTGGGAGAAATATTAGACCCTTGGCCTTTCTGGGTTCTGAACTCTGCCACACTCAGATACCCTAGCGATAGGTGCAACCTACAAACCTGGCTAGAGTGTGTGTGTGTGTCCCTGGGGCTTGCCTGCACTCAATACAGCTCTGCGAGTCTAGACAAAGCCTGGTCTTTAGACAAACACCTGTCAGGGCTGCTCTAGGTACACTCAGCCCTGCCTCAGCGCAGGGCGCTGGACTAGATGACCTAGAGAGGTCCCTCCCAGCTGTACATTTCTAGGAGTCTGAGGACATCAGCTTCAGTAACCACAGCCAACAAAGCACCTCTGTATGGCCACTAGCCACATTTCGCCACCAGGGGGCAACAAACCCATCACCATCAAGGAAGATGCCACTATCCGGAGAAAGGCGGTGAGGAGAAAGACCCGCCCGGGCCCAGAGAAAGAGAACCAGCGGCACCCAGGGAGCAGCCAGACAAAAGTCAGTTGCTGAGCACCGCAATCAGAGGGGAAGAGGAAGCTTCCAGACAAGTAAGGCAGAGGGGCACTCACTGCAGCCTCAGGCATCACTTCCCCTCTGTGAGTCAGTTTCCCCCATCTATAAAACAGAGACGACTCTGCAAGCTGCTTTAAGATCTAGGGTGAAGAGTGCTGGGCGGGTGCCATTCAGAGCTAATCTCCGAACTGGACCCCCCAGCTTTACAGGACCTTCCCCTCCCCATTGCATCAATCATCCCAACAGGGTGTCTCGTTACAGGCAAGAACAACACTGTGCAGTGCCACCCTCTGTCCCGCTAAGACCACTCCAAAGCCTGGCTCCTTTCCCTAGTGCGTTACATGCACACAGCTACCTCGCAGGTTGTGATCACGGCACACACATGCCCAAGGAGCAGGATTGAGACAGGTGCTTTAACAACACTTTGCCCTCCCGCCCCCCTTCATCGGCAGCTCGCCAAACACGGTCACAAATACTCACTACGGGCTTTTGCGCTTGGGAATATTGACAGGCTCTAGGAGAAGAACTGTCTGCGAGCAGAGAAATTATTCCAGAATAGTTTGTCCACGCAGGAAGTTATTCCTCTGTAGCTAGAGAGTTAATGACATTGACCTTTCACATGCCAGACTAGAGGATCATAATGGTCTCTTCTGGCCTTAATCCATGTATAGTTATTCTACTACATCTAAATCAGTCACTTTCCCTCTGTAGACAAGCCCTAGTTCTCACAGCAGTTCTGGGACGTGGGGAGATAGCCTTAGTTTCCCTCTTTGTAAAACGAAGGGTGCTAAGAGACTTGCCCATAGTCACACAGTGAGTGGGTGGCAAAGCTGGAAATAGAATCCAGGAGTCCTGGCTCCCGTGTCTCTGCATTAGTCGGGTAACACCCCCTTCTCCGTTGTTTGGCTTGAATTAAATGGAGTTTTTTGAATAAATGAGTGGAGAATTTAAAGATGGTTTTTGTTGGGAAATAAAGTGGAGACGGATGGGGAAACGTGGATTCAGACAGCTCTGCCTGGGTGTCACAAGCCCACGTGACTGCACACACAAGACTGACATGGAGAGCAGAGAGGCGTAGGGCTCTTGGGCAGCGTAGGGAATGGGTGTGGCATTACCCCGAGGTTAAATACAAGCTAATTCCCTCTTCCTGGGTTCTGGGGACCTCAATGGGGCAAAGCTCAGTGCACATGTCTTTCCCTGGAACGGCAGGGTAACCCCCAGGCTACAGAGGGGACAGGACACGACAACCCCAACTGCCCCAGAAATGCAGACTCCCCTGTTCCCTTCATGCCGCCTGCTGCGGGACACTCCCCTCCGCCCCCCGAATGCTCTGGAAGCCAGCGAGATGGGAAACAAAGGGCAGTGGCCGCACAAAAATAGAAAAGTCTTTATTAATTTATAGGGCAGATTTAGGGCAGTATGAAGCCTCCAAGCAGCAGCTCTTCACAGCCCCGACGACAGCTGCTCTTGAGGGCTAAAAATACTAGGGAAAGGGGAACTGAGACAAGGGTTGTGAGGGGGGGGCTGCACCGCAGGGAGGAAGAGACCGGAGCCAAGATGCAGGCGTGTGACATAACAGCCCGGCACCCAGCACAGACACTGCTTCATTGCTCACCCTGCTCCCATGCAACACCCAGCAGGGCCAGACGGGGCCCCCTCATGGCATGGCACCCAGCAGCACCCAGACATGGTTTCTTCCTGCTATGGCACCCAGCCGCACCGAGATGCAACCCCATCCCGTACTCCCATGCTGTGTCACAGCGTGGCACCCAGGAACTGGCCGTGCCAAGAGGCGGCTCCGTCACCCAGGCAACAGCAGCACTCAGACCCAGTGGCGTCATCTGAGCTGCAGCTCAGTGCGCTCCCCAGGATTGCAGCCTTCTGATCCGGCTGCACCTCCTCCTAGGAACATAGGAGCAAGCACAGCACGGAGACGCCAGCCGCCGCGGCGCAGGAGCAGCATGGGAGGGTGAGGCCTGGAGGTCTCTTTGCTTGTTGGGGTGGCCAGGCTCCAGCAGGGAGAGATGGAGCAGAAAAAGACGGAGCAGTGAGAAGTGTGCTGGAGGATACACTCTCCCTCCCTTCCCAGTGCCCCCTCTGCGTGAGGCGGTCCAAGCTGGGCCAGCCCATCAGATGCTGGTCAGGTGAACCCCCTCCCCATTCCAGTGGCTGTTCCCAGGCTGCAGGCATGTCTCCAAGCCATCCTGGGAGAAGGGCTGTGTGCACAGCTCCAGATCGAGAACCAGGCGCCACTGGGCTGCCCAAGGGGGACCAGATTCTCGATTGTGGGTCGATCCCCAGGAAATGCTCCTCGCCCTCCCTGTACCAGTTTGGAGCCTGCAATTTACTGCCAGAACGCTCAGAGCTGGCACAGCATCAAAGCACTTAAATTTACCAGCCTTTACCCAACCTGGCAGTGTCCCTATGCGGGGGGCAAGTGTAATCATCCCCCCTCCGCAGGCGTGGAAACCAATGCACAGAGTGAGAAGCGGCTCCTCCTCAAGGCCCCAGGATCCTTGCACCCAGTGCTGTTCTCTCACCATTGTTCAACGCTGCCCTTCTGGGGAACAGCAATTTTGGCCATTTCCAATGTGCCTCCTGACTTGGTCTCCAAGTGCCAAACGCAGGCAGTGTGCTCTACCCCTGCCCCATGAGCTGAAAGGCTCCAGCCCAGCTGCCGCCAGACTCTGGGTGCATTTTGTGCTGACGGCATCATTTTCACCCAGCCTGCGTCACTGCCCAGCGCTCTCCTCTGGAGATACAAATCGTGCCCGCCAGCTCTTGGCTGTTCACAGAGCTCGCGTTCAGAGTTGGGGAAGGAGCCAGGCAGCAGCTTCACACCCACTCCCCCAGCCAAGCTCTCAGCCCAGCCACCCGTCTCTGCTTATAAAGGAGCCACGGTTTAACACATCAGCCAGCAGCTCTCCTCCTCCCCCACTCCACGGCTATCCTAGGCAGCCTGGCGTGCTCACCTGGGCTAGTTTAGCCCCAAGGGTGGATTTTTTCACGGGGGGAAGGAGGGGGGAGAGGAAATGGGAGAGGCTGGAATTTCTGCAGCTGAGCAGCGAAGTTCTCAAGCTCCTCACCTCCCCAGAGCAGGGCAGGCTCTTCTCAAACACTAGTTTCCAGCTCCTAAGGTTCCCTATGGATCTCTCCCCCTAGGGCCTGGAACCCCCAAGAGACAGCAGGTTTGGGAGTTTGGAGAGGGAGGGCGGGGGGTGTCAATGTGGGGACACAACCCTGGTCTCGGCATGTGGAGGAGACACCGCTCACAGCCCTTCGCACAGGCGAGGTGATTTCCCCCCACCCCAGGCCCTCTATACATTTCTCCTCTCCCCAGCAGCGTGGAGCAGGCTCACAGTTACATGCTACTGACCCACAGCAACTGATGCTAGCTGAGGCCAGCTTTCCCTGCCGTGTGATGGAGGGAGCAGGGAGCTCAGTCTGGGGGAGAGCAGGCAGGTTTCTGAAGGGATCCAGAGCACAGGGAAGGCAGCAAAGACCTCTTAGTGGTGGGTGTCCAAAAGAAATCCAGAATCCAGGAACAAAAGCAGCAGAAGATGCGGGGAGGAAAGGGATCAGCTGGAGGAAGGAACGTCACAGCCGCTGGGTGGGATGGGAAGGTCTAATGCAGAGGCCCAATGAAGCTTGTCAGACAAAATGGCAGTGTCAAGCATGATGCAACAGCCTGACTGGGGGAATGCGGGGGAGCCATTAGTCACAGCTGGGAGGGATCACCGGTGATGCCCTGCGACCTGACCCGAAGAGGAGGAGAGTGTGCGCATAACCAGCCAGGGAGGGGTGGGCAGAGGATGCGCTGTTCACAGGCACCTCTGACTGGAGCGTTGTGGCTCTGGAGAGCCCGTGACAGGAGCCAGGAAGGGCCAAAAGGCCCATGGAACACGGGCCCCAAAGCAAGGAAATAGCACAGCAGGGAACCCAACTGCTTCCTGGAGGGAGAGCGGCAAGAGACGTGATCCAGGGCTGGGGGGAATTTATCAGAGAAGATTAAAAGAGCTGAATGTCTTAGCTGTATGCTGCCAGCTAAGGGGGGAGGGGGAGATCATTTACGGGGCTACACAGGCATGTTACTTAGGTGCAATGTGATGGAATTTGTTGAATCTCGGGGGGAGCGGAGACACAACTTGCTAGCTGCTGTGGTATGGAAGCCCTGGGACTTCAAGCCCAGAACATACCCGGAGGGGGATGATCCCACACTGGCCCTGAGACACGGCCTGGCTGACCTGATGCCTCTCTTCTATAGGAAAGTCATGAGGATTTCAGCCCTCTTTCCCCATGCGAGCACCGTACAGCTGCTGCTAATCCTCTGGGAGATTTCCCAAGCATTGCTCAGAAGGCTTTGCTTCTACCCTTCTCCCTGTCCAGTCTCTGGGAATGGCCAATATCAGCACAGAGACACAGGACCATTAACCCATCGTTAACCTCCTACCGAGGCTGGGGTCATTGCAAGGGATCTGCTGCATCTGGAAGGCAAGCAGGCAGCTCTGGGGACTCACTGGAGCCACCAGCTGCAAGGTGCAGCAGCAGGTAGATAAAGGAGCCAGTTGTCCCTCCCGCTGGCTGGTGGCTGGGCTGTTAACGCTGCAGCCAGGCAGAGGATGGGACAACGGGAAATACCCAAGGATAACGGAGCAGGTCTCGGTCCCTTTCCAGGCCGATCAGTGTGGTTGGGGACAGGATGGGGAGAAAGGAAGAACTCCTACTAAATAAAGAGAGAACAAAAAAATACTCCATTGAGCAACGTGTGCCTGGGAAATAGACACCGCCTGGGAGGGGCCATACCTCAGCCAGATCAGGAGACTCAATGTGCTCGGTGCTGTACAGACATACAGGAAGAATACCCTTGCGTCAAAGAATTTGCAAGCCAAGGCCCCCATCCTGCAATCAGATCCAGGCCTCGCACCCAGACAGAGCTCCAGTGACCTAAGCTTGTCAATGTAACTTATAAACCCCGAGGCCATGTTTACACGGGGAAAAGAAAAAAAAAAAAGGTGCGTTAGTTAACCTGCATTAAACCTCACCAAAGACGGGCAAGTTGTAGTTTTAACACATTAGCTAGTCAAGGAAAACCTTAGGCTCCCCTCTAGCATTGGCCCTACCTCCTAACAAGTGCTAAAATACAAATCGTTCTGATTACACTGGTAGTGAACACATGTTAAAAAATTCACCATTTTTCCTAATGCAGACAAGCCCTAAGACTTGAAGAACCCGGAGGCTGCTAGTTTGGCAGGAATCTCTGTCACTTAATGAGACTAGAGGAAATTCCCTCTGCACTTCAGCGAGTGGGAAAAGACAGAGACTCAGAAGAGGTTGTTTTCATTGTGTATTTAAATATCGCTCCCTCAAAAAAAAAGACAGCCACTGTCAGAGACAACCTGTGCCTGCCAATGGGGAGGTGAGGGGCAGAGTGAGGGCGGCCGGCTTCAGCAGTGTTACAGAGCATGCTCAATCTGTGTGAGCATGCTCAGTCCAAGCCAAGCAGCAAATCTGGGAGGGTGAGGGGGGACGTGAGCCTGCATGCCCCCCTCCCCATGCATCACCTCTGGCCACTGTCCCCATATAAATGGGCTGCATTGCTTTTCTTTGCAGCCCGTGGCCAGGATTTTTCAGCACTAATTCACTGACCAAAAGCCCTTCTTTAACAAAGAGGTAAAGTTGCCCTACCACAGCATCCAGCTCAAACATCGGAAAACAAGGAAATGAAGAGTTACGCTACACGCCCACACAGCCTTACCTCTGCCCCACCGGAGCTGGCAGTGCCACTGGGAATTATTTGCATGCATTGCAGCTGCGACCGCTGTGTTAGGTGTAGCTAGACTGCGTGGCGGAGGAATTAGCTGGAGCAGCTTGGAAGAGCTGTGGCAGTGATATGAAGGGCTGTGCCCCTCTAGGGGCGGGTGAAAACCCCTCTCCCTGACACTTGTGTGTGTGATCGTGGAGAAGCATGTGTACCTTGAGAAATGCAGACTGCCCTTTCCAGCACTGTGCTGTGGAGTAGGCTGAAGGCTGCAGAGTGCAGTGGTTTGAGGAAGTCACTGCAGGCTTGGTAACTTAACAGGGTGCTAACTGGGTGACAGCTGTAGATAAACAGGGAGCACAAATGATCTCCACCTTTTCCTATGTATTGAAAGCAAGCAGTAACAGAATAGCAGTGAATGTGACACTCAAAGTGTCCTGCCATTAGGCTACTACTAGCCAGTTAGTAATATAAATGATTGCCAGTTACTATCTTTGTACGCAGCCATGTCGGTCCCAAGATATTAGAGAGAAGGTGGGTGAGGCAGTATTTTTTATTGGACCAACTTCTGCGGGTGGAAAGGACAAGCTTTCGAGCAACACAGAACTACTATTCTGGGAGAGAGCAACAGGGTGTGGGAATCTGTGGAATCAGACAGAAGTGAAATTCTTCCCTTCCGGGTTCACTGGTGCCTTTTAAATTAATGATCTCTGAACTCATCTCTTACGCCTAATGTCAATCGTTTTCCTGAAGTTTCGTCTACATTCAACCTTGCATCTGTTTAACTTTCAGTTAATTTAAAACCAGATTTTAGTTAAACCAGCCCCAAAACTCTATTGTGAACACTTAACTTTAACTGGACTTGTGCCGAATTAACTCAATAAGGAATCCATTTAACCCAAATCGATATATGCCAGGTTTAAATCAGAGTGTCCACAAAGGTCTTGCACTGGTTTAAATTAACTGGTTTAAAGCCCTGCCTTTAATTAAACTGGTGCAACTTTAGGCAGTGTCTTACTTGCCTCCATACTTCAAACACGGGTGTAAAGGAAATTAACTGCCCCAAAACTGCAGTAGACTCAGATCTACACATTGCTTTGGAAATATGCAGATTGCAACCAGCTGTTCTCCAAAAAAATGCTATTTAAGGAGTTAAAAAAAAATTACCCACAGAAAATCTAAATAAAAGTCACTGGAGTTTCTCTATTTAAGTGTATCCCTGCAGCTATAGCAACCCAAACATTACAACACCATGAGATGCAGGAAGTAACATTGACCAGTCTAGTGTCCCCACCCAAGCAGCAGCATGAATGCAAAAACCACCACATTATCACCAGTGCAAACACTAAGGGCTTGTCTATGGTCTGGTCTACACCTAAAACTTAAGTTGATCTAGCTACATCGCTCAGGCCTGTGAAAAATTTAATGCCCTGTGCAACAGTTAGGTCAACTTAACTCCCATGTCTGTAGATGCAGCTAGGTGGATGGCGGAATTCTTCCGTTGATCTAGTTATCACTTCTTGGAAAGCTTGATTAACCGTATTGATGGAGAAACCCTTCGGTCAATGGAGGAAGCTGTGCCGCTGTAGTACAGACACACCCTCAACTTAAAATGTTTCACTAGAACAGCAATGTCAGTAAAGGGTATGGGGGGTTTGCCAACAGAGTGATGTCAGTAAAAGTCCTACTGTAGAGACAGTTATACTGGGATCAAAGCACTTTTGCTGATCTAGTTTATTTCACTCACCAAACTGGTAAAAGCTGCACTAGCAAATGCACTGATATGCTGCTACAACTGCAATGTTTAAAACTTAGCACCAATTTATAAAAAAAAAACCCCACCACATCCCCAAGTCAACAAGGCTATGCTGGCAAAACCCCCAGTGCAGACGCAGCTACACCGACAGAAGAGCGTTTGTGGCATAGTTAATGCCATTTGGAGAGGTGGGGTTAGAAAATGCATCCACACTGGAGGGTTTGCCCCGTATAGCTATACGTGCAGAACTCAAGTGTAGACAAGGCCTTAGAGTCAGAATCTAAGGACAGAAGGGAACAGCAGACAATTCTGTCAGACCTGTCTACCACAGGCCACCAACGCCAGGCCCAGCACCTGCACACAAAACCCAACACTGGAAATTAGACCAATATATTACATCCCACAGGAGACTAGACTATTATGTACCACAGGCAGAGAGTAGGAGGGATCCAGGTACACCAGTCCCCGCAATGGCAAGGAAATGATTACGTGAGAGATACTCAAATAATCCTGGCAAGTAACTAGCACCCACATGCTGCAGAAAAAGGCAAAAATCCCCACCGTCACTGCCATTCTGACTGGGGGGAGGGGGATTCTCCAGTTTTAATCACTGCAGACATCAGGGCACTTGAAAATAGGATTAACCCCGCAGGGTCCCTAGAACTACCCCTGGGGCCTGCCCGCAGCAAGAGAGTCACATAGTTCAACTTCCCTCTTATTATTTGCACTGCAGTAGCACCTACCAGCCCCAGCCATGGATCGGGATCCCATGTCGCTAGGCGCTCTTCAAACACAGAACAAAAAGACAGTCCCTGCCCCAAAGCGTTTACAATCTCGGAGGTTTTGTTCTTTCCATTACCAGTGCTTAAATAATGTTGCCATTAAATGCTCCCCCATCAGGTGTGGGCATTAACATCCAGAGGAGGCGCTCTATGCCCTCGACTCCTGCAGGGGTTGGGCGCTCGGCACCTTGAGGGATCAGGCCCTGCCGCGAGTGAAGAAAGAAGAACATGGAGCATGCATGTCTGCTGCTGCTCTTGTTTGGAGACAGTTTTCTACGTGGCCATCTCACCAAGCAACGGTTACAACAGCCGGCTTTGGCTAATAGAGCCACAAACATTTGGGTGGCATTTACAGAAAGATTCATTCTGTCAGAAGCAGAAAAAAAATTGCAAATATCTAAAAGATTTGGAATTTCTCCCCTCCCCCGACAGCCAGGACATTCCAACCACCAGGCTCTGTGTGCCCCTGTATGGTTACCATGCTCCTCAGCAGGTTTTCAGAATAGCTGTGCAGTGTTTGATTGCATGATATCTTCTCTACTGCTCTCATTCAGCTCCCATAAGCCCTTGCACCTGCAGTATCTGAGATCATGGCGTGGTGCAGGCCAAGAGCTGTCACTATTAAATGGGCCAGTTCCATGACTTTTAAACTGTGCTCATGGGCAGCAAGGTGATGGTGTAAAACCAGCATTTTACTGAACAGGTCTGCTCCTTATCTGTATTCAAGGTTACATCCAGTTACTATTGTGCCCAAAGTAATTTTTTAACAGCAAGCTGGACTGTTGACAAGCTTCTGTCTGCAGCATCTTTCTAACTAAAGACAGTGCACAAGCTATAAAGATCACAACTTGAATTTGCAAGTTTAAAAAAAAAAAAGTTTGTCTAACTGCAAGCCCTGCAAACTCAACTTGAGACCTCAAACCGAGCAAGCTTGATCTGAAATCACGTAGGCACGATCGCTGCGGAAGCCCACGGTGCCTTTTGCAGAGCAGAACTGCTCTTTGAATGCAAAGATCTACGTTGAGTTTACAATCTGACCACACAGGCATCAGGAAATGAAAAGTTAAGTCTCCCATAGCAGCACTAACCTCACCCACGCTGCAAGTACTAAATATATTCAGGGTGTCCTGTTTGCAAGGGTTTCCCCCTGATTTTAGACTAATTATGGCTCATTTTTATGAGTTAAAAAAAGCTTTTAATCAAAAAAAATTTTTAAAGTTGGTTTCTTTAAAAGATTCCAAATCTGTCAATCAGCCCCCTCTGAAGACACCAATTCCCCCAGATGATCTCCTAGTGAAGGTGATTACAGGAGCATTACTATGGGCTCATCTACACTGGCAATGCTAAAGCTCTGCCGTGGCAGCACTTTAACGTGCCTTGTGTGGTCGCGGTGCTCTAAAAAAAATCACTTCTACGAGGGGCGCGGCTCCCAGCGCTGGGGCACTGTTTACACTGGCACTTTACAGAGCTGCAACTTGCTGCACTCAGGGGGTGTCTTTTCACACCCCTGAGCGAGAAAGTTGCAGCGCTGTTAACTGCCAGTGTAGACAAGCCCTATGGCTTGGTCCACACTACAGGGTTAGGCTGATGTAAGGCATCTTACATTGACTTAATTATGTCAGTGTCTACACCAGAATGCTGCTTCTGCTAAAGTAAGTGGCCTCCTACACGGACATAACTCCACCAGTGCGTATGTCGGTGTAGTTAGGGTGATGCAGTGGCTTTGTAGAGACTGTTACTTACATCAGCTGTTGACTGTCATTCTTGTCAGTTTCACAGCTGCCTGGCTCAGAGCAGCAGGTGGGGCTCACAGCTGGAGCTGTGAAACTGACAAGAATGTCAATTTCACAATTTCAGGTAGGTTCCCTGATGTGCAAATGGAGCTGGGGCTGTCAGCTAGGCACTGGGCTCACAGCTGGAGCCCCCACCCCCCGCCCTGGGGTAAGAGCCCAAGCTCAAGAACTTACACAGAACAGAATCAGGTCACCAGTGCGTCGGGTTCTGCTCAAACACAAAATAAAAGGCTAGTCAAACCACCCAGCCACCAGCCCCACCACAAAAAAACAACAATTTGTCTACACAGCAAAAAAAAATGGAGATGTTGGGTATTTGATAAAAACCTTCTCTTGGTTTTTTGGTTGGGGGGGAGAGGGGGGGAGTGGTGTGGTGTGGTGTGGTGTATCCCTGTTCTAACATCAGAGTGAAAATCCTGGCTGGGCTTTTCAAAAGCAACCAGCAATTTTTGGGTGTGCAGCTTCAGACAGCTTGAAGAGACCTCATTTTCAGGAAGCGCTGCGCAGCTGTGGTCTGAAGTTCAAATTAGAAATAAGGCACAGAGTTTGGAAAGGGAGAGTGATTAGCCAGTGGAACTGACTCTCAAGGAAAGTGGTGGATTCTTTCTCTCTTGATGCCTTCAGATCAAGACTGAATGCCTTTCTACAAAATAGACTTCAGCCAAACACAAGTTATTGGGCTCAATATGGGGGTCAAATTCAATACTTTGTTTTAGGTCAGACAAGACGATCTAATGGTTCCTTCTGGCCTAAAAATCTATGAAATTATAAATCTATGAAAATCAGATCCCTTTAAAGTTGCCTAAAAAGCTGAGGCTCTCAAAATCACTGGTCACAGTGAAAAATCTCGACCTCTGCACACATTAAAGCAATACACTTAAAATGAGAGCTTCAAAAGCGCTCAGCATTGTGGGTTAACGGGGGTTTTACCACAGCCTTCAATGGGAGCACAGTCTGGCCAGTCTCAATCACCTCTGAAAATCTAGTAATCTAACATTCACAGAGCACCCGTGTGTGTGCTGGACCCAGCGCATATGGCTACAAGAACTTTCACTTTTGTGCGGGTGCTCTAGTGTAATTCATCACAAACTATGCTTTTGGCATTTAATTTCCTTGTATTTTGTTACAACTGAAAGGACAAGCAGAAAAAACCCTCTGATAATTGCAGGAACCTGATGCTGTGGGATTGCGTCTCACCCATCGCTGCAGTTTTCAAAGCACTCCGCTCCTCAGAAAGGCGCACAAACCCTCACTGTGGCTCACATCACAAACAGGGAAGCAGAATACAAATCTGAAAGCTTAACTATTTCCAACACTTTGCTACACCCACTCCACATTCAGGTTTAGACCTAGGCACGCAATCGTCACTAGCCTCTTAGGGCAGTGGTTTTGAAACTTTTCTTCTGGTGACCCAGTTGAAGAAAATTGTTGATGCCTACGAGCCGGACCTGCTGCTGACTGCTTCCGGGTAAGGACTACTAGTTTTACTACTAGTTTTTACTGGCTGGCTGCCAGGGTCCCTGAGTGCTGAGCAAGGTGACTGGGTCATGACCCAAACTTTGAAAAACACTGTCTTGGGGTATGTCTACATTGCAATTAGACACCCACGCTGGCCCAGGCCAGCTGACTCGGGCTAAGGGGCTGTTTAATTGCAGTGTAGCGATTCCGGCTCAGTCTGCAGCCCGAGTTCTGGGACCCTCCCATCCGAGCCCGAACTTCTGCCCTGCAATTAAACAGCCCTTAGCCCGAGTCAGTCGCCACATGCCAGTCACACGTTTTTAATTGCGGTGTAGACATACAGTCCCTTGGCATATTCTCCAGAGGGTATTTCCTTCCCTTCCCCCACTCCTGCCGCTTTGAAGGCTGCAGAAGAGGAGTGCACTGAAAACAGCTAGGATAGCTGGAAGTAACACAATCTGCCCAGATCCCCAGAGATTCTGAGTGCTTTCAACTACTGGATCTAATCTCATTTACTCCGCTATTTTCTGACATCCCTTCCCCCCAAAGCAGACTCTCTTCTCATCCCACTCACTGTGATCCACAAAGCAGCAGCTGCTTCTAGCTAATGCTAGGAAAGGATAACCTCTGCAGGATGGCGGGGGGTGGGGAGAAAGGGACACAGAGGGCAGAGTGGTTGGATTACCAGTTTGATTAAAATTGAGACCAGCAACCCTGCAGCCCTTCTGCCCAAGCTGCTAGCGAAGCAGGATCAGAGACCAAAATGCTGCTGGAAGTGCTGTTGATGATTTGTAGACAGGGCCCTGCTTTCTGAATAGGCACAGAAGCCAGTACACTAGGGCTAGGTCTACACTACGGGGGGGTCGACCTAAGATACACAACTTCAGCTACGTGAATAGCGTAGCTGAAGTTGCGTATTTTAGGTCGACTTGCCTGGCTGTGAGGACGGCGGCGAGTTGACCGCTGCTGCGCTGCCGTCGACTCCGCTTCCGCCTCTTGCCGCGGTGGATTTCCGGAGTCGACGGCAGAGCCATCGGGGATCGATTTTGTTGCGTCTTCACTAGACGCGATAAGTCGATCCCCAATAGATCGATTGCTACCTGCCGATTCGGCGGGTAGTGAAGACGTGCCCTAGGGAGCACTGTGCTGCCAGAGGTAATATCTTCTGAAGAAGACTTAAACCTGCACTTCCTTGTGACCGTTAAGATCCCAGAGCGCTTTGTAGAAGAGTTCATCCATTCTGCCTGCTTAAAATTCCCCTTACAGAGGAAGAGGAGGAGGAAGTAAAAGTGTTTTCAACGGAAACCCCGTGTCGCGTGCTTTTGCTGGTGCAAAACGACAGCTGCATTTCAGTGGCAGGTGATGCAATCCCGCCGTACAGGGGCTTCAGATCGATCCTCTGGAATGAAAGTCATTGTGGACAGGGAGTGACCCCTCCCATCCCCAGCCCGTCCTGATTCCCATCAGATCTCTCTGCTCTAGTCTAAATGCAGGTTTGGGGGTCTACAGCTGGAGCAAGCTCAGAATGATCCAATGGCCATCTTCTGGGAGGCCAGGGGGAGAGATACCCTGGAAGAAGCTGCTGCCAGCGGATCAGGGCTCAGCTAATTTGGTTGAACAGGGGGCATTAACTTGATCTGTGCTTTCTTAATAAGGGGACCCTAAAAGAGAACAGAGGGATTTGGTGTGGACAGGACAAAGAACGCAGTTAAAACACCTGCACAAATTCAAGGAAAGTGGTCTTAACCAACATCATCTTGTGACTAAGGCACTGGACTAGGTCTTGGGAGATCTGGCTTTGTTTCCTGCCCTGTCGCATCCTTAGGCAAGTCACTTTCTCTCTCGCTGCCTAATAGCAATAACACCACTCCCTTTCTCCCACCCTTTGTCTTGTCTAGTCAGACTGTAAGCTCACTGGGGCAGGGACGTGCTACGAATCTCAACAGCACCTAATACAATGAGGCCCTGACCTCAGCTGGAGCTTTCAGGCATTACCCCAATGCAGAGCACAAACCACAGGGTGGAAAAAATTTAACTCCCTTGATTTATTTATTTTTAAATCATTGATCTGAGTCAGGTCAAGGCCTTGTAAAACCAATCTGAAAATCTGTGTTACTGCAATTATTTTACTGCAAATTTATAATGAACTCACTTATAAATGCTTTATTTTTACCACCACTACTGTTAGGGTATCTTAACTGAATTTTACAAAAGCAGCATAGGTGGCACGTGAACCGCCAACTGGGGGAAGCTAGCCATCAGCCCCGCCCCTTCTGTCTAAGGCTGCACCCCCTTCTGCACCCACCCACCCCGGATCCCAGAGCCCCCCCACCCCACCGCAGCCACTGGCCCCTGCCCCAGGCTAGTGCCCCCGCCGTGGAGCACCCCCAGCCTCCCCCCCAACCCCTGAGTGCCGGGAGAGTGGGCAGTGCGGCCTGAGCCAGGGCCACCCCCATGGAGACTGGATTCACTGGAACTGGCTGAGCGGGAAGCGGGGGGATGGAAGGGGCGAGCGGAGATCTGGGGGCTGAGTGTGGGCAGGGCCATACCTGGCTGTTTGGGGAGGCACAGCCCCCCCCAGCCTATGATACCCACCGCCTATGAAAACAGTATAATTACGGAGTGGAAATCCATCAACCTCATGAAAAAACTCGTACACTGTATTTAGCAGTATAATTATGTTACTGACATGACCCCCCACTACCATAGTAACTGAACACCTCTCAACCTAATGTATTTATCCTCACACACCCCTGGGAAGCAGGCCTGTGCTATTGTCCCCATTATACAGATGTGGGAAACTGAGGCACAGGCAGATTGAGGGCATGTCTACATTGCAAGCGAAGGTGTGGACTGCAGCACAGATAGGCACATCTGTACTAGCTTTCATCTAGCTAGCACTGGTGACAACAGTAGTGACAATGTGGCAGCTTGGGCTAGAAATCAGAATACATACCCCTTGTCCCCAGTGGGATTTTGCTCTGAACATATTCACTTGTGCTACAAGCATACCTTCACTTGCAGCGTAGACATAACCTAAGGGGGTCAGGCCCAACTTCTTAATGAGGGAGGGTGATTAACCACTGGAAAAGATTACTAAGGGAACTGGTGAATTCTCCAGCTCTAGATGTCTCCAGATCCTGACTGGATGCTTTACTGGAAGAGACAGTTTAGCCAAACACAAGTTACTGGGCTCAGTTCAGGGGGTAAATGGGTGAATTCTCTGGCCAGTGTGTTATACAGAGGCCAGACTAGATCTAATGGTCCCTCTGGCCTTAAACTCTATGAATCTGAGTCACTCAGTTTGTGGAGTAGCAGGGAATAGAACCTGGGTCTTCCCAACAAAATCTTGACAGTAAAGGCCCTCATCCTGTGAACACTTCAGCCTTTAGTCACATGAATCATCCCATTGATTTCAAAGGGAATACGCGGGTGCTTAACATTAAGCATGTGCATAAACACTGGAAGCATCAGGGGCTAAAACTGTATTTGTATTAACAGCTTCTCACAGCCACATTAAATCTTTGCCATTTTCAAAACAAAATTGAGCTATTTAGACTTTCCATTGGCACAGTTACTGGGAACTTTTTTATACACTCAGGCTGAAATTTCAAAACCCAGAGCCTCAAGTTAGGATGTTACGCTCATATTTAGGTTACCTATGTGCTTATGAAAATGTCATCTTATGTAGCATGTAGGAACAAGAGGCCCCTTGACTTCAGACTGCAAACCCTAATGGAGGAGCACAGCCCGATCAAAGCATTTCACCTTGCGCAGCTTGTGGAAATTCAGTGTCTCAGAAGATGATCTTGGTTACAAACATAGCACGGGCTATTTGCTATCAATTTTGTGCATTTGCATTTATGTAGTTCTCACACTAAGGCAGTTAATGAGGCTCTGGGCTTGTCTTTTTCAGCACAGTTGAGCATGTAAAGTGTGAAACTTCATAGTAGAAAGAAAAACCTATGTAAAATCAAAAATCCCCACTCAGTTAGGAAACTAATTAAAGAATCAAATACAAAACAACCCCTGACACAATTTAAGACTATAAAATGGGAAGAAAGCAAAGACTTAGCAAGATATACATTTTAAAAAAATCTGATTTAAAACAATAAAAAAGAATTTAAAAAAATCAAATTTTTTCAAGAAATCACTTAAAAAAATAAATATTATCCATTATTTGTACCCACCCTGATCACCAGCAGCACCACCTTACTGCAGAGTGGGGGCTGTCACTTTTAGAGCTAGGTAAATACCAGGTAACATACTGGTGTGAGATCAAGTCTCTCTCATGGCTGCGGCAAGAACTCTAACAGCTGGCTCCTTATTCATACCACGAGTTACTCCTTTGCTTGGGCTATGAGTGTCGCTAGCTTGCTCCCCCCACTAAAGGCTGAGGTGTTTGTAAAGGTGTTACAAAAAGGTTTCAGCAGCTTTTTTTTATTTAAACTACTAATTTACTTCAGTTGTGCTTGCATTCGCTTTTCATTATCATAGCCGTGACCAAGTTTTACAAGCACAAGTGCTTGAAGAAAGTGAATTTTAAGCTCACCTGCTCAGAGGCAATTGTAAAAATCACATTGTGTCCAGCATTTACAGCTGGAGCCTGATTATAAGAATTACGCGGCCAGTGACTGATCAAGAACTATACAGCTCAAATAGCAAGCCAGAGAATCAACGAAATTCATTACACATTTGGAATCTTTTTTAAGACCTGTGAGAAAAACCATGATCTGCTTATTGATCAGAAGAGGTGGCAAAATGCATTGAATAAGTTCCTCAGTATGAATTACACTGGTCTACAATTTTCGAGAGGTCGTCTGCTTCAGAGATAAAATGTGCGATTTATTATGTATTTTGATGTGCTGAATTCAAATATGACAATTAAAACAACTGATTGGCTACTGTTTCTAAGATATTTAAGTTTTTACATTTTATGTCTATGTATATTGTGTAGATAGAGTTTTAATCATAAATTGTAAACCTAGGTCTTTACATGTGTTTATGGTTGCTTTACATGATAATATTTCACCTGTCCTGTTTATGTAACACTTTAAAAATCAGCAAAAGGGTTATATACATAAAATTTATTATGAAACAAAACGCAAAAAACTATTATATACATAGTTTAGTCCTATTCAGTGTCTACTCGGCGCTTCTTGGCTTGTCTCTTGTATTCATTAAATGAAGCATCTCTTGTCACTGTCCAGCAATAGTCTGCAAGCATTGATGGGCTCCATTTGCCCTGATAGCGTTTCTCCATTCTTGCAATGTCCTGGTGAAATTGCTCGCCGTGCTCGTCGCTCACTGCTCCGCAGTTCGGTGGAAAAAAATCTAGATGAGAGTGCAAAAAAATGTATCTTTAGTGACATGTTGCAACCAAGGCTTTTGTATGCCTTGAGGAGGTTTTCCACCACCAACCTGTAGTTGTCTGCCTTGTTGTTTCCAAGAAAATTTACTGCCATTAACTGGAAGGTTTTCCGTGCCGTCTTTTCCTTGCCACGCAGTGCATGGTCAAATGCATCATCTCAAAGAAGTTCACGAATCTGAGGACCAACAAAGACACCTTCCTTTATCTTAGCTTCACTTAATCTTGGAAATTTTCCACGGAGGTACTTGAAAGCTGCTTGTGTTTTGTCAATGACCTTGACAAAGTTCTCCATCAGACCCAGCTTGATGTGTAAGGGTGGTAACAAAATCTTCCTTGATTCAACAAGTGGTGGATGCTGAACACTTTTCCTCCCAGGCTCCAATGACTGTCGGAGTGGCCAATCTTTCTTGATGTAGTGGGAATCTCTTGCACGACTATCCCATTTGCAGAGAAAACAGCAGTACTTTGTGTATCCAGTCTGCAGACCAAGCAAGAGAGAAACAACCCTCAAATCACCACAAAGCTGCCACTGATGTTTGTCATAGTTTATGCACCTCAAAAGTTGTTTCATGTTGTCATAGGTTTTCTTCATATGAACTGCATGACCAACTGGAATTGATGGCAAAACATTGCCATTATGCAGTAAAACAGCTTTAAGACTCGTCTTCGATGAATCAATGAACAGTCTCCACTCATCTGGATCGTGAACGATGTTGAGGGCTGCCATCACACCATCGATGTTGTTGCAGGCTACAAGATCACCTTCCATGAAGAAGAATGGGACAAGATTCTTTTGACGGTCACGGAACATGGAAACCCTAACATCACCTGCCAGGAGATTCCACTGCTGTAGTCTGGAGCCCAACAGCTCTGCCTTACTCTTGGGTAGTTCCAAATCCCTGACAAGGTCATTCAGTTCACCTTGTGTTATGAGGTATGGTTCAGAGGAGGAGGATGGGAGAAAATGTGGGTCCTGTGACATTCATGGTTCAGGACCAGAAGTTTCATCCTCTTACTCTTCCTCGTCTGACTCAAGTGAGAATGATTCTGGTGCATCAGGAAAGGGCGTATAGCTGATGGAATGTTTGGATAATGCACAGTCCACTTTTTCTTCTTTGACACACCTTTCCCAACTGGAGGCACCATGCAGAAGTAACGATTGCTGGTATGATCTGTTGGCTCTCTCCAAATCATTGGCACTGCAAAAGGCATAGATTTCCTTTTCCTGTTCAACCACTGGCGAAGATTTGTTGCACAAGTGTTGCAGCGTATGTGTGGGGCCCACCTCTTGTCCTGATCTCCAATTTTGCAGCCAAAATAAAGGTGATAGGCTTTCTTAACCATAGTGGTTATACTGCTCTTTTGTGACGCAAAAGTCACTTCACCTCAAACATAGCAGAATTTATCTGCACTGTTCACACAAGTACGAGGCATCTCTGCTCACTTTGGCTAAACAGAAATGTGCCCCTTTGCAAAATCAAACACTGACAAATAAGAGAGCACGACACTGTATGATTTCTAGAGCTGATATAGGGCAATTTGTTCAGCAGAGTGATGTAAGCTTCGTTATGATTGCATCATCCATGACTTCTAGGAATAACATGATGCAATTCATATCATCTATGACGCAATACCTGCTTCAGATTGCATCATTCATTGTTTTGCCTAAAAAGCAAGTACTGTCCAAACCCAGTCATAGATTTATTCATAGATCCAGTCAAAGATGTATTTTAGTCATTTCTGGTTTAAATTGAGATCCCTTCCCTTTATAACTCACTTATCCCCCGCCATTCCCAAGTCAAGGGTCGTATATACTGACCCAATAGCATATCTTGAAAACTAGAGCCAATCAACAATTTTAAGCATCATTTTCGTTCTCAGTGACCCAGAATTAGTAAAGTTTGACTACATTTATTTCAGAAGCATTTTGGCTGTAGAGCAGTGTAATTTGCTCAGTTCAAGCTACTTTAACACATCAGAACCCTCCCCAAATGTGCTCCTCACAGTGCCAGCTCCCAAAGCGCTTTATGCTTTGGATCACCTCATCCATACTGAAATGCAGCCACCTCAGATGGAATACGGATGCTGTTTATAAGAACACACTAACACTGAGTGAATAGTTCAAGAGAAGGGGGGAATACAGTGTCCAACAAAACAGGGAATTGTAGCAGGCAGAGTTTAATTACCCATTTTCTTACAAAAGTGCCACAGGAACTCTTAGGGTATGTCTATATTGCAAAAACAAAAGAAACAAACAAACCCCCATGCTCTGAGTGTCCCTAGCCTCTGTTGGCCAGAAGCTGGGAGTGGACGACATGGGATGGATCATTAGATGGTTGCCTGTTCTGTTCATTCCCTCTGAAGCACCTGGCATTGGCCACTGTTGGAAGACAGGATATTGGGCTAGATGGACCATTGGCCTGACCCAGTGTCAGGGCCGGCTCCAGGCACCAGCTAGGCAAGCAGGTGCTTGGGGTGGTCGCTCTGGAGAGGGGCGGCAGGTCCAGCTATTCGGCGGCAATTCGGCAGACGGTCCCTCACTCCCGCTCAGAGCGAAGGACCTCCCGCCGAATTGCCACCGCAGATCGCGATCACGGCTTTTTTTTTTTTTGGGGGGGGGGGGGGGGCTGCTTGTGGCAGCCAAAACCCTGGAGCCAGCCCTGCCCAGTGTGGCTGTTCTTATGTTATAACCCCAGGGCAGCGAGTTTCGGAATCTGGGTCTACAGATTCAGGGGCTCATAGCAGCAGTGTAGACATTCCTGCTCAAACGGGAGTTCGACCTCTGAGACCCACCCCCACTTCCTGGGATTCAGAGCCCAAGCAGGAACATCTACCCTGCTATTTTTAGCCCTGTGGCAGGGACCCAAGTCTGGAGATCTGGACTCCGAGCAAAACTTGCTGCACTGGGGATTTGGGGAGGGTTTTTTGCAGTGGAGACAGCCTATGGGTGACCAGATGTCCTGATTTTATAGTGAAAGTCCCAATTTTTGGGTCTTTTTTTTTATATAGGCTCCTATTACCCCCCCACCCCCGTCCTGATTTTTCACACTTGCTGTCTGGTCACCCTAGACAGCCTTGATGGGCAAAACATGGCTTTTCCAGCTCATCTCTAAGATGGTGCCTCTAGCTGCACAGCACCCCCTGACACAACGCTAGGGAACTGCTTCTATACTGACAAAGGAAAGGGCGCCACCTGACCGACTGACTGCAGCAGCTCTGTTCTGTACCAATGTCTCCCCTGCAAGCAGCCCCCATAAATGATCCCATTTAGCTTAAAAGCACTGATGTGATCACAACTTGGCTGCAGGCAGATGCCCCTTCCGCTGTGTCTCCAGCGGTTCTCTTTTCTTTTCTCTTCCAATTTTTATAATTGTTTTTCTTTCCTCCCTGCATTTATTTTCAGGACGCAGTTGGCTCTAATCATTACTTAGCAATTTCATTTTCAACCCTGCGGCTCAGAATTTCAGGAGGACAAAAGGGGGAAACACAGCAATTTAACGCTCAGATCAGAAAAGGTCACAGCTCTGGGAAGGGTTAAACTGAAAGATCAGCCAACCATCAGCACCCTCTAAGAAAACTGAAGCCTCTCCAAGACCCTGGAGCACAGACAGAAATCACAGGATAAAGGATCAGGGAGGTAAAGAGAATCCAGTTCAGTTCCACCGCCGCTCTACAAGGCACATGTCCCGGACGGACCCTGCTAGCATGGTTCTGAATTCCCCTGCTGCTAATGCGGCAGTGCCACTTGCGAGCACCATGTCACCCAGTCTCCCCTCTGAATCCCCATGAGGTAAAATCCCCCAGTAAAATCAGACGTCACCCATTCTGCACTGAAGCTGTGAGAGCCACTTCCCCAAACGTAGAAGTCGCAGTAAAAAAAGCCATGACTGGCTCAACCGCTCCTGTTCAGTGTGGTTATGTCAGCTTTGGATAAAAATTCCCCTGCATATCTGGCCCTGCTATTCTTGGGCCTGCCTCCGTGGGAGATTCCGGAGCCGCGGATTCTGTCTGCGCTCATGTTGGAAACTCCTCTCCACTGAAACGCAGCTCTGCTGGATTCAGAGGAGGCAAACTCAACCCCAAGGCACTGCTGCAGAAGGAAGCAGAAATACAGCCGGAGCATGAAGAGGAAATTATCGACCTTTTAACTTGCTGTGCCAAGGCTCAGCGCCAGTTGCTTTCTCTCACCCACCCTGGGAGAACACGACGGGCAGTTCGATCCCAGAGAGAACAGTCCGGTCATAAATCTGTTGCATCCTTGCATTGGGGAGCAATTCACTCTATAGCAGAGCAAACAAATGATCTGCCAGGGAGCTCAGCAACCTAAAATCATTCCTTAAAACTCATTGGAACTGGATTCCCTGCTAGCGAAAGATTGACAGCCCTGGAGGGCAAAGTCCCAAGAACAGGTGCAGCATGGAGACTGGCAGAGCAAGCATCCCCCCGAAACCGTCCCCTGCCTGTATCCCTCACAGTCCTGACCTGTACAGGGGGGCTCGGTCTCCATAGCCCATTCAAGTTCTTGGCCTGTATGAGACAGCTAGGCAGGAGGCCAGTTGTGACCTGGACACCGTAGCTGGCTTTGATATAGAGACAAGACAAATCTCTTGCACGTGGGTGGCAATCAGGTTTAGAGTGGGAAGCTAGTGCCATCCTTAACATGGAGAGGCTGAAGGACAGTGGTCAGCACCTGTGATTGTCCCTAGCTCCTTTGCTGTCTGCTCTCACCAGATGAGACTAAGCCGTTGTGGAGCCAATCGGAACAGGACTTCACCTCACCAAATATCCTCAGAGCCTCTCTAGCGGAGCTGAATGCCAGCATCGATACCAGCTGGCAGGACTGTCAAATCGTATTCTCTGTACTGCACGATGGGCCCGATCCAAGGCCCAGTTAACAGAAAACCCCCACTGATTTCAATGGGCATTGGATAAGGCCCTCTGAGAGCAGAAGGAAGTGTGTGATTCCCATCAACACGGTTAAATTGAACAGAACTAGCTGCTCTTTAAGACTTGAAGCATCCCCCAGGGGCACCCAAATTCAACCCATCTTGCTTTGGGAGCTAAATCCCCCAGCTCTGCACCCCAGCACCATCCCCTTTTTAGGGCCCGCTCACCTATGTGGAAAAACCCTATAGGATCACCAGGTAGCAGACTGGGGCATTTTCCCTGGCAGCAATTTGAAATCCTTGTCAGTTTCACACCCTCACTCGCTCCCCACCCCCACCCCCACCCCCCAAGCAGCTCCCCTAGGAGAGCACTAAAGCAGAAGAGCCCAGACCCAATCGCCCAGTACAGTAATTTGGACATAAAGGAGAGACAGTCACAGGGAGGTGGGGGATGGGGGAGAGAGGATGAGCAAAAACAGCTACCGGTGATAGAACTGGTAGCTGGAGGGAAAACGCCCTTCAAAATACAACCACCAGCAATTATTTTGGAGTCTCTAGGCCCCCATTAGGAAAGGGGATCTGTCAGACCAACCCAAAGAACAAAACCAACAGACACTGTCAAGATGAAAAAAAGGCAGCAGGCAGCATGAGCTAATGGACAGAGCACTGGACTGGAACTCAGGACACCTGGCTCTTATGCCTAGCTCTGCCACTGATTTGCTGTTTGGACACTGGGCAAGTCACTTCCCCTCTCTGTGTCTGTTTACTCACCCGTCCTTTGTTTTGTCTATGTAGACATGATCACTGGGAAAGGGACTATCTCTCACTGTGTGTCTGTACAGCAACTGGCACAACAGAGGCTCAACCATCACTGTAGGATAAATATAATAAATCATTTAAAAACTAACCCTCCCTTTTAATTCTGCACCACAACTCAAGATAATTAAGATGGAATATTTCAGCTTTAACTTTTCACCTTTGGTGTTATTGGTTTACTGCTTGCGGTGGCTTGGAGACAGAATAGGGCCTTGCCAGTTTCACTGCCGGGTTCTCACACATTGGCCCAACACTGACCACTCAAATCTGGCCCAAAGCTTTGATCTTTGTCCTCTGCAGAGGTCGCACCGCAAACACTGCAGAGCTGAGAACCTGACTATAAACAAGGGTGAAACTGATGGCATTGATTGGCTTGCCCAAGGCTGCTCCCTCTCCCTCTCTGTGCCTCAGTTTCCCCACCTGTACAAATACAACTTAGAGAATTTTTCACTTGACCAGAGCTCAAAGAGCCAGGAATACTGACCTCTTTTGCAAAGTGCTTTGAAAGTGGCTGATTAAAAATGCTGCATGAGAACAAGGCATTATTATGTATTGTCCAGTCGCTGGAGAAACGCAAACAAACTGCACAAAGTGCAACATGCACCGAGTTCTAAAAGGGTTTGCCGTTTTAATAGTCTCAAGAGCCTTCAATAACACAGGAAATATGGTTATTTCTATTATTTTTATTAATATTTGGAGAGGCAAGAAGACTTCCTGCCAGGTTAGATTTTACTACTCTCCTCCTCTCCCCCACTTTAAACCAAACTGTTCTAAAGCCAAAACTCAGCGGACAGTGCTCTGTCATGTCTTGGGGCCTGATTCTCCTCCCACTTACACCGCTATAAAGCGGGAACAGCACCACTGAAGTCAGTGAATTGCACGGATGTAACAGAGGAGGACAAGGCCCATGGTGTGAGACCAGCACACCTCTGACACCAGGACGCTCCACAGACCAGTCACTCCAGGTTTTGAGCCCTAAATAGCAGCAGCTGCATCAGGAATTTATAGTGCACGTCCTAGGCCATCCTCTGCCCTTCCCTACACCTTATCAAGGTTCTTATACCACACCCACGGCTGGGATTTGCACATCTCCACCTTCAATTTTATCTCAAACGTTAGCAGCAGCTTTGTTTACATTTCCAGACTTTTCAGAGTTCCCACTGCACAGTCACTATTTATAATCATCTCACATTCATGCAGACAACACAAGCCTCCTTTGGAGTGGTACAGGTGGCTTTAAGCCACCTTTCTGCCATCTTGATTCTGGGCAGCTGTGGGGGCCCAGCTAGCCCCCAGCCTCCCCAAGTTGCCTATGGATTGCATTTCAGCCGAGAATCCCCATAGCACTTACTGCAATGAGCACATCCCCTATGCTGGGGCAGCAGAGAGCTGTTTACATCAGCTCTACGCTGCTCCGATGCTAGGGGATTTCTGCCCTGGCATGCCCTTATATGCCACTGCAGCAGCATGCCAAGGCTGGGGCATGGCCCCGAATCAGCCCCGCCAGACACACATCTGGACAAAATGGAGATCACACTGGGGGGTTGGGAGAAGCAGAAGGAAGAGTTGACTGAATTTAGATCACAGCCCGAGACAGTCATTTGCAACACAGATCTATTTATTCTAGATCCTCGGCTATTCCTAGATGCCCAGGTAGCAGTTGCGGCCAAGAGCACATTTTCCACTTGCACCTAGACATCAAGGTGCAACCTCTTCTCTCCAATGCAGGGACCTGGCCACCATGACCTACATCTATGTCACCTCAAGATTCGATTGCTGCTATGTGCTCTACACGGGCCTGCATGCTGAGGCCACCCTAACACTGTGGCAAGCGCACGATGCCACTGCAGCCGTCTCGAGAGTCGCTACATGTCAGGACCACGTTACCCCAGCGCTCCGGGAGGCGCCCTGCCTGCCACCGGATGTCTATGTGGAACTCAAGGCACTGGCACTAAGCTATGAACCGTCGAACAATTTGGCACCCGTGAGATCTCCTCTCTCCACATGCCATGCTGCTGCGTCTCTCCAGATTGCAACTGACTGAGCTGGAGCGCCCAGCTGGCAGGACATTCCGAGAGTGGATCCTCAATTCACCCCATCCCTCAAGGCTAGCGCTGCCCTTTCTGTAGCATACGCAGCCTCTTCCCCACCTCCCCGATTCTGAGCGACTTTCCCCAGCACAGCGGGACCTCCCTCAGATGGCAGTCGGCTCCATAGGCATTACAATCACAGCCTGGCCAGGCTTACACCTTGAGAACGGTGTGGCTGGTAGAATTTATGGGGCCTCCCCAGCAAGCGGGCTGCCCCGGTGAAACACCGTCAGCGGCTCCTTAAAGCAGCGCACTGTCGCCAGGTGAAGGAATAGAGCCAGGGGGCTGTAAGGCCGCAAGCGTTTGGTCTCCATTCAGTGCTGAGTCTCTGCAGCACGGGGCCCAGCCAGCAGCCTCTCAACAAGTGTCAATTATTTATGAATTTTAAAGATGAGGAAGGGGGAGGAAGGGGGGAAACTTACAAGACCAGAGCAGAAGCAAAGCAGCATCTTTCATTATATAACACCCCCTGCCCAGCCCCTTCTCGCTCATCCTCTCATCTTATCTCATGCGGTTCTTCCAGCCAGATAGGGGGAGGGGAACCAAAAGGTGAAGAGGAGCACAGTGCCTGCTACAAGGGGAAATCCTGCAACAGCAGCCACGGCAGCAATCGCCTTCTCAGTACATCGGCTTGTGTGCTTGGCATTCGGAGGCTATGAATTCTGAGCCCAACCACAAGGGCAGTGAGCGCAGAGGAAGGGGGGTGGAGAACGGGGCCTCCTGATTTCAAACCCAATTATCAACTTTGTTGCACACAAAAGGGAATTTGCTCCAACCACGAACGGTGCAGCCTTTGCCGAATCCACAGCCCCCGTTTCTAGAGACCTCCACTCAAGCTGATCCCCTGATTCCAGGGGAGGACAAAGTGCCAGCTTCTTCCATGTCAGGAGGATGGGGAAAGGTGGCATTGCTTCTCATACAACTTGATTGGAAGCTGTGTAAGATCACTGAAATTAAAGCTAGATGAATCCTGGGGAATTATCTACAATCTACCCCCTTTGGCTGAAACAGGGTTGTACCCTAGAATCTTTTGTCCAGCAATCTGTGCTACCTTTTTAGAGAGTCCACTTCTAAGTGTCCCATATAACAGGAGCTTCCTCCCAGCTCCACTGGGAGAAACAGGCAGTAAAGATCTGTTAGCCAAAAAACCCCCAGGCCAACAAAGAACATGAAGGGCAGCACTGCCAAGGGGTCCTAGGGTGATAAATCCAGTCCTCCAGCACCACCAGTCACTCCCAACTTCTGGGAACAGGGAAAGCGCTGGGATTCTTACTCAGGTGTTGTCCATAGACCCTGTTCAGCAGTGGATAAAACAGGAGAGGGCGCCAAGGAGAAGGGAGTGACACTTACCCAAGCCAGGAGGAGAGAACAGCTGATGCTTTGAATAGTGGAGGTGGAGCTATGCTTACACAGGAACCCATCTATTGTATCGGCCTCTAGCTAATGGGAGTCGATACATTTGATGTTCCCCCTCCCCCAGGCTGCTGGAATGAAGGAGCTCTCTCTCCCCCTTAGGCTACAGCCTCCTGGCACTCTGAATGGAGGGTTATCTGCTGCTCTATCCCTTGGCTGCTGTGAAGGGAGTGCTTTGCTCCTCTAATCATCTTCCAATACCCATTTGTGAGTCCTCTCCCACCACGAATCGCTCCAGTGCCTGCCTCTGCTGCTGCGCACAGGTTTTCCCCAAGAATAAGCAATGTGAAATTGACCCGACTGTCGTTTTCACCACTTCTCACAAGGCCCTGAATAGCAAAACTGACCAGAGTCTTGTCCATTTCAGACTGCCCCTGGGCAAAGCTAGGAGCAGCAGCAGATGCATGAGAGCTGTCTTCCTGAGTCTACAGACAGACAACACCGTATTGTCTCATATTTGGAAGATTCTTCCTAAGAGAGAGAAACTTTTTCTTTGAACGAACGTTTAAATTGCTGTAGGAAGTGATGACTAGGCCCCCGCAATCTAGATAATGCATCCTACTTATCATGGACCATTGGGTTCGTCCACCCTAGAATCAACAAACTTCAGCGTCAGAAATGATTCCTAACAGTCAACGCATATTTCCCCTTTCTTAAAGAGAGACTTAACTCTTAATAAAAATAAAAAACAACCAAGGAATCACAACCTCTCTGAAAGATTTTATCTACCTCTGTTACAGAAACCGCCTACAATTACCATAACTGAAAGATCAGAGTGAAAAATATGTTTTTCCTTGATCTTGTCAATGGATTGGCTGTGTGCATTTAACAGCACTTTGAGTATATAGCCAGTTTCACTGCTTCTCTCCTGTTTAATCAGTTTGGGAGGGCCTTTCACATGCCAACTAGGGTGAGAAGAAACATTTTTAAAAAGTTGTTGTAAAACCACAAAAATCTGCACTCAGGGGCAGGTGGAGGACCTGAAACTATCTGAAAGTTGGTTTTAGGGCCTCCTTGTACTGTTTGGGTGTTTGCACCAGTGTAACATGACAAGTGTGGATGCCCCTACACCTTAATCTAGAAGCACACTGGAATAAACTGCACCTGCATAACCACGTTTTTCACTCTCTCTCTACATTAGGGGTTAGCACCAGTTTAACCGCACAAGCCCAGGGCACATTTCCCTAAGCTTCCCTCCATGTACCACTCTGATTCCTCCACCTCGGATATTTGTAGGTGGTCGTCATGCTCCCAGCTCTTTAGGACTGGTTTACACACAGTTTGCGTGCTAGTTTAAGAACATGGGTTAACCCCTAGTGTGTGCAGTCTTAAGTCAGCATAAGAGCTGAAGTGTCATTGATTTAGCATAAATCCATTAGTAATTTAGTTAAGTGAACGCACAAACAGTAGGGCATAAACCAACCCCGAGGTTTAGAACTTTACAAAAAAAACACAAAGCTACAAAAGCCAGGACACAGAACTGAAACTGCACCTTTAACTCACCCTGCTAGGGCTGGGGATTGCAGCTCATATATGATCTCTAGCTCTGCCAAACGCCATCCTGATCCGCAATACAAGGAGGCAGATCACAGCAGGAGTGGCTCTTTGTTTTGTACAATTAGCCAACCCATCAAGTTCCAAACAGGTTTTTTGTTTAACTTTCCTTTATTCCCAGCGTAATGCTTAACAGTAATCCGGACTCCTGTGTGCTAGGACAGCAAGTGGACCTACCAAAGAGGGAGCACTGTACGCCTGACAGTTGACACAAGTTAGAAAAGCATCCACCGTCTCCACTGTGTAAACTACATTTTTCCAGTGAAGCTTCCTACCTACTATCAGCGGAACTGCACAAGTGTCAGGAACTGTAGAAGCGCTAGTATAGACAAGTATCAGAGGGGTAGCCGTGTTAGTCTGGATCTGTAAAAGGCAACAAAGAGTCCTGTGGCACCTTATAGATTAACAGATGTATTGGCGCATAAGCTTTCGTGGGTGAATACCCACTTCGTCAGACGCACGTTCACCCACAAAAGCTTATGCTCCAATACATTTGTTAGTCTATAAGGTACCACAGGACTTTGTTGCTTAGTATAGACAAGGCAACCGCTGGGGTTTTAGCCACCTACACCTGCTCTGACTAGTTCCTGGCAAAATGCTACTCTAGTTAGATAATGGTGGCCAGCTGCAGCCAGGTCTCTGCTAGTGCTTCCAGTGCTGCTATAGGTTGGTGGAGATGAACCAGTGGGAAACTTTTGAGGGAAGGGCCAGAATAGAGACAGCCTCAGACCATACACAAAGCATTCTTGTGCAATGATTGTCCAGGGAAGCACGCCCCGTGAAATGAATAGGATTCATACGCAGAGTCAAATTCAGCCCTGGGGTAAGCGGGTGCAGCTCTGTCCAAGTCAGACACTGAATTAGCAGCCACGGCAACCGAAGGCCTCTAGTCATCTGTAGAACAGGCAGCAGTGCAAGCTTCCCCTCTACAACCCCACCACCACGCCTTACCATTGCTTCTTTAGGGGCATGATCCGGCTCAGTGCCCCATTTAATCTTTCGCTGTTTGGGGTATGTCAATATAAGCCCCAACTCGCACTCAGGCTCAAGCCCAAACCCCCCTTCTGTCTACAGACATTTCTGTCTGATTCAGGCCTGGGTCCCAGGACCTTGAAGGGGTGGAGGGTTTGAGCTTGAGTCCTGGGGGTGGCTTGGGCTCATACTCCATTGTTTCGCAGTGTGGACGCAGCTCAGGCCCAGTCCCCCCCAGACTCGGGTCCTGAGAATCCGCCAACTCTATCCCACAATCCCAGGGGACAGTGTCCTTTGTCCTTTCTATCCCAAGACTGGCCAATCAACATCCAGGAAACAGAAGCAACCCCCTGCCCCCTGCTGTTCAAGTACAGCCACTGGGTGTTTAACCCAACAAAGGGGGCAGCAGTGAGCGATTCTGCAGCAGAGACACCTGCCCCTTGGAACTGGACTCACACCACCTAGTCCTTTCTCTCTCTTTCAGCTGCTCAACAATTTTACAGATCAAGCTTCTTTTTTTAAAAATTCAGGAAAAAGAACAGCCAATGGCAAAACCAATCTTAATTATATTCAATTAGCCCCTTCAGCACCTTATCCCATTACACACTCGCGAGCTATGAACACTTGCAGAAAGGTTCTATAGCACTCAAAGGCTTTGAACGGGTGGGCTACAGATGTACTATACAACCACAGGCCTCCTGTGATCCCGCAATCGGAGCTACATGGACACACACATGCATCTGAGTGGGGTCCTGCTGACTTCTGTAGGGTCCCTGATTCCTGTCCTGAGTGGGGTTTGCACAGGTGGAAGGATCCACTCACATGGATTCAACTGCAAGATTGGGACCATCGCAAGATGCCTAAGAGACAACAAAGGGATTATTGAATCAAAACAAGTAACCCTGTACTGGGGTCAAAAATCCATACACCAAAGCTCCATCCCAATACAATTTGAATGAATCAAGAGATAAGTCTTCGACATACAGAGTTAATGATGGAAAAAGGAGACAAGAGGAACATGCTGAATCTAAACATTGGTTCCACTGAGTCTGGTATCCTGCCTGCAGCATACATCACGCTTCTGGGGAGCCCCCCTTGAGGTACACAGCTACAAGTGCAACTGTGTATGTGTGTGGAGCAAGGAAAAAGTCCTTCCTGACCTCTGAAGTAACCAGCTTATGCCATGGAGCATGAGATTTGATTCCTGTTCTATTACCAGGCAGAACACTCAATGATAAATGGCCAGACAACTATTCAGACTGGTTTTAATCCCAACCGCACCATTCGGCTTTCTGATCTCCCACTGACAGCCTCAAATTCCATTGGCTGATTACACTGTGCGAGGAAACAGTTCCTTTTATCTATTCTCAATTCATTTGGCCATCGCTCGCAGTGCCCCTTGAACCCATTTTGTAATGTGATATTAAAGTTTTCACCGGTCCCTTCATAACCTTAAATACCTCAATCAAGTCTGCCTTCCACTCACCTCCAATGCAAGTTAAATAACACTAGATATTTTAAGAAATCTCATCATACTTCGAGTCCCATGAAACCTATGCTCAGAGCGTCAACAAAGGCAGCGCTGCTGCGCTCGCCCATCAGGATGACATACAATAATGGCTGCTAGGGGACTACTCTACGATGGGAGTGAGAGTAATAATACAGACCTGCTGCTTGTCCTACAGACAGACCGCTCAGTTTACAGCAATATGACTTGCTTATTGTTGTGGGGGGAGAGGGGGGCGAGGAAAAACCCAAACTCTCTGCATTCAATAGCTTTGTTGGTTTCCACAATGTGGTTCTGAAAGGCTAAGACTGACGAGCGCTGTAGCACTGCTGTCTGTCTACAAGGAAATGCACATTAGGTGACAGCAGCAGCCTACCATTCATATTGAGCCAACATGTATTTCAACAGAGCCAGGAGTTCTAGGGCCCTTGATCCTTGGGCTTAGAGAAACCTCAGTGAATGGAATCAAACCAGCCTAGGGGCCCTGGATCCCCATCCACAGCCCTGAGCACACGAATCTTGGGTTAGAATGAGCTCTGCATAAGCAACCCCATTCTCTGGGCTCCCAGACTCACCATGGTAAGGAAGAAACGGTCAGCATGGGGAGGAGGGAGTCCCCATTGTCTCAGCTGCTGTCATCTCGGGCACTGTCAGAATGGCTGTGAGAACCGAGCATGATTGTTGCCCTGAGCAGCTACAGAAAGGGATGGGCGGCCATGGAAGGGTCAAGGTTTTATCTAGTGAATCTCTCCCTTCCCACCCATGCAGTTAGAAGCCTCCTAGGGCTGCAAAGGAAACTTGCAGTTTGACCCTCCATTTGTTTGGAAGGGAGGAGTAAACCGATAATCCAACCATTCAAATCCACTTCAGCCACAACAGATTTCCAAACCCAAAGTACTGGGGTAACAAACGGATACATCTTATTCATGCCGAAATCACCTATTCAAACACACCCTGGTCTCATTATGGGAAGAAAGGAGATTTTATTTTGGGAAGGAGGGGAAGAGAGCACAGGCCTAGTCCAAATGGGAGAGTGACTGAAGCCCTCCAAAGATCCACACGCAATCTGAAAAGTCATTTCTCTCCCTGCCTCCCCATTCGGCAACCGGTGACAAACTGGGTCTAGGTGCCAAAGCTGGTACTGCCCCAGGCAGTTCACTCCAGGGGGCATAGCCAGGAAATCATCCATCAGTGCCCACACAGGGGTTACAGGCCTCCTGCGAAGTCCCAGATGTCTCTCTCTATGGCTAGGCTGGAGTCAGACGGCAGGACTATAATCCCATCTGAGCATGGAGTGCCCCCTGAGTGACAGAGCTGTTCCCAGGATTATTCAGACCCACCAGAGGAATGGAAGTTGGGGTAAACTATGATCCTGGTGCATCCACCCAAGTGCAGTCTGGGGGGCTGTGGAGCAGCGAGGAGGAGGATGCAGCCTCGGTCCCTACAGTAACCACTCCCATCCCTCCCCAAAGTATGAGAGTGGTGGGGGTCTCGGGTACTCACCTCTCTACAGGCTCCGAGTTGCCTCCGGCTCCGCTTCCCCGTCGGGGAGCCGGCTTCTCAGCGTGGGGCTCAGCCAGCTGCCGGATATTCCATGCGGCGGGGGGGTCCCCGGTCGCTGCTGGGCCGGGGACGGAGGTGAGGGGAAGCGGGAGAGGTACAAAGGGGTGGGGTCGGGGTGGGTGTTCGGATAACAGTGGGGACGGGGGCAAGGGGGATCGGGGAGAGGGGGTGGGGAAGAGGAAACAATGTAGCAGAGGCCGACGGGAGGATTCCAATTTCGAACGCTGCCAGTTTCCTTGGAACGCGGCGAGCGTTCGATCCCGGAACGCTGCAGCTCCCGGGGTTCGGAGCGCGCCGGGAGTACCGCAGAAGGCACGGGAAGGGAGGGGGCTCAGCCCACTACTGGACTGGAGGGAGCGGGGAGGCCCTGTGCGATCCCGGGGGAGGGAGGCGGTGCGGTGGGTGCGGGGCTCGCTCTCTCCCCCACCCCGCTCCCTCTCGGGCACAGTTGGAGGGGAGCTCGCAGGGCCTGGTGAAAGGAAACAGAGCCCGGACCCGGATCCGTCCGCCTCTAGCACCGCGCCTGCGCCGCCGGGGCTCGCCCCGCTCCCAGGCGAAGTGTGGGCAGGGACCGTGCGCCACCTGCTGGTCATCCAGGCGCATTGATTCGGCGGGGCGGGGGAAGGGGACTTACACATGGGACGAGGGAGGGAGAGGCGGGAGATAACTGAGAGGAGGGCAACAGGTTTGAGACGCCTAACTGGTGGTGGATGGGGTGGTCATGTTTTGTCCTGCAGGCTGCGAAAAGCTCGCTCAGTGGCCTGATGCGTGTGCCGGGCATGGTGACATGATGTTAAGTCACCTTTGCACGGGACTTGCAGGACTCCAAATTGACTCTGGATCCGTTTAATATTTCCCCAGGTACATCTGAATCCATCTAGGACCGTCCTAACCTGCCCATCGCTGTGGTATCTAGGCATCTTATACACACATTTCAAACCACATCGGGTCCATCTGAAAGGACTGTATTCTTCGTGGGTGATGCTGGTTCTTGAAGTGTGGTGTTCTCCTTTTGTCTCCAGGTGGGAGATCAGCTATTCTACAGCTGTTGTCAGTGACAGGCGGCTTGCCCAGAGGACATGCCCTAATGGTGGCTCACACTGATCTTTGGTGGTTGGGAATGCCACAGTCTGACTCCAAGGCCTTCATTCTGGACTCCTTCAACTGCAGCACCTCTGCTGACCACAGCTGTCACAGGGGAGCAGTGAGAGATAGGCTCCCCCATAACTTTTTTTGCCTTTGAAGAATAATACCACGTCCTAGAGGCCAATACCAGGAACTGGGGAGGGAGCCAATATAGAGCGCAGAGCGCTGGTATGACGTGCTTTCCTCAGTCTAGTGCGGTCCTGCAAAGCCGACTGTTGTTGTATTTACTGATGCTTCTGCCCAGCCTGGATGGTGACAAAGACATGAATCAGAGTGGCTAGGTCTAAGACTGCAAGGAAGAAGTGCAACCTTTTAGCTAACTGGAAACAGGCATTTCTGGTTACACCTGCTATTTGAGCATGAAGGCTTCTTTATTATTATTATTATTATTGAAGCCACTGGAATGGGAGCCGCATTATGCTAAGTTCTCTCCAAACATAGCATAACAGAGTCCCAGCTCCAAAGAGCTTAATAAACAGACCGGGGAGGGAAGGGAAGGGTACAACATACAAGCAAAATATGTTATGAGTCGAGTAAGGGCACACCAAGATATTATGGTGATTAGCAATCTATGAGTACCTTAGCTACAAGGGATTTGCACAATTCATAGCACAATGGGGCCCTGTTCTTGACTGGGGACTCTAGGTGCTACTGCAACTACAAATAAATAATAGTAGGAGATTATTGTGCACCACCTTGGTAATCAGGTCAATCAGAGGGTAAATACCTACCGCCACATCAGCTGTCATAGCTGCTTCTGTTTCCTCAAAGAACTTCTCCCTTCCTACCAGTATCATTTCTGTTTTCCCTGCACTGAGCCTGAGCCACCTCCGCTTCTCACCCACAAACTTCCCTCACTCAGGCACAGTGATGTCTGAGAACATCACTGTCCGCAGCTGATGCACACACTACAGGGATGGATGTCATCAATGTATGGTTGGCAGGGAAGCCTATTGGCATTTCCATGGCACTTTGCATCTTCAAAGCACTGTACTAGCAGGGACTCATGTGTGATCCCTGGGGTTGCCACATCATGTCATGATATAGTGTCACAATGCATTGCACCAGCCCACAATATATTTCAGGGCACTTTAAAAGGTTTCTAAGCCCAACTTCAAGGTCATGGGACTGCCAACTCAAAATCAGGAGAATCCCCTCAACATCAGGACAGTCCAACCTTGGCTCTCAAGCCCAGAGACCCTCCATAAGAAGCCGCAAAATCAAAAAAGTTACAAACACATTTAATCCAATTCCCAGAGAGTCGTTTGAGTCTGAAAAGAGCAAAGTCTGAAGCCGTCCCATCTCATGCTCTCATAAGCAACATAGGATCAGGCCAGGTCAGCATTTGGGATGTGAAACTCCCAGTGAAAAGCCAAGATGCTGCACAAAGTGGTGCTGGCAATTCAGTCACGGGGGAACTCATCCCTTCGATTCATTACTGAACAAAAGCCCCAGCCTGATGCTAATGGGCATTGTGCTATGAGATGCTTCATGTTTTGATGAGATATAAAACTGAACTTCTGACCCCATGTAATCAGTACGGTCCCACAGAGCCCTTTGTAAAATTAGACCTGTTATCCCTTTTGTCCTGGCCAAGCTGCACCTCAGAGAAGTACATAGTGACATCCTAAATCATCTGTACAGATTCAATGCAGGAAAGTAAAGGGATCTGTTACTTCCTGTCCTATATTGCAATATACTGTTGCCCTATGCTATGGAACATGAAATAACACGTGCATTGTTTGCAGATTGGTTTTTAAATTGCTTTGGACACATGCTGGGTTAAAGGCATTTGTATATGTATAAAATGATTATTATGTGCAGAATTGTTTTACCAATGTGATCAGAAATAAACATGGTGTGGCTGCAACCTGGGAGTTTAGATGAAATGGTTAAAGAAAATAACCTAGATTTGTCATAAGGTCAGATTAATAATGATGAACCAAGCACTGGAATAAATTGACTAGGGAGATTGTGGAATCTCCATCATTGGAGATTTTTAAGAGCAGGTTAGACAAACACCTGTCAGGGATGGTCTAGATCAGGGGTTCTCAACCTTTTTCTTTCTGAGCCCCCCCCCAACATGCTATAAAAACTCCATGGCCCACCTGTGCCATAACTGGTTTTCTGCATAGCCAGTAGATTAGAAGCCAGGGCTGGCATTAGTGGGTAGCAAGCAGGACAACTGCCCAGGCACAATGCCACGGGGTCCCGGCCCCCGCAAAGCTAAGATGCTCAGGCTTTGGCTTCAGCCCCACATGGCAGGGGTTGGGCTTGGGCTTTCTGCCCTGGGCCCCAGCAACACTAACGCCAGCCCTGCTCTCTGGTTTATTTTGGTGGACCCCTGAAACATGCCCTAGAGGCCTCAGATCCTTGCTTGAGAACCGATGGTCTAGATAATACTTAGTCCTGCCATGAGTGCAGGGGACTGGACTAGATGACCTCTTGAGGTCCGTTCCAGTCCTACAATTCTATGATTTTCACTGCGGACCCTTTACACTCTACTTTTGTTTTGTGTTTGTACAGCGCCAAGGACCGGGGGGTCCTGGACCAAGACTAGGGCTCCTACGTGCTACCACAATTCAAATAAATAATAGTAATAATAATACTGGCAGCATAAAGAATCTTAAGTGGAAGTAAATTACAGTGCAATGAGAATCTGGCCTGACTAGCCCAGTCCTGGGCTCAGAAATGAACACACTGTCTTCCAAGGGAGTGACACAGGTTTGTCTCGGGTATATCAGAAGACAGGATTGGGACCACAGTGTCTCAAAGCAGTACAAGAACTCACTGTTTTGGGCCTTACCGTAGACCACTTTCTGGAAGGTCCACAAACAGCTGGCTAGTCACATGATCAGAGAATCATAGACTTTAAAGTCAGAAGGGACCATTATGATCATCTAGTCTGACCTCCTGCACAACGCAGGCCACAGAATCTCACCCACCCACTCCTGTATCAAACCTGTGTCTGAGCCATTGAAGTCCTCAAATCATGGTTTAAAGACTTCAAGATGCAGAGAATCTTCCAGGAAATGACCCATGCCCCACGCTGCAGAGGAAGGTGAAAAACCCCGATGCTGGCTTTGCCTCTTTGTTTCCAGCTGCTGTGATGCAGTACAAGGGGAACATGTACATTAACTACCTTCTTAATGTTACGTGTTCATAGCTGTAGTGGCCACTGGCTGTTATGTAACTATGAGTAGGAAAGGAAGTGGTCTGTGCAACTGGGAGGGGGTTCATCCGATTGGGGATGAGCAGGTGTGTGATCTGTGTGCTAGTGAATGGGAAGGGAGGTGTTCAGTTCGGGTCCACACTATGAAACAATTTGAGGGCTTTTCCCTTCTGCCTGATGCAGAAATTACTGGGTAAGGTTCTCTGGCCTGCATTATGCAGTTCGGGCTAGATGATTGTAATGGTCCCTTCTGCCCTCAGAGTCTCTGAGCTACACAACTGTCTGGAAACAAATTGTTTCTGGACTTCCCCGCATCAACTCAGACCCGCTCAACCGGACTAGCATTTCAGCTAACCTACCTTGGAGTCATTGGAGCTTCTTGCTCCAAGCGAAGTCAGCACCATGGGCTGGGGAAGGGAACGCCTCCTGCCACTCAATAGTGACCTCCCTTGGTCAATGAAGAAGTTGCATTAATGGGCTCTGAGGAAGTTTTATCTGATCCATCACATATAGGAGGATGGAGGCGATGATGATTTGTTTTGTGGGGCTGTTTGACAGTGAAAGGTTCCGACGGCTCCAGACAGGAGGTGGAGACCCTCATCCTATAGCATTTAGTTTCTAGCTATTATTATTACCGTATTAATTATAATTATTTATTATTATTTATTATTAAATCATTAATGTGCATTACAATAGCTCCCGGAGACCCCAGTTAGGATCAAATCACTGTGCTGGGTGCCCTACCAACATGCAATCATACAGTCCCTGCCGCAAAGAGCATTCAGTATAGATAGAGACAAAGTACAAAAGGGTGGTGTAGAATACAAGGGATGACTACAAAGGTAACTATCAGGAACCATTGTTGGTTGCATATGCTATAAGCTAAGGGCCAAATTGTAAAGCCCTGATTCATCCTGCTGAGCAGTTGCTCACTCAAGCAGGCCCATTGAATTCAGAGGATTACTCACATGAGTAAGTGCTCGCCAATGTGAGTGCAGACTTCACAATTTGGAACTAAGTGTTTAACTAGACGCTTCATTGGTTTGATTCTTTTAAATAAGCGAACAAGGGATATTGATGAGTCACTAACAATCCAATCCAAGGCCTGCGCCGGCTCCCATTAAAAACAATGGGAGTCGGATCAGGCCCTTGTTGAATAGGCACACACATTCCAGACTTCCTGGTTGTGGCGTAATAAGGACACATCGAGGAACCAGTCAGTTGACTCTGTTTCCCAAGCTGTATTATCAGGGAGTGGCAAAGGGCAGTAGAAATATCAGCAATCTGCTGCTCATCCCCCAACCAGCAACAGCACACAGCAGCCAAAAGAAGAAGTAAAACCAGTACGAGTCTATATATATGCTTACACACGCACGCGCATATATGGGCAGAACTGTGATTCTATGATTGGGTGATCAGTCAGTCAGGCTTTCGTCAGCGCTAGAGCAAAGAGAAGCTGAAATAACTCCAGCGGAAATGAAAATGACAAGCTTTTGGTTGTTACTCTGAAACCATCAGCTTCCTCTGTGGCAGGTGTTCACTCCTTTCACGGAAGGAAACAGCCAGAAATGCTGTCTCTGCTGTCACTGAACAAAATTTTTATGAATTGTCCACTCCCTGACATGCCCCCCCAAAGGCCCTGTTCTCCCTTTGAACAACCCCTGCATTGTGTGGGTTGTGACAATGGGATTTGGAGGCAGATCCCAAAGCAAAAGCGCACCAAGATAATTTAATAGAGGAGACCATGGGACTTCCACATCTCCAGCGGGGACAGTCTTTCGCAGGACAGTAGGGTGACCAGACAGCAAGTGTGAAAAATCGGGACAGCGGGTGGGGGGTAATAGGAGCCTATATAAGAAAAAGATCCAAAAATCGGGATTGTCCCTATAAAATCGGGACATCTGGTCACCCTACAGGACAGGCACTATAGAACAGCAGGTGCAGTTAAGCACTACAGGGATTGAAAATGGCACTGATCCGAGGTTTAGGGATTGTTGTATTAAATACAGGACCATGGCTCAACAGCAGTCTTGGTCCAAGGCAGGGCTGGATAAAGACATAGGCTCTATAAGCCGGTGTCTAGGGCTCCAGCTCCTGGAATCATGTGATAATCAGAATTTTAGCTTTCATTAAAAATAAGAGGATCTGTCTAGCCATCATGGTCTTGAAGAAAAGCTCGAAAACATGACCTGAGTGTAACTGATGCAGCAGTACCTGCCTGAGTCTGCAGACAGCCTCAAACAATAGCTCTGAGAAGAGTGAGCTGACCTGTGCATCTCAGTAGGCTGTTGCCTCTCATATTAACTGCTGGGGGCCCCACAAACAGCCTGCCATCAGAGGACTCTGTGGCAGGAGCTGAGGAGTGCAGTAGGCCCAGCCCAATCATCTAAGCAGAGACAGCCCAATTGCTAGGGTAAGTACTGGGTCTTTCCTACTCCATCCCCTCTCACCTGGCTGCTACCACACCTGCCTCACTGGGTGGGGAGGTGACTCTTGATTCTTCACAGGGCAGACCCTTCCAACCTTCCACCTCCCAGACTCCTGAGATTTGAAAGAGAAAGCAAAACAGGAGACACTACTGACAAGGATCTTCAGCTTTCTCCTTTCCTCCCTGGGCCTCTCCAGGAACCCAGCGCTTCTCCCCTCCCTTTTGATCTGTACACACCACTCTATGAATTGGGACAGGAGCAATGTGGTGGAACTGACAAGTGTCCAGCTGGATCTTCTCCCCCCTAGCTTCCCTCAAGGAACCAGGCCAGTCCCATCTCAGGAACCAAAAGAGAGCGAGAGAAGAAACCTGTGTGAAAATCACAAAGGAAACAACCCTGCAACAAGATATTCAGTCGTCAAAAGCAGTGCAGTCAGAAACACACCAGTGTCTTCCCTCCCTGAGCTGGCATATGTCACAGACTACCAGCCCAGAGTTGACCTGGCAGTGGCTGCAGGACAGGACAGTGACCCCCACATCGCAACATTTGCAACATGAGTGTGAGAGCATAGCACTGCGTGGGTTGGACTAGATGACCTCCTGAGGTCCCTTCCAACCCTGATATTCTATGATTCTATGATCCCCACCCGCCTGGGGCCTTCCTGCCTCCTCATGCAGGGTGGATCCATTCAAAGCCGGTGATGGAACAAGCCCAAAACATGGACAGGTGCAAATAGGCATTATGGCCCACAGGCATTATAGAGGCCAACGGGGTGGGAACATGGGATAGATGTGACTCCTCACAGGGCCTGCCACATTTGCAAGGAATGCTGGGTGTGCCCAAAATGTGATGGCTGGCCTGGATGCTCTGGTTCCTTTGCAGCTTGTGCTTGATCAGTCACAGTGGTGCAATTGGGAACAGTGCCATTCTAGAGCCCAGATGAGACAGGAAAGGCCATTTGCATTCCAAGTTTTGTTGCTGATCACCTTCAAATGGAATCACAATGGCCCAGGGAAGATAAGCCGAGAAAGTGGGGGCGAGAATCTGAAACTGACGTCGCATTTTGTGGCATTATTGAAGTTTCATGGTCCAGATTCTGAGCTGCTAATTATTATTATCATTACGATTTATTATTTGTATTGTGGTAGAACCTCAGAGCCCCAGTCACGGACCAATACCCCATTGTGCCAGGCAGTGTACAGAACAAACAGACAGTTCCTGCCCCAAAGAACTTACAACCTAAGTATAAGACAAGCAACAGGTGGAGACAGGCAGACAGACGGGGGAGTACAAGAAAACAATGAGACAGTATGATAAGCAGTAGTTTGAGCACATCAGCAGCCTAACCGCTGTCAAGTTTCTTGTAGGCATTGGCGTTATGGCAAAGGAGGGATTTGAAGGAAGACAATGAGAAGGTTATGGGGCTCTCCACCCATGAGTGAAGGGCAGCATGAGAGAAAGTGATAGAGAAAGAGGAGCTGGGGGAGGGATGCCAAGGGAGATGTGACATGATCAAAGTGGCGAGCTAGGGAAATGATCCTTGCAGCAGCATTCTGACTGCTTTTGTCAAGGCCAGAGAACAGGATGTTTCAGGAACTGAGACATGAGATGATAAGTGCATGGACAGGAGTTTTAGCTTTTCGGGTGGAAAGGCCACAAGGCCGTACCTTAGAGATGCTATGCAGAAGAAATCGACAAGATGCAGGCACCTCCTGGTTCTGAGGATCGAGAGAGAGGGCCGAGTCGAAGATGACACCCAGTTTATGGAGGTAAGTGGCAGGCAGGGTGGTGATGTTGTCTACATTAATGATCGAGAAAGGAGGGAGAGGGGAGAAGTTAGGAGGAAAGATTCGGAGCTCTGTTTTGGTTGTGTTTGAACTAAGCTAATGGCTCAACCTCCATGAGAAGTCAGAGAGACAGGCTGAGATTTTAGTTGGGACCGAAGGAGGCAGGTCTGGAGTAGAGAGGTAAATCTGGGAGTTGTCAGCATGGATATGATAGCTGAATGTGTGTTTGCAGATGAGATTACAAGGTGTCGAGGTGCCCAGTGGCTGCTCTAATTTACATTAACTTTGACTCACCCTTTATGGATTATTTCACTTGCCCAGGATAGCTGAAACTTTAAGCCCTGCATGCTCACACCCTGCCTGAGCAAGACCCACCCTCCTTCCTTCCCTTGGGCAGAACCTCATCATGCCCCTACACCGGAAAACAGCATAGAACCCTTAGATTGTCTGTATGCTGACTTGAGAAATCCCCTGCACTGGGGGGGGAATTCCCCAATGGCAGTTATAGGTTTAAAAAGAAGCAGGAATCCTGAAAAGGAACTGGCCAAGAACTATGCTGCAAACATGAATATTTTGCAGCTCATGAGGCCTAGAAACATTTTTTGCAGGCTCAGTAAAAATACTCGCAGGATGTCTGTTGTTCTGAGCACTGGGGGACCAGCAATCAGAAATCAAATCCTTTAAACTCCACCCCTGCATCCTACCCCATCTCTGCACTACTCAGCTCTGTCAACAATGTACAATGAAAAGAACCATCTGGATCATTTTAGGCTTAAGAACTCATTCACCCACATGCACCAGCCATCACCTGACCAGCTAAAGTCTGGGCTTTCCAGGGTGTCTCTGCAGCATCTCTAGCTGGTCATTACATGATTGATAAAGACCTCTGGATAGCCCAGGGGTGCTTAGAAATCAGCTCTTCCTCAGAAGGAAATGGGACAGCAGTGCCACCTGAAGTTAAGCTGAGAATTGCATCTCTGCTCTGGTATCCTGCCTCCAAGGCTGCACCACATTCCAGAAAGAGGGGACAGTGGCTGTGTGTAACAGCCAACCTGCTGTGCCAGGCCAGACTGATCGCTCTCCGGTAGGGAACACTCTCCAGAAAGCCATGGTTCGAGTGTGGGAGGGAAACATAAGCAGGAGAATTCTGCTGCAGTCTGCAGAGGTTTGAGCTAGGGAGTGGAACGCAGGGATCCCAGGAATTGGAGGGCAACTGTCCTCTCTCTTTCTTTTAGAACTGAGGTTGGTAAAATCAGAACCTCAAATTCCAGCCCCCTTCAGATTTCAGGGATGCAGGATTCAGATGCCAGGATCCAAATCTGTCCCTGCAATTTTGGTTCCAAATCCAGAAAGGCCCTATTTTCCCCGTGAAGACAGTGGGATTTTCAAAGGGGCTTAGCACTGGCCGAACTCTGCCAACTGTCTCTGGGGGTTTCACCATTGATTCAGCAGAAGCAGAGTTTGAGAAAACAGGGCCATTGATCTTCAGGAGAACCCAGCGGGAGGGCAGCGAGAGGCTCCCACCTACGCTTCTCCTGGCTTTGTGAAGCTGCTCTCCCAGTCCCTGCCCTGGTTTAAATTTCACATGCCTGTCTCAGAGCTGCCGAGACCCAGCCTTAGCCCACAGATATGGAGGGTTTTGATGGAGCTACTACACCAGTTTACTCCATCTGAGGATTTGGCCCCAGACAACTTTTGGCATTCCTGCCACCTCTGCTGCATCTAGTGCTGCAACTGAAAAAAAACCCACACAGCTCTGCCATCTGCTCCCCCACCCTCCTTCACGCCCCACATGCCCCTGTCTGACATATGAACCAGGCACAAGTTTTGAGGTTTGTTTTTTAAGACCTGCATTGACTCCAAGATTCCTGGGCACCCAATCCTGCTTTGACTGACAGCCATTGACTGCAGCTGGAGCAGGGTTTTGATTTCACAAACAGCACTTTCCCTCAGCATGGACACAAGGTCCCCAGACTCCTGGTTACCTGTCTTATCTATCTCAGTCTTGGGGGCTGCGACTGCATGGGGTCACAAAGACATATTGGGGGGCATGACTTCCTCCCGTTCTTTATGGCTGGATGGGATGGGATAAGGAATTTTATGGAAGGGAAGTCTTGTAACTCTTTTCTGATGTCACCTGAGTCCATGGTATAGAAACAGTTGAGAACCACTGATTCATAATCATCTCTTACTGGTATTTATCCCGTGTCCACATTTCTCTAATCTGGGACAGCGGGTGAGGCTCCTGGTTTAGATTTCTCACTCGTGACATGAGTTTCATTTGTCTCAGGCTACAGTATCCCCTGGCATTCCTTTGGTGGAGGGATATCAAAATCCTTGGGGATGAATGAACTTCCTTGTGACTAGGGAGCTCCTTTGGCCTAATTTCAAAACCAAGCAGATACTGTGGGCATGTAGGTTCGGTTTGATCACAAACTTTATCAGGCTCACATCCTACTTAAGCTAGACAATGAGAAAAGGAGAAGGGAGGAAAAAAACAGAGCAGAGAATGGGCAGAGTGAGAAGCAAATATGGGGAAGGCTGGGGCGGGGTGGGGGTGTGTGTGCAGAAAAGGGCAAGAGAAAAATACCAATGACTCAATCAGTGCAGCACCTCTGGGGCAGGCATCGCTCCTATGCATTGGGTGGCAGAATGTGTCCTGAATAGATAGCACAGGTTACTCCTTAGCTAGCAAAACAAGTTGGTTGGGTTTTTAAATTGAATCATGCTTTAAAGATCCCTGGGTTTAAATTACAGGAGAAGGGTTCATGAACTCAGCACAGCTATGCCAAAGCCAGCAGCACAGGTCAACAAGCACTGCCTCTGTTTGTAAAGTTTGGTTATGACCTTGAAATAGTTTCAGGTGTAAACTCCACATATATCACAATCAGCCTCTGGAAAGGGAGAGACTAGGGCCAGCTTCTGATATACTGATGTAACTGACATCAGAATCTGGCCCATAGAAGCTCAGGGGTCAGATCCTCAATTGGTGTAAATTGGCACCACACCATTGAAGTTTATGGAGCGAGGCTGAGTTGCACATGCTGTCAATCTGGCCCATGGACGGAAGGTCCTTCAGTTGATCTCCCTGCCAGCACAGGATTGTTCTCAATGTTTTGTTCAGACCTATTTTAAATTCCTCCAGAGAGGAAACTTTTCCCACTTCTCTTAGGAGACTGATGCTTAGAGGTGACAGTGAGCTGGCAGCTGGCAGGGCATTCTCCATGAGGCCCCCAGGGGCTCTGGAATTCCCTCCCATCCCTAGTCCAAAAGATTGGTCAAGGGCAGGACCCATTTGATTCAGCTGGCCTTTGCAGAGAGGCAGGGGATCAAGGCTAGGCCATGGAGGTGTTGGTGTTTGATTGGATGCCCCTGGCTGGTGGAAGGAGTGAGCAGATGTTTGCCATCCTGGTCTCCTAGTTTCAAATGATCAGCAAGGTGCTCTGAGCGGAACTTGGGAGTTTTGTATTTGTCCTGACTGGAGACAAAATCAATCATTAGGACAATAATGCACCTCAGTTGCATGGGCCCTCCCCCCTGTGCCCAGACAGGGGTGAAATTCCACCAACTCCAGGGGAGTTTGGCCTGATTTACACCCATGGGAAAGGAGAACCAGGCCCCTCATAGCCCATTCCTCTCCCTAGTGCCATGCCCAATGCCTGTGCTGGGTCTGACTCTCAGTTCCTCAAAGGTCCCTTTACACTGTTCTGGAAAGTGGCGCTAAAGGGGGTGAAAATGTGCTACCATTCCTCCCTCAGTGCTAGTCTCTACTCCCACTCTACATGGCTTTGGTGCCCATTTTAACTGTACATGCCCCATTGGTAGGGTGACCAGAGGGCAAGTGTGAAAATCGGGACAGGGCTGGGGGGTAATAGGTGCCTATATAAGAAAAAAACCCCAAAATTGGGACTGTCCCTATAAAATGGGGACATCTGGTCACTCTACCCGTTGAGGCCCATAACCTCTGGGCAGTTCCCTGTTTGGCTGCAGGCTCATCACCGGTATCCCCGCACCGGGAGAGGATTAAGATGTAGCAAGATCCAGGCACGATTCCGGAGAGCTCCTGAAAATTAAACAAGATCCGGGCTAGGCTGGCAGAAGGATGTTCCAGGGAGAGCTGGCGGGCCTGGGAAAGAAGCTGCGGGCGCTGGGCAGGTCTTGGTGGAGAGGGACGCAGCCTTGGCACCAGGAGAGGGGGCTCTCGGCCAGGACACAAAAGGCGAGGGCGAAGCGGCGAGCGCAGGAGAAGGCAGGGATCCGAGGAGGGCTGAACTCTGTCTTCGGCCGAGGGAGCCAGGCTGCAGGGCGGTCGAGTCAGACGGGCAGATAGACGAGGAGAGAGCGGAGCTGTGACACCCTGCGCAGGGACTGGGAGCCGCGTCTGGGCGCCGGGCTGCCAGGCAGAGGTCCCCGGCCCGGGGGAGCAACGGGAGAAGCCGAGCTGTCCCAGAGCCGCCAGCCCCTTGCGGGGTCCCGCATGGCCCGGCTGTGAGAGGCTGCCCGGGGGAGGGAGTCCAGGGCGATGCTGCGCCTGCTGGAAGCCGAGCTGCTCTTCGCTTCCCTGCTCTCCGGCCCCTTCCCGCCGCTCTCCGGGGATCGGAAGAGGTGAGATGCGGGGCGCTTGGGGCTGCGGGGCGAGGGCCGGCGGGCCGGGCGCAGAGGCAAGCCCAGGGCCGCCGCTGGGGAGCAGACAGCCCCCTGGCTGGGGTGTGTGGAGCGGATCGGGGGCGCAGTGCGGGAACCGCACGCCCCAGCGCAGCCGAGCCTGCTCCTTGCTCTGCCCTGCGAACGCCCCCGCAGTTCTGCGCTCCGGCCCGCCTGGGAAGCTCGAACGGCTCCTTCCCGTAAGGAGCGTGACGGGCCGGGCGCAGCTTCTCGGCCACTAGCCGGCACCTCCCGCCTTGCCCCCGCGCCAGCTCCCGGCACCCCAGCGCGCCCCAGCGCCAGGAGCAGGTCACTGGCGATCCCGACGGGACTCTGCTTACACAGGTCTCTGGTGACTGGCACCTGCCACTTGTCCTCAGAGCCACTGAGCTCCTGGGGCTGAGCCAACACCTGCTATTCCAGTCCTGGGCTCCCCCCAGCTCCGCCAGTGCCCCCCAGTCTTCACCTGCAGCCCCCTGCTATTCCAGTCCTGGGCTTCCCCCCCAGCTCCGCCAGTGCCCCCCAGTCCTCACCTGCAGCCCCCTGCTATTCCAGTCCTGGGCTCCCCCCAGCTCCACCAGTGCCCCCCAGTCTTCACCTGCAGCCCCCTGCTATTCCAGTCCTGGGCTTCCCCCCCCCAGCTCCGCCAGTGCCCCCCAGTCCTCACCTGCAACCCCCCTGCTATTCCAGTCCTGGGCTTCCCCACCCCAGCTCCGCCAGTGCCCCCCAGTCCTCACCTGCAGCCCCCTGCTATTCCAGTCCTGGGCTTCCCCACCCCAGCTCCGCCAGTGCCCCCCAGTCCTCACCTGCAGCCCCCTGCTATTCCAGTCCTGGGCTCCCCCCCCAGCTCCACCAGTGCCCCCCAGTCCTCACCTGCAGCCCCCTGTTATTCCAGTCCTGGGCTTCCTCCCCCCCAGCTCCGCCAGTGCCCCCCAGTCTTCACCTGCAGCCCCCTGCTATTCCAGTCCTGGGCTTCCCCACCCCAGCTCCGCCAGTGCCCCCCAGTCCTCACCTGCAGTCCCCTGCTATTCCAGTCCTGGGCTCACCCCCAGCTCTGCCAGTGCCCCCCAGTCCTCACCTGCAGTCCCCTGCTATTCCAGTCCTGGGCTTCCCCCTCCCCCCAGCTCTGCCAGTGCCCCCCAGTCCTCACCTGCAGCCCCCCTGCTATTCCAGTCCCGGGCTCTCCCCCAGCTCCGCCAGTGCCCCCCAGTCCTCACCTGCAGCCCCCCTGCTATTCCAGTCCTGGGCTCCCCCCCAGCTCTGCCAGTGCCCCCCAGTCCTCACCTGCAGCCCCCTGCTATTCCAGTCCTGGGTCCTATTGCAGCTCTTTCACTGTAGGTCAATCCTTTGTGTGGTTTTGTTTAAAGGTGCATTTAGTGCTGGGCTGACAATAGCCCTGTAGATGACAGTCCTCTGTGGATTTGTCTATAGGGCAGGCACAGCATGGGCCCTGGCAGCAAGAGCTTCCCTACCTCTTGAGTGAGGAGAGAAGAAAGAGTTCAGTCTCCATTGTGCATTCAGTCCCTAGCCTCTCTTCTGGGAGGGCCACCAAGGGGTTGCCAATTAGCGTTAATTGCATTTGGCAGTTGTGCCCTAGGAACTGGACCCATTTTGCATAAGCCACTGAGCAGCCCTCAGCTGGTAAATGACTTTCAGCGCTTGCAACCTGGGCCAGCACTGAACTAATGATCTGGCAGCGAAGGGATCCAGTCCCTGTTACTAATCCCCAGAGCCCCTCTGCAGCTCAGAGCTCCCGAGCCCTTATGCAGCTCAGCCTGGCCCTACAGCATCAGAGTGCAGCACGGACTGACAATTGTGCCAAGGATGAGGTGTGTGGTTGCTTTGTAATGTGGACAAATGGGGGACTGGAATAAACTGAGCTCAGCGGGGCCCCATTGCACTAAGGGCTGTACAGAGGTGTCTGAAGACAGCCCTTACCCCAAAGAGTTTATCATCAAAAGCTACTGCAGCCTCCAGTGTCTGGATTACCACATGCCTTTGCCCATCCCGTGGAGGAAGAACCCCGGGGCCATGTGGTTCTTGTCCCCCTGAAGGCGTGCTTGGAACAGGCTTTGCACACAAACACCTTTACTTACCTCTTCAGCATTTGTAACTGAGGTCAGGGAGCTGAGTTCCAGCCTGGTTTAAGAGGGACTAACTCTAGTGACCCCACTGACACTGCATCTGCTTCCATCAGGTCTGGATCTGACCCCGTGGGAATTCTGAGGGAGGAAGGACTTCAGGTTTGGGCTCTGATTCTCTTCTCACTTACAGGAGGGTAAATCAGGCATAACTCCCTTACAGTCAGTGGGGTTACACCAGTGTCAACCTGGGGATAAGAGCGAGGCCCCAAATCAGGCCCATCTGTTTTGTTAACATGTTCGGTGCTGCAGAACAAGAGAGAGAGAGAGAGAGAGAGATCCCACTCATCTGCAAGACACACAGACAGCCTGTCTGAGCAGAATGATTTATAGCTAAGGACATAAACACCAAAGTATTTGCTAAGGGCCAGATCCTCCCTTGGCGTAAACAGACACGCTCACTCTGTCGACTTCAGTGGATCTATGCCAACATACAGCAGCTGAGGCGCCGACCCTCCATCCCTTGCGGCACGTTTTGTGGAGCCTCCAAGTAAATTGTTTTTCCTGGTGTTGCACAATGGACTAACTGGAAGCAATGACACATCTCCTTATGCCTGTCAAAAAAATATCTGCAAAAGATGTTTCAGACACGCCAGTTGTGTTGATGGGGCCAGTGCTGCCAAACCTCCTACCCGCAGCAGCACAACAACTTCCTCTCCTCCCCATGACACATGAACACTCCGCCTTACCCAGCTCCCAAATCACCGCATGGCGTGAGTCGGTGTGGTTTTCCGGGCCACTCTTAGACCCCCCTCAGGGTTGTTACTGCTGCAGCTGGCTCAGATGTTACCAAGGAGTCCAGCCAGAGGGTTTAACAGTTGCCTGGAGGGGGAACTTAGTGACTTTCATAATGGCAGGACAAAATGGGTTGGATGGAGTTTAGAGAGCGTTTCAAGGAGGTTCCTGTGAGTTGCAGAGGAAGCATCACAGCAATGGAGTGATGCCAGGATGACTTTGACCCAGTGCAGCATTGCCAACTCTCGCAATATTGGAGGTTTTGTTTAAAGCCCTAGTTCCGATGAAAATCTCAGCTTTTGTTTTTAAAAAAGTAAGATTGTAGCCCAGGAAAGTTTGAAAACGTGACTTGAGGGCACCCCCCGCCCCAGGCTGATAAACCAGAAGGCAGATAGAAAGAACCCCATATTTATTACTTTAAAAAAATTCTTATGATATTTAAGCCTCTCATGAATTTTGGGGATGGACTCCTGCTTGTTTAACATTTGGGGCTGGCAACACCACCAGTGCATCTCTCTCTCTCTCTCTCACACACACACACACACACACACACACACACACACACACACCCCTTTGAAACTCATGAGTACTCTTACTCAAAGACAAGTTACCTTTCCCGCCCTGCTCCTAGACACAATCCATATACTGGGGAATCAAAACTCCCCCCTACCCTGGGAGTTAGGTTTTATTAACCAAAAAACTAACAAGATACCATAAAGAACAGCTACCACCTTCTCCCCAGGCTTGGCAGTTCTAATAATAGCAATAATTCACTTTGATTGTTCACTAGCCAGTGTAGCAACATCTTCATGGGCTGCTGATCACTAGCTATAACCAGCATGACGTTAGCTAGAGCTCACTCACTATCAAAGGCAGCATGTGACTAGATCACCAGACAAAGCAGGTACCATACCACCTAGGGCTAGAAGATCACTAAGCACTGAAGGGATGCCGTTAGCTAGGGCTAGAAGACTCTAGCTAGAGCGCTAGAATGTAGCTTCCCAGTCCGAGCAGCATGTTGCTAGCAGATCATGTCAGGTCACTATGGGTAAGGGTAAGATTATGTCACAAAGGTCACAGATTCTGTGTCTTTCAGAGACCTCGGTGACATTTTCCACCAGCCCTGGGGTGGAGGGCCAGAGCTGTCAGCCAGCAGGGACCCTAGAGTTCTGAGCTGCCGTGGGTGGCGGTGGCACCCTGGAGCTCCCAGCCCCCCCAGGCACCGCAGCCCCCACAGCGCTGAACTGCCATGGGCTGTGGGGGGCCTCAGCAACTCCCAGCTGCCCAGGTGGCAGGTGCTGGACCACCCCCACCCTTCTGCAGTGGAGCTTGGGCTCTCATTCCCCCTGCTCCTCCACTCAGGCTTCAGTCCTCCCCCTGTCAGCTCCATTTGTCACAGTTATTTTTAGTAAAAGTCAGGGACAGGTCACAGGCTTCCATTAATTTTTGTTTATTGCTCATGACCTGTCCCTGACTTTTACTAAAAATAACCTTGACAAAACCTTAACCTTAACTATGAGCTAATAGCAAGGTAAAGGCAGGCATGCCACTGGCTAGGAGCCCTTGCCAAGAGCAGCGTATTGTTATGAACTGGGTGAAACCTTATCATGCGTTGGGTTAAAAACTCATTGAGGTTGGTAGGTGTGAACTCATCCTTCTGTTAGCATAACTGTAAACATAAATGCCACCTAAGACAAAGGTGTGCGTGAACCCGCCCAGGCACTTCTGGGCTGAGTATTGCTTGGGGTAGGTTTGTATGGGTGTGCGAGAGATCACACTGATATTGAGGACACACCCAAGAACAGAGGGGAAAAAAACAAGAAAGCCTAGGTCTGGTCTGCACTACAGAGTTAAGTTGATGTAAGCTGCCCTATGATGACCTAACTCTAAGTGTCTACACTACAACGTTGCTCCCGCTGATGTAAGTCGCCCACTACACCCACCTAATCACTCCACCTCCGCAAGAGGCATAGTGCTTAGGTCGATGCAGTTAGGGCACAAAAATTTGACTAGCCTCTCAGTTCTAGGGTTACCATTTGTCCGGATTCCCCCGGACATGTCTGGCTTTTTGAGCTAAAAATAGCATCCGGGGGGGAATTTGTAAATGTCCGGACTTCCCCCCCATGCAGAGCACGCGCGGCTAATAGTGCAGCTGGCCGGATGGTGCCACTTACATGGGGCTCCGACAGCCAGAGAGAGCCCCTCCTCCACCTCCCCTGCAGCAGAAATCACTCCCTCCCTCCCTGCATTCGCAGATCGGCTCCGGCAGTTTGGGAGCTCCTCTCCCCACTGCTGCCCAGCGTGCCGGGACGAGCGGCTCAGGCAGTTCCTGAGCAAGTTCACCGAGACATTAGGCGAAGAAAGGCCAACAACAAGGGGGCCAGGGGATCGGAGAAGGGGCAGGAAGGTTTTGGAGGGGGCAGTCAAGAGACGGGGGGGGGGGGGGGTCGGGAGTTCGGGGGGGGGGCTTTCTGGGGGTGTGGATAAGGGTTTGGGTAGTCAGGGTACAGGTAGGGGGTAGGGTCCTGGTGGGCATTTGGGGGGGGTCTTAGGAGAGGGCAGTTAGGGGACAAGGAACAGGGAAGCTTAGGTAGGGGGTGGGGTTCTGGAGGGCAGTTAGGAGCAGGGGTCCCAGGAGGGGGCAGTCAGGGGACAAGGAGCGGGGGCGGGAGGGTTGAGGTTCTGAGGGGGGAAGTGGGAGGGGGCAGGGGCGGGGCTAGGGCAGGATGGGGCGGGGCTAGGGCAGGACAGGGGCAGGGCTCCTCCCATCCTCTTTTTTGATTGCTGAAATATGGTAACCCTACTCAGGTCACAAGTATCCAAGGGCACTTGCCTGTGATGTGGTCTGTTTGGAGGGACAGTTAATTCTGACAAATACAACCTGTCAGAATTAACTGTCCCTCCAAACAGGGGGCAGGAGTGGGGAGAGGGATTGGAGCAGTCAGGGGACAGGGAGCAGAGGGGTTTAGATGGGTCGGGAGTTTTGGGGGGGGGCTGTCAGGGGGTGGAGAGTGGTTGGATGGGGCGTGGGAGTCCCAGGGGTCTGTCTGGGGATGGGGGTGTGGATAAGGGTTGGGGCAGTCAGAGTACAGGTTGGGGGTAGAGTCCTAGGGGGCCAGTTAGGATGGGGGGAGGGTCTCAGGAGGGGGCAGTCAGGGGGACAAGAGGCAGGGAGGCTTAGGTAGGGGTGGAGTCCTGGGGGGCAGTTAGGGGCAGGGGGTCCCAGGAGGGGGCAGTCAGGGGACAAGGAGCAGGGGGAGGGTTGGGGGTTCTGAGGGGGAAGGGGGGAGGGGAAGGGGCGGGGCTAGGGCAGGGCGGGGTCTCCTTCCGTCCTCTTTTTTGCTTGCTGAAATATGGTAACCCTACTCAGGTCACAAGTTTCCAAGGGCACTTGCTTGTGACGTGGTCTGTTTGGAGGGACAGTTAATTCTGACAAATACAACCTTAAGGCCCTCATGTCACTCCAGACCCGAGACCAGTGAGCAAAAGCCACCAAACCATGTCTACTGACTGGTGCTTATGACGCTCAGTTGGGACAGGCTGAGGTGGCTTTAGGAACCAAGGCAGCCTGCGATCCAGTCTGGAAGGAACAAACTAGACTTAAACTCCTCCTTCATCTTTCCTGCAGCGAATCTTGTCCCGAGAATAAAATCCTGACCGTGGAATATTCCTGCACAGGAGCAGGCGGGACACCGGCCACATGCTTACGGTAAGTCATGTGCCCATCTGGAAACTCAGGACGGGAAAGGGGAGGCATATGTAGCACCCCAAGGATTTCGAAATTGGGGGGCATCTAGAAGGCTTTGTCTTTCCTATAATGAGGATAAACAAACAGGTCACAGCTCTCAGCATAGAACGACTGTGACAGAGTGTAATCTAATGTTAAATCCGGGGAAACAGGAGCCAGGATGCTTGGTTTCTATTTCTGGTTCTTCCACTCTCGCACCAAGGGCAAGTCCCTTCTGCTCTCTGTGCCTCGGTTCCCATAGCTGTACAATGGGGATAATAACTGCACCACAAGGGGTCTGATCCTGCATAGTCACAACGCCCAGGCAGTGCCCCAGCTGGTGTAAATCAGCGTTGCTCAAGGACTCCAGTAGAGCTATGCTGAGGGTCCAGCCCACTGACTGTGGAGAGTGTGAATGTGTGAGGAATGCAGGATCAGGGACTTAATGAGGGCGTTCCGGGGCTTAATGAGTTAATATTTGTAAAGTGCTTTGAGACTCTCAGATAAAACACTCACAGTATTATTGTTATTACCCAGAGCTTCTCCAGTGAAACCCTCCTGGGCATGAGTCTCTCTCTTCCCCAGTCAGGGCTTTGTGCACTGAGGTGCCGTGTGTGATCTATAGCCCTATTGAGATCACTAATCCTGTACCAGAAACAGGAGGTCTGAAGTGTCCAAACCCAAACCATGTGTTTCTCCGAGGCAGCTCAGCTGAGCACCAGATGTGGCCAGCTTCCCTCGGACCGGCGTCATCTCCAGTTGAAAACGGTCTGAGGAGAGCAGTGCTTGGCAGCCTCCAGTCATTGCAAAGGCATTTTTTAAGGCAGACACTCCAGCATTTTTTCTGCATCGCCAAGGGAATTCTTGAGCCTTTGGAGACTGGAGAAATAGAGCAGTGTGGAGTGTTGGGAGAGAGCTGAATACGCCCAGCCACTCGCTGAAAGAGAGATTGCAGACGCACATGGCAACTCTGTGCCCATTGCACTGAATCCTTGGGTCTCTCTTTGGCTATGTCCACACTTACGGTGGCGTGTTGAGTACCAACGTGCTGCAGTGAAAGGCAGGCTGCATCCCACTTGTCACTGCAGTGTGTGACTACACGTCACAGTGAAAGGCTCTGGAAGGGGTGGGAGGCAGCAGGACATTGCACTGCTACAAACAGCAGTGTAGACGGGAGTCACTGCTTGGGTGGGCAGAGAGCCATGTAGGGTATGTACCCTGGGGGATTCAGGCGTGTAGGGCACTCCACCCCCCTAAGTCATGCCACACCATCTACATGCTATAGACACCCATGGGTGTGCAGTGTCCGTACTCTACACGCCACCCTAGACGTACCTTTTAATCCAGCAGATTTGTAGTCACGCCGCCCCTGCAATACGCTAGGTGCTGTCCCCCACACACACATATAGAGAGTATATTCAAAGGCATCTGAGTGGTTTAGGAGCCTACGTCCCATTTCAAAAGTGACTTAGTGCCAGATTTTAAAAGGTATTTAGGTGTCTAACTCCCACTGAAATCAATGAGAGTTAAGAGCTTAAATACCCTTGAGGACCTGGGCTTTAGTACTTTGAGTTTTAATGAAAGTTAGCGACACTCTGGGCTTGTCTACGCCGCAGTAAGCGGCTCAGTATAGACACAATCTACACTGATGGGAGGGGTACTGCCACCGGCATAGGTAATCCACCTCCGTGGTTGCCAGGTCGATGGAAGAATTCTTCCATTGACCCTAATGCTGCCTGCACCGGAGGTTAGGTTCTCTTAACTACGCTGCTGTGGATTTTTCACACCCCCGACTGATTTTGTTAGTTCAACCTAATTTTCTGGTGTAGACCAGGCCTTAGGCTATAGCTACACTGGCGCTTTACAGCGCTGCAACTTTCTCGCTCAGGGGGTGAAAAAACACCCCCCTGAGCGCAGCAAGTTACAGCGCTGTAAAGTGCCAGTGTAAACAGTCCCCCAGCGCTGGGAGCCGTGCTCCAAGCGCTGTAAACTAATCCCCTCGGGGAGGTGGAGTACCTGCAGAGCTGGAAGAGCGCCGCGACCACACTCGCACTTCAAGGTGCTGCCGCGGGAGCGCTCTGGAGTTTTGAGTGTAGCCAAGCCCTTAGGCTCTTAAATCACATGTGTAAATGGGACTTGGCCACTAGGTCACGCAGAGCTGGCCGACACTGGGAACGGACATCAGCACAGCTACATCTCTCAGGGGTGTAAAAAGCCACAATGCTGAGAGACGTAGTTAAGCTGATGTAACCACTGGTGCAGACAGTGCTGGGTCAATGGAAGTTGACCTAGCTACTGCCTCTCGTGGGGTGTGTGAATTAAGCAGCGGTTCTCAAACTGTGGGTCGGGACCCCAAAGTGGGTCACGGCCCCCATTTTAATGGGGTCACCAGGGCTGGTGTTTAGACTTGCTGGGGCCCGGGGCTAAAGCCCGAGCCCTGCTGCCTGGGGCCAAAGCTGAAGCAAAGGCTTCAGCCCTGCGGAGTGGGGCTCGGTCTTTGGCTTCAGCCCCGGGCAGCAGGGCTCAGGTTACAGGCCCCCCACCAGGGCTGCAGCCCTTGGGCTTGGGCTTTGGACCCCCTACCCAGGGTGGCGGGGCTCCAGTGGGCTCAGGCTTGAGTCCCCCTTCCTGGGGTCATGGAGTCATTTTTGTTGTCATAAGGGGGTCGCAGTGCAATGAAGTTTGAGAATCCCTGAACTCCAGGGACAGGAGAACCCCTCCCGTCGCTGCAGTGAGTGTCTACATGGAAACATGACTGGGGCAACGCAGCCAGGAAGATGTTACCCCCCGCTTTAGTTAAACTGCAAGTTATTGGGCTCAGTGTAGGAATCACTAGGTCAATTGCTATACTCTGTGCCGTGTAGGTCAGAGAACATATCCAAACAGTCCCTTCCAGCCTTACAAAAAATTGTATAAAGCTGTATCCGAGGCTGCGTTAGGGAAGGGGATAGCAGATACAGTCAAAATAGTTAGATTTCAGATCAATAAATGAAATCAATAACTACCATCCCCAAGTAGCCCTGTGCCAACATCGGTAATGTTATCCAGAGGAAGAAGCAGCATGTTTGGGACACCCCACAATGATGGGTGGGGCAAAGGAGAGGGGGAGGAGTCAAAGAGGACCCCAAGGCCTGAATGTCAGAAGGGTTGGGGGTGTGATCAGTAAGGATAGAGGAAGCGGGAAAGGTTAGGGAGGGAAGATGGGGCGATCAGTTCAGTCTCAGCAAGAGGGCGAGATGCGGATTGGATGGAGAGAGGCAGGTCAGGAGAGGGGAGGTAGAGTTATGAGTCACTGGCATAAAGACAGTGGCTGAAGCCATGTGAGTGGTTGAGATCCCCCAGAGGCAACGGGTAAAGAGAGAAGAGGAGGACAGATCCTTGTGGGACACCCAGGCTGAGGGAGGAGAAGACCCCACTCCGTGAGCCACTGAAGGAGTGTGAGGTAAGAGGAGAGGAGAGAAGCACAAACACTGAGTGATTATGTGCAGAGGTTCAGATGCCTGTTGTGACTAACTAGCCCCCTTGCAGGAGGAGTGGCTGAGAAGTTACTATTGCAAAGCACAAGGGTGGAACTGGAGTGGGATAGAGTCGCCTCTCCCAATCCAGTGTTCTGATCTGGGCGGGCAGCCCCCGGAATGGACAATGTCTTGCTACCTAGTCTGTTGGGCAGACCCCTGAGGTTTCTGCATGCTGTCACCAGGACTGGAGCGGAAATTGGAAGCAAGCAACCCCCCCCCCCCCCCCTTCCCTGTCACTGACTGGATGAACCTTTGCCCAAGTTGCCTGCTGAGTCAGCGATGATTACAGGGCTGGCTGGGAGCAGGGCCAAATACCTTGCAGGGCCCTGCCGAGCCGAGCTTCCCCTGAACTCTTTCATTACTGCAGCAGCTGGGCTCCAGCATTTTAATTAGTGAAATTGTGCAGAGACACAGAGGGGGAGCGAGGGTGGGGGGGTTATTCCAGTGGGCATTTGCTGCTTCTCTCAGCACCGGCTTCAGAGTCACAGGCAGGGCTGGGCTTGGCTGGGGCTCCCCCCGAACGCTGATTCGGGGCATGCTGAATCAGCATAGCCCCCCCCCCCCCCCCAGTTGACATGCATCACATATTCTCGCAGTCCCCTCTTCAGCTCCAGCTTGAAGGCTGGCCTCAGCACCCTTGATGCTGCAATCTGGAAGAGCTGCTGGGCCAGGTCCTTGGCACCAGCCCTGCAGTACCCGGCGTAGCTGGGAGCAAGCAGCTGGAGCAGGATTTTTCTGCCAGTCCAGTCCCCAACTCAAGACAGCCTCACAGTTGGTTAGGGTTACCATACGTCCGGTTTTTCCCGGACATGTCCGGCTTTCCGGCAATCAAACCCCCGTCCGGGGGGAATTGCCAAAAAGCCGAACATGTCCGGGAAAATGCCGGCCGGGCACTTCCCCTCCCGCGGCTGCTCTGCTCCTCCCCTGACTCTTCGGCTCTGTTTAAGAGCCGAGCTGCCCGAGCGCTATGGGCTTCAGGCAGCCCCCTTGCCTCCGGACCCCAGCTGCCGGACGGGCACTTCCCCTCCTGGGCTCCGGCGGCGCAGGGTCCGGAGGCATGGGGGCTGCCCGAAGCCGGTAGCGCTCGGGCAGCTCAGCTCTTAAACAGAGCAGAAGAGTCGGGAGGAGCAGAGCCGCCGCGGCCGGAGGCTCTGCTCCTCCCCGACTCTTTGGCTCTGTTTAAGAGCCAAGCGCTACGGGCTTTAGGCAGCTCCCATGCCTCCGGACCCTGTGCCGCCGGAGCCTGGGAGGGGAAGTGCCCGTCCGGCAGCTGGGGTCCGGAGGCATAGGGGCTGCCCGAAGCCCAAGCGCTACTGGCTTCACGGTTTGCCAGGCAGCCTCCAGACCCTGCACCCCCGGCTGGGCGCTTCCCCTCCCGGGCTCCAGCTGTGCTGGGGAAGCGCCGGCCGGGAGCGCAGGGTCTGGGGGTTGCCCGGCAAACTGTGAAGCCGGTAGCGCTCGGGCAGCCCTTTTCACGTGGCTGGAAGTGGGAGGGAGGAGGGGCGGAGTTAGGGCGGGGTTGGGGCGGGGAAGGGGCAGAGTTGGGGCGGGGCCGGGGGTGGGAAATGGGCAGGGCCAAGGCCCTGTGGAGGGTCCTCTTTTTTTATTTGTTAAATATGGTAACCCTACAGTTGGTCCAAGGTGAGCTCAGGCAGTGACTGCATTGCTGGTGCACAGCAGCTCAGGCCTTGGTCCCAGGGCCGGCTCTAGGCACAGCAAAGCAAGCAGGTGCTTGGGGCAGCAAATTTGCAGGGGCACAAGAATCCAGCATGGGAGCTGAGAACCAACAGGGGGCCCTGGGAGCTGTAGTTCCTTGGTTAGCTACCTGCCTATAGAGCCAGCCCTGGAGCAGGGAAAGAACTACATTTCCCAGCATTCCCTCGGCCGCAATTAACAAGAAAGGGAGTGGAAAGGAGTGTAGAACTGAAACCTCACGCTACAGCTTGCTGTAAATGGTAGGAACAGAGCCAGCTCTAGGTTTTTTGCCGCCCCCGCACCTCAGCCCTGGGATCCCCCCACATCCCTGTGTTGCCCCAGCCCTGGACTCTCCCCCGCCCACACCCCCTGCTGCCCTAGCCCTGGGTTCTCCCCCCACCTGCATCTCCTGCCATCCCAGCCCTTGCCCCCTCCTGCCATCCCAGCCCTGGGCTCTTCTCCCCCCCCTCGCACTCCCTGCTGCCCCTGCTCTGGCCCCCACCTGCACCTCCTGCTGCCCCGGCCTGGGCTCTTCCCCAAAGAAAGAATTGGGTGGACTAAATGGACATTGCACTTCTGTATCTGAAGCCTAGCAAGGCAGGTACATGGATCCCACTAGAATTTAAAATGAAAAGTAAGGGAGGGTAGGCTCTACTAGACTGGGCAGCTTTAGATACAGTACCAGGCACGTAGGAGGATTTACACTTCTGAGCCATGGAAGCAGAAATTGACTTTTCTTTTCCAGATTTAGCTAATATTCAGAAAGGGAATCCAGCACCTGCCTTCCAGATTTGAACACCCTCAAAATTCAGGAGTGCTCAAGCTCAGTTTGGGCGGCTGTTACTTCATTTCTCCCAAATCAAATATACTGATCCACTGTAACTTGCTGTAGAAAAAGTAGAATAAATTGAGCAAGAAATGCTTCCCAGTGGTTATTAGGACTGGAATTGCTATTTTCAACAGCCATTGCCTTTTTTTTATTATTATTATTAAGTTTTAGTTTTAGTTTTTTAAAAGGAAGACAGTGATATTGCATTGGCAAATTCCCCATAGAAACAAAGAATGGAACAAAAGAATAATAAAGGCACCTCAACTTTTCCTCATTTATGTAGGACAGTCTTATAATATGCATCCAGATATCCTCCAATCACACAAGCTGAAAATTGTTCTGCTTTACTGCAGTTCTGTAACCATATGGGAACCAATCCTGTCTGTGTTCTGTGCACATCGAAAATTCCTGCTGAATGACCCACCCTGGGAGCGAGTTACCAGTGACCCAGGGCTGGGGCCGCAGGAGGGTGCAGTGGGGGGGGGGAGAGGTGGGCAGCCAAAATTTTTTTTGCTTGCGGCAGCAAAAAAACCTAGAGCCGGCCCTGCTCGGTCCTTCTACCCAGGAGCGCCGCCAGCTTTTCTGCCACCCTAGGCGGCGGAAGGTCCTGCCCCGAAATGCCGCCCCCCACAGAGGCGGCGGAAGGTCCCGCCGCCAAAATACCGCCGCGGTTGCCGCCCCCCAAATTGTAGTGCCCTAGGCGACCGCCTAGGTCGCCTAATGGGTTGCTCCAGCCCTACTTCTACCCCAGCCACACCCCTGTGCTGGGGTGGCAGGAGGGGGTAGCATAGAGCTGGCTATACTGGCTCTTGTCCACACAGCGATTTCCCCTGTGCCAGGAAAATCTCCAGGTAATTGGCGAAACAGGCCTGGAGGCTGCTTTGTGCCACCAGACTGGTGCCAAGCTGGCTCAGTGGGGACCAAGATCTGGTCTTCATCTAGGGCCTGATCCTGAGAAAAGCTAAGCATCCACATCTCCCATTGGCACGTCTCCAGGTCAGACCCTTTCTTCTTAGCCTCCCAACTTTGCTCCACCAATAGCTCCCAGCCCTGCTTTAGAAAGACTATTCCTCTCCTGGAGCCAGAGGGCACTTCAGCCTCCATGTTCAAGCCAGCTCTGAGTGATGGGAGGCCTTGGTCCAGAGGGTTTAGCCAGGAGTCTCTTCACAGCTGGATTGTGCACATAGATGAGAAGGGGGTCAGGTGAAGGGTGAGCTCCGCTGGCTCTAGCTGCTCCCTAACACTATCCCCAAAAGAAAGGCCTTGAGCATCCTCCCCTTCAGTTCAGGCAAAAAGTGGGGCGGGGATTGGAATCTAGCCCAAATGCAGCCAACGTCCCTTCTCGATCCCATAGCACGTCCATATGCATTACCCACCGATGCAGTAGAGCAGGGGTGGGCAAACTTTTTGGCCCGAGGGCCACATCGGGTTTCGGAAATTATATGGAGGGCCGGTTAGGGGAGCCTGTGACTCCACAAACAGCCAGACGTGGCCCAGCCCTGGCCCTGCCCCCATCCGCCCCCCCCCACTTCTTGCCTCCTGATGTCCCCCCAGACTCCTGCCCCATCCAACCCCCCCGTTCCCTGACAGCCCCCCCGGGACCCCTGCCCCATCCACCCTCTCCCTGTTCCCTGTCCCCTGACAGCCCCCTGCCCCCCATCCAACCCCCCCTCTCCTTCCTGACTGCCCACCTGGAACCCGTGCCCCAACCACCCCCCCAAACTCCCCTGCCCTCTATCCAACCCCCCCCCCCCTGCTCCGTGCCCCCTTACTGTGCTGCCTGGAGCACTGGTGACTGGTGGAGCTACATCTGTGGCACCCAGCTGGAGCCAGCTACGCCACCGCACAGCACAGAGCACCAGGTCAGGCCCCGGCTCTGCAGCTGCACTGCCCAGGAGCTTGCAGTCCCGCCACCCAGAGCATTGTGCCGGCGGCACAGTGAGCTGAGGCTGTGGGGAAGGGGGAACAGCGGGGGCGAGCCTCCCAAGCCAGGAGCTCAGGGGCCGGGCAGGAGGGTCCTGTGGGCCGGATGTGGCCCACGGGCTGTAGTTTGCCCACCTCTGCTCTAGAGTTTCCATAGTCATGGTGGTCTCTGTGCCCAGCTGGAACAACTTCTTCGCTCCTCCTGGCAGAGTCAGCTGACCCCAGCCCAGATCTCAGTACAGCACCCAAAGGAGGAGGAGGAGGGGTAGGGAGGTTGTGGCAGAGGGCAACTTAGCTAGGCAGCACCGTGCAGCCTCAGCAGCAGAACAGCCTTACTGAGATCGGACCTTGCCGCGCGATTACAGAATGGGTGGAGGAGGGGAATGCAATGGATCTCCCCTCCCTAGTTTGGTGTGACGCAGTGTGATGATATCCTAGGCAAGATTGTCCCAAGCAAGACAGTGAGAACTTCCAGAGTCATCACTGGGGTAGTCACAGTGTGAGCGTCGTGTGATGCTTTCATCCCAGAGGACAATGTTTGAAAAGGAGCCATCCCAATTCTAGGCGGAAAGTATAGCTCCAGCGAGGGGGAAGTACCGAATGACCGAGTCCAAAGGCAGAAAGTTATGGTTGGCTGGTGATCTGGGCTGGCCTGCACTAGCAAATTAGCTTGGTCCAGCTCCATCACTCAGGGGTGGGAAAATCCCTAAGTCCCCGCGTAGACAGCATTAGGTTGACGGAAGAATTCTTCTTCCATCAGCCTAGCTACTGCCTCTTAGGGGGCGTCTACACTGAAGTGCTACAGTGGTGCTGCTGGAGCTGTAGCGTTTCAAGTGTAGATACACCCTAGGTGTGGAGCAAAGGGTGAGCTCTGGCACACATTCGTGCTGGGTGCTGTTTCATTTAGCCTTCCAATGACCAACCTGGAGAGGGCAACACGCTCTATTTGCAGCTGATTCTGAATTGGGGGCCGGGGGTAAACAGTGAAGGCCAAATTCCGTTCTCAGTGTGGATCCACGATGCTGGGGGTGCAGAAGGAAGGAGTTGAGAAGGCCACTCAAAGCCCAGCTTTATGGACCTCTCTGCTTGGTAGCACACAGATGGGATCTGGAGAGAGGTCTGCTCCAGTCCTCCCTCCCACACCAGCCCGGAGGGGGCACCATGGCTGCAGCACCCATTCTTGAGGGGAGGCTCCATATTCCCCTCGCTCGGGGTGCTGGGCAGTAGATTTACACTGGAGCATTCCCAGTGATGTCAATCAAGTTGCCCCCCAGTGTGACAGCAAAATTCTTTTGCCTGGCAGAGAATGCAGAAGAATGATCCTGTAGTTAAGACACTAGATTTGGACTGAGGGTTCCTAGCTCTGCCACAAGACTCCCTGTGTGACTCTGGTTCCGTCACTTAGCCTCACTGTGCCTCAGTTTCCCCACCTATAAAGTGAGGCTAATCATGCTGCCCTATCTTTGAAGTGTACTGTGAGGCTAACGGCGCAAACGTTCAGGAGGTGCCTAGAGATTTGGGGGATGAGGGCTGTATCCTAGACAGACAGGCAAGCAGATCAGGAGCTCACACAATGCTATCTGCCTAAATGAGACCACACTGTAATAGGGGGGTGGGGTTTAGAGAGCGGAAAGGCTGTGGAAGGCCAGGGTGTATCAACAGATAAACGCTGGGTGAAGCGCCCCTCTCTGGCCTGCACAGCTGCTCTCAGGAACTTGGCCTCTGTGTGAAGAACAGAACGCCGGAGTCCAGGTCTGCCGAGAGGAGAATCTTTGGGCAGGAACTCGGGGGAGCGACTAGGCCAGTGAGGAGAGACGTTCAGGGCCCAGGCTGTGGAGGCACAAAGGGTTAAAGCCATGTGTAGGCACTAGTGCCAGACCTCGAGGTGCATTGTGAGGCTGGGGGATGGGGGGACTGGAAGGTCATTTTAATTAAAGTGTCTCCACAGAGGGTTTGAGAAAACAAACCACAGACTCCTCCCTGCCCCCGACTCTGTGGGAACACGGCTTTTGCTTTTAATTGAATTATGCCACAGACATCTCCACTCTGCTGGGCTGGACCCTGCCTGGAGTGACACACCACAGCTCGGCAGTAGCAGCCCAGGCAGGGCAAGGACCCAGCTCAGCAGGAGGCACAGAGAACTTAAAGCCAGAGCAGGGGGCAGGGCAGGGGGTTGGTATTGGGCAGTGGATTGTTTCATCTACAGGCTGCTAGCACTAATCCAGACCGGGCTGATAAATAACAGTGGGACTGGTCCAGAGGTCCCCAGCCAGCAGTCTCATTTTGACCCTTTCACCTGCACTCTGGTTTTCATTCCGTGTTCCCCAGGAATGAGTTGATTTCTGAAATCTGTGGCCACGCCCTTCCCCCAGTGGGCTCTGCACATCTGCCCAGAATTCAGAGCGGCTGGCAATGCCGCCACCACCAGCATACCCCTCACCCGGACTGAGCCTGCGCAGCCCAGCAGCTAGGGTAGTGTCACTGACACGGATGCTGGATCACTGCCTCCCCAGAGATGGTCTGGCTATTTCCTGCCCCTTTCCGCATTCTGCTAGATGGGCACACGAACACACAGCTCCCGAGGGGCTGCCGGCATCGCCTCCGCCCTACCAGGCTCTCGCCCGCCCCATGGTACACCAGGGGTGGGAGAGCGGGGTGCTAAGGGGCTGCGTGTATAAGAACAGGATCTCCTGCCTCTTCAGCTGGGTCCCCTCTCCAATGCAGTGCAGGATGAATCTCAGCAACATTTGCCAAGTGTCTCCCCCCAAGGACTCGGCCCTGAAGCTGCAACCCCTGCCCCACTAGCTGCTTTGCCGAGCTCTCTGCCGCTGACCCATCAGCCAGCCGTCCCTCCCCCCATTCCATCACCCTGCACAAGAGGGAAACTGTTGCCCCCAGCCCACTCCCCCTGATGGCAAGAAGGACTAGACTTGCCCCTTCCCCTGTTGACTAGTAGGGTAGGTGCGGCCAATTCAGCAAACAGACCAAGCATCAGATCCACAAGAAATCAATGGACAGTGTCCCAGGAAGGTCCTCAAAAGGCAGTGTGGTTCTCAGCCACGGGTACACTCACCCCTGGGGGTACACAGAGGTCATCCAGGGGGTACATCTAGAGATTTGCCTAGCTTTACAACAGGCCATAGAAAAAGCACTAGTGAAGTCAGTGCAAACTAAAATATCATACAGACAATGACTTGTTTATACTGCTCTAGATACTATACACTGAAATGTAAGTACAGTATTTATATTCCAACCAATTTTATAATTATATGGTAAAAATGAGAACAGAAGCCATTTTTCAGTGATAATGTGCTGTGAGACTTGTATTTTTATGTCTGATTTTGTAAGCAAGTGGTTTTTAAGTGAGGTGAAACTTGGGGGTACGCAAGACAAATCAGACTCCTGAAAGGGGAACAGTAATCTGGAAAGGCTGAGAGCCATTGCTCAAAGGCATTTCAGCTCCTAACTTCCAATGGCACCTAAATACCTTTGAGGCCCAAGTGACTAGAGAGCAGTGCCTGTTGGGCCTTGTGACGGGGCACGCCCTGCTCCTGTTCTCTTTGCTCCGCACACGCACAGACCTTCTCTTGTGTAGATACCACGGTGCAGCTTACGCGCAGTGTTTCACCTCATCACCTTCTCCAACACGTGCAGGCACAGGATTTACAATGGCCTCTGGTTTTACTAGCCCTCCTCCAAAGGTGGGGGGCAAAGAGGTGACTCCACCAGAGAACTCCCTTTTGTCAGGCCCGGCTTGGCTCAGCTCACTGACATCACCCTCCATGTACTTCCTTCCCCTGCGCTTTTATCCAGTTTCCTTATTAATGAGCTAATTAGCTCATTAGCTACTCCAGCCCCAATCTGAGCTGGTAATCAGCCTCCCCGCCAGGCCCAATTGGTTAACCAGTGACTGGAGGGCTCTTTCAGTTGCTGATTCTCAGCACTCTGTACTAGACAGCGTCCCCAGGGTCAGAGAACGTCCCTGAGTCACAGAGTTGGAATGCGCGGTCCTTATTCACCACTCTGGCCCTGTGTGACTCGTCCTGGAGTGCTCAGGGTCTGGGGAGGGACACACTTTTAAAATGCTTGAGAGAGAAATTCAGCAGGCAGTGCAGTCTACTGGTTAGGGCGCTGGACAGAGAGACTTGGGTTCTGTTCCAGGCCCTGCCACTGGTCTGCGGGGTGACCTTGGGGAGTAGGGTGACCAGATGTCCCGATTTTATAGGGACAGTCCCAATTTTGGGGTCTTTTTCTTATATAGGCTCCTATTACCCCCACTCCCTGTCCTGATTTTTCACACTTCTTTCTGGTCATCCTATCGGTGAGTCGCTTCCCCTCTCTGCATGTCTGTTTCTTCTCCCCTCCTTTGTCTGTCTTGTTTATTTTGACTGGCAGCTCTTTGAGGCAGTGATCTCCGGTGCTGCCTGCGTGGCCAGCACCTCTTGGCACCATTACAACAGCAATCATAATGGTGCACATGTTGACCAGTGCCGGCGCTTCCACTAGGTGACCCTAGGCGGTCGCCTAGGGCGGCAGGATTCGGGGGGCGGCATATTGGTGGTGGGGGATCCTTCCGCTCCGGGTCTTCGGCAGAAATTTGGTGGCGGGTCCTTCAGTTGCTCCGGGACCCGCCGCCGAAGTGCCCCAAAGATGCGGAGTGGAAGGATCCCGGGCGCCAAATGCTCTGAGGAGGAGCGCTGTCGCCTAGGGCGGCAAAAACCCTGTCGCCGCTCCTGGTGTTGACTAGTTCTCTCCTGAAGCGCATCTCATAGACGCAGAGATTTTAAGGCCAGAAGGGACCATCATGATCATCTAGTCTAACCTTCCGTCACGTAACAGGCCACAGAGCCTCACCCACCCACTCCTGTAATAGGCCCCTAATCTCTGAGTTACTGACATCCTCAAATCATGGTTTAAAGACTTCAAGTTACAGAGAATCCACCATCTCCTCCATGCTACCAGTTGAGTGCGTCTGCTTCTGGGGTGCTACAAGGCTTCTCCCTTCCACTGAACCTTTCCCCTGCAGTTCCCCAGTGCTTGCAGCTGCCTCAGATTTCATCAGCCCCCTTTGTCCCACTGTAGTTCATGCCATTGCCGCAGAGGCAGATGCCAGGAACGTCTCTAACAGCCCCCCCCTTGCGGATTAAAGTGGCTTTACGAAACATATTTCAGCGAAATCCCCTTGCTTTTTCTGTCACGTTCCCTGTTATTGCTGTGGTTCTGCAGCCCGGATGGTTTGCATGGAGCTTATGCCCTCATAAAACTCATCTCCAACTGCTGCTGCTCCCCAGGCCTGCAGCTAGATTAGCTTCCCTATGTCCCTGAGACAAATGGCAGCCCTCACCCCTTTGCACTGACTAGCACTTCCTGCCTGGGGGCAGGGAAGACTGGGTTTGCAAGATGATTGCAGTAGGAGTTGCACTGGGAACCTTCTCAGGATCAGGATTTGGGGGTGGGGCATGGGATCCAGTGCTAACTGGTTCCAGAGCCAGCGATTTAACTGGGCACCTTGCTAGTCTAACTGGTTTCTGCACCAGCTGATGGAGCTAGGCAAGGATCATCCCCTGCTTCTCTGTTCAGCATTTTTAAAGTGCCCATCACCATAGAACAGAGGCACAAAGGGCCAAATTCATCCTGGCACTGGAGGGGCGCTCAGCACACAGACCCGGAGGGGGTGGTGGGGAAAGGTGGTAAGGTGCCTCCCCTATACTGAAGTTGCTAGGGGGTCCGTTTGGCTCTGGCCCAGGGCAGATCAGCCCCAAGACCTGCCCTCACTTGTGTCTGGCCTCTAAGGACCATTGCAACAGCTGGGAATAGCCTGTGCACAGGAATACGCTGGCCATGACCCCTCTCTCCAACATGCCCTGGTACCAGAGACTCACGTCGGGGAATGGCCTAGACACCCCCCCACACACACCACCCGCTATGGACTCTGCCAAGATTTCCCCGATATAGGGGGAATTCCCCAGAGCAGCAAATCCAGCTGGTTTAAGGACACTGGCACAGGGTGGTCTGGACTCTTATCCCCCCTGCATGGGGATTCAATTGACTTTCTTAACCAGACTCTCCCATCCTCGTTCTGTTCCCAGGGACGCATCTCCCCGCTTCCCGTCTGGAGCACTAAGCTGACATTGGCTGGTGGTCTCTGCTCTACTTCCCTGCTCTCTCCCTAGAGGGCCGGGATCGCTCTGTCTCGTCTCTGAGCCCCGGCTGCACAGCAGTTCCCAGACAGTAGCAGCTGCCTCTGTGCCAATCTGTTCCCACGAGGTCACCGCTGCCCTGCTTCTAGCATCAGACAGATGAAACTTACATACCCCTGGGCTCTCTCTCTCTCATTAGAAGCATCCACCAACCATGCAGAGGTGGTGGTGATGGATGTACTTCCCACTTCCCCTGCCACTGATCTCCCATTCCCTTTCACCCAGCCCACTGTGAAATAGACATCAGGAGAGAAATTGCATTGGGGGTGATGCTACTGCCTGTAGCAGCAAGGGAAACAAACCTCCAAGCTGGGATTTTTTCTTTCACAGGTATTAGCCAGCACATCAGCCCAAATGAATAAGGCCTACCAAAGTGGGTGGTGCAGAGGAAAGCAAAGCAAAGGAGTTATGTGGGGCAGGGGCAGGGGGGTGCGGAGTGAAGATCTAAGATACTCCAGGACAAGCCTCTGCTAGACCGGGCTAAATAAGTGGGGGGGAGTTGAAATTGTTGTTAGTCTCCAGCATCACGGCCCCCCTCTCTCAAAGCCAGGTAGCCTAAGTCTGACCTAACTCCCGCTGGCTTTACAGCAGTGCGGTGCCATTGACTTCCCTGGAACCGAGTTTACATGCAGACGAGTGGGAGCAGAACGCAGCCCAGTGTTTGACTGGCTGCAGACTCAGGCAGGCAGCACCACACCCCCAAAAGGTTTTCTCTGCAAGCAGAGGGGCGGGAAACTTTGTTTTAAACTAAAGCTTAAATAATGGAGGGAAGGAGCCAAGTGAGAGGGTGGCTGACTGTCCTCCCTCCTCTAAAGCGGTAAATGGGGGGTATGGAGTGGGTAGCAGAGAGATGGGAGATCTAGGCCCTCTGCCCACATATCCTGGCCAGCTCTCCCTTTGTGCAGCCCTAGAGAGTGAAGCAGGCCCAGAAGCTGGACGGCCATTGCTCCCCAGCCCCCACCTGAGGGGCAGGAAGGCAGAACATGCAGCAGGAGCTAGTGTTGTTTCAGGCTCTGGGGGTATTGCTCCCCCTATCTCCTCCCCCTCCCATGACTGGTTTAGTTTGCTTTAGATCTCAAAGCACTTTACCAGGATGGGAGGTGTTATCCCCCTTTTAAAGACTGGGAAACTGAGGCACAGAGAGGGGAAGGGGCTTTTGCGTAAGGTTACAGAGTGAGTCAGTGGCAGAGCCAGGAATAGCGGAACCCAAAAGGCCTGGCTCTCGGGCCTGTGCTCTAACCCCTGGCACAGACTGCCTCCGACTGCAATGGCCCCACTTCTGTACTCCCACATGCCCCCTCTGCCCCCTGCTCTTTCACCAGCTGCTTTACGTCCTTTGTCACTGTCAGAGTCCCACTTCAGCCCCCAGCAGTTCTGTGACCTGGCTAGGAGAGGGGATCCAGTAACTTTACCCAGCATGGGATTCATGGTGAGGCTAATTAAGCTAAGAAAGGAAAATGTGACGCACGGCAACAGGGGCAGATATGGGTGTAAAACAAACAAACCAGAGACATGAGCAAAGCTGCCCTCTGATGAAAGAAAAGTGAAAGGCGTGAGACAGGGCCTCCCCAGCACCCCGCTCCAGCAAGAAAACAAACTGCTCACATACAGCCCGAGGAAGAGGTTGGCAGCTCCAAGCCAAAATGCCTTTCTCCAGGGAAATCACACCTGGGAGCAGGAAAGTGACGGCTCTCCCTGATGGGCAGCACAGGAAGCTAAACACACTGCAGTCCCAGTCTCTCCCAGAGGGAGGTGCTGCAGAGAATGGCATAGCAGCTAACCCAGCTATTCTCTCAACAGGAAAGGCTACATAAAACAGAGGCCAATGATCATGTACATGATGCTCTGACTGGTCTGGGGAGTGCAGTGCTGAGAACCAAGCAGGAAAGGGAGGGCAGGTCGGTGGAGAGCACTAATGCTAGAGAGCTGAATGCTGGGCAGCTCTCTGCAGCCCCTGCTCTGGTCTCCATCACCAGCTCTGGTTGGCACAGCCTGCCACCTGCCCAAATCCCAGAGCAGGACACGGCATAGAGCCCTGCAACCTGACCCAAAGGCAACAGGACCCGGCTACAAGTGTCAGGTCCGCACCAGGTGGGACAACAACCAGACTCTTTCAAGGCCAGGCTGGCTCGCGTCCTCCTGCCCATGGGGTCAGTGTGGCAGTGCCGACTGGTCAGGGTGAGATGGGTCAAAACAATACAATTGAAGCATTTTGACTTTATCAAAATGTTTCGTGTTGATAAAGGTCTAAATGAAACATTTCTACCTTATCGAAACAGCATTTCAATCATTTCCCCTTGAAAATTCACCAAAAATGAGACAGTCCCAGGAAACATTTTGATTTAGTCAAATCAGCTTTTGCCAAACAGGGACAGACGTTCCCACAGAAGCTTTTCTACTGGCTCTAGTTTTAGCGCTGGCTCCGTTCTTGGCTCCCTCTCTCCTGGGGCTGAACACTTCCTCCGGCGCAGAGAGCAGAGTTAAAAGCAGGCGGCCTCATTCCAAACCTTGCCGGCGTGTAGTCCGTCAGGACGCCGCTCCACACAGACGTGTCTCATGTTGACAGCCTGCCCCGGCTTTAATGAAAGCACCGAGGGCGGTGGACAGATTTCCCTTCTCAGCACATGGCTTCTGTAGACATCAACATTAAATTCGGCTAGAGCCTGGGGTACCATCCGCTCTCGCTTATTCTCCAGCCAACCCATTCTTCCCCTGGGGAAGCAGTGCCCCATCACTAAAAGGCCCAGTCTTCAGAGAAATTAGCTTCTTCAGAGCAGCACGCTTGTGGCAGGTCAGACTCCAGCTTCAACGCCCTGCCAGTGCTGGGAACCCATCTTTGCTCCCCATAGTGCCCTGTTACACTCAATGCCATTGTGTTCTTGTTCGCCCGTCCCTTCTAGGGCTTGAGACATGGCTTCAGGAGACTAGGGGCTCAGTCTGCAGTGGAAGGTTTTTAAGCTGTCAGTGAATCCCTTATTGCTGCATAACAATCAACTGCTGAGCGCGTTGGAAGGGGAGTCGGACTCCTGGGTTCTTATTCTTGACTCTGCGACTGATCGCCTGTGTGACTATAGGCAGGTCACGTCACTGCTCCAATCCTCGTTTCCTAGGGGGCTGGGGCCATGGGATCAGAGCCAGCAGAGGCACAGACTCACAGTGGGTCAACAGCCTTTCTTGGGAGCCTCACAATGCCAGAAGTAACATGGAGGGTGGCCTCAGTGGAGACCCAGATTTGGAGAAGTGTGCAGGGCCAGACAGAGAGGGCAGAGACACAGCAGGGGAGGGGCAGGGAGAGAGAGATGGTAGATGTCCCGCTGGCTCCTCCTCCATGCTGTTTTTATTAACTAGAGTGCAGCAGAGCTAAAGGGGACAGCATACATCAGAGGTGGCTTCCAGCATGCTCCATTTCCTGGTTCCAGCACAATTGCCAGGGCAGGGTCAGCTGGGTGGCTTGAAAGAAAGAGCAGTGCTTTGGGCACCTGGCTGATCCCGCCTCTCGCACCCCTTCAACAAGGCCTCTGCTGAGGCCAGTCAGCACATTCCACCCTCCGGGTTTTGCTTCAAACACAGAGATTGGTAGATACAAGAGACACCGTGGTGGTGCTGCCCCCTTGTGGTACAGTGTGTGACTGCCACCCTCTTTGGGGGTACAAAGGGGAGGGAACAATCAGTCCAGCTATGAATACATTTGGAAAGGTCCCGAAAAAAAATCCTATGCACGGGCTCCTCAGAAACAGCTGTGGTGCAGGTATCCAACAAAGTGATCCGATGTCATCCTCAGGCTCCAGCGTCAGCAAAAGTCGAGGCGGGAGAAAGATGAAGGCACAGGGGACAAGTGGGCCCAATGCTTGTAAAGCACTTCAGGGCTGAAGCTGTTCTATAACTACTAGAGAAGTAGCATGGTCCAGTGGATAATGCACTGGTTTGGGACTCAGGAGATCTGGGTTCTAATTCCAGCTCTGGCACTGACTTTGTCCCCTTTGCTGGCTTGTCTATTTGGATTGTAAATTCTTTGTGTCTCAGTGCCTAGCACAATGGGGCCCTGATCTCAGTTGCTGGGGTACAGATAATAAGCAATGTAAGGAATTCTAGATTATAATCTCACAGAGATGTAAATGATAGAATCAGGCCCAAATCCTAGAGTCCTCATTTCAGGCTTGTAAATTGCAGTGCCTGAATGAGGTCCTCAGCATTCAGCCAAGACCCTAAAACGGCTGATGCATGGCCCTGAGTCATTCCTTTCATTGGCACGTCTCCATTGATTTCAGCGATGTGACACTGGCCTCATGCCGGAGCGATGCAGTGGGGAATCTGGCCCTGCTTGTTTCTGGGAGGTCTCCCAATTGCTTGTGACAGAAGCGAACTGCTTTTGGGCTGACGTTTGTTAGTCTCACGTTGATTCTCAAGCTGGCAAGTGGCCCACAATGCGGCCTCCAGTGCTCACGTTACATTTTCAAACAAGCCCCTCTGTGTTTTCTCCCAGGCTGCCCCTCACGTGCGGGAGGAGCTCCTCGTAAACATCAGCAAAGCCACCTCAGCCTCCTTCCAGTCTCTCCTCAAACCGCTCCTCTGCCACAAGGCCTACAAAAAACTGCTGGTGTGCAGAGGCCACTGCCCGGCATGAAGGCCAAGAGCATCTCAATGTTCCCTTGTGCTCACCCATCTGTCTGTGTCCATCCGTTGTCTCTTGTCTTGTACTTAGATTGGCAGCTCCTGTCTGTTCTGTGTCTGTACAGTGCCTAGCACAACGCGGCCCTGGGCCATGACTAGAGCTCCTAGGTGGTACAATTAAATAAATAATAGTCTGATTCTCTCTCTCCCCCAGGAGGAAGTGCTGTGAGGGCTATAGGTTTGTGATGGGCCAGTGTATCCCAGAAAGTAAGTATAAGAAGGAGCTTTCTCCCATTCTGCTCACTCTGTCCACACTTATTCTCAGGTGGCACTAAAGCCACAGATCATGTCAGACAAAAGCCAGGATGATACCATCCACCTGGAAAGACTCTGGGAGACTTTGCTGCATGATTTGGGCAGCCTTCTCCACTGCCTGCTCCAAGGGTGAAAGCTCTTGAGATGTTGGCTCATGACAGGGCTGCTTGTTGCACCACGTGATGGCAGTTCTCTGTTTTCACACATCACACCTTCAGCACCGAGCATATAGTATTTCAGCAGATGAGGTATTCTGCATTCTGCTTTGTGTTGGATGGGAAAGGGTCCATCAGTTTCATTGTGGAGGTGGGTCCAGGTCACAAAGTTCTGATCAGGAACGTCCCAAGAGTTCAGAGATGTTTGGAACCGGGTTTGCTCCAGGCTCATCTCTAGTCTCTGTTGAACATGGGACCCTCTCGCTAGACACCTGGGGTGCTGCTAGATAGAGGGTGGGGATGGGGCAGCTCTGACGCAGTTAGGTTGGGAGGCTTGGGAGAGGAATTGGGTCACCTGCCAGTTAGAAATGGGAGGAGGGTTTGGCAGCTGGGAGAGGGAGGTGAGGAGGATGCCTAGTGGAAGGAAGAGATTGGGTTGAGGATGCTAGTTACTGGGGAGTGCCCAGCCATGAATTACTTACACATGCAGAGGACACATGGGGCCGGATCCTCCACTGGTGTAAATCTGCATCTTTACAGGGAAGTCAGAGCCGTGCTGAAGATTTGGCCCAGGGCAAGGCACTGTCATGTGGGGCGGGGGGGGGGGGTCAATTTTAATTGCAAGGCTGCACTGGCTGCGGTCCAACCCACCGTGCTTGACCCCCAGCACGGCTCCATCTGCCCCTCTTTGCAGGCGTGGACGTGTGCGCCAACTTCCCGTGCGAGCAGCAATGCACGGACAACTTCGGTCGTGTCTTGTGCACGTGCTTCCCTGGCTATCGCTTCGACAGAGAGCGCCACAAGACTCACCTGCACCCTTACTGCCTGGGTGAGTGCCCCCAAGGGTACCCGCCCTTAGCCTGGGTTGGTGGCAATGGCCTGGCTCCGGAATAGCTCCTGTGTGATAAATGGACTCACGCGACATCTTTCCGTGGCCTGGGGTCGGTTGGAGGACTCTGTTGCAGGAGAGGCTACGCCAGACAACAGCCATCCCTAGGCTCCAGTGTCCAGTGTAGGTGTCTAGGGAAAGGTTCCCAGAGACCCACCTCAGGGTTGCCATCGGGAAGGGATGTGTGTATCTCCTGGCCTGGCCTGCAGGATCATAGGAATCTCCCTTCTTCTGCGTCCATTTCCCTGACGAGGCCTCCGTGGCCCCTGGTGCTCCCCTGGCTGAGCTGTGGCTGACATTTCTCTGTGTTCAACCCCAGACATCGATGAGTGTGTGGAAAGCGGAGGTGCCGTCTGCGACCAGCTGTGTACGAACACCCCGGGCAGCTACCGGTGCCATTGCCAGCGTGGCTATTACATAGCGTCTGACGGGACAACCTGCCTGAAATCCAGCAACGGTGAGTCCGTGAACCAGGAGAGGGATCGTGTGCTAGCACTGTCCGACCCTGGGGCCACGCCAGCCCTGGCTCAAGCAGATGTAGCTCCACTGACCCGTGGCTGCAAGTCCACTCTCCCCATTCCTGCTGCCGACTGACACAGGTGCGTCATTCTCTTCCAGGCACCACAGTGGTCAAGTCGGAGACCCTGATGGGCACCAGGTCCTGCTCCATCACCTGCGAGGAGTTCACCAGTATGAAACAGACAGTCTCCCAGCTGAGACACAAGGTGGGACAATGACCTCTGAGCCTCTCCTGGTCAGCCACAGCTAGCAGCGCTCCGACAAACAGCTGTCTGGGGCAAACCTGCAGAAGCAGCCTTCTACGGGCCCCTGGGGCTGCCACCCCGCAACCGAATCTCACCAATCAGAGCTGAAAAGAAATAGGTAGTCCAGGAAGTGGTTGCCCTGATCACACAGGCGTGCTCAGTCAGTCCAGTCAGAGCCGGGGCAGAAATGGATCCAAGGGCCACATTCAGACCTATGCGAAATGGGCACAAGACCGTGGAAGTCAGTGCAGTTGCATCCACTTGTACCTATTCTGAATATGGCCCACGTGGCTTTTTTTTAAAGGATGTGCTGGGGTAGGTGACTCTCTGGCCACTCCCATTGGGGAGGGGCATGCAAGGGGCAGGACCCTCTCCCCAGAGGTCTTCCCTCTCTTGGCTAATCTGCATATCCTTTGCAGCAAGTTCCCATTCCTTCCCAAGCCTGCTGGGCATAGGCCATGAAGCCAGGGGGACCACTGGGGCCATGGCCTGACCACTTTTTGGCTGGACCAAACCTGAGTGGCTCTGTGACCCTGTGCGCTAGGTTGCAATGCCGCTCACTCAGATTTGGAAGGGGTGGGCGTAGGTGCTCATGGGCCAGGGGTCAGGCTGCTGGGGAGGTTGCGAGAGGAAGAGGAGGGTCAGGTGTGGGGGAGGATGAATCTATGTCCCCCACTTTCAATGGTGCTCTCCAGCCTCTGCCACTGGGAATCACTCTGTAGACACTCTATCCCCTGGGGCATGAGGCTGTAGAAGTTGCTTGACCCTCGTTCCTTACAGGGCTTGTCTGCACTTCTTTTCCTTCCCCTCCCCAGCTGCTGCTCCCTGGCTTGGATAATGAGAGTGGGAAGTCCTGGATGAGGATTAACCAAAAACCAGCAGACCGTCTTCCTGTCCTAGGGCCCCCAGGTCCCCCGGGGCCTCCAGGTACATCTTGGGGTGCTGGAGATTGCTGGGGTGGGAGACCCTGGATGCCTGTGAGGGTCTGACCCAGCACTAGATTTCATTATGTAAGGGGACTGTTGCCCCCTTACTAACATCCAGTGGGGTGTTTTGGTTGCTAGCTCCCAGCACTGAAAGGGGAAGGGTCGATGGCAAATCAGGAGCCTGAGACTGACAGTCCCCAGGAACAATGGCGAGAGGCCAATGCTCCAGATCAGCCTGATTGACAGGGCGGGCAGGCTAATCAGAGAGTCAGGAGGCCAGAGGGGGTCCCGTCCTCCGTGTGAACTGGAATGGCCTGAGTCAGACAGAGTGGGGGCCGAGCTAAGGAGAGAGCAGGGGCCCGAGCTAAGCTGCTAGAAGCAGAGCTGCAGCCCCAAAGCCAGAGCACGGCCCAGAGAGAGCAGACCTGCCCTGGGAGCAGAGCTGCAGCAACCAGAGCCAGAGGGGCCAGACAAGCAGCCAGGAAGCAGGTCAGAGCTGGGAGCAGAGTCACAGAAGTAGCCTGCAGAGCAGAGCTGTGCTGGGGGCAGAGCTGCAGCAACCAGAGCCAGAGAGGCCAGAGAAGCAGCCCAGGGAGCTGAAGGCAGAGGAGCAGCAGCGGCCCTGCTGAGGCAGAGTGGAGCTGGAGCCGGGGCTGGAGCAGTCCGGAGCTGGGGCTGGGGCAGTCCGGAGCCGTGTGCAGTCCGAGTGCGGTGAGCAGCTGGGGAGAGTGAGGGGAACCCTGGGCAGTGGGCCCAGCACAGGGAGACGCCTCAGCCAAGAGGCCTTGCAAGCCAGACTTGCAGGGGGATCATAACCCCGACCGGGCGGGGGCGACGCTGGGAAGAAGGGTCCTGCCACCTAGAGCCTGAGAGCGTGTGGCCACCACCGGAGCAAGTGTCCAACCCACAGCGTCCCTGCAGCACAGAAAGGGCCTGAGAAGCAGGCCTGGGACCTACAAGGAACAGACTGAACTGCCCTGACGTTCCAGAGACACTGTTTGTAATGTTCCCTGCCACAGAGCGGGGTGATGTGTTTTCCTTTAACCTTTCCCATTTTTCCTTATTCTTTTTTAAAATTAATTGTTAATTAAATAACTTGTATTTGCTTTAAATTGTATGAAATGATCAGTGGGTCAGGGAGGTGCCCAGTGCAGAGAGAGTACCCCGGAGTGGGGACACCCTAGCCCCTGTCCTGGGTGACCACCGCAGGGTTGGGGGTCGAGCCCCCCAGGAATCCTGGGCCCAGCCTTGTCGGGGTTTATGAGGACTCTGCCAGACAGGAGAGTGGAAGGGGAGTCCTCAAGGGCAGGGAGGCCTCTGGGTAAAGGAAGTGGGAGCGAGGACTCGGATCCTTTCGCTAGCCCACTTCACCGGGGTAGTGCAGAAGCCAGGAAAGTTCCCCACAATAGCGGGACCATTCCCCCGCTTACAATTAGACCAAGTGAGAATCCTGTTTGTCAGAGGGAAGCAATAGGATTGGGTTGGTGCAATCAGCCTGCAGGAGTAACACCTACAGTGAGCAAGCAATGGACATTCTACGTCCCCATGGCACCTTTGCCAAGAGCTGGGCTGGGGTTACCCTCTTGGCCTGGCTAATTTCTCAAGCCTGGATCCCCACTACCCTAGAAATACCAGGCTGCATTAACTCTCTGGGCTTGGCATGGCTCGCTCCTTTCCTGGGGAGACTAGCAGGGCCTAGGGCAGTGTGGATGGTACAGTGGAAGACACTGACCTTAGTGCTCCAGGGATGATGGCGGAAGCTCATGCAGACCTAATCCTAGGGGGATAATTCTGCCCCCCTATCAGAGTGTTACATCCTGCTCCCCATAATTCGCCCTGTGGGTGCGGATGTTCTTTCCCCTCTTCCTAAAAATGGCAGCGTTACTTGAGCACGAGGACTGCTACGCTCCACCCCAGAGGTGGCTGCATTTCAGCAGTAAATTATCCTCTCCTAATACTTTGGCACATTTCAGGATGGAAGGTAGCTTAGGCTGTGTCTACACTACAGGTGCTGCAGCTGTGCTGCTGTACTGTAGATGCTTCCTACAGTGACAGAAGGGGTTTTCCCATTGGTGTAGGTCAGTGGTTCTCAACCAGGGGTAGGTGTACCCCTGGGGGTACATCAGTTCATCTAGATATTTGCCTAGTTTTATAACAGGCTACAGAAAAAGCACTAGCGAAGTCAGTACAAACTAAAATTTAACACAGACAATGACTTGTTTATACCACTCTATATACAATACGCTGAAATGTAAAGACAATATTTATATTCCACTTTTTAAGCGTACACCAGGCCTTAGCTGCCACCTATCATGTGGCAGCATTTTCAGGTGGCCTCTCTCTAGCCAGCAGGAGCACTTCCCTGGATGCTGCCTGTTTGGCAGGTAACCTAGTGGTGGTTGGGGGCAGTGAGGGTTAGACACATTTCTCTTAACAAGCAATGGGCAAACCAGCCTAGACTGCCTCAAACCTGCAGCCTTCAGTTACCAGCCTCCTGGTCCCAGCTCCCGCCCCTGAGGAGGGCAGCAGCCCTGGCACTCTCCGTGCTGGGCTCACAGCTCTAGGGCTTCTCAGGGAAGGGGGGGGGGGTGCTGGGCTGACATCCAAGTTGGATACAAACCGAAGATGGACCCAAGCAGAGATTTCTGCTCAGGATCTAGATTAGAAACGCTCCCTAACCTGGGAGCAGTGGGCTCTGGGGTTTGGGCTAGGCCCTCTGTAAAGATTGGATCCAAACCCTCTGGCCGGGGGTCCTGGGCCAGGGCCTTCTCTGGTATTAATGCTCTCAGTTGCTCTGCTTCTTTAAGACCTCGTTCAGAAATCAAACACCTTTTTCTGTGTTAAGGTGACCCGGGCGCAACAGGGGAGAAAGGGAGTCCAGGGGCAATCGGACCTCCAGGGCCTCCGGGAACCCGAGGGCCCCGCGGGGACATGGGGCCAATGGGACCGTATCCTGACTTTGCACATATCAAAATCGGACGGAGGGGACCAGTGGTGAGTAGCAAAAGCCCCATTCGCTGGGTCATGCATCCTGGCCCCACCCCAGAGCGCTGGAGTCCAGCCCACCAGCCCCATCGTACAATGGCTCCTTCCCCTGCCCAGACCTGGCAGATGGGCCCCTCCCACACACACAACCCAACCCTGCCCAGTCAGATTCAGTGACTTCCCCTCTCCTGCAGAGACCCACTGTCCCAAGCGCTTCCTGCCTCTACCCTTCTCTCCAAGAGACCCACAGCCAGCAGGATTTCCCGTCACCAGATCCACTTGCTGGACCTCCAGCCACCAGCATCCTTCCCCTGTCCAAGCCACTGGAGCTGGCTCCCTGCCCCACAGCTAGCAGGCACTCAGCCCCACCCAATGCCACACATTCTCTCCACTCTCCGGATGCACTTGCTGCAGACCCAGAACTGCAATGATCTTGTTTACTTCTGTGCTAAGCTCTGTGTTTGTGCTTCTCTTAGGGCGCTCCTGGGGCACCGGGAAGGAATGGCCAGAAGGTACCACGGCTTCCATTATTATCTGTATTGCCTTCGAGGCCCCCAGTGGGGCTCCACAGTGCTAGGCGCTGTACACATACACACAGTGGTTCCTGCTGCAAAGAGGCTCTCCCACAGCTCTGATTCCCAGTCCCATGTCTCAGTTCCCAGCGAAAGTAACATAATTCCTTTAGTGACCTACAGCCAGGAGAAAATGAATCTGATTCTCCAGTGCCTTGCCTCTCTGGCCATTATCTACACCAGTGCAAACCAATTCTGATCCAGCTACACTAGGAAAATTGGGACCGGGGTTCTCTGCTGGGATCACGCACCGCAGTGGTAGCAAACATTCACTTTTCTGACTGGTCCCTTCTAGTCTCAAAACCAACTGCAGCGGGCATGACGCATGGGGGGCAAGTACATGCCCCATTCTAGCTGCAGCCTCCTCTTGGGCAGCAAAACTTTCCGCATGAGCGGTGTCGTGGCCCAATTGCAACCTGAGTGGTTATATCTTGTCAACCTGCTGTTGTTGTGCGGAACAGGTGAGGCACTCCATCCCAGAAGTGGCAGCATTTCAGTGGTAGGTGAGTGATCCCTGTGTCTGTACAGTTTGTTAAAACCCTTTGGGAGCCTGCAGGATGCAAGGTACTGTAGGAACAGGTGTTAAGTATGAGATTTGATTCACCTTTGCTCAGACGGCTTTATGTGTTTGAGGAGTGAGGAGCCCGTCTCTGTGCTTCCCCCTTGTGGCCCAGCCAGACATTACTCACCCTGTCGCAGTGTCTCTGACAGTAAGTCGCTGCCTATCGCAGGGTCCAGTGCAATGGGCTTCAGCCCTCCAGCTTAGGCATGCTTGAGTCCCACCCCCTCTGAGTCTCGCAGTCCCAAAATATAAGCAAGTTATGAGCTCACAACAGGGCCATCTGAGGAGTCTTCATCAGCACCCCAGGCTTCTGCTCTGGGGCTGTCTTCAAACAACCCCCGTTTGGTCAGTTGCCCGGATCAGCCATCCCATCCACAGGGAGACTCAGCCAGGTGGCCAGCTGTCCCCGACTCCTGGCTGTAACCAGGCTCCTCTCCCCAAGAGAGCAGAACTCTGATCTTCTGCCTGCTCAGCCCTGCACTAAGCTGGGCCTTCTCCTTTGAACTCCCCTCTCCACACCTGACATTGGCTGCAGATGTAGCAGGGTGGGGCTCATTGGAGCCACAGACCCTCATTAAACCCCTGCCAGCCAGAGCGGGGCCTGTATGCCGCAAGACAGAGGTCGTTTTATTCTCAGTGAGTACGAAAATATCTTTGGTGCAAGTTGGTTTTGGGAGTGAACTCTAGCCAGCAACACGGCTTGTTCTGAGGACAAACAACAGGCCAGACCCTCAGCTGGAGCAATGGCGCAGGTCAGTGCACAGACTCTAGGCACCCTGACAACAGTTACATACAAAAGCACAGAATATCCCCTGCCAGCAGAATCCAGGAAAACATTAACTTCCCAGCCTGTCGCTGAGAAATCCCACAGCAGCTTTATCCCCACCTGAAAGACCCTGCCGTCAGTGCCCTTGTCAAATAGATGGGTTTTGACAGTGATTTAAATCCCATCCCCTGCTCTGCAACAGAAATCATACTGCTGCTAGTCCCCGCTCTGACCTTTGCTTTCTGTTTTAGGGCGAACGAGGATACCCCGGTCCCCGAGGGCCACCGGTAAGAATAGAAAAACAATTAGCAGCACGGAGTATCAGGCAAAGCAAGGGTCAGAAACCTCATCCTGGGCCCCAAGTCCCCACTGCCTTGTTCCTTGGGCAAGTGAGTGTGAAATTCAACGGGTCTGATTCGTTAGCACTTGGTTCCCACTGTGTTTGGGTGTAAATGGCCACACAAGGTTCAAGGCAGTGGAGAATCAGGCCCCAGGGATCTGAGAAAGTATCTAAGGTTAGCCTGATGCTGGGTGTGTCTCACAAGTGTGCGCACCCCCCTACACACACACCCCCTCCCCACAATTCATCTATCTTATTTTAGTAGGCATTAAACCCAGACAACATGCTCTGCCCTGGACAAGACACAAAATAAAGACATTCCCTGTCCCAGTGGCTTACAATCCAATGAATAGACACAATGGGAGAAGATGGGAAGCCTAGAGGAAGGAGTAATTTGTACACATATGGTCAGATCCCCCTGTGGTGTAAACTGACGCAGCGCCATGGATGTCAATGGGCTCTCCCCAGCTGGTATAAATCAGTGTAGCTCCATCGACTTTAATGACTAACAAAGACTCCTCTGACCAGGGAACTTTCTGTTCATAACGAGCAAGGCCGGGCCCACAGAATCTGCCTGACTTGAGCCCGCCCATGTGCATCCTAGCAATGGTGCAACATTACCCCACAAGAGGGAGTTCTCAGCAAATCCATCCTGAGGTGAGAGGAGGTACCTAGCAGCACCCAGCAGGGCAGTCCTTAGGCATATGCGCTGTGTAGGGCACCTGAAAATTTGGGGTCCCCCGGGGTCTTAGTGTCCACCTGCCTGGCTTTCCTATCCCTGTTCTGACCCTTCCTGCAGGCTCCCACAGCTGGCTGCTGCAGGCTGGTGAGTCTTCCTCAGGAGGGGATCTAATAGTTAAAAGAGAAAAAGCCCTCCAGCCTGCCAGCCCTATTAGCACAACATTGAAATTGTTAAAGAGTCATTCAAGTGGTAATGAAGCCATTTAACAGGCATTTGCCAACGCCCAGGTATCTACTGTCAGTTTCTGAATTTACTGACAAAAACAGTTGCGCATGACTGTAATATTTACTCAGAACATGTCAGGCTACAGGACCTTAGTTTCAAATTTGCTTTAAAAATATTTCATTAGTGAGTTGAAGATTATAAAATCACATCTCTAAAAAATCCTTGCATGGATTTTTAGATGCACAATCATCTTTAGCCTTAAATGCTTAGATCTTCAGACATATAGTTTTTTAAATAAATCCTTCAAAAGACCACCTTTATCTAAAATACCCATTTTAATTAATATAGTAAAAAAAACTTGCTTCCAAAGTCTTCCTGTCCTTTCTGTCCATCCCTTTCTCCCTTCAGCCCCTCTCCCCCCACCCCCGCATTGAAGAGAGCCCTTAAAGGGACAACACCCCTTTCCTTCCAGATAGCTGGACAAAGAGTTTCCCTTTCTTTACTTCTGACTATATGATGAATTAGTTTTAAGAGAACCCTCCAGCAAAATCAGTACCTTAGTAAGATATAAAATCCTTTGTTCTGCCTAAAATCTTTGGAAACATATTTTTTAAAGTTGATGAAATTTCATAAACTTGTGTATTGTTATGGAGATCATACACAGTAAATTAGTGTTCCTTTTGTAAAAGCAATGAACATTATGAACACACTAAACCTCTGTGACTGATGAATTTAAATTAATGGCTTTGTTTCAGTGAGTTAAATATGTAGTAATCTGGAATGATTACTTTACAAAGGCTTAAGAGTACATTTAAAATATAAAATCAGCTTAGAAATACTGAGTAAGAAAATGTAAAACAGAGAAGAGCTGCATCACGTATTCCATAATATTTAATGTTGTATTCAGCAAGACAGCTGACTCACCCTTACTACAAAGTTTTTGCAAACAGATGTCTGACAAACTTCAGGGCATATCAAAAACCCTGTGAATGACATTTTTTATTCCCAAGTTTAGTGCTTTTAATTAGGTACTTTCTGCATGTCCACTCTGGGAGAGGGAGAGGGAGAGGGTACGGGGATCTCTGCGGGGAACTGTGACTCTCCAGCACCGTGAGGCGGGCCGGGGGTCTCGTTATCCTTTGCTGTCTCGTCCCTTCCTCCTCCGGCCAGGCTCTGAGCTCGGGCTGCCGTCGGGCATAGGGGCACCAGTTTAATAATACTGTGTAGGGCCCCATAAATCCTAAGGACGGCCCTGGCACCCAGCCAAGTAGAGCCTCTCCTACATGCAACCAGCCCTTTCCTGCCACTCTCCCCCCTTCCCTGAACACAACCTCCGTCAGGCTGGCATTGATCAGCTGCGACATGGCGTCATTGTTACCTCCATGAGTCAGGGTCTGGGGTATGCTGAAACAAAACCCTGGACATATTTATGTTTGGCCAGCACGGGAGCCTGGCCAGTCCGGTCTGAGCCACTGGGACAGAGCTCTACGCTCACAGCGAGCCTCTCTTTTCTCTCCCCACAGGGTCCTCCGGGCTCCTTTGACTTCCTGCTCCTGATGATGGCCGACATCAGGAATGACATCATTGAACTACAGGAGAAAGTGTTTGGCCAGCGCCGGAGGATGGAGTTTGAGATGCCGTCTGCCAACAGCAGGGACTCTGAGGTGCACGAATGGGGATCCGGCCAGGAGGAGCTGCTGCGGGGGCCTAGACCCACGCGCTCAGCCACATGACTAGGTGGCAGACACCCGCTCCCCTGCAGCTGGACTCAGGAGTCGCCCGCGCTCCAGAGACATTGCTTGGACACATGATGCTCCAGGATGTTTCGTGGTTGCCAGACACTGCAGCTGATTCGTCCCCTTGGGCCAAGCTGATCCACCCATCACAGTCGCTGTCCAGAGCAGAGAGTCTATTTATTATGAATGCTAAATGTTATATTTTTACACTAGAAAGAATGGAAAAGGGGTATTTTTATAAAGGTGCTTTTCTGTCTCTTTGGAAAAGATGAGACATTCTCCAGATGCAGTGAGGAAGCCCTGGATTTGCTTCTCCACAGCAGCTCAGTTTCTGCCAGCAGTTTATATCCAGGGGAAATGTAGGGCAAATGAGCTGGAAGGAAGGAGTAAAACACAGAGGGCCTGATTCTCTTCTCACTCCAGTTTTACACCAGGGTCACTGTGTTGATTTCACTGAGGTTGCTCCTGGTTTACCCTAGTGTGAGTAGAAAATCAGGTGCGGATAAAATCTCAGATCCCTGCTGATGTGTCCAAGGGAGAATTCTTTCCTGACTTCAGATCTGACCCTCTGTGTAATCTTACTCCAGAAAGCTCGGTGTAACACCTACTCGGTATGATGCTCTGTCCCTCGCTAGCGATGGCATGTTGATGAGGCTGCTACAGCTGGGTCTTTTAGCTCAGACAACGGAAGCTTATGGTTCCAGATCCCCACTGCCAGTAACCCACTTGGTAGAAAGAGAGAGAGGCAGAAGACTAAGGGCAATTAGTAAAAGCTCACTGTACATCCAGGGCCCTCCTCGCCTGGGGAGCTGGTGTCACTCTTAGCCCTGGGATTTCATCCTAAGGAACTGCGAGCACAGGTTACGTCCATAAATACTAAGGGCGAAATGCAGCTGTGAATCAAAGCTGTTATCATTTTGCACTTTTCCTCTTGTAAATGACACGAATCTGGTCTTGCATGCCCTTACCAGAGATGGCAATGGAAATAACTGCAAACAGAGGAAAGTTATCAGGTTCCTTCTCCAGCTCGCTGGATCTGAGGAGAATGTTGTCAGAACATGAACAAGGGAATGAGCCCCTCATACTCTCTAATAAAGGCCCGCTAATGGGTTGCAGTCTAAGTGTTACTAAACCGACAAGTGAATTCCATGCGTGGAGAGCGAACTCAGGGGTTCCAGAGAACTCCATAGACAAAACTCTCCAGTAGGTGGCAGCTGGTGTTTTGAAATCCACCCTTGATTTTAGCACAGAGGCATGAACGCCTGTAATTTCTGCATAAGTGAAACTCTTGTCAGGCTGCACTGGCTCCCACAGAGCCAAAGCGTGTGAAGGAAACCATAGTGCGCTCATTATGTACAAACAGAAGGCTAGGCTCTTACACAGACACACTGCCACTCTAAGGGGGATGGAGGCTGCCTTCAGATGTGTTCTGCTAAAGATGTTATTCCTCTAACAGAGGAGTAGAGAAGCCAGTGGTGAGGCTTGGCTGGAGAGTGAGGAGTGCGGTGGAGTATGTGGCAAAAGTCCAACTCTCACCCCACACCTACACTGTTATTCTCAATAGCAACAAAAGGGCCCAAATGAGATCAGGGCTCCATCATGCCAAGTGCTGCACAATCACAGAGATGCAGCCCATCCCCTCGGGAGCTTCCCAGCTGCACAGAAATGCGATTGGGAGGGGAAGGCATGATTGTCCAACCATCACACAGCAGAGCTGGGACTGCAAACCCAGTTCTCCCGATGCCTAACGAGGTCTCCTATCTACTAGACTACGCTGCCTCCCAGTGGGATTTCATCCACTAGTACACTGCAAAACCCTACCATAGACACCGTTTATACCAATGCAGTGTGGCTGCAGGAGGGGATTGCACTGAGCCAGCTACGTGGGTGTAATTAACAGGGGGCTAAAAATCCTACTGTACGCCTGGTTTTAGGGTACAGACGGAATTTCCCGGAAAGTTAAAAATAAATCCATGTAATAGTCTAGGAGTTTAAAATTGTGGGCCAGAGCCTCAGATGGTGTGAACGGAAGACAATGGAGCTCCGCTGATTTTCCACAGCTGAGTGTATGGCTCTGTCTAGCCAAGGCTTAAATGATCCATATCCATCTTAATTTCTTTCCCCTGTTTTTATCTAACCTAGATACTATTATGGCCCCCATTACTTGTCAATTCACAATCTGTAATGTGTTCATCCTCACAACACCCATGAGGCTGGGCAGTGCTGTCATCCCTTTTGTACAGATGGGGAAACTGAAGCAGACAGGCCAAGGATGTGTCGTCACTGGAGTGTTAACTCAGGCTCTGACTCTGGCATTTAGGAAGGAAGAATCCCGTGCACCGCTACAGGCTGGGGACCAACTGGCTAAGCAGCAGTTCTGCAGAAAAGGATCTGGGGATTACAGTGGACGAGAAGCTGGATATGAGTCAGCAGTGTGCCCTTGTTGCCAAGAAGGCCAACAGCATATTGGCCTGTATTAGTAGGAGGTTCCTGGTTCCATTGCCAGCAGGTCGAGGGAAGTGATTATTCCCCTCTATTTGGCATTGGTGAGGCCACACCTGGAGTATTGCATTCAGTTTTGGGCCCCCCTCCCCCCCCCACTACAGAAGGGATGTGGACAAATTGCAGAGAGTCCAGCGGAAGGCAACGAAAATGATTAGGGGGCTGGGGCACATGATTTACAAGGAGAGGCTGAGGGAACTGGGGTTATTTAGTCTGCAGAAGAGAAGAGTGAGGGGGGATTTGATAGCAGCCTTCAACTACCTGAAGGGGGGTTCTGAAGAGGATGGAGCTCGGCTGTTCTCAGTGGTGGCAGATGACAGAACAAGGAGCAATGGTCTCAAGTTGCAGTGGGGGAGGTCTAGGTTGGATATTAGGAAACACTATTTCAGTAGGAGGGTGGTAAAGCACTGGAATGGGTTACCTAGGGAGGTGGTGAAATCTCCATCCTTAGAAGTTTTTAAGGCCTGACTTGACAAAGCCCTGGCTGGGATGATTTAGTTGGGGTTGGTCCTGCTTTGAGCAGGGGGTTGGACTAGGTGATCTCCTGAGGTCTCTTCCAACCCTGATATTCTATGATCCCCCCACCTCTCCTCGTGTCCACACACAAAACCCTCTCACCTGCATATGGTGGTGCTTTCAAGCCAGGCAAGCTGGCCCTGCTGTGAGAGCAGTCTGACGCACCGGGGGGCGGGCGAGGGACTGCTTTCACTGGGGCTGGTAACCCATGCACTTTGCAGCAAGGATGCAGGCTAACTTACCTGGAAACAGACAGTCCTCCAGTGCCTTCCCACAATCCCCTGCACACATGCCCAGAAGGACCGATAAGTTCTCCCACAATTCACTGGGAAAGAATCATAGAGCCAATCAGTTCACTGCAGTGCTAAGAACCATGGGATGTGCCCCCAGAAGTCTTAGCAACCAGCAGGTTAGCAGTGTGGACACAGTAATGCATTCAGGGCTTTGCCGTGGCTGCTCACAGGAAGGCTAGGCTAACCCAGGTGGTCAGACCTGGGTGCCAGGCACCTGGACTTAATCTGCAATGAAAATCCTAAGTGACTTGCCCAAGGTCACAGAGGAAGCCTGTGGCGGGGCAGGACATCGGCTCGGAGCTAGGTCTGGGCCATCTTCCTCCCCCTAGGCCTAGTACGGAGAGGAAGATGGTGGTGTTAGAATAAGGGGGTGGGGGTTTTTTTTGGCCCTCTTTACAAATGGCTTGTCCAACCAGGAACTCAATGCTGATGTGAGTGAATGCTCATGTTTAGGCCAAAAATTATAAAATCCAAAGTTATGCATCACTGCTATTCTCCACTAGCACCATGGCAGCGGGTGAATTAAAATGAATTTGTCAGATCTAGACCTGGATCGTTGAAGACTATTAGACCTGGATCATTGATGTGAATGGGAGCAGGGTTGTGCCCCAGGTGCCTGGCCAGGGGTGCATGCTGAAGAGCCCACAAAAGAGGAGGCCCCGTACGGTGCGTCCCCTAAAGTGTGCAGGTGCCTTTCATCCAAGGCCAATTGAAGCACTGTCTAGTCATTCTCTGAGCCACACAACATCTTGGGAATTAGGAGAGCGCTAGTGCCCCCAGGTTACAGATGGGGAAATCAAGGCACAGACTGGCTAAGGGACTTGCCCAAGGTCACCCAGCAAGTCAGAAGCAGAGCAGAGAGAGTTCTTGCTTCCCGAGCCTCTGTTTGGTCCACTAGACCCTACCAGTTCTGCAAGGAGCTGGCGGAGACCTCTCAGCATGTGTCTTGTGAGCAGAGGAAGATGGGAATCCAAAAACAGAAGGCTAGTTCCCAACACCACTTCCTGTCCATATATCACTGGGCCCTAATGTGCCATCTGCAAGAAATGGGAAGGGGACGTGTTATTGGCAGCTGAGCCGAGAAGGGACTCCAGAACCCTCCAGCTGGCTCCAGTCCACCAGCTGAGCCAGCTGCAAACACCTATATTGCCAGCAATCCAAGCCAGCCTATCATTCCCACCAGGAGCAGTTGGTGTGGGTGGATTATGGCCTGTGCCTGGTATTTCTAGGTGCCTCCTCTCCGGCTGCTGGACCCTGAGGGGGGGCACATCACCTGTGAAGGGTGTGCAGTGATGCCTCCTGGGAGACAGAAGGCACAGTCCACAACAAGAGGATTAGGAGTACTTGTGGCACCTTAGAGACTAACACATTTATTAGATGCATCCGAAGAAGTGGGCTGTAGTCCACGAAAGCTTATGCTCTAATAAATTTGTTAGTCTCTAAGGTGCCACAAGTACTCCTGTTCTTCTTTTTGCGGATACAGACTAACACGGCTGCTACTCTGAAACAAGAGGATTGTGGGCTGCGGCAGGGGCTGAAGCAGCTCTTGGGACCAGTTGGAGGAGTCTTGGGGGCCATCACAGAGGGGCCACAATCGATCCCTTGGCTTTTCTCCCCCCTCTCTCTCTCATCCCACACCCTCCCACTTTCCCCAAGGCTGTCTCCTGTGACCTGAATGTCCTGCCATTGTCCCCCTCCTCTCTTGGGTGCACTCTCTCCCAGAGGGATCCACCCAGCCCTGGGGCAAGGGGATCCGGCCATCAACTCCTCCAGTGTAATTTACACCAGTGCAGGGGGACATGAAGGGACAGCTGTGCCGAGAGACTGAGAGGAAAGACAGGTTCGAGGCAGCTCCACCGAGCCTGCAGCTCGCGTGCAGGAAGCTCTTATCTTTCTATCTGCCTTTCTTTCCTTCTTAACCTCAGGACAAACTCCATCCTCACGCTCTCTCTGATTAACATGGCACTTCATTGTACCTCTAATTACTTGGTGCATCCAATCAAAGCACCGCCTCCTCTCCAGAGGGCAAAGGAAGATAACACGGAATGGAGTGTTGGCTTTGGACCATGAAGAAATGTTAATTATTGCTAGACACACACAACAGTGACCAGATGCATGAGAGGAGCTCAGTGAAACAATGGAGTTGAAATCAGTGAATGGCACCTTTCATGCCATCTACTATATCCCAGCTATGCGGCTCAGCAGTCGTTAAACTCAACGAGAAACATGTCTCAATGCAAGAAACTAGAATCACACAATTTGGATCTTGATCCAGCTTTCAAACGCTTCAAAGCTCAGGGGCACTTAGATGTAGGGTTTTGGTCTGTCACAAATACAAATAGGAGCCAATCATAACATTTGCAAAAAGAAGAACAGGAGTACTTGTGGCACCTTAGGCCAGGTCTACACTAACCCCCTAATTCGAACTAAGGTACGGAACTTCAGCTACGTGAATAACGTAGCTGAAGTTCGAAGTACCTTAGTTCGAACTTACCTTGGTCCACACTCGGCAGGCAGGCTCCCCCGTCGACTCCGCGGTACTCCTCTCGCCGAGCTGGAGTACCGCAGTCGACGGCGAGCACTTCCGGGTTCGACTTATCGCGTCCAGACTAGACGCGATAAGTCGAATCCAGAAGTTCGATTGCCAGCCGCCGAACTAGCGGGTAAGTGTAGCCAAGGCCTTAGAGACTAACAAATTTATTAGAGCATAAGCTTTCGTGGACTACAGCCCACTTCTTCGGATGCATCCTCTAATAAATTTGTTAGTCTCTAAGGTGCCACAAGTACTCCTGTTCTTCTTTTTGCGGATACAGACTAACACGGCTGCTACTCTGAAACCAATCATAACATTTGAATCTGGATTCGGGTTTAGATTCCAGTTCCCCTCTATTTCCCCTCCTCCTCCACACAGTCACAATGAACCAGATCCTTGCATGGTGTAAACTGGTGTAGCTCCATTGACGTCAGTCCTGATTGACACCAGCTGAGGATCTGGCCCAACACTGGAGTGTTGAGAACCAGGTCTCTGATTCAATCCCATCTCAGTCCACGCAGTTAGAGAAAGACAGATTAATCCAGCACCCTGGAAACATCAGAGCACCTCTGTATTAGAAAATGTAGATGGGTGAGTATCACATGGAAACATAGTGGGGAATCTTCCTCCAAAAGGACGACAATGAGATACATGGGGATATTCTCCATTTGTCAGCCACTCACATGGCTGCAGTAGCCAGGGATTCTCTTTCTGTGTATCATCAGAACCAGCTCTAAACAGAACTTGCTGGGGACTAGGCTGCTCCAGGTGGGTAGGCGGGCTGGGGGGTGACTAGCTCTACATAGCTGAAATCTAGTGTGGGTTGTAATTTGTGGCAGAGGAACCTCAGTAGCTTTGGAAGTCGGATATAGGTGAGCATCCAAAAGGTCACATTTAACTGGCCCACTCTGGTCTTGACATCAGGCTGAAATCTGTCAGAAAAATTCCAACGAAAGATTTTTTTTCATTGAAATTTATTGATTTGTCAAAATGGAAATGTTTTGCGGAGAGGTTTGATTTTGACAACGTTCCTACTGAAGCCCACCTGCCAGACACGGCCTGGTTTCCTGTCAGCTCACCCACCTGGCAGGCTGATGGGGACCTGGGCGCCTGAAAGCCATCCTAGCTTGCCAGTTCCCAGACTCCCGGCTCCCCAGCAGCCTGGGCTCTCAGGGCTTCTGTGGCTCTGGGGAAGCTCAGCAGGACCCATTCCCTTTCGTGGAGAATTTGAAAATGAAATGAAATCTTATTTTGAAATAAACTGCTCCACAAAACAGAATGACCTTTCTCTGTCCAGCTCTACTAAAACCCCGTGAGATCGGGTTCTCTGTGCAGAGGAGAGATCCGATGTCATGTCCTCAGACTGGAAATATCATGAGCACAGACTCCCTCATGCTAGGTCAGCGTTTGCTGGGCCATTCCCAGCTGGAACCCAAAAGTCAAGAGGCATGGAGGAAAAATGTGAAACGAGTTTACCAAACTTTTTACAGTCCTCAGGGTTGGGTCAAACATAGGGAGCGAAACCGTGGGCTAGTTCTTTTCTGATCTGACCGGCTCAGCCCAAGCTGTACTTGGCTGAAAGGATAGGAAACCACTCAACAGCTGTTATGTGTAATACACTCAAAGGCAGTGTCCTCAGCTCATTCAATGCCAGCTAGACATCTCTCCCCTCAGCATTCATGGGGCAGGCCTGCTACTCACAGGTGTTTGCTGAAGAAGGATCCCCCACTTCTTTCCATGTGGAAGCTTTATTAGTATTAGGATATCTATAAAGATAGTGGAAGGCAAAAGTCAGGCATGGTGAGCGCAGAGAAATAGCACGGATCGGCCACAGCTCAGTCAGGGGTTCCCAGTCTTCGGGCACATTGCCAGTCCTAACGACGTATGCTCTACGTGTCACATGAGGATCCCGCCAGTCCAGCCAGGAGAATCAACTTTGAAATGGGGTCAGGCTATACAATTCAGACCCGCCATTCAAACACCCCTGAGCTGAGAGGCATTCAGCCCATTGCAACCACTTGGATCTGGTTTCAGATCTCAAACAGCCCTGAGGTTTGGTAAGGGGCCCATCTCTAACTGGAATAAAAACGTACTCCGGGAAAGACAAATCTGTGTGTGTTATTACCAGGCATTTTATATGCCGTGCATTGTGTGCATGGGTCTGCTCTGCTATTCTCTGTGTCTCAGTTTTCTGTGTGCCTGAGGGAAGTGGCATTCTCTGAAGTTGATTAGTAAAGCAATGATGGGCGGCCCCAGGGGATAGGCAAGCGGATGAGAGGATGGAGTTAGTCTGTCAGCACCTCATCACTTCTTGTTACACAGGAGCGGAACTATCAAGAGTTCTGATCGTGTATTAACATGCACTCGGGGATGGGGAGGAGATTGGAAATACCACAACCCGTCACCGAGGGCTTCCAGAGAAAGAGGAGCCAGCAGGATTAGCTCACACCTATCCAGGAGCAACAGAGGGTCCTGTGGCACCTTTAAGACTAACAGAAGTATTGGGAGCATAAGCTTTCGTGGGTAAAAACCTCACTTCTTCAGATGCAAGTAATGGAAATTTCCAAAGGCAGGTATAAATCAGTATGGAGATAACGAGGTTAGTTCAATCAGGGCGAGTGAGGTGCTCTGCTAGCAGTTGAGGTGTGAACACCAAGGGAGGAGAAACTGCTTCTGTAGTTGGCTAGCCATTCACAGTCTTTGTTTAATCCTGATCTGATGGTGTCAAATTTGCAAATAAACTGGAGCTCAGCAGTTTCTCTTTGGAGTCTGGTCCTGAAGGTGCCACAGGACCCTCTGTTGCTTTTTACAGATTCAGACTAACACGGCTACCCCTCTGATACTATCCAGGAGGATCAGCTGCTTAGACAATGTATCCCTTTGTGATGGGCAAACCTCAGAAAAGCTCGGAAGCCCACAAAGGTTTGAGCTGCACATCCAGGGCTGCCCTGGAAACAGAGCCAGATTTCTGTTTGTTTACTTAACACAAACTTTCCTCTTCCGTATGTTTTATAAACATTAAGGAGTTCATCTACACGTGCCTACAGGAGGAAATGATACCTGACACTAGACACGTCCAGCGGAAAGAGACAGGACAAAAATCCAAGAGTTGGAAGCTGAAGCTAAACCCCACGGTCAGGGGTTCCCACTCTCTGTGAGGCAAGAGGTCAGTCTGGAGGTTCTGAAAGATCCATTCTGATCTTACCAAAAAAAAATCTATAACTTAATTCCCATGTCTGCCCTGAGCAGCAGCCAGTGTTACAGTCCCAAGGACAGGAAGACAGAGATTAAAGGCCTGGTTTTCAGAAATGTTGAGCACCCAGAATGGCCACTGAATTCAGATGGCATTTTGGCTGCTCAATACCTGTGCCGATCAGCCCGTAAGTGACTGGACCAAAGTCAGAGTGCATCCCAGGGGAAGAGGCAAGATTAATAGATTCTAAGACCAGAAGGGACTGTTGTGATCACCTAGTCCCAGGGCTCTTAAATTTCATTGCACCGCAACCCCTTTCTACCAACAAAAATTACTACATGGGGCCCCAGGAGGGGAGACCAAAGCCTGAGCCAAAGGGCTTCAGCCCCAGGCAGTGGGGCTCGGGCTTCAGCCCTGGACCCCAGAAAGTCTAAGCCAGCCCTGGTGACCCCATTAAAATGGGGTTGCAACCCACTTTGGGGTCCCGACCCACAGTTTGAGAATCGCTGACCTAGTCTGACCTCCAGATGAGCACCTAGGAGGTTCTGACTCCCAGTCCCCTGCTCAGTCCACCCTTTCCTCCCAGCTCTCCTGGCCTATTTCCACTTCCCATCCGGCCAGCAGCTGAATGTGTAGAGGGAGCAGGGGAGAGACACACACACACAGTGTGGGTGAAGTTGGGGCAAATGCTGGGTCTGGTTGTTATTCAGATTGGCCATCCCTCACTTCTCTGAGCAGGCACCGCAGAGCCAGGGTTATTCAGAGGTCTCGCTGCCCTCTGAACTTCGTACAGTTCTGAACTCCAGCTCTAAGCCCCTTATGGAGCAAGGCCTGAAGCTGCTCTTGGGTATTCCAACCTGTGCCTATAAAATCTCTGACATGCTGGAAGTGTGCATCCTTTCTGCTAGGGCACCCCCACCTGCCCCCACACAGCATTGCAGGGGACTTTGCCTCTCTCACTCCGTCTGGTGGCCACTTTGGAAACAGTGACCACTCCCAGCGGGTGAATTCCCTGATTCCTTCTCTGGGTCTTCTGTGGCTCGTACCTCCTGCCAAGCCACACAACAGTTCAGTCCCGTTCCAGGAGTCAGCTCTAAACAACAGATCCTTCTCCCCTCCTGGGCTTGACTTCAGTTCCCTTACCCTTGTAGGTCCCTAGTTCAAGACTTTTCTCCATCAACGAGACCTGTCTCCTGCACAATTGCCCCCCTCCCAACTGAATTCCCTCAGTCTGCTTATATGGCTTAACTCTGCCTCCTCTATCCAGGAGGCAACTAGTTACCTCTCCCCCCCCCCCACCCCCGGAGCATAGCATAACTAATTGGGTCCTTTCCCTTGCCTTGCAGGTGAAGGAGTTTAAGCCTCATGCCACATGCCCTTTCTCAGGGTAACTCTCTACTACCTGAAGAATGTGATATTCAGTCTGGTAATGAGTTTTCAGCCAAGATTCAAAATCAATATGAGCCCGGCAGAAGAAGCAGAGCTATTGGATAAACCTGTGGAACTCACTGCTGCAAGATATTTTCAAGGAAAATAGCTGACTAAAATTTAAAAGAACTAGACATTTTGTTGGATAAGAGTTATAGGATCTGCAGTTATAGGATCCGCAGTTATAGGATCCAAGGTTTCATTTGCAAGGGCTCTCTCCACCTTTATAGAAAGGTAGGGCTAGAAGAGACCTTGAGATGTCCTCTAGTCCATCCCAACATGCTGAATATACCTAGACCAGCCCTGGCAGGTATTTGTCCAACCTGTTCTTAAAAATCTGCAGTGACAGGGATTCCAAAACTTCCCTTGGAAGCCTGTTCCAGAGCTTCACCATCCTTAAAGTTAGAAAGTTTTTCCTAACATCTAACCTAACTTTCCCTTGCTGCAGATTAAGCAGATGACTTCCTGTCCTACCTTCAGTGGACATGGAGAACAATTGATCACCATCCTCTTTATAACAGCCCTGAACATATTTGAAGACTGTTAGCAGGTCTTCTCTCAGTCTTCTTTACTCAGACCTGGTCTACAGTATGGGGTTAGGTCGAATTTAGCTGTGTTAGGTCAATTTAAAAATGAATGCGTCCACACAACGCACCCAGTTCTGTCCATCTAAAGGGCTCTTAAAATCGACTTCTGTACTCCTCCCCGGCAAGGGGATTAGCACTAAAATCGACTTTGCTGGGTCGAATTTGGGGTAGTGCAGACACAAATCGATGGTATTGGCCTCTGGGAGCCATCCCAGAGTGCTCCATTGTGACCGCTCTGGACATAGGCATGCTCAGCACATTTCATTAGGGTGTGCACCCAGGGAGCCCCACCTTAGCCCCGCCCCCACCCACTCCCTCCTACTTTCTCCTCCCTGATTGCCCCCCTCAGAACCCCCAACCCCCCCTGCTCCTTGTCCCCTGACTACCACCTCCTGGGACCCCTGCCCCTAACTGCCCCCCAGGACCCCACCCCTTAATTGTCCCCTGACTGCCCCAACCCTTATCCAGACCCCCACCCCCAGACAGGCCCCTGGGACTCCCATGCCTATCCAACCGCTCCCCGCCCCCTGACAGGACCCCCAGAACTCCCGACCCATACAACCCCCCTGTTCCCTGCCTTCCCCAACCCCTCTCCACACCCCTGCCTACTGACAGGCCTCCCCCAGAACTCCCGACTCATCCAACCCCCTCCAGCTCCTTGTCCCCTGACCACCCCCTTCAGAGACACCCTCACCCTAACTGCCCCCCCAGGACCCTCCTTTCTCCCTGTCCCCTGACTGCCCTGACCCCTATCCACCCCCCACCCCCTCCATGCCGCATCCAACCCCCCCCCGCTCCCTGACTGCCCCCTCCAGAGACCCCCCACCCCAACCACCCCCCTGGGATCCCACTCCCCTATCCAACCCACCCTGTCCCCGGACCCCTTACCATGAGGCTCCTAGCAGCATGTTTTGTCCACGCAGAGCCAGACACGCTGTCCCGCGCATGGGTGGCAGGTTTGTAGAAATTTTGGTGGTGCCCAGAACCCGCCCCCCCAACTCCGCCCCCCATCTGCCTAAGGCTCTGAGATGGAGTTTGGGTGGGGGAGGGAGTCTGGGGCGCAGGCTCTGGGATGGAGTTTGGGTGCTGGGTGCAGACTCCGGGCTGGGGCAGGGGGTGGGTGTGCAGGAGAGGGTGCAGAAGGGGGTGAGGGGTGCAGGCTCTGGGATGGAGTTTGAGAGTGGGAGGGATTCAGAGGAAGGGGGTGCAGGCTCTGGGAGAGAGTTTGAGGGCAGGAGGGGGTGTGTGGGAAGGGGGAGGGAGTGCATGCTCTCGGAGGGAGTTTAAGGATAGGAGGGGGTGCAGGGTGAGGGCTGTGGGACTGAGGGGCTAATGATGCAGGAAGGGGCTCAGTGCTGGGGCAGAGGATTAAGGTGCGGGGGGATGAGGGCTCTGGCTGAGGATGAGGGGTTTACGATGCAGGAGGGGGCTCAGGGCTGGAGCAGAGGATTAGGGTGCGGGGGGATGAGGGGTTCATGATGCAGGAGGGGGCTCAGGGCTGGGGCAGGGGATTAGGGTGCAGGGGGATGATGGCTGGGGATGAGGGGTTTGGGAGGGGCTCAGGACTGGGGCAGGGGATTAGGGTGCAGGGGGATGAGGGCTGGGGGCATTGGAGAGGCTCAGGGCTAGGGCAGGGTAAGGGCAGCCTGCCCTGCCATTAGGGGATGGAGGGCACTGGGACCCTGGGGCAGCAGACAGCAGTTGAGCAGGAATGTGCTGCTGCAGCAGCACAAGCAGGCATGGGAGAGGCCCACGCTGTTTTTTTTCAGGCAGGGACACTCCAGGGAGGGGGGGAGGAAGAGAGGCAGCTGGTGGGGGGGGGAAGACCCAGGAAGGGGCTGGGGCTTGCTGCACTGGGAGAGTGGAACCATTTGCCCACCCCTGCATTAGGGTGTGCCCGTGCACACCCCATGTGCACGCCTATGGCTCGGGACAGCACTTTGAACTCCAATGCACTAGCCAGGTACACAGGAAAAGCCCCAGGGACTTTTGAATTTCATTTCCTGTTTGGTCAGCGTGACGAATTCAGCAGCACAGGTCCCCCCAGAATCATAGAGCGTAGAATGTTTCTATACTCCCCCTATCATCTCTGTCCCTGAGGTTATTGCAGATTAGAAGGCGAAAAAAACGCACTCACGATGAAATGTTTTCCGAACTCATACAGTTCTCCTGCACTGATAGGGCACAGCTGAATGCATGGAGGCATTCAGTGGCAGAGTCCAGGAAAGCATTAAGTGAGCATGAAGAGTGGAGGCAGGACACAATGCTGAGGTTAATGGGGGAGTAAACAGACATGATGAAGCGTCTGTTGGAGCTGCAGAAAAGCCAACAAGAACATAGACCCCTGCTTCATCCACTGTATAACTGCCTACCCTCCTCCCCATGTTCCATAGCCTCTTCACTCAGATACCCAAGAACACGTGGGAGGAGACTCTGGGCACCCAGCCACTCCACTCCAGAGGATGGCCCAAGCAACAAAAGGCTGTTATTCAAACAGTTTGCTTATTGTAGCCACACTAAAAATCAATGTGGGCTTGTCCTTCCCTCCTCCCCCACCCCACCCAGGCTACCTTGTCCATTATCTCTTTTTTGTTTTAATTAATAAAGACTGCATGGTTTCAAAACAATAGTTACTTTATTTCGAAGGGGGGAGGGTGGTTGGCTTACAGGGAATTAAAATGAGCAAAGGAGGCAGGTTAGCATCAAGAAGAAACACATACAACTGTCACACTGAAGCCTGGCCAATCATGAAACTGGTTTTCAAAGCCTCTCTGATGCGCAGTGCACCTAGCCGTGCTCTTCTAATTGCCCTGGTGTCTAGCTGCTCAAAATCGGACACCAGGCGATTTGCCTCAACCTCCCACCCCGCCATAAACATCTCCCCCTTACTTTCTCAGATATTATGGAGCACACAGGAAATAACAATGGGAACGTTGGTTGCACTGAGGTCTGACCTAGTCAGCAAACAGCGCTAGCGAGTTTTTAAACGTCCAAAGGCACATTCTACCACCATTCTGCACTTGCTCAGCCTATAGTTGAACTGCATGCTTGCTGTGGTATGGCATCTGCACGGGTAACCCAGGAAAAAAGGCGTGAAACGATTGTCTGCCATTGCTTTCACCGAGGGAGGGGCGACTGACATGTACCCAAGACCACCTGCCACAATGTTTTTGCCCTATCAAGCATTGGGAGCTTAACCCAGCATTCCAATGGGTGGCAGAGACTGTGGGAACTGTGGGATAGCTGCCCATAATGCACCACTCTAAGTCGATCCTAGCCACGATAGTGAGGACGCACTCCGCCGACTTAATGAACTTAGTGTGGACATATGCAATTGACTGTATAAAATCAATTTCTAAAAATCAACTTCTATAAAATTTACCTAATTTTGTAGTGGTGACATACCCTCAGAGTCTACACTACAAAGATATGTCAGTTTAATTATACCACTCAGAGCTGTTAAAAATTTCACCCTGTCTGATGTAGTTAAGTCAACACCTCTTCTGTCGACCTAGCTCCCACCTCTCGGAGGGGTGGATTTACCACAGTGACAGAAGAACCCCTTCCGTCCCTGTAGCGTCTATGCTACAGGGGTGCAGCTGCAGCGCTACACTGTGCTGCTGTAGCATCTCTAGTATATCTAATACATCTCTAGCATATCTATGCCTGTATCTGTAATTTTCACTCCATGCATCTGCAGAAGTGGGTTTTTTACCCACAAAAGCTTATGCCCAAATAAATCTGTTAGTCTTTAAGATGCCACCAGACTCCTCGTTGTTTTTGTAGCATCTCTACTGTAGACAAAGTCTAAATTTACCCCTGTGTTTTAAATCTTCCTCACTGAAGACTTTCTAAACCAGTCATCCTTTTTGTTGCTTTTCTCTGGACTCTCCCATTTGTCCCCATCTTTCCTAACACATGGCACCCAGAATTGGACACAATACTCCAGCTGAGGGCTCCCCAGTGCTAAGCAGAGCAGGACAGTTACTGCCTGTGTCTGACATAGGACACTCCTGTTCCTACACCTATGACAGGGCACTCCACTCACTGCAGGTGCAGTGCCTCCTCCTGGCCGTTCTGGGGAATAGCTCCCAGGACAATGCCCCTTCCTGCAGTTGCATGCCATCACTCCCTCTCTCTCTGGTCTGCAGCCTCTGTCTCACTCCAGGAGTTGCTACATCCTCTTAATGACTTGGGCCTCCAGCCTCCGACCCTACCCTTCAAAGTCTCTGTCACTCCCACAGTCAGTCTTCCCATTCACTGCCCTACCAGGGCCACTTTCCCAGTGGCAGATAAGGGAGCCTGGGCTTGCCTGCTACTCTGGGTTCCAGCCCAGGGACCCTACAACATGCAGCTGAGGTCAGTTCAGTCCTCAACCTTGCTGCTTCCTCCCTGGGCTATGTCCTACCCCAGCACTTCCCGCTTTCTGGGGTCTGCTGCCTTTTCTACTTTCTCTTCCCATGGAGCAACCATGGGCTACTTCTCTCTATAGCCCCCAAACACACCTTCCTTCTCCCAAGGAGTGACTGCAGACTAGCCCCCTGCCACCTCACAGCTCCCTGGCTTTATAGAAGCCCCGCCCCATCTGTTCCCACACAGGTGAGCTTCCCCTAATTAGGGCTTTCCTCTCAGCCTTCAGCCTGATAGGTTAATTGGCCCATCTGGCTTCCATTAATCCCTTCAGGGCAAGTGTGGGGTGGAAACCCCCTCACAACACCCAATGATATTAACCCTTTTCGCTACTGCATCACATTGTTGGCTCATATTCAGTTTGTGACCCATTATAACCCTCAGATCCATTTCACGTAGTACAATACTACTGCCTAGCCCTATAAGGGGCTCAGGCCTGAAAATGCTTCTCAGCTCTGCCCAGCAGACATGCAGGCAGATTTTGCACATGTAAAGTAGCATCATCCCCCTGAGGGCGGAATCATAGGTACATAACCAGCAGAATGGACCGTTGGTCCAGCTCCCGGACTGGGTGCTTGGCCCCTGTGTCTGGATTGCTACCTCCCATGGGCTGGGTTTTTCATTTGAACACCCTTCTATTGTGAGTAGCATCACACCTCGGGACCCTGTCTTAGATCAGAGCCTCCTTGTGCTAGGCGCTGTACAGACTTATAGGGACAGACAGTCCCTGCCCCAAACACCTCACAACTGGCATAGACAAGGGAAATACCATTATGCCTGGTTTACAGACAGGGAGCTGAGGTACAGAGAGATGTAGTCACTTGCCCAAGGTCACACAGGAATGTGTGGCAGAGCCATGGATTTAATCTACATCTCCTGAGTTTATTTATATTGCAGGATTCCATCATGGACCCACTGTGCTAGGTGCTGGCCAAACCCAGGACAAAAAGGCAGTCCCTGCCCCAAAGAGTTTGCGTTGTCTGATTATCAGTGACCAGGACGTGGGCCATCTAACCTAGCGGTTAGAGCTGGAGCCTGCCCTAGTGGTTAAAACCAGGAATGGTGACCGGGAGTCAGAACCAAAGATCAGAGCTAGAGTCAGGAACTAGGAGAAAGCCGGTGTCAGGAGCCAGGCAAGGGGCCACAGGAGACTGGAGTGTGACAGGAACAAACAGGAGCAGAGCAGGGAACAAGACAAGAGAGATTGCCGCCAGGAGCATAAGCATAGAGCAGCTAGTGACCTGCTGCTGAGCTTAAATGTAGGCCTGTTGGCTCCTTGCAGCCAATGGGGTGAGTCTGCCGCAGCCCAGCTGGGCTCATTGACCAGCCCATAGTACCTGACGCTGTTGAGCTTCTATCCACTTCCTTCCTCAAGCAGAAGCATCTGGGAGGGAAATGGGGAGAAGCCGGCAGGAATAAGCTAAGCCTGCTTCATTCCCACCCCTCCCAGCCAGGTGAGCAGCTCAGGTGAGGAGGGCTCCATTTCAGCACGTAGAGGAGCGTGAGAATGACATTGCGTGCCTGGGAGACAAAGGTGGCGTGCCCAGCATTCCCGCCCAGTCCCGCCGCACTTCCTCCCCAGGGGCTGGTTAGAAATCAAAGCAGGAAAAAAAAAAAGGGTGGGGAAAGATTAAGAAAGCTGTTGCTCCACTTGCAACGCCCTGGGAGTAGCATTTGCCATGCACAGCCCTCTGCGTGCAAGCGGTGAATAAACAGCCAGGCGATCAGACCGTGCAGGGGTGGAAAAGGCCTGGGCAAAGGATGACAGGAGAAGCTGCCCTTCAGGCTCTCCCACAGCCTCTGCCCTGCATGGCCCCCAGCTGCAGCTGCCCCCGCTGGGCCTGCTCTGTAGATGTATTGTTAAAGGCATTGGGCTGGTACTCTGAGGGTCTGTCTACACTGCACACCGACACCAGGTTCTGACTTAGGTTTGAGCCCAACCCCCCCTTCTGTCCACACACAAATCAGCCTGCCTCGGATCAGCAAACACTCAGGACCTGGGTCTTAGGTTTCTGCTGGTGGGGGGATCAGAACCCTGTCACTCTGCAGCGTGGATGCAGCTCAAGCCACACACCTGGGTCAGAAGTTCTGCACAGTATGGACGTGTTAGTACGGCTGTGAGACCCAGGTTTACAGTGCAATGTGGTTGCTCAAGTGCAGGCTTGGAAAACCAAGGTCACTAACCCGGGTCCCCCAGCCCCGGGTTTATAATGTGGTGTAGACGTATCCAGAGGGGCTGGTTCTCTGCTGCCTTGTGCATTTGGACTCGTACAATGTGGGTGTCGACGGTGATCGTGATTGTTTATTTGTATTACCGTAGTGTCTGGGAGCCCCAGTCATGGCCTAGGGCCCCATTGTGCCAGGCGCTGTACAAACAGTTCCTGCCCAAAGAACTTACAATTGTTACCAGTCTGACTCACTTTGCAATGCAGCAAATAACCACACCTGGTGCAGGGCAATGGAGATTCCAGCCCAAGAAATATGGGGTCAGTTCTCAGCTCTCCAACAGATTTCCTGTGTGACCTTGAGCCAGCCACTTAGTCCCTCTGGGCCTCCATTCCCCCTCTGTAAAATGTGGATAAGCATGATCCCTTTGCCTACTTAGACTCTAAGCTTGTTGGGGCAGGGACTGCCTGGTACTATGTATCTGTTCAGTGCCTAGTGCAGGGGGCTGTTTGCAGTTGGGGTCTCAACACAGCTCCTCAGAGGTATTTCGGCTCCTATTGATTTCAGTGGAAGTGAGGAGTCTACACATCTTTGAGGAGCTGGCCCTAAAGTAATACAAATCATTGATAAGACCTGCGGACTTTGCTCTTCAGGGCTGTGAAGCCAGCACCCTGCACCGACAGGACATTCACAGGAAGCATTTGTAAAGGGTTTTTTTACTTGCTGGGTGACCTTGGGCAAGCCATGTCACCTCTGTGTGCCTCAGTTCCCCCTCTGTGAGAACACAGCGACATAGGAATCACCACAGCAAATCAGACCGGTGGTCCAGCTAGTCCTGCATCCTGCCAGGGACAGACCAGGCCTTGTAGATCTTCATGTGGCTCCTCTTTGGCTCAGAAAGAGACTCAGGAGCTTCCCTGGCATTGTCCTCCTCCTTGAGCCTCTCGTAGGGGATGATTTAGACTTAGCAGCAGCCAGCACCAGATGCTCCACAAAACTCCCTAATTGACAACTATGGAATGACCTGCCCATAGGGGAAGTTTCTTCCTGACCCCATCACTCAATGGTTCCCTTATTCCCTGAAGCATGAGGGTTTATATCCCTTCTAATTTTAAAAAAATTGAATTACTTGTTAACCTATCTAGTTACACTTGGGATGTTCTCATTATTCATATAAACATCTAATCTTGTGGCAATGAGTTCCACAGGCTAATTACAGGTTGTGTCAAAAAGAAGGCATGCTGAATCCTGCCTTGCTCCATGGGGGAGGTGGGTTTAGTTTGTGGGGAGGCAGGGTGTTATGAGGGTTCTGAGACATTTTCTTAGGGATCAGGGAGTGTTGCCCTGTTAAGAGAACTTGGAGACATTTCTATTGAATTGAATGATGATCCTCTATCAGCCAATTCATTTCAAAGCCAGCAGTAAAAGCAATCAGCCTTGGAGAGATAAGGGCTCCTCCTCCTTATCACAATGCCAGTTCCAGTAAAGAAATAATAGAGCTGGCAATGTACACCGGGGATTATGGATTGAAAGGTTTAATGAGAAAGATCACTAGGAAAAGACAAAGCCAGGGGGAGGGCATCTCTTATCTAGGAACAGTGACTGAGGCTTTCATGAGAACAATCAATGGATTTGTTTATCTCAAGTCCCTGACTGAGAAGGTGGCAAAGGGCTAAGATCCTGGAATAGAGCAATCAGAGAGCACCCTGGGAAATGGAAATCCTCTTTCTAGCTCTGCGTACTAAGCCACTGGGCTGGTGGAAAGAGCATGGGCCTTGACTGGACCAGTATTCATTACAGTAGTGTCTAGAAACCCACTCACAGATCAAGGTCCAAGTGTACTAGGCACTGTACAGACAAGCAGCAAAGAAGACAGTCCCTGCCCAAAAACGCCAGGTGAAGGACTCCTGAGTCGGGCTTGTACAGAAAGATTCATACTGGAAGTGAATTGTAAAGAACTGGTGCGACGCTCAGGCAGGTTCAGAACACTTACTGCTGTGATCTGGGGGAGAATTTGCTTACTTATTGGTAGCATCTGCAAGCAAAGCTGGATGCTGCAAACAACATAGTTAGTTCTTTCCTTTATGTTTTTATCATTTACCACCCAGGCAGAGGACCAGATTCTCTAAAGTGACCAGCACCCACCCTTGGGGCAGAGTTCCAGAGCAGCTCAATTCCCATTGACACAGCAACGTAAGTATCCCTAGGCTGGCTATGGATAATAATGCTCCTTATAAAGTGCTATAGATGTTTATAGCAGAAAATGAAGCATCATTATTAACTAACAATACAAGACTCATCCTTATGCTATAGAACTAGTGACATTTTTGAATGCAGGGCACCTGTAAGTCATCAAACTATTTTATTCTGTTCTAGATCGGTTCTTATGCCACGTTCATCACTGTAATATTTAAGTAGCTTCCCATGGTGCCTTAAGAAACATGACTAAGATCTGTTCTACTCACCGTTCTGTACCACTATAACTATGTCTGTTAGGGGTGTGATTATTAATTGATATAGTTATACCAGTGCAACCCCCAGAGTGGACAGTTATACCAGTATAACGTGCCTTATAGATTTCCCCTTCCCATTCAGGAGTAGCTATACTGGCATAAATACCTTATCACCAGTATAACTGCATCCACACTAGGGAGGTTGTACGGCTCTAAGTATAGTTAAAGCAACACAACATAGACAAGGCCTAACACCACTCAGTTACCCTTCTCAGCAGGCATTGGAGCCAATGTAAAACCTGGGAAGGACTCCTTAGGAAATGACTCTTTTTCAGATTTTATAAAATCCTGGGCTCAGGTATCTGGAGGGAACCTTCTTGGGGTGTTTTAAGCCAAGTCTTGAGAACTATGGTGGGCATCTGTAGCACCAAAAGCCATCAGTGCCGCACCTCTTACAATCACCACAGCAATCGCAAGGATGGCTGCATTGCCTAGGGTTACCATCCGTCCGTATTTCTCCGGACATATCTGGCTTTTGCGTCTTTAAATAGTCGTCAGGGGGAATTGGTAACAAGGTTAAAAGGTCCTGGATTTTCCCCCCTCCCCTCCCTTCCATGCAGAGTGCGGCGTGGTGATTGGGTGGCTGGGCCTGATTGAGCCGCTCCCATTGGCCTCCAGCAGCCAGAGCCCCTCCCCTGCTCCCCCCCCTGCTGCCTGCAGCCTGGTGTAACTACACAAACAGCCCCACCGACAGCATGTGTTGCCTACACGTGGAGCCAGCATCTGACCAGCATGGGCATGGTAAGGGGAGTCCCGGGGGGCGATCAGGGTGAGGGTTGGATGGGCCTGTCTGGGGGTGGGGGTGTGAATATGGGGTGGGGGGTGGCAGGTTATATTCTTTTGTGGTGCCCGAACTCCAGCAATATCCAGGGCCGGGGGCTCTGCTCCAGCAATATTTGGAGCTGGGTCTCTCCCCCGGCCATGCCTGGAACGGGTCCTGGCCTCCACCTGCCACCCCCCTTCCACGCATCCTCCCCCTGCGGGTCCCCCCTCGTCCCTGGCTGAAAGAAAGCAGCGTGCCCCTCTCCCCTGCCTGCTTGTGCTGCCTGCTTCCGGCAGCAACTGCTGTCTGCTGCCCCAGGGTCCTAGTGGCCCCCATCCACAAATGGCAAGGCAGGCTGCCCTTACCCTGCCCTTCCACCCTAGCCCTGAGCCTCTCCGCGCCCCAAACCCCTCATCCCCAGCCCTCATCCCCCCGCACCCTAATCCTCTGCCCCAGCCCTGAGCCCCCTCCTGCATCATGAACCCCTCATCCTCAGACCCAACCCTCATCCCCCTGCACCCTAATCCTCTGCTCCATCCGTAAGCCCCCTCCTGCATCATGAACCCCTCATCCTCAGACCCAACCCTCATCCCCCTGCACCCTAATCATCTGCTCCATCCCTGATCCCCCTTCTGCATCATGAACCCCTCATCCTCAGACCCACAGCCCTCACCCCTGCACCCCCTCCTATCCCCAAACTCCATCCCAAACCCCCTCCCCCTTCCCACACACCCCCTCCTGCCCTCAAACTCCCTCCCAAAGCCTGCACCCCCTCCCTTTGCACTGCCTCCCACCCCCAAACTCCATCCCAGAGCCTGCACCCCTCACCCCCTCCTGCACACCCACCCCCTGCCCCAGCCTGGAGCCTGCACCCAGCACCCACACTCTATCCCAGAGCCTGCACCCTGCACCCCTCCTGCACCCTAATCCCCAGCCCAGGATCTGCACCCCAGACCTCCTCCCCCCACCCAACCCCCCTCCCAGAGCCTTAGGCAGGTGGGGGGGGACAGGTTCTCAGCACCACCAAATTTCTACAAACCTGCCACCCATGGGGGCAGTCAGGGGACAAGTAGGGTCCTAGGGGGGCAGTTAGGGTGGGGGGTTCTCAGGAGGGGGCAGTCAGGCCACAAGAAGCAGTGGGGATTGGGGGTTCTGAGGGAGGCAGTCAGGGGGTGGGAAATGGGAGGGAGTGGATGGGGGCGGGGCTAGGGTGGGGTTCCCCCACCAGTGTCCTCTTTTTTGATTGTGGAAATATGGTAACCCTAGCATTGCCTGACCTCTGAGGACTAGCTCACGTACATAGTGATGGGAGAATTGGGCCGCTGGGATGAGGGCTGAGTTCTGATGGATCCCTTACAGAAGAAGATCCAGCCACTGGTGAGATCCCAGGGGCATGTTTGGAAAGTACAGCAGCACTTCCAAGCAGAAGCCTACATACCCTCTGAAGTTACAGGCCTTTGTAGCTAGGGCTGGTCTATACACCTTGAAAAGGAGCTACCCCTCACCCCCTCCAGCAAACCAGTGAGTGTTTATAGTCTAAGGGCCAAGGGGAGTTAAGCACCATAATACCTTTAAAATACCTTTGAAATCTGGCCCTTAGTGTACCCCACACACCCATTAACAAGCTTGCTGGAAACTGTATTGAGGCAAGGGCTGTGTGATTGGATGGGTCCCAGACAGCAATGAGTCGGGGCAGAAGAGCAGAGGGGAATGCAGCATTTGCTGGACTAGCTAGGGCACCTCACTTGGGAGGAAGACCAAGGGCTTAGGAGTGAGCAGAAGACAAGAGTCCATTCAAGGGGAAAGGAGAAGAGGGAAGGGCATGGGGGGCAGTGCACTCATCTAGAGGGAGGAGTCTTGGGCAGGGCAGGAGGTGGGTCAGAGTTTTGGTGTCTCCAGACTCCATTTAGCCTTGATCGTGGTGTTATTTGTGGTGGCCCAGAAGTACAAGCCACATGGAAATTCTATCTAATTACTTCTCTGCTCCCCATCACCATAATATCTGAGCACCTAGACACCGGGTCTGCAATGCACGGGAGAGGCCCCAGGCCCATCATGAGCATGTAAATTGCCAGTTCCACACTGCGAACTCCATAGCACAGCTGGGCTCAGGTTCAGTCACCAACCAAAGCACCCAGCTCCTAATTTCAGAGCCTGCTTCTTGTCTGGGTGGTGGGCCCAGTGGAGTTCCTGCTTGGGACGAGGTGGTCCTCACAATGGGACAGAGCAGTAGAAGGCGGGGTCTAGCTCAGGGACTGATGGGCATAAGGGGGTTACACTGGCTCTTATGCAATCCGCGTCGTTGGAGACTGAGCTTGTGTCTGGGTAACTGGCTCATCTCCTTGTCCCAGTGAGGCTCATTGTTCACTCGCATGCCAACCCCACCAGTGGGCAGAGAACAACCCGGGAACGAGTCTAACCAGGAGAGAGGAGTCATGGTTCAGGGCTCACGCAACACACTCCAGTCCAGAGACAAACGCCCCGTCTCACATCTCCCCAGCCATATCCGCACGCCCTAGCAGTTAGAGCCAGCGAGGGCTCCTTTCACATCCTTCCTTCCATCACTCAACATGCATTGCACAGACAGCTTCCTCGAACAAAGAGGAATGAAGCAACAGGGTGCGGGGAGGGAGTGTGGAAGCCAATAGCCTAGGACCCTAAGGAGATTCCAGACACAGGAGGAAGAATTTACACACCCCCTGCCTTCTCTGCATCACGCAAACCCAGCCTAACCCAAGACAGGGAAATGCTTCATGCTTGGCAAAATCAAAGCCCGGGTGCAGCCTCTATGACCTTGTCTACACTACCTGGGGTAGATGATGATTGGGCAGTTAAAATAAATGCACAGCTCACACCATTGCTACCATCAGTGGAGCTACCCCATGCCGGAGCAGCGCTGGGGACGTTAATAAAGATGTCAACACAGACAAGTTGGAAAGTGGGGAACCCTAAAGAGACCCAGGATTCTTCTTCAGCCCGTGCCACCAATTGGTGGTACAACATCGCAACACAAACTACTCCAGCACGCTGCAGCTGAACTTGCCCATGCATGGGGTCAGCTCAGCAGGCCACGTCGCTTCACTGAGCCCATTCAGAGACTGGTCTTAACCATCCAGTGATGCAGCCTTAACCGTGCAGCATGAAAAACAAAGGACCCTCTGTAACTAAACGTAGTCTTTCAGTTCCCCTGTTAGGTCCCTATCTGGCTGCAAGGTGTTGACTGCCCCCCAGCTCCCAGGGATCTGAGGTCACTCAATGCCTCTCAGGAGGCACTAAGGAACAGGCCTCGTAAGAAACCAAATTTCCTCGGGTTGCAGTTCCCACTGAAGCTGAGACTGGATCGCAGTGCAGAAGCCTCCAACTTGGGGGCAAAGAAGACTGAGGAGTGTTGGGATAAAAGGCCTTGTCCGCTGGAGCCAGTGTGCGACTTCACTTCATCTACCTGGCTTAGGTCAGATGCCTTCACTGAACCCAGTGATGGTTGCATTTGCTGATAAGGGAGCCCAGGCATTATCCCTCCTGCCTCTGGCCCCAGAGACACAAGTGCAGATAAGAAAGCAGCTGTGTTCTTTGATGGGAATTTTATTGCTGCAGGCAAGATAAGCGTCGTTTTATTGCTGCAGGCGAGATAAGCAAAGAAGGGCATGAATTCCTGCTGCTGAAGTGAAACTACTCCTCATTGACAGAAGACTTCTCAGACTCAGGCTTATCGGACATTGCCATTAACCCTCCATGAGATCACCACTGTTGTCCTTCACACACAGGTGCACAGAGCAGAGGCCATGAGCACAAGCTTCTCAGCAGAGGATGCATTTGGGGATAGACACCAAGAGCTAATCTAGTGCAATAGCCAACACACCAGGGACCTCCAAAGCTAAAAGTATGAGCTGCTACATCTTGGGCTGAAACTCCACGGCTGCCTATCTGGGGGCTGTAACAGACTCATACCCTCTGCGAATCAGCACAGAGGGAAACCTGTAACCCACACTCACCTCTGGGTTACACAAGTATCGAGGAAGAGAGAGAGAATGGACATGGCCTAGATGAAGGGGTTGCAAGCAGTTTTAAGATACTTCCCATCCATATTTTGCCCCACAGAAGGTCCATATCTCCCTTGGGCCCCATAGCTAATGGCAGGGGGAAATGTATGGAGCTTAAAGGGTCAGAACCTCTGCTGGTGTGAATCACCATCACTCCTTTGACTGCAAGGAAGTTCCAGTGGGGCACAGCATGAGAGAGCCTGAGAACCCCGGGCCATGCGTTGTGATTCTGTCCCACCTAACATGCAGGAACAGCCACTGCAGATGCTCAGCAGCTGCATTCAATTGTATCTCCTGCAGGCAGGCACCTTCAGAAATCTCCCTCCAGACAGAGCTATGGCCATAAAGCATAAATAACCAAACACCGATCAACAGGCTGGAGCTAATGCTAATACTGCAACATTGGGGCTGCTAGTCCTAGACACACTTTACTTTAAGAAAACACAATATAAACTGCTCTTGTACAATAATTGGAACCTTTCTGTGGTTCGGTGCAGAGCTCCTTCATCTATTGTAACATAATATGCCCCAAACTCTTTTAATAGCTGTTACTCTATAGCCAAAGGGCCAAAGTCTGCTCGCATTTACACCCTTGCAACCCCAATTAACTTAATGAAGAAGACAAGGAAGACTTGGGGCATGGCCACAATTAATTTAGGCCCCAATTCAGCAGTGCATTTAAGCATGTGCTTAAGTCTAATTGAAATCAGTGGGACTTAAACACAAGCTTAAATGTGTTGCTCAATTGGGCCTTAATGCAGCAGAACAGGGTTGGGAATACTCCTTTTCTTCTTCATTCTGTTTTGATTGAACAAGTCGAACATAATTTACATTTGAATTGCCAGCATCTAAACCCTGCTAAGCCCTGGGATACACAGTGCAGTCTGAACTGTTTTATCTTTGCAAATTTCAATTATCCCCAATAAATCCTTATTATATTCATGAGGCTGCAGTCGCTCCCTCTAGTGGTCAGATGACAATTCCCGTGTTCTGGTTTTTTAAAGCTGTGTGGTGGAGAAAGTTTCTGGCGTATGACTGAAAACTCCAGGTTCAAATTAGGATGGGGGTTCATTTTCATGGAAACTGTCCTTTGTTAATATTATTTTGTCCTCCCTGTGCTGTAGATAAATAAATACTTGCTGCTCAGTTACTTTTCTAAACAAAACAGATGTATCTGATCAAAAATATCTAATATGGGTAGAAAGCCAAGCCTGAAAAAGGAAAGGCCAGCATATTTCAGAGTTCCTTTTGTAGTAGGAATAGAGCCTGAGACATAAGCCTTTGTAGCAGAGGCCTGGTATGAGGCAGGACTTGCTCACAAAATCTGTCAAGAACAGGGCTGATATTGCAGAAAAACACATTCCTAAGAAGTGCTAGTTCACAGAATACTCACACAAACACATCCTGATATCAAGTGATACCAGAACATCCCGATAGCCAGGGTGGTACAAAAATATTCCCCCAGGATAACAGGAACACACTTAATCCTCCTAAAAGATATGGTCAGGATAACAGTATGTAATAGAGATGTTTTGATTGAACCAATATGTACAAGGTGATAACTATCCTGGGGGCAGTGACTAACTATGTCAGAGGCAGTACATAACTTGTTTGTATCAGTGTATAAAGATGTATCTCAGAGGGAGGAGGTTTGCCCAGCCGAGGGAGGAATGGAAAGTCCCGCCATTCACTGAGCTGGTCCATTGTCACAGGCATATATGTCTTTGTATCCTTGTAGAGTCTACCAGGTGCTATTACTGTGCTTTGTCGACAATAAACCTGGCCTGGTGCCTTCATACCTCAACGGATCTTGTGGTCATTGGGCGATTCGCTCAAGGTCTTCTGTGCTGGCTGGCTGCGCAGAGCTGGGGCAGCACACATGGATAGGGTGACCAGATGTCCTGTTTTTAAAGGGACAGTCCCATTTTTTGGGACTTTTTCTTATATAGGCACCTATTACCCCCCACCCCCTGCACCGTTTTTTCACAGTTGCTATCTGGTCACCCTACACATGGAGAACACACACACACAGCCGAACATCTAACCACACCTTTCACTGCAATAGCTAAGCTAGAAGGCAGTTTTTCTGGGTAAGTGGCCACTTCAGCTAATATCAGCTAGTCCGATAAAAATACAACCTTGAGCAAAATGCTGGTCCACCATAATTGATCTGGAACTATGAAGCCAGAGAAAGGGTGGTGGTATGGCCTAGAGCACAGGGCACCGGACTAGGAGTCAGGAGACCTGCATTTCATTCCTGGCTCTGCCACTGACCTGCTGTGTGACCTTGAGCAAGTCACTTCCCCTTGCTGTGCCTGTGTTTGTCATTTAGAGTACCAGCGCTTCAGGACAGGGACGACGGGTCAGATTTTTAGAGATGTGTAGGGACCTAAAGAAACAGATGGCTGCCTTGTAGGACTTTCAAAAGTGCATAGGTGACTAACTCCCACAGGCAGCTATGCACCTCAATGCTTTCGAAAATCCCATTCAGTGCCTATGTGCATCTGTTGGCACCAAGATGGCTTTAAAAATCTGGCCTTGTCTCTTATTATGTGTGTACAGCACCTGGCACAAAGGTGCCCCAGTCCAGGGTTTCTGAGTGTAACTGGAATACAAACAATCATAGTAATCTCTTGCACTAAAGTGCACCAGCAGAGCTGACTCTACCAGCATGCAGAGTGAGAGACGACCTGTGCCTGCAGATAGTGGGGTGGGGGAGGCAGACAATTTCAGTAGTAAAAACAACAAAGAGTCCTTGTAGCACCTTAGAGACTAACAAATTTATTTGGGCATAAGCTTTTGTGGGCTAAAACCCACTTCATCAGATGCATGGAGTGGAAAATACAGTAGCAGGTATATATACATAGTACATGAAAAGATGGGAGTTGCCTTACCAAGTGGGGGATCAGTCTAACGAGACAATTCAGTTAACAGTAGAATACCAAGGGAGGAAAAATCACTTTTGTAGTGATAATGATGGTGGCCCATTTCAAACAGTTGATAGGAAGGTGTGAGTAACAGTAGGGGGAAATGAGTATGGGAAAATTAGTTTTTGTAGTGACCCATCCACTCACAGTTTTTATTCAGGCCTAATATGATGGTGTCCAGTTTGCAAATTAATTCCAATTCTGCGGATTCACGTTGGAGTCTGGTTTTGAAGTTTTTTTGTTGAAGAATTGCCACTTTTAAGTCTGTTATTGAGTGCCCAGGCAGGTTGAAGTATTCTCCTACTGGTTTTTGAATGTTATAATTCCTGATGTCAGATTTGTGTCCATTTATTCTTTTGCGCAGAGACTGTCTGGTTTGGCCAATGTACATGGCAGAGGGGCATTGCTGGCACATGATGGCATATATAACATTGGTAGATGTGCAGGTGAATGAGCCCCTGATGATGTGGCTGATGTGGTTAGATCCTATGATGGTGTCCCCTGAATAAATATGCGGACAGAGTTGCAAATCGGGGGCGGGGGGGCACATGACCCTGCCTGAGCCCCCCTGGGGACTGAAGGCCCAATCAGGCACTCACAGGGACATCTATAAATGCAACTCCCGAGGCATTAGAGGGCCGTCCCACACTTCGTTGCTAGAAGGCCGCATTGTAGCCTGAATGTTTTTCGTTGCATTTTATATATTTATGAAAAACACTTTTGTTATAACCCATGCATGCAAAGAGCCTGATCCCATTCTCATGCCACCATTGACTGGAGTTACTCTTGACTTGTACTCAGGGCCGGCTCCAGGCACCAGCTTGGCAAGCAGGTGCTTGGGGCGGTCACTCCGGAGAGGGGCGGCAGGTCCAGCTATTCGGCGGCAATTCGGCAGACGGTCCCTCACTTCCGCTTGGAGCGAAGGACCTTCCGCCAAATTGCCACCACAGATCGCAATCGCAATCGCGGCTTTTTTTTTTTTTTTGGCTGCTTGGGGCGGCCAAAACCCTGGAGCTGGCCCTGCTTGTACCGGTGTGAACAAGATCTAAATCAGGCCCTGCAGCTCAAGAATGAAGTCTTGGAGAAAAATGTGCCCGCCTCGTGAAGATGATCCACCAGCTTTATTGCCAGAACAAAGAACTGAATACATATTGCATTTAACATGTCAAACAAATGTAACTGCTTTCCTAATACCAGTCATCACCGTGACCAATTGCTGCGTGTTACATGATTGCATATGGGAAGAGAGATCACCCACGCAACTCCAAAGGGCAGAGGAGGTGGTTGATGCAAAATTGGTGGGGCTAAGGGAAAAGTGTTGTCCAGGACTGTGATTAGGAGGGGAGGTGTTCAGGAGACTGTGTGCTGTCATCCCTACTTTATGGTTCAGGGACTCGGAATACATATGCTAAGCACATCATGAGACTGAACAGCTTCCACATGAGATGCCTGCATAAGATTCTGAAAATGAAGTGGGAAGACAAAATACCAAACAAAGGTGCTGGAGCACACAGGACTGACATACTTAGAAACCATATTAAGAAGAGGAGGTTGCAATGGCTTGGTCATGTCAGGAGAATGGGAGGACAGGAGACCGTATCCCCAAGAATATTTTGTACAGTGAGATTTGGCACGGCTCTAGAAAGTGGGGTCTCCCTTTATGGCGGTACCATGACATGTGCAAAAATGATATTAAGTCATTCAACATCAATGTAGACAGCTAGGAGGAGCGTGCAGAAGCCCATTCAATCTGGAGGGAACATCTGGCACTGGGTGGAGCTCAACACGAAGTGGCTTTCAGTAAGAGGATGGAAGCAGAGCAAGAAAGAAGAAAGCAGCGTGCTGTAATCTTGGACTCCAACCCAGACAACATCTGGAGCTGTGAAATTTGTACCAAGCTATGTCACTCTCGAATTGGGCTTGTCAGCCATAAGCAGATTCATCAGACACCTGATTAAACCTCTTACCAGTTTGGCAGGGAGGGTTGTCAATGATGTTCAGGAGACAATCTCTCGAATAAGAGGGGGCCCATGCTAAGGAAAAGTTTGAAACTCCTAGTGACAATAAAGTTTGCTGGATTCTAGCAGCTAGCTTACCTGGGCTCTGCTCTCAAATGCAACTTCCAGTCGGGCAGTGTTGCCTAATGGATAGGGCACTGGACTGGGCCTCAAAAGACCTGGGTTTGCTTCCTGGTTGGGTGATCTTGAGCAAGTCACTATCCAGCTCTCCTTTCCTCAGCTGTAAATTTATGCTGATCTCATTTGCAAAGTGCTTTGGGATCTATGGATGATATAAGCTAGGGCTGACTATTATTTCCTTTCACTTGTTCAAAGATGCAGTATAATTTCATCCCCACTTTCTTCTCATGGCACCCATAGCATTTCAAAGGCTCTTTGGAACCTGCAGCAGGGTCATGTGACCTTTTTAGCATACGTGAGACATGGGTCTGAGCAATAGTTACTTGCTAATATCAAAAGGTTCATCTACCATGTGTTCATGGGCTGTCTTACAGCACAGAGCTCATTCATCGAGGCAGCCTCAGTTTCTGGGGCTCTTTGGAGGAAATCAAACAGGTCCAAGAATCCAGAAAGCTAATCCATGTAAACAAAGTTGTTGTATTATCTATATTCAGCTGGGAGTGAGCTGCTGAAGTCCTTTTTACTCTCCTTGACAAGCCTAACCTTCTTCTACAATGTAATAGACAAGACTGAACACAAGGGTTAGTCGTCAGTTGTCAAGTCAATTGTCCTAGCTCCAATAAGGTGTTTATTTCAGGTGAGGATCTGCCTCCTAAGATGTCCGTGGACCTTAATACTCTACCTGGATGAAGGTCATCATGACATTTGGGACAGGCTTAGGTTCCAGTTTAGCAAAGATCTTAAGCACATGTATAACTTTAAGCACATGGGTGGTCCCGATGCCTTCAACTTTTGGCTGTCTGTTATAAGGAAGCATTAAGGGAATACACCTTAGTAGCATTCGAAGAGGAATTCAGTAGAGAACCCCAGCTATCATGCATCACCCCCGAAAGCAGTTACACCTGTGTGAACAAGCCAGGCTACCCTGGCATGTCTGTTGTGATTCTACAGGTGAGGGTGATGGAGCTAGTTAACAGACGGGTAAGACAAATCAATACAGATTAATCAGATAGAAGCTATATTGGGTCCAATTTATCTTAGCATATGGCCCCTAAGGGTAAAAATTCAAATGGGATCTTCGCTTTCCCCCATCCAGTGTCCAGAGGTGGCTCACTCTGAACTCTGGATTGGGAAGCGCTGCTTAATCTGGAAGTGCTCACACCTCTTGTGCTTCATTGTCAGGCCGTACACAGGCGTGATGTCCACCTTCTCTCCATCAGAGACGCTGAACTCCAGCTGCTGCAGCAGGGTGGTCAGGAAGAGGAAGACCTCCCATCTGGCAATGGTCTCGCCAATGCACTTCCTCTTCCCCAGGCCAAAGACCAGCACCTTCTCACCATCCGCCTTGTTTACTTCAGTCCCTCTGGCATGGAGGAAACGCTCTGGGTCGAACTTAGATGGTTCTTTCCAAAGCTTCCTAGAATAGCAAGAGCAAAGCTCCTGAAACTTCCATTCTACCGCTGCCTGGAGAGGGGATGCTGGAGAGCAGGGAATTCAGTTTGGATGGGTGTCAGGAACAGCTTCAGAACTGGGCCTAGGACCCACTGCTATCCATGCACCTTTATCACTCAAGAATGCCTTTTCCTTTTAAAATAGCCATCAGAAGGCACCGGGCCAAGTTAACCTCTGCTGTAAGGCCTTGATGTTACTGGTTGGCTTTTGCGCTGAAGCCTGAGGGGTTAGATCCCTTATAAACATGTTTTTACTCCTCTCTGAAGTTATGGTTAATGTTCTCATTATCCACTAATGTCTAATCCTTTTCTGAATCCTGCTAAGCCCTTGACCTCACTAGCATCTTGTAGCAATGCTTTCCACAGGTCAGTTGTGTATTCCACAGATTATAAGGCCAGAAGGAACTGTTGTGGTCATCTAGTCTGATGTCCTTTATAACAAAGACCCTAGAATTTCCCTGAATTTATTCCTGTTTGAACTACAGCAGATCTTACAGACAAACATCCCATCTTGATTTATAAATTGCCAGTGATGGAGAATCCACCACAACCCTTGGGAAACTGTTCAAATGATTAATTACCCTGACCGTTAAAATTTGCACCTGACTTCTAGTCTGAATGCATCTAGTTTCAGCTTCCAGCCATTGGATCTTGTTGTACTTCTGTCTGATAGATTGGAGAGCCCTCTATTATTAAATTTCTGCTCCCCAGGTAGGTACTTGCAGGCTGTGATCAAGTCCTCTGATCAGTTTTAAATTTGCTGCTTTCTGATGCTATTGAATATCCCCTTCCTCCTTTATTATGAGAGGGTAAATAGAAGCACTCTGTACCAATTATTATTTTGTACGCTCTACCATGTCCCCTTCCTATACAACTGCCCTCTCAACTAAATAGTTCCAGTTTTCTCAGTCTCTCTCCATACACAAATCTGTCTAGCCCTCTAACCTTTTCCATTAGCTGTTTCTGGACCTTTTCCATCCCTGCTCTGTCCTTTTGGAGATGGGGTGACCAGACCTGGACACAGTATTCCAGGGGAGAGGGTGTCATTGATGTACAGAAGAGCAGTATAATCATCCCAATGTTTTCTACATGGGGAAACTGACTGGAATAATTGCCATTAGTCACTATGGGCCAATAGTTATTCCATTATGCCAGTCAATTTCCACATGTAGACAAACTTTCGGTGTTTTTCCTGACCCCATTCCTTATGCACCCTGACATTCTGGTTGCCTTTTTCACCTCCGCTGCACACTGAGCAGAGGTTTCCATTGAGCTGTCTGCAGTGACTCCCAGGTCTTAGTCCTGTCTCACAAGAGATTTCTTCCTGATCCTTTCATCAGCAAGGACTAGTGTGCAAATTAGGCGTACAGACCCAGCAGATCCAGGTAGAAGCTTAATGGGGACCAGGGCCATCTGCGTGAAATCTGTGGCCTCATCAGCCCACCCAGTGCTCCTTGGCAGCACAGGTCCAATGCTCTACACACTCACCCCTCCCCTGCCTGGCCATCTCTGTGTCTTCCCACAGCAGAAATTCCCAGTCCTGTGGAGAATGGGGAAAGCACAGAAATACAGCCAGAGCCATCTCATCTAGGTTTGGTTTTTTTGATACAATGGGGCAGGAAACATTCCTTCTCGTGTGCTTGGAAAGTGGCTAGTACATCATGGATGACACCACACACAAACAGCATCATCCTGATCTGTTTGTCCAAGTGCCAACCAGTCATACTCAAGGTACATGGTAGTGACATGTTCTATGCGACTAAATGGGGGCTGGTACATTGATATGGACGGATTGCACACTACTACCCTAAGGGACTCTGCATATACTTACTCATCGTGATTGACTTGCCATTGGTTGACAAACACACAGAGGTCCTTCGGGATGTAGTAGCCATTCAGTACTGTGTCTTTCGTTGTGCTGAAGGATGAGAGTGAGATTCTTAAGTTTAAAAAGCTGCCTCTGTGTTCTCATATCAATCAATTCCTGGGCCCGGTTAAGTCAGGATTGGGCCCAGAGGAGATCATTTTCATAAGCGTTATTGTACTTCTAAGGGCTGGGTTTTGCCTGTCTCACACTGGGAGGACCATCAATGGAGTGACATGCTGAATAAAAGTACTACTCAATGCGTTATGCCCCTACATCTCCTCTGCATCCATAGCACTTACCAGTGAGGAATGGTGAAGGGCATGAAGGAGGAATGTCTGAACATCTCTAAGATAAAGGCTTCTGTGTAAGGCAGCATGGGCCGGTCTGAGAGTCTGGGTCTCCTCTCTCTGCCAATGGTCTGATCTACAGGTTATAAAGAGGAGGAAAAGGATGGTTGGAATCCAGCCTTCTAGAGAGATGCATTTTAACTCTGTGACTGAAAACATACAGTTACCTAATTCTTCCTGAATCTTTTTCTGAATGTCTGGATAAGTCACAAGATACATGAGGCTCCAGGACAAAGCTGTTGTCACAGTGTCAAAACCTAGACAGACAGAGAGGAAAGACAGATATTAACTAGATGAAGACAACTCAAGGGAAAAATACAAGCCCCGGACTTTAGATTGTCATCAGATTTTCCTTGCTTACTTCCTAAGTTTTTGTCCAACTCAGAAAGCTGTGATAAGAAAGTTCCTAGTTAAGAGTTTTTACACTTGCTCCACTCTGTGCATAGTGATGTTGATTCATCACTGTGCTATTTCAGTTTTATACTGGTGTAACTTCAATGAAATCAATGGGGTTTCCCCAGTGTAATTTAGTGATGTGTCAGGACCAGTACCAGTAAATAGGGATACAAAACTGTCTTTTGGGAGCTTCATTTTCCTTGAGCGCTGACTTCCTACAAACTCTTCCTCGAACAGTAGGAAGCCTCTTGGGGTCGTTGCTGGTAGGTGTCAGGGTGAAAAAACTAATGTGATCTGTTTTCTGCTACTGAGAGCATCTGGATGGAGTGTTCTTATGGGGGGGGACAAAAAAGGTCTAATATTTATCAGAATGCAAAAATAGAAAGTGGTTTCAGATTTGAAAGTCTGAATTGGAATGTTCTTACCGGCTCCAAAGAGGTCATTGACCAGGTTGACAATTTTTTCCTTCGGGAGCTGAATGTTGACATTGGCTTCCACTTTATTCTCCTGACTTTGCTCAATCAAGGAGTCAGTGATGTCTCGAATGTTGTCCTGAAAGAGAAAAGTCCAGAGGAAGATGGCATGAAATTCCAGACCACTAGGCAGGTAAACTGAGAGGTAACAAAGAGCAATCTACTACGGAAGGGACGCTGTGCTGGAAAGTCCAGTATCCCCATGTCACAGAAGTGCAAGTCAATTCCAATCATGACAGGAATAGGAGGTCAGGAAAATATTTTCTTCCCCTACAGTCAGTAGGTAACATTTCACTGAGCCATAAAAATAAGGAGATGAGAATATACAACTTGAAAGTGCAGGATGTCAGAATGATCCTCTTCTTGGAAAATACAAGACAAACATGCTAAGCAAATTAATTCTCAATATGTGCCTAGGGAGAGAAACTTATTAGTATAGAAACTAGGGTAATTTGTGTCCTAAGATGGTCCTATAATAGATAAGATGAAGATTCATTTGTAAAATTCATAGAGGTAATAAAATGCCATTTTGGCTAGACAGGTTGGCTAAAAAGCAGCATAACCTTTCACCCTGCGCCTTTCCAGAGTTTTATTTAGGTGGATGCTGGAACGAACTGGCTAGTGTGTCAGTGCACCATTGCCCTCTATTGATGGACATCAGTACTGCTCAACAGTGTGTCATAGGTACTAGGCCTTGTGTTGCTAACAGCTAATAGATATTCTTCTTTAGCTCAGTTGGTAGGGACCTGTGTATTTGGACAAGGGTATACATTCTATCCCACTCTTTCTATGAAGTTTTGAATGGCCATCATAGAAACACCGGTGAGTGTTTAGATTTGCTACAGGACAGCCTGCTGCAAGAGGAAAAGTACTCGCAGAAGCTGAAGGGCACAGTATAGAAGCTCATCTCAGGTGTGAGCGAATTCCCCCCCTAGGCTCTTACCTTCTCAAAGCTTTCGTAGTGCTCTTTGACAATGTCCTGCAGGAGCCTGAGGAACCTCTTGTTGAATTCTATAAATTTCTTCATGGTGCTGTTGGGGAAATACTGGAGCACTGGGATGAAATCCGCTATATTGCCAGAGGCAGCCACATCCCCAAATTGATCTGTCACATTCACTATGCTGAGCAGCTCTTGGTCATCATGGTCGTAACGCTTGCCAAAGCACATGGCACAGATGACATTGGCCACAGAGACCACCACGTACCGATAGGGGTCAAACCTCTTCTTCTCCTCCATCAGTTGCAGGAACTTTCTTACTAGGTAGTCAGCTTCTTTGGAGACATGCTCCTCGAGGAGGCAGGTGGACGAAGAGTTGGGGCTGGGCGAGACAGAAAAGGTCTTCAGGGCATTCTGGGCCAACTTCCTGCGAGCTCTCCACACCTCCCCTGAATCAGTGCTGAAGGTCATGCTCTGGCCATCTCCAATATTGCGAAAGCTGTAGAGATCAGGGCGCCCCATGAAGACCTCCCCTTGCTTCACCAGGGCTTGTTTGATGGTGTCCAACCCACTCAGCACCAGCACAGGTCTGGCGCCGATCTGTATCTGCATCACATCTCCATACTTCTGGCTCATCTGAGTCAAGGTCAGGTGTGGATTGCTCCCCAGCTCCAGCACATTGCCTATCAGTGGGTAACCCCTTGGTCCTGAGAGCCTCTTCAGCCCCTTGGGGATCTGCTGCCGGAAGGATCTGATGACCATGAACATCAGACAGAAGACAGTAGAGGCAATAAGGATCTCGGTGACTGAGATAATGCCCTGGCTTCCCACCAGTGACATTGCAGCCTTCATCTTCAAGGTCCTAAGAAGCCTGAGAAAATTAAACAAAGGGAGGGTGTTGGGTGTCTCACTTCCTCAGGCTGCTAAGGAAATACTAGCCTTATGCCTCAAGTGAGCCAGACTCCACACAGAGCCATGACACACTCAGGCCTCCTTGCATTAGAACTTTGGGGGATTCCTTCTTCATAAACCCTTCCCATAGGTTGGCCATTAGCAGGGATCCAGCCCTTTGACCCTAGAGCATCTTACCTGCTGGGACATTCCTTCTACACTAGTTCTAGTTCCAAAAGCACAGGAAAGGAGTCAGGAGATCTGGGTCCAAATCCTGGTTCTGCCACAAACTTCCTGGGGAACCTTGGGCAAGTCACTTCATCCCATTGTGCCTCTGCTTCCCATTGGCAAAATGGGAATAATCATATTTATAACCTAAGGGGTGTTGTGGAGATAAATTTATTAACAAAATGTTTGTGATGCTCTTGGGGATCTGCAGGTAGAAAGAGCTCAAGAACTGCAGAGACTTGAGGTGCCAATTAACATTTCACTTTCTTCTTTGTGGAGTTGATTGGTTTACTGCGGTCCTGCCATGGAGTGAAGAGAAATTGACAGGCAGTTTGAAATTCACAGGACCTGTCAGCATTATCTGAACCCTGGGAGAAGTGGGGGAGGAATCTACTGCTCCATCATTATCCTCTCTGGCCACTGATTGTTAGGAATCGGGACATAGACAATCTGGCCTAAGGGTCAGAGTCAGGAGCTGAGACAATGATCAGAGCGGAAATTAACAGGTAATGATCAGGAGCGGGACACAGGGGCAGGAAACAGAGATGAGGCAAGGAACAGGAGCAAGGCAGGAATTGGGAGCAGGGGCAGGAGCCAAGGACAAGACAGGAGTGGAGCAGGGTTGGATGCAGATTGCAGGAGAGAGGCAAGGAGCAGTGTCCAATGCAGATGCAACAAGGAGTCTGCATAGTTTCTTAGGCAATCCACTCAGCCATAGACGATTCATTCCTCCTGATACTGGGGGTGGGGGGGGGGCACAATGTAAAGGGAGGTGTGACGTGAGGCCCTGGTGTCGCCTCCGGGAGGAACTTCCAGCCCCACCTCCCTGGGCCACGGTAGCCATTCCCACTTGCTTCTGGGGGGCTGGGGCCACAGGAGTGGGGAGCATGTGCCTCTGGGCCTGGCTGGGACCAGGGCCAGCCCCAGCCCAGAGAGACTCACAGCACCAGTGTCCCTGGAGCTCACAGACACCTCAGCAGGGGCGGGGCAGGTCACAGGCAATGCTCCTACCTCCAGCTGAGCAGAAGCCAGGGAACCTGCTCCCAGCACCTTCCCCAGCAACCCCTGTGCCCAGCATGGGGACCACCGTGCTCTCCTTACCCCACCAGAGTTACCTGCAGGGGGGCGAGAGGCTCTGTCCTTCCACTGCACCTCCCACTGGCAAGTTTAGGGCTCACTCAGCCACTCTCCCTGGCAACCGGGCCTGGGTGGAGAGTAGAAGGGATGGGCCGCTGCCAAGTCCCCAGCTGGGTTCTCGCAGGCAGCCACCGCACTGGACAGAGCAGTGACCCAGAGCCACCACCTTCAGACAGTGTGATAATTGACTCCATCCCACCCCTTCCACTCCCCGTCTGGGCCCAGCTGCCAGGAACAGGGGCCGAGCATGCCAGGGGACAGGCACAGCAGGAGAAGAACAGAGCCCCTCTCCCCCGGCAGGCCGAGCAGAAATCTGGGTGGGGGGAGGAGGGGACACAATTTGACCTCACATGCCCCACCACCACCCACATGTGTCGCTTATACTGCCTGGCTTAAGTAGTGGATGTGAGCCAATCAGGTGATCCAGGGTCTGTCCTGGGAGTCCCTCTAGGACTTCCTGTGGGGCCTGACTTTGCAGGAGCAGTAAGGGGCTCCTTTGTCTGTCTGTCTCCTGTGGTGGTAATGCAGCAGTGTCTGTAAGCCAGGGCCTCCCCGGGCCTAGGTCCTAGACTCTCTACAGCAGAACACTCAGATCCTTCCATTGATTGCCCTTAAAGAGTTGGGGCCAGATCCTCAACTAGGATAAATCAGTTCAGCTTAATTGATTTAATGGAGCTAGCCCAGGATCTGCCCCTAACATTTACCCCCAGTGCTACAGGAGATACAACAGTTATTCCTTAGAGCCAGGGTGCAACTGGTGGCTTTGACATAGCGCTGCACTCCTGAAACTGGTGATCCTGGCCTGGAGTCTCACTAACTGGTCTCTTTATCCCTCTCCCAGCTGGGAGGGGGACACCTGACAGGGGGCTGCTTGCTGAGTGAAAACCCAGAGCTCAGTCAGGGGCCCTTGGGTTTTATGCTGCCCCCTGTTACTGTAGTATCTGAACGCCATAAAGTCACTAGCAGTAGCAAAGTCTCCAGTGGATTTGATGGCGTCTCTGGCACTTCTCTCTTTACAGAGTAAAAACTCTGCTTGGGGTAAGTTGTGGTGTCTATTTTTGGCAGGAGTTTGGCGGCAGAAGGGGATTTCAGAATGCAGGTCACTCCGAGGGCGGAAAGGCATTTTCAGAGAGGAAGGTTTTGCAACATTTCCTATAGGTAAGGGCAGGCTAAGATTTGGTCAGGGATGTTTTTAATAAAAGTCCTGGATCGGTCACTGCAATGAACAAAACACGGGAAAGCCCTGCCCTGTCCCTGACTTTACTAGAAACATCCCTGACAAAATGGGGAAGGTCTATCACCCCCCCACCCCCACCCCCCGCTGTGGCTGAGAGCTGCAGGGGCCCCATTGCCCAGTGGCTGGGAGTCCCCTGCTGATCTGCGGGGCTGGGCGCTGCGGGGAGCCCCCTGCCAGCGCTGAGCAGCTCCAGGGTCCCTCTGCCGCCGCAGTCGTGACTTCCAGCGACTTCCGAGCCTGCGCGGGCGGCAGGGGACCCTCCCGCCGCTGTCCAGCAGTGGCGGGTGGCGGGACCCCCGCAACTGACCGGCCACCGCCATCCGGGGCGACCCCTAAGCTGCCTAGCCACCATCGCTGGTAGCCCCCACCCCCCAGCTCCCAGCCTGCGGTGGCAGAGGGATCCCGGAACTGCTTAGCGGGGGGGGAGGGAGCTCCCCCGCTGCAGCTAGCAGCCCCCGCAGCTCCCAGCCTCCCCCGCCGGAGGCAGAGGGACCCCGGAGCTGCTCAGAGCTGGCAGGGGGCTCCCCGCAGCTCCCAGCCATTGCAGGGGGGGCTGGGAGCTGGACCCTCTTCCCTCCCCATTCTGTCAGGGATGTTCTTAGTAAAGTCAGGGACAGGGCAGGGCTTCCCTGAATTTTTGTTTATTGCAGTGACCTGTCCATGACTTTTACTAAAAACATCCCTGACAAAATCCTAGCCTTCCCTATAGGTGATCAGACTCCGATTTGCCTGCTCTTCCCTGGAAGTTTTGTTCCATAGCCAGATCCCCCTCAACCAAATGAAGCTACCTCTGAACTCAAGGGACTGCAGGTGCCGGGATCCTGGTGAAATCCACTGAGGAGCCCTTGACAGAGAAGAGGAAACTGTACCTTGGTCTTACCTGGGAAGGAGGATCCAATAAAGAGGGAGAATTGGAACCAAATCCACCTACTGCCTGCCCTGATCTCCTGATATGGCCCACAAGAGACACAGCTGAGATGAAGTATTTGCACTGACACTCATTGATATACACACTCTCTCTAGCTGGGAAAACACACCTCCCTTGATAACTAACAGTCCTCAAAGACACGGTTTTCAAACTTTTTTTCTGGCGACGTAGCTGAAGAAAATTGTTAATGTCCAGGATCCAACAGAGCTGGGGATGAGGGTTTGGGGTGTGGGAGGGGCTCAGGGCTGGGGCAGAGGGTTGGGGTGAGGGCTGTGGGGTGGGGCTGGGAATGAGTGGTTCAGAGTGTGGAAGGGAGCTGGGGTGTGCGAGGGGGTCAGGGCTCAGGGCTGGGGGTGCAGGCTCTGGGGTGGGGCCAGGGATGAGGGTTTGGGGTGCAGGAAGGGGCCTCCGGGGCACAGTGCGGAACAGGTAGAGAATAGCCTGCCTTAGCCGGGCAGCACTGCCGATGGGACTTTTAACGGCCCAGTTGGCGGTGCTGACCAGAGCCGCTGCGACCCAGTGTCTTCCATTCCACGACCCAGTACTGAGTCGCAACCCGAAGTTTGAAAACCACTGCTCTAGGAAACCGAGAGCGCTTCGGATACCATCACCCTACTGAAACTGTAACTCTACCCCACCCCTTTTGCAGAGCCAATAGAACCAATATTGAAGGTGGCCACTATACTGTTGAGTTCAAAGGGATCTTAATCCAAGTGTTTTCTGTGCCCAAATTGGGCGTGTATTTCACTATCAGAATTAATGCTAATGATTTATTATTTGCATTGCTGGAGCACCCAACAGCTGTCGTCAGGATCACGTTCCTATTGCTCTAGTACAGAAAGACACAGCCCCTGCCTTAAAGAGTTCACTAGTTTGAAACAAGATGTGAAAGTAACCAGATGAGGGAATTGGGGAGGAAGCATTAGTGGAGCAATGAGAAGATCACACCATTACATAGACCAGATAGTTCTTACCTGAGTTATAAACAAGGTGCGTTGGTTGAAAAATGGAGGAGGGAGGGAAATTGCAAATCAAATTAAACAAATAAATCCAAGAAAATGTTCTCCGCTTTTGGTCAACATTTTGAAGCCGTTGAAATTTTTCAGCAAGCTGATTTGTTTGAGCTCTATAATCTCAGGGCTCCATGAATGTCAATGACCCCAAGCCATCTAAAATTGGCTAGTTTCTTGAAGGTGGCCCGGGCTGAGAGGGTGAAGGAGGAAAGGATTGTGACTCAGTTCAGGGAGGGTGTTTTGTGCCTGGAAGGAATTGCAATGATATTTGTGGGAAGAGTGGAGAAACGCCTGGGTGACCGATGAGCCAATCCCATGAAAAGTGATGTTTTGTTGCGCAGAGTAGTGCATTGAACTGTATTGACTGTTCTAGGATTGATTTCCTGCTGTCTAACACAGGACTAAAAGTAAAACCTATTTTACCTCGCTTATGGAAAGATCCTGTCGACTCTATTATCAAATGATCTCCTTCCCATTGGTTTTGGATCATCCTCTAGAATTTAATCCAAAATGAGATCTCTGCTAGAGAATTGTATGGGGGGCAGTCCCAAAAACCTATAGAAAAGCTCTCTCTCTTAAATTCTGTTGGTTTTTACAAGGATTTTTATTGAACTCTCTTAGATTGCTATAGAATCCTATTAGTTTTTTCCCTGTTAAATTCTATAGGGATTTGCATAAAGACAGGTCTGCTGAGTTCTGAGTAAATTTTCTGTCTTGAAAGAGCCCCAGTTATTTAGGCTATTGCATAATTACAGCCTTCACATACATTCTTTGAGCTGAACGGTTAGTGTTATTTGGACTCTTGTTATCAGAATACTGGCTAAGCTTTTCCAAAGTGACTAGTGGTTTTGGTGGACTCTGGTTTTGGGTGCCCTGGAGGGCTGGTTTTCAGAGCGTGGGTGCTCAGCACTTTCTGAACATCAGACCCCCTTTTAAGAAGTCTCAAATTGGGCTCCTGTAAAATGGAAGACCCCAAAATTGCTTTGGAATACCTGGGCCAGCGATGCACACATACAACACATCTGAGAGAGACCCACCCTGGACAGCCACTTCCCACCGTCCCCCACAAGCATTTAAACTAACCCTTGTTTTTTAATATATTGCAAAGATAAGGAGCTGTGTGAAGCAGCCTACAGTACCTGTGTGTCCCAAAGGAGGGATGGTGCTTAGGTTGGAATTCCCACCTGTGGCTAGAAGTTCTTTGGTGATGGCATGAGGAGTCTCTCCCCAATGTGTCTGGAACTCGCTCTTCTGGACAGTGAACTACGTTCTCCTTCCCAGGCAGCTTGATGGATCACTTTCAGACAGCTTTCTATGCACCTCCCCTGAAACCTGGTTGGTCAACCCTCCTCCTGTTGCACTGCAAAAGTATCCTCCAAGCCACTTGTCTTGGAACTCCAGAATGATTAGCTACAAAATAATTAATAGAGTCTCCTCCTTGTGCTGGACCTGATCCAGAGCCCACCAGAGAAGTCAGCTGGGCATCTTTCCATTGACTTCAGTGAGCTGTGGGGCAGACCCTTAGTCTGCATGGGCAGGGGCCATGGCCAGCCTCCAGCTGACCAATGCATATTTCACCCTCAGCAGCAAAGGCTGGATGGCAGAGACTAGGGTGCACGTGGCACTGTGGTCGAGAGGACCAGAACATGCTCCTTTGCCCTGGCAGGATGTCCCCTGTCTCAGGCATATGGCCACCTGCCCATTGCCCAGCCAGGCAGTTCTTTTCAGTAAAGAACTTCATTAAAAGACCATATTCTCTGGATATGGTTTTTTGAACTGATTCATGAAGAGTTTGCTCTCTCCCAACACAACTCTAGTGGCTGTGGTGCTGGAGGGCAGAGTGAGCATGGTGGGGGCGGCAGCGAGGGGGGGTGGTGAGGTCAGGATGGCAGAGACAGAGGACAGGACGGTGCAGAGGGGTTTGTGGTCTGCAATCAGGACTGGAGAGTGTAGCGTATCAGGAGCCCATTCAGAGGCAGCCCTCCCCTGCCCCCGGCTCAGTATCAGGTTAAAGATTGCCCAGGTTCGCGTGAGAAGCCATTTGGCTGAATTTCACCACTGTTTCCCCTGCAGCCAAACAGGGTGAGTTTGGGAACAGAGGGGGGAGAGTTCAAGGGTGACTGGGAGGTGGGGGAGAGAGCAGAGGCATTCGTTCCTCTGCAAGCACCTTTGACATATGGCAGGATGTGATATTGCGTGAGAAGGCAGCAGGGGCAGATAAGCAAGAACTGCACTTTGGGAAAGTCCAGGGCAATGTGCAACCAGCAGAAAGACCCTGACTCGTCCATGCCTCTCACACATGGAGTGAAAACCCACTGCAGACACAGAAGCAGAAGACGCCTACCTGACACATTCCTTATAGGAGAAGAAATTCCCCCAGAGCACAGGGGAGGTGACTTTGCAGCCTCCAGCTCCATAGAGGGGCAGGTTTTCAGCCCCAGTCTCTGGGCTGACTCGCCCACTTTGTCTGATATGGCTACACGGATACAGCCCCCATGTAAATGGGTAGATGTAATGTGGGGACAGAGAGGGGAGATTTCCCTTGCCTGTTAGATATAAGATACTTGTAAACCCTGTGGATAGGTCTCCAAAAACTAGCTTCCACTCCTGGGCTTCTAAAAATTGATTGGGCCATGTGCTGTTTTGGGACCTGGAATCAGCTGGGGAAAGGCCAGCAGAGGGGAGAACGAATATTGATTTTATTTGATGGAGAACTTAGAGGAAACACAGATGTGAGAACTGCAGCCTGTGAGTCAAATTTCTCGGGAGCAGCCTCTGGCTTTGAACATCTCCATATTTTGGGTGCTCAGCTTGAGCCATCTTGTGATTGATTTGTTCAGAGGTAGAGTGTAAGGCAGTGGTCCCCAAACTGTAGGAGGAACATTAATGGAGGCACGGTGGTGCCCAGACCAGCCCCCACAGGGGGTGGGGAGGGAATGCCCCCCAGCCCTGCTCTGCCCCCAGCTCTGCTCCTGGCCCCGACCATGGCCCCGCTCCTGTCCGTGGCTCCTGGCTTCTGCTTCCCAGACGCGGCTCCCAGTTCCCAGCTCCTGGTTCCTGGCCATGGCCCCGCTCCCAGTCCCTGTCTCCTGACCACGCTCTAGCCCTGGCCCCAACTCCTTACCGTGGCTTTGGCCCCACATCCAGCCCTGGCTCCCGACCGCAGTTCCAAGGGACAAGGTAAGGGGGGTGCATGAGTAAAAATGTTTGGGGACCACTGGTGTAAGTGGTTTGGGGCAGGGACTGTCTGAGTTTGTACAGCGCCTAGCACGGGGGTGGAGGGGTCAAAGTCTAGATTGGGACTCCTAGGTGCTACCGCAATACAATGCTGATCCCTGGCAGCTCAAATGACTCCAATTCAGCTCTTTTGGGGGGAAATCTGACCCAAGATGTCTTACAAAATCAGATGGTTGTTTAAGGTTTCTGCTTGGTTATATCTCACTGAGTGAGCTTTTCCAAGTGGTACAGATCAGGCCCAACTCAAGTGCCCCCCATAGCAGACATATGTCCCTCAGGCACCCTGCCACAGTCCTTTCCCCCCCACACACACTCCCAAGGGTCCTGCCAAACACTCCTCCCATACTCTCTCAGGCTGAGAATCTCACAGGTGAAAGTCCCCCATTGCAACTGAGAACACTGCTGGCTCTGCCACCGTCCGTCACTTTAGACTCTTCTCCAGACCCCAATGTTCTTTCAAATGAAGGGCTCCTGTGTGTACCCCTATATCCCCTTCAAGAACTCAAAGGCAGCAGTAATGCAAACCACATCCACCCACCATGAGCCTAATTCAAGTCTCATATCCCTCCTGGGTTCATCTCCCGACTCCTGGGACAATGGCCAGATGGCCGCTCTCCTGGGCCTTCACCCAGGCACTCCTAGAGATTGGCAGGAAATGCCCTCACTACCACTGTGCAGCCCCTTAGCTGCCTTCAGCCTCTGTTCTCTCCCAGTTGTCTGCTCCTTATACAGGATAGCGGCACCCCCTGGCCCTTTCTCTGGCCTGAGTCTCCAACACCCAGGCCTCCCTGTTCCTGGCCTGACTCTCCTTCTCCCTGGCTTCCAAGCCTCCTTATATATCTCCTGACCACAGGCGCTGCCCAGCCCCCTAGTCAGGTCTAGCCAGGGCACCCCTGTGCAGTCAGGAACCCAAGTCGATGTTCTGATGTTTGCGCTTACCCCCAGGGAGGAAAGGAGTCTGAGTAACATGGAGATCGAGGCTCCAACAGATGATCTTCTACAGAGATCACCGGACTATAGTCAAGTATCAGAGGGGTAGCCGTGTTAGTCTGGATCTGTAAAAAGCAACAGAGAGTCCTGTGGCACCTTTAAGACTAACAGATGTATTGGAGCATAAGCTTTCGTGGGTGAACACCTACTTCATCAGACACATGTAATAGAAATTTCCAGAGGCAGGTATAAATATGCAGGCAAGAATCAGACTGGAGATAATGAGGTTAGTTCAATCAGGGAGAGTGAGGTCCTCTGCTAGCAGTTGAGGTGTAAACACCAAGGGAGGAGAAACTGCTTTTGTAGTTGGCTAGCCATTCACAGTCTTTGTTTAATCCTGATCTGATGGTGTCAAATTTGCAGATGAACTGAAGTTTAGCAGTTTCTCTCTGGAGTCTGGTCCTGAAGTTTTTTTGCTGTAAGATGGCTTTACCTTTACATCTGCTATTGTGTGGCCAGGGAGGTTGAAGTGTTCTCCTACAGGTTTTTGTATATTGCCATTCCTGATATCTGACTTGTGTCCATTTATCCTTTTATGTAGTGACTGTCCAGTTTGGCCAATGTACATAGCAGAGGGGCATTGCTGGCACATGATGGCATATATAACATTGGTGGACGTGCAGGTGAATGAGCCGGTGATGTTGTAGCTGATCTGGTTAGGTCCTGTGATGGTGTTGCTGGTGTAGATATGTGGGCAGAGTGGGCATTGAGGTTTGTTGCTTGGATTGGTTTCTGAGTTAGAGTTGTTATGGTGCGGTGTGTGGTTGCTGGTGAGAATATGCTTAAGGTTGGCGGGTTATCTGTGGGTGAGGACTGGCCTGCCTCCCAAGGTCTGTAAAAGCGAGGGATCATTGTCCAGGATGGGTTGTAGATCTCCGATAATGCGTTGGAGAGGTTTAAGGTGAGGACTGTAGGTGATGGCCAGTGGAGTTCTGTTGGTTTCTTTCTTGGGCTTGTCTTGTAGCAGGAGGCTTCTGGGTACACATCTGGCTCTGTTGATTTGTTTCCTTATTTCCTTGTGCGGATATTGTAATTTTGAGCATGCTTGGTGAAGATCTTGTAGGTGTTGGTCTCTGTCTGAAGGGTTGGAGCAGATGCGGTTGTACCTCAGCGCTTGGCTTTAGACAATGGATCATGTGGTGTGTCCGGGATGGAAGCTGGAGGCATGAAGGTAGGCATAGTGGTCGGTGGGTTTTTAGTATAGGGTGGTGTTAACATGACCATCACTTATTTGTACTGTGGTGTCTAGGAAGTGGACCTCCCATGTAGATTGGTCCAGGCTGAGGTTGATGGTGGGGTGGAAGCTGTTGAAATCGTGGTGGAATTCTTCCAGAGTCTCCTTCCCATGGGTCCAGATAATGAAGATGTCATCAATGTAGCATAGGTAGAGAAGGGGCGTGAGTGGACGAGAGCTGAGGAAGCGTTGTTCCAGGTCAGCCATAAAAATGTTGGTATATTGTGGAGCCATGTGGGTGCCCATGGCGGTGCCACTGGTCTGGAGGTATATATTGTCACCAAATTTGAAATAATTGTGCGTGAAGATAAAGTCACAGAGCTCAGCAACAAGTTGTGCTGTGTCATCATCAGGGATACTGTTCCTGACAGCTTGTATTCCATCTGTTTGTGGGATGTTTGTGTAGAGAGCCTCCACATCCATGGTGGCTAGGATGGTGTTTTCTGGGAGATCACCAATGTATTGTAGTTTTCTCAGGAAATCAGTGGTGTCACGGAGATAGCTGGGAGTGCTGGTGGCATAGGGTCTGAGCAGAGAGTCTACATATCCGGATAGTCCTTCAGTGAGTGTGCCAATTCCAGAGATGATGGGGCGTCCAGGATTTCCAGGTTTGTGGATCTTGGGTAGTAGATAGAATAACCCCGGTCGGGGCTCTAAGGGTATGTTGATTTGTTCCTATGTTAGTGTAGGGAGTGTCCTGAGTAGATGGTGCAGTGGGATCTGAGGAAAGTGGCCTGTACAATTTGATATTGGAGAGTTGTCTGGCAGCCTCCTTCTGGTAGTCAGATCTGTTCATGATGACAACAGCATCTCCTTTATCAGCCTCTTTGATTATAATGTCAGGGTTGTTTCTGAGGCTGTGGATGGCATTGCGTTCTGCATGACTTAGGTTATGAGGCAAGCGATGTTGTTTTTCCACAATTTCTGCCTGTGCACGTCGGCGGAAGCATTCTCTGTATAGGTCCAGACTGTCATTTCGACCCTCAGGAGGAGTCCATGTGGAGTTCTTCTTCCTGTGTTGTTGGAGGGAGGGTATCTGTGTATCAGTGCACTGGTCAGTGTTATCTTGAAAGTATTCTTTGAGTAGGAGGCAGCGAAAGTAGGCTTCCAGATCACCGCAGAACTGTATCATGTTCGTGGGGGTGCTGGGACAAAAAGAGAGTCCCCAAGATAGGACAGATTCTTCTGCTGGGTTGAGTGTGTAGCTGGATAAATTGACGATATTGCTGGGTGAGTTAGGGGTACCACTGTTGTGGCCCCATGTGGCAGGTAGGATTTTAGACAGCTTACGGTCCTTTTTCCTTTGTAGAGAGGTGAAGTGTGTAATGTAGATCTCCTGTCTTATTTTAGTAAAGTCCATTTGTGTGGCGGGTTGGTTGTTTATGAAAGTCTCCAGGTTGGAGAGCTCTTTTTGGATGTGAAGGAAACAGAGCCCAAGGGCGAAGAATGATTTGGTGCCCATAGGGGCTTAAGGGGTTGCTGCTCAAATGTGTGATGTTCATGCCAGGCCTCAGCAGCAGCACCTAAGGTAACAGGTAACCAGGTCTGCAATGGGAATCAGAGCAGAATTGCCTGAGCAGCCAGTGCGAGGAAAACTTTCACATGGCCCCTCTCTTGTCCATGTCAAGGGCAGAGATGTGTGTGTGTGATGGGGTTTCCCGATTCCACACAGTGACTGAGGGAGGGAAGAAGCAGTGCTGGGCCCCTCAGCTGCTCCAAAGGGGGGCTCTCTGACAATCAAGCAGGGAAGGAGGGTGGAGAGGCTGGTCGAAGAGAGGAAGCCAGTTTGCAGCTTCTGGGGACAAAGCAATCCCCAGGAGAGGGTCTGGACCATGGGTAAGACCCAACCAGGAGAGTAGGGGTCTGCCCCTTTTCCCGTCCCCCACTCCCTGCTGAGGGAGGATGTCAGGGCATAGGAAGAGAGCTGGGGAATGCTTGTTTGATGGACTGAGCTGCTGGAAAGTCTAGGTGTGGGGATAGCAGGCTCTGACCACTCCTCAGACTGAAGAGAGAGCAGGGAGGTAGGAAATGGCCCAGGCTGGTGGTCAGCTGCAGTGACCAAGGCACTCCAGGCCTCTCCTGCTTGGGCCCTGGGCTGAGACCCAGTGGAGAGAGAAGGGAGAGGGACCTACCTCCCTTTCCGTACAGGAGAACTCTGGAGCACTGGGAATTGATGGGCCAGAGCCTGCCCCCCAGGCCAGCTGGCCTCTGAGTGAAACCTGCCACAGGGGGTCAAAGCTTCTCAGAGACCTCAGTTCACTTTCTGCCCAGGCCCCAGCTCAGACTCAGGTTAACGATTGCCCTGGTTTGCGTGAGAAGCTGTTTGGCGGAGTTTCCCGACCTGTTCCCTGGCAAAGGGTGTGTGTGGAGGGGAGGAGGAGCAGCAGGAGGTGAGCTGGAGAGATAGGGGAGGTGAAAGGGGCAGTACAGGGAGAGAGCAGAAGAGTTCATTCCTCCAACAACCCTGCCTGAAATGTGGTAGGGCTGGCCAGTGGGTGAGAAGGGAGCAGGGACAGATTAGCAGCAGCTACCCAGAGGGGAAGCCCAGGACAATGTACAGCCTGCAGAAAGCCCTTGACCATCCCCCACCGTCGCTCTTGGTTAGCACTATTAATCTCTCCATGTCTTCAGTGGGCTTCCACCAGGGCTGGATTTCCCTTGCTCAAGCACAGTGAAATTCTGGGGGAAATTCTGGCCCTCCTGAAGTCAATGGCAAAACTCTAAGGCCTGGATTTCCCACCCCATGCACAGAACAGCAGACGAACATTCTGTCGTTTTCATTTCCCTTAGTGAAGGAATTACAGGAGGCAGGTGGGGCTTGGACTTTTCAGATTCTAATCACATTTTTAAAATCCCATTTGTTCCAAACACCCTCTTGTTTCCATGCAGCTCTGTGTACCTGGGATCCGCTTTCATCTGTGGGGCCTGCTCCTCCAGTCCCTGCCCCAGATACGAGGGGCTCATGACAAATCCAGTGAAATAAGTGAGAATTTGCCTGAGTGAGGGCCGACTAAAAACTGGCTACAGATCTGGCCTAATAATGATAATTAATACCAATGAATACATGAGTTGGCACCTGTGATTTCGTGAAGACAAAGGAAGAATTGAAAGGAGAGAAAAAACAGAGAGAAATTCAATGCACTATTTCAATAGAAATATTTTCATTTGATCTAGCTGCAAAATGTGGCCCTGATCCTGCATTGGGATTTACTAGCACAGCCTGCTGGGATTCCACACAGCAGATCCCCAGGCAGGGGGTGTATTTTTAAGCAAGGTAGATAGATGGCACCAGGCCCACAGGAAGAATGAAAGCAATAAAACAAGGAGAGAGGTGGGAGAATGACAGCTGTTACTTCCCAAGAGAGAAAAAGTGAATAACTAGTTAACTGGAGAGTCTGGAAGGGGCACAAGCAAGGAGCTGGAAAGAGGTGTGTATTCCAGTGCCTTTGCCTCTCATGGCCCTCGGGGATTTGCAGGGCCAGCTGTCAGCTCCTTGGGAGGTGAAAGGGCAGCTTCTTAGTGTACCTACCTGGCATTGGAGGACAGTGTGAGAAATGGCGGAGATGATTTAACTCTCCGGACAAACCTGCAATATCCTCCCGATTATTTATGCTGTTGGAGAGATCTTAAAGGGCCAATGGGCTCTTAAGGGTAAACCAAACTAACTGAAAAGCCAAAAATGATCCAAAAATCAGAGACAGAAACTTCAAAAGAGGAGGCAAGGGACAATGGGCCCAGATCTGCAGCCTTTACTCACCTAAGAAGTCCCACAAAGTCCATTGAACTACTCAGATGAGTAAGGACTTCAGGATCAAGGAGAGGGACAGACAGGTAACACTGTATTATGATCAGACTTAGGACAATTCTTGGATTAATTCTTTGTGCATTACACAATAGTTACCTGCTGATGGGAACAATCACAAGGCCTAAAGAGTTAATTAACATATGTACAGTTGTATAACCTCATGGCACATGTCACTCTGTAACACCAGACTATGACTTCTTGTCTAGAATAGGAGTTAAAGTCGAGTGCAGACAAGGCAGTGTACAGCTTAATATACGCTAAAATGGTTGAGTTAAACCCTAAGCTTTGACTTGGCCATGGTAGCACATGTTTAAAGCAGTGTCCCTTGTCTACATGAGACTTTTCAAACATGTTAGCTAGCATTTGTTAGCTAGCATATTCTAACAACACAGCTTTTATCCCCATCTAGACAAAAGACATAGGGCCACAGAATTATGCCACATTACACCTGCTGAATAGCTGGCACAGAGTCTGCAGTGCAAAAGTAAAACAATAACAACAACACAAATAAGAAGTAACCATAACATTAAAGTTTGCACAGTTAGAGCCCAATCCTGATCCCACTGAAGTCAATGCAAGTTTGCTCATTTACTTAACTGGGATCAGGATCTTGCCCTTAAAGCAGACAGAGCCAGCAACTACTTTGTTAAGTGTTAATGGTTAACTAAACAACGTTGTGCCTATAAATTACAAATGTACAGTCTTTCATTTTAAAGGCACATGGGACTAGAGTTTGATCTCAGTTAAACCAATCTCAGTCCAGAATATGTTCATTGACTCAAACAAACCTACACCTACGTAAGTGACAGGAGAAACTGGGTTCACAATGTTTTGCAAATCATACTTTATCACAAGAGATTTTTTCCTATAATCTTAGTCATACATAGATTGATTTACATAAAAAGAAATAATTTATCTTATAGTGATATTGATCTTATTTTGACAAACTCTCTTTCACATTAGTGTGCTATAATGCAATGTCTCTCAACTTTTCCTGACTACTGTTCCCCTTTCAGGAGTCTGATTTGTCTTGTGTACCCGCAAGTTACACTTCACTTAAAATCTACTTGCTTACAAAATCAGACATAAAAATTCAAAAATGTCACAGCACACTGTTACTGAAAAATTGTTGACTTTCTCATTTTTACCATACAATTATAAAATAAATCAATTGCAATATAAATATTGTACTTCCATTTCAGTGTACAGTATCTAGAGCAGTATAAACAAGTCATTGTCTGTATGACATTTTAGTTTGTACTGACTTTGCTAGTGCTTTTTCTGTAGCCTGTTGTAAAACTAGGCAAATATCTAGATAAGTTGATGTACCCCCTGCAAGACTTCTGCCTACCCCCAGGCGTACTCAAACCTCTGGCTGAGAACCACTGCTGTAGTGCACTCTAAGTGCATTTTACCATCATCTTTTTATAAAAATTATGTGCATTTTCTTTTTTGGTCATAATGCACGCACAGTATTGCACAGAAAGACAAATACAGCACATCTGTATATCTAACACTGTAGGGGGAAATGTATTTTTCATTATTTGAGAAAGGGATGTGTTCACACAATTAGAGATTGTATTGTAATGCACAGGACCAAGGGGACCAAGTTGAAGCTGCATTTCCACATTAACTGCATTTCGAGGAGTTTGTGTGAATAATTGTGCAGCCATTACTTAACATTAACATAGATTTCTTGGCATGGAATTTCCTTGGTTGATTTGTTTATTCTAAAGGTAGAGAGAAAAGTAAAACTAAAGGAAACAAATGGTCAGATACTAGGGCTGTCAAGGGCTGAAAATACAGCTGAGGCCTCTTAATCATGTCCAAGTGGAGTCCAAGGGGAGAGAGAGGTCTGAAGGGGGGGGCTTCAGGTTGGTGCAGATGGGTATGTATGGAATTGTGTCTGCAGGCAGGCTGTGTGAGACAGGATGTGGGGGGGTATAAACCTCTCTCTCCAGTGAATGTGGATGCATGATTGTAAAGGATCACCAGGCATATCCCCTGCTCTGCCCGCCCCATCACAGTCACCCCAACAGCTGTACTCTTCGCTCCTTTGTGTCAGCTGCTGCAGGGAATCTCTGCCAAGCCCAGATAGGCCAGGCTGCTGAGGTTTATGGGGGGAGAGACAAGGATCAGACCTGCATGCCCTGAGCCTTGGTTGCGTGACTATCTCCTCCCCTTGAGGCAGACTTCAAATGGAAACACCGCCCCTTGAAGAGACACTTTTGTTGCACAGCACATTCCATCCTTCTCTGGGGTTCTCCTTTCTTCTGCGGGTCCCCTCTCCCAGGTTATATCACAAAGCTGGGATGGTCTGCTAAGGGTAGTGTGTCTGGGGGTGGGGGCGCTGCACAGTGATCTCCCACCTCTGTGCAGCCAGTGGCCTATGCACCCCAATGCCATGTTGGAGCCTTCATATTTATTTGACAAATACAATTTGCAGATTTTTTAAAATATTGTGCACAGAATTTTAATTTTTTTGATGCAGAATGCCCTCAGGAGTAGTGTGTGTGTGAGGGACCGCTCACAGTGTGTGTGTGTCACTGTGTGTGTGTGCGTGTTGGTGTGTGGGGGTGATCGCAGTGTGTGTGTGTGTATCACTGTGTATGTGTGTGTGTCAGTGTGATTGTACTGTGTGTGTGTTAGTGTGTGTGTCAGCGTGGGGGGAGATTGCAATGTGTGTGTGTGTATCACTGTGTACGTGTGTCAGTGTGATTGCAGTGTGTGTGTGTTACTGTGTGTGTGTGTGAGATCGCAGTGTGTGTATGTATCACTGTGTACGTGTGTGTGTTAGTGTGATCGCACGGTGTGTGTGTGTGTTACTGTGTGTGTATATCGGTGTGGGGGGTGGGGGCTGACCGCTGTGTGTGTGTTGGTGCAAGGGACCGATCGCAGTGTGTGTGTGTGTTTCCTTCTTCGTCTAACGGCAGGTTTTATTTTAACATCTCTTTCCCCTCCACTACCCAACCTGCCCCGTTTCGCTCCATTGATTATCCGCCTCTTTGATTCAAACCCTCAACGAAACCCACTTCCCTCCCCAGCAGAAACGCGCGGGGAAGGGTTTACTCGTGGAAGACCCGCCCCACGAAACGAAATGTGAAGGTGCTGTTACCAAACCTCCTAACTAGCGACGCCCCAGTCCCCTAGGGGACACGGGACACCTGTGCGCGCTGCACCTGGGCCGGGCATTGCCCGGGGCGGAGTGGGGACCCCCCTCTGCTCTGCTCTGCTCTGGGCTGGCAGCACTTTCTCCTCGCGTTCAGTTGCACTCGGGCGGACTCTGGGTGAAGAAACAGGATCAAAAGTGGCCTCGTGCTGGTGACTTTCCAAGCCAAAATATCGTCTCCAGCACACCCGCGGTACCAGCCATAAAGCCTGCCCGTGGTTCGCCCAACCCCTTGGTGGCTGTTCATTCCGCGGAGACCCCCGCGTGTCCGGGGCTGCTGAGCCCGATCCTGCTGACGGTGCTGAGCCCCCGAGAAGTCAGGGGAAGTGGCGCTCAGCCCCGCACGGGATCGGCCCCTGTCGGGCTTTTCCGAAACAGCTCAGACGACTCTGCTCAGGGATCCATCGGTCCTTCTCTGGAGCAGGGGGCCGGCTAGTAACCAGGGGGTTAGGGGTATTTCCCAGCATTAGCGGGTTAATTCCAGAAGAGCAACCAGAGGCAAAATAATGTACAACAACCAGGAGAAATCGTTTCTCCTAACAGATCTGAATTCTTTCCTCTAGACACAGTAGGAACAGGCTTCCCAAGGACCGTTCAAAGCCCATTGAAATCAGCGGCGACTCCCCGTGCAATGGATCAGGGCCCCGGGCCCTAGCCAAACTCCCTCATCGCATCCTTGCCGTTTGCTCAGATGCCTACTCCAGGCTGCTCCACCGCAGAGACAGCTGCATTTCGGTTGGAGGCTACATGTACTTTGTCAATCCGCTTGCGATGAAAGGCACCGTATACATTAAAATATGACCCCTGCTGTATGCAGGAGGGATCTCAGCCTCCTGTGATCCCCTAACACGCAGGGAGCTGAGAGCCTCCAGAACAAAAAGCCATCTGAGCTCAAAAGGACAGTGAGAGAACAATTACTCCTGGTGTACATCTCCTCCACACACAGCGCCCCAAGAAGGGGTGCCAGCAGGAAAGCCAGGGTAACAACAGATGTTAAAATTATTAGTTCCCACTCTGCGCACGTGTACCGTCACTGAACTCAAAGCAAATTGAATGTAATCTGCTATTGTGTCAATATAGAGCAAATTACCCAACTCTAGATTTTTTTTCTGGACATTTCAGTATAGGTAGATAGGTTTTTAAAAAAAATTCTAAATTCCCCACTGTGGTTGCCAAGACATAGGTTTTGCTGCAGGTGTGTAACTACAAACTCCGCCCCACACACACTCTTCTTTTTGCAAAGGATAAGACTGAGGGAGATTTCGAATGTTATGCTGGACCCGTCTGCCACGTTATTTGGAGAGGTCAGGTAACCGGTGAATTTCAGGAGAAAGAGGGACTCAGTAATATTAGCTACAACCTGCCAAGAATGATTAAAGTCCTGACACACAGAGCTCTACTCATGCAGCTGAATTTTGTGCGGCAGCACACCCTGCTCTTCCAGTGTCAAGCCACTGCTGAGCACAGACTGGAAACTGGTTCGTGCCAAGTGGATATAGACGTTTCCTTCCTTCAGACAGATCTGCCAATGTAACCGCCCTGAACATGATTCCAATCTTGGTTACCTGAAAAAAGGCGGAGGACAGGCATTAGGAATCAGACTTAGTTCCACTGTCAGGTACTCTTAGGTAAATTTCATACTCCAGAGCAGCAGTTGTTAAAGCAGCAGTGGGCAAACTTTTTGGCCCAAGGGCCACATCTGGGTATGGAAATTGTATGGTGGCCATGAATGCTCACGAAATTGGGGGTTGGGGGTGTGGGAGGGGGTGAGGGCTCCGGCTGGAGGTGAGGGCTCTGGGGTGGAGCCAGAAATGAGGAGTTCAGGGCAGGGCCAACTCCAGGCTCCAGCGTAGCAAGCAGGTGCCTGGGGTGGCCAATGAAGAGAGGGGCGGCACATCCGGCCGTTCAGTGGCAATTCGGCGGCAGGGCCGTCACTCCCTCTCGGAGCGAAGGACCTGCCGCCAAATTGCCACCGATCGCGAACGCGGCTTTTGTGTGTGTGTGTGTGTGTGTGCTTGGGGCGGCAAAAACGCTAGAGCCGGCCCTGGTTCAGGGTGTGGAAGGGGGCCCCAGGCTGGGTCAGGGGTGGGGGGGATGAGGGCTCAGGCTGGGGATGCGGGCTGTGGGGTGTAGGAGGGTGGGACTGAGGAGTTTGGAAGCAATGTCACATCTCCCCCTGGCTCCTATGTGGAGGCATGGCCAGGTGGCTTTGTGCACTGTGCCATCTTCAGGTGCTACCCCTGCAGCTCCCATTGGCCCTGTTTGCTGGCCAATGGGAGCTGCAGGGGTAGTGCTTGGGGCTGGGGCAGCGTGCAAAACCCCCTGGCTGCCCCCACATGTAGGAGCCAGAGGGCGGAGGTGCCGCTGCTTCTGGGAGCTGCACGGAGCAAGCCCCCGAACCCACTCCCTGTCAGGAGCTTGAGGGCTGGATTAAAATGTTTGAAGGGCTGGATGTGGCCCCTGGGCCATATTTTGCCCACCCCTGTGTTAAAGGCATATCACCAGGAGTCATTCTCCATCCTGGGACCTGGCCCAGGTGACAGAACACCTGTTTTCCAAAAGCCCCTTTACTGATCTCACTGCATACAGTGAAGTGACTGCTATAAGAGACAATCAGCTGAAGGACACTTTAAAGGTCCTCACCTTTATTATATGTTTGATAAGTACAGACACAGCACAGGCAATACTGGTGTAAATCCATACGTACTTCAGTGGAGTGGAGATTTTCACCAAAGTTCAGGATCTGGCCCACAAAGAGGTTAGGGCCAGAATTTTCAACAGCTGGGTCTCGATTTTGGTTGCCTCTGTATTTAGATGCCCAATTCAAGACACCATGGATCTGATTTTCAGAAAAGTGCCGAGTACTCACAACTCCATCAGAAGGCAAAAGGAATGGCAGGAGATCAAAGCCTCTGAGATTCTGAGCCAAAGTGTCTCAGATTGGCAAGGGCAATGCTGAAACAACCAGATAAGTGATCATTTTTTGAAAGGATGTGAGCAGCCCAAGACCAAATAAGAAATTTATCAGAGCCAGGATTCAGCAGTTCCTGATTCCCAGCCTCCTGATCTGATCTCTAGAACATGGTTCTCAACCCATTGAGCACCATCCAAATTGGTGACATCAGAATTATATTAAAAAAATCACATAGGAGGCCTGGGGGGGGAGTGTTGTTCTTGGGGTACCCAGTAGTGGGAGTCATCTTGTTACCCCTCCTCCCTCCCCGCCTCCAGTGTGAGGGATGTTTGCTTGTGCTTAACTGGGTATCAAGTCTCTGACATCATCAGCACATTAGCCGTTCAAGAACTCTCCTCTGGGCTATGTCTTGCAGGTTACAATAGGTGCATGCCAGTCCCCAAGTTCCTTTTGAAGCATCCCCTGTAGTGCTCAGCCCATTATCCATTGAACGCTCACAGGAATACCAGGTCTGCTGACCCAAAAGAACAGTGTTCACACCAGCTTGAATGATTCAATTCAGGATTAGTACCTTGTTTATTATCACAGCACTGAGATATATTTATAATTAAAACAACAATACATTTATTATTAAAGATTCAACATTCAGGTGATCGTGAGTAAGGAAATGGGAAACAAAAGGTTACATACAAAACAAAATCATAACAGCTTTCTAGAGACTAAACTTAATTTACAACATACTCTGCTGTCTAAAGAAGCTTATCTCACCCAAAGTTTTCCACAGTTTCTTCAACCAAGGTTGGTGATGACCCTGTTTACATGAATGTAAATGCACTGCCTGTTTACATCTTAGAGGCAGGATAAGGGGGTGGCTTCTTTGCCTCCTACTATATCTCCCAAATGCATTGTCTGTAGTCAGAGGCTACATGAACCCCCACATGGGTCATTTTTCCTGAGTGCTGCTTTCCTGTTGACTTCACAACTTTTGGTAATTTCCTATGGAAATGGGCATCCATTGTGCTAGCTTATAATGCTTACTTCACATCCAGTGGAGAGACAACTGAATAAACATCTCTTGTCTGACAGAAAACCTGTTTCTCCACCTCTGCTGTGTGTTAGACAATTTAAGACCATATTTTCAGTAGACATACACAACTCCTTACATAGCATCTGTGCATACATTTCACAATGATCAGTGTGACCTGGCTTTCATTTAAGACCTCACCTGACATTCCTTAATGAATCAGAATGTACATACCAGAATCAGAATAGTCTTGTAACCCCTTTACCAGTTGGCATTAAGTGGTTCTTAGTTCAAGGGAAGGGGGCAAGTCCTGCCCCTGGGGTGTGTGTGTGTGTGGGGGGGGGGGGGTTGCAGAGCTTGCCCCAAACTCTATCCTGCAGCTGCAGCAGCTTCTGCAGCTCCGGTGCCATGAGGCCGGCTAGGTTTGGCTCCCCACTCCAGGCACTGTGACCTGGTGCACAGGTTTACTGTAAAACTGAGTTTTGGCCCAGATGCCCTCCATTGGGATGACAGGGATCAGGCCAAATTTGAGTGAGTGGCACTGCAACCCCATACACAAGACTGCAACGCCACTCATACAAATTTGGCCATCAAGGGGTCCAGGACAAACCCAAGAGGTGCTGCAACACTGGAGGAAGCAACACCTGGAGTGGGGAGCTGAGCCCAGCCAGCCCTGTAAAACAGGAGCTGCCACTATGGGACATACCGTGTCCTTATTTGGTGCTTATTATGTTAATATGTATAGCATATATCCTGGGGAAGCAATAGTCAGTAAGCCAGATAGTTTTGCACTAAAGCTATTTACTGGGTAGCAACCGGCCTTGGCAGTTTACAAACGGCTCCTGAGCCCCCAAAAGGCTGAGAACTACTGCTCATGGCCATGCTGCCCCTTTTCTTTTCCATTATTTTAACAAAGCCTCTCAAGACCAATACTTTGAGCTTTTATTTCCCCTTCCATATGAAGATTTAAAAGCTCTTCAACAGACCTTAATTAAATACAATTCCCTGCTCCCCCCTCCCATACTATAATCTCCATTTTACAGTGGGGGAAACTAAGGCACAGAGAGATTGGAAGAAGTGGCCAGGGTCACAAAGGAAATATGTGGCAGAGTAGAGAACAGATGCCAGATCTCTTGAATCCCAGTGGTTTGCTCTAAGTTCTAGAGTTAACATGCTTCCTCCAAGAGGGGCTATCTCAGAGGGGGACTCCTCAGGCAGCCGGCCTTTCTAGTATTAAAGAAATAGGCCCCAGCTAACCGCGGTCCCTAAACAGAAGAGAAGGAATGGGTCTGTCAGCCAATGCAGGGCAGGGAGACCTTTGCGTGACTGTTCGAAACAGCAGAAGATTACAGAGCATGCCAATCAGCTGCCTGAGCCTTATGAAATTGCTCCCACCCCCTGCTATAAACAACCTGGCCTTTAATTTGTGGCTGTGGTGCAGCTGAGCTCTACCCAAGAGGTGCCCACAGAAGGTGTTTGGACTGGAGCAAGGGCTTGTAAATAGCCCTTCCCTTGCCCCAACATGTTGTAACTCGCCCTCTGCCTTTGTTAGCTCTGTCCTGGGCCGCTCCCTCTATAACCCAGGCTCGATGGGCTGCGAGATCAGTAGTCCAGCCGCCAAAGTGTAGGTGCTGGCCTCCTCTGGGGGCGTCTGGGCCTCGGCCTGAGTTCTGGACGTGCCTGAGAGGCCACTGCAAAGTGCGCTGTCCCTTTAAGAGCGCTCAGCGCCCGACTGAGTGACCAGGGCATGAATTACAGGTTTGCCCGGGGAGTGCGGGCATCCCGGCCCCTTCTCACGCGATCCCTCGGAGCCAAGTGGCTGCAGCCAAAGCTGCCGCGGCACCTCCCCCGGAGCCGGCCCGGTGCCCTCTCCTGTCTCCCCTGCTCGGCTCCCACGTGTCCAGCGCTGCTAACTGGATACATTTCAGACACGCGTGGCGCGTGTCCCCATTCACGTTGGGAGAACACGGATCGCACGGCTAGGGGGTCAGCGCTCGCCCCTTGCCTGCCGAGCTCAGCTGAACCCCCCAGGGTGTGAGCGGAGCCCCGGGAGTGTCAGGGTCCGGTGTGTGTGTGGTGGGGGGTGGAGGGTTCTCGGGGGGGGGGGGGGGAGCCAGGGCTTCCCAGCAGGTTGCACATTGGCATCGCCCTTCCTGCAGCGCGGCCTTCTGCCGCTGCCCATCTCCCTTCTCACGCCATGCCCCGTCCTGCCAACGTTTCAGAAAGTGCCTCCAAGTCTGGAGCAGTGACCTCCCTTGTCCTCTGCCCCTCAGCTGCCTTTGACTTGTCTCCCCCACACGCAGCGCCTTGGTCCTGTTTGTGTCTGCACGGGAAAAGCGGGGAAACGCAGCCAAACGACTTCGCACGCGAACCTGGGCAATCGTTAACCCGAGCGAGGGCAGGGGCAGAAAGCGCTGCTACCTGATAAACTTTAACCTGCTGCTGTGGTACCTGCGCATCCCTCTGCTTTCCCCTCCACTCCATCCCTCTGCCCTTCAATCCTGTCCCTCTGTCCTTCCGGGCCTCCCCCACACCCCCAGCCTCTGACACCGGAGTCACGGGGGGGGCGGGGGTGAGAAAGGGACACAAGCCAGGGGAGGAAGGGCAGCCCCTGGGACTATGCCCGGGGATCTCCCTCACCATTTCCAACTGCTTCTTTTGAGTGCGGTTTCTCTGCGGACGTTATAGACAGAGGGGGTGAAAAAACCCTGGCCCCACTGAAATCAATGGGGAGTTTTGAAATGGTCTTCAATGGGACGAGCGTTTCACAAGCGGAGATTAGTGCTTTAGAGAGAGTTTTGCTGCCCTGGTTATTTTTGTTTCACAAAAAGAAGAACAGGAGGACTTGTGGCACCTTAGAGACTAACAAATTTATTAGAGCATAAGCTCTATACATTCTATATGCATCCGAAGAAGTGGGCTGTAGTCCACGAAAGCTTATGCTCTAATAAATTTGTTAGTCTCTAAGGTGCCACAAGTCCTCCTGTTCTTCTTTTTGCGGATACAGACTAACACGGCTGCTACTCTGAAACCTTTTGTTTCACAAACACTCGCCTATAGTCCGTAGAAACCAGTGCATATTTAGCCATGGGGATCTCTGGTCAGTTTCACTCAGTCCTGCCCGCAGGGGGACCCCGAGTTTATGCGATCTGGAGTTACATGTGACAGGGGACATTCCCTTTTCCTGAGGTGCCTGCTCCCACCCCAAATCTGGCAGGGTGAAATGCTGTAAGAAAGATTCCACCAGTGGTACATGTGTGCAGGGCCAGTGCTACCATTAAGGCAAACTAGGCGGTTGCCTAGGGCGCCAAGATTTGGGGGTGCCAAAAAGCGGTGCCCCCAATTTTTTTTACAGCATTCCTGGGCTGGGCTGCCAGTGATGCACTGACACATGCTCAGACTCCCTCTCTCAGCACAGCGGCTGCTCCATGCAATTATTGTCATTGCCGGCGGGGGCAGCGTGCTCCGGGAGGGGGCATAGCAGAGGTGAGTTGGGGTGGGGAGTCCTGTGGCAGTTCCCATCCCCCGCCCTGAGGCACACACACCCCCGCGGCAGCTCCCCACCCCCTCCAGCTCAGGGAGCCGTGCCACAGCTCCCCACCCCAGCTCACCTCTGCTCCGCCCCCTCCCCAAGCACGCCTCCCCAGCTCTAATTCTCCTCCCCTCCCAGGCTTGTAGTGCCAAACAGCTGATTGGCGCCACAAGCCTGGGAGGTGGGAAAATTAGAGCGGGGGCCACGTGCTCGGGGAGGGGGCGGAGCAGATGTGAGCTGGGGTGGGGAGCTGCCGCATGGCTGGGGGGGGGGAGCTGCCGCAGGGTGGAGCTCCCATGGGGGGGCGCCTCAGGGCGGGGGGGGGTGGGGGCGCAAGGTGGAAGTTTCGCCTAGGGCACGAAACTTCCTTGCACCGGCTCTGCAGGTGTGTGTGATTTCTATGAAAATGCTGCTGCAGATGTTGTCTGACACTGCCCCAGAATTCTGGATAGGTAACACGATAAACTCTTTCCCCCCCCACCTGACTGAATTCCACCTCTCCCTGTGCTAATGTAGTTCTCATGCTGCTCTCCTGTTCTTTTACCCACAGCGCAACTTGAGCAGTAATCTGGCTGTAAATTCGCCACAGCTGCAAATGTGATTTGGCCATTTCCAAGCAAGGGCACATTCTAACACTCCCTGCTAGCAGCAGTATCTCCCCTTGGCAGCAGAGAGGCCTGTCCTGATAAAAACTTTGGGAAGGGATATTTGAAGGGTGGGGGGAAGTGGGGAGAGAGTAAACAGAGGAACTGTAGGGTCCTGATTCATTCCCCATTGAAGGAGAATTTCTGCCTGAATCCACCCCTCATCCTCAGTCAGATGTCAGCCTGGGCCTACACCACATTAAGAAACAGAGTTGCCACAGCTCCTTTGCTGCTGGAGAGGTCAATGTCTTTGCATGGAATCCTGGAAGAGCTAATGGCCTAGTTCAGTGGTTCTCAAACTTTTTTTTTTCTGCAGACCACTTGAAAATTGTTGAGGGTCTCGGCAGACCACTTAATGATCTTTCCAAATGTTGTTTGTACCATTAGCTAAGTATTGCAAAGCACTTTGGATAAAAGTGCTATATAAAAAAAATAATAATAATTAACATTTTCTATTCTACAGCTAAAAGCACACTACTCATATTTTAATATCAGTAGTCTTACCTTTCTAATGCGATGGATGTGCCCTCTCTCCCCTGCTGTGGCAGCCCCCAAGCTGGGGCTGGAAAGGAGGGCTGTCTCTCCCTGGCAGCCATAGCCCTGGAGCTGGGGAAAGTCACCTCTTTCTCTCTGGCTGCTACAGCCCTACACATCCCAAATTCTCCCCACCCTCTACGCAGCTCCAATAATTAGGTGGGTGGCCCTTTATTGTCTCATGTGCAGCCACCCAGGCACGCACCTTAGAGAGAACTATCCATGGACCACCTGAATGGCGCTCGTGGACCACTGGTGGTCCACGGACCACAGTTTGAGAACCTCTGGTCTAGTTCATCTTTTGAGAGTTGGATCCCCCACTTGTTTATCTCCAGGTCTTTCAGAAGAATGCATCACATTAGAGTTAGGAGTCAGCAGTTCTTAATCAACCGGTTAAGTGTTGTGATAGTCATTCGTTGGAACCCCCAGCACTGTAGTAAATAGGTGCAATATGGAATGTTTTTTAAATCCAGGAATGCGCACAATATATGAAAACATTTCTGCACATCAAGTACAATCCCATTGGCCTGGATGATTTGGCCTGTGGAAGATGAGGATGAGATAATAACATAGTTCATGGGATGTGGGATCTAATAATATAGTTTCTGGGATGAGGTACAGAGAAACCAGGGCCGGCTCCAGGGTTTTTGCCAAAAGCCGCGATCGCGATCTGCGGCGGCAATTCTGCGGGAGGTCCTTTGCTCCGAGCGGGAGTGAGGGACCGTCCGCCAAATTGCTGCCGAATAGCTCGACTTGCCGCCCCTCTCCAGAGAGGCCGCCCCAAGCACCTGCTTGCCAAGCTGGTGCCTGGAGCCGGCCCTGAGAGAAACCCAGCACATACATATAATCAGTTCTTCTGTTACTAATTGCTTGTGTGACTTTACAAATGAATGACATAAGAGAAACAGACAAAACCAAACTCAGCTCCAGAAGCCAGTGAACCAGAATGGAAATAGAGCAAAGCAGCTTCTTCTATCTGTTTTACCAGCCTTTATGTTCACTTGCTGGTTTCTTTTCAGGAATGAAGTTAATTTTAAGTCAAAAGGGGGAAAAGACTGAAGAGACCCTGTGCACATTAGAGCTTGCACTGTAACTACCCGAGGTTTGCAACCATGTGCACACAAGATTTTAGGGCCTTCACATTCAATAGGGTTACAATGTGTTCATACATTTTAAGGCCAGAAGGGACAATTATGACCTCCTGTTTGATACAGACCATAGAACATCCTCTAGTGGTTTCTGCTTCTAGGCCAACAACTTGTGGTTGAAGTAAATCATACCAAATTGAGTTAGAACCATGTTAAGACCATGTTTGGGTCCAATGTGTTTGTTTAAAATAATTCCCTGGCCACAATAGACACTTAAATCACCCCAGCTATAACCATGTTTGAAAACCAGGTTTAGTACTTTCAGCTGTATTATAACAAATAGATCAGTCTGTTTGGGAAAAATATGAGCCACTTCCAGATCCTGCTTGGATTAACTGACCCAAAAATGCATCCATTTGCTCAGCCAATGCTTACATGGTTTTTAAAGACAGATCTAGGCCTTAGCCCTCAAGTCAATCTTAAACTTGAATTTTGCAGCTGTAACTTCTAAATGCTCAATTTGATATGCATCGTACATGTAACAAAAGAATGGATTGTAGATTGCATTTTAGAAAGTACATCTCTCTCTTTTTTTGTTTTGGGGCATTCATTGTCTTTTACTGTATACTGCCTCATGGGATCAAGGTGATCAGATAAGGTTACATGGCTGTGTTCTGCCTGACGTGTGTGTTTGAAACTCAAATTCTACTATGCACTTACTTCCTGCATTTAGTAGAAATATGTCTATATAGTTACATAAATTGTTGTGTGTCAGTATTCTAAATGTAATGTTATTCAAATATGGGATTCATGGCCAATATATAAGATAGTTATTACACTCCATGGTAGTCATAGTAACCGATGGCAGATGAAGTCACTTGTACAGGCACAAATATCTGTGCGTCTTGTTAGCTAAAAAGATTTGTTGGGGTTGCTGCATTTAGACAGTAAAGCTCTTTGAATCGGAGATCTTGTTTCCATACCTGTTCCAAACTGTTGTCCCTGTACAAATAAATTGTGATTCATGCAGGTGTGAAATGGCTGAGATGAACACACTGGCGCTGAACAAAGATAGGCATCAGTGTGAGAGTTTTCAGGTGGTGATGTCTGCATGTGTAACTTTGTGTAGTTTTTAACTACTCACAAGGCCAGTCAGAACTATGCTTTGAATTAATGACACTTACTCTGCAGAACGAACCTTCTGCAGGAGGTAAAGTGTTGGAGGACAGGGATTCTCAATCTTTTTCTTTCTGAGGCCCTCCCCGCACCATCAAAACTCCATGGCTCACCTGTGCCACAACTGTTTTTCTGCATATAAAAGCCAGGGCTGGGGTGTGGGGGAGTAGCAAGCAGGACAATTGCCTGGGGTCCCATGCCACAGAGGCCCTGTGAAGCTAAGTTGCTTAGGCTTCAGCTTCAGACAAGGGTGGCAGTGGTGGGGCCCCAGGCTTCAGCACCAGGGCTTAGGCTTTCTGCCTTGGGCCCTAGCAAGTCTAACACCCGCCGTGCTTGGCGGATGCCCTGAAACCTGCTTGCTGCCCCCACCCCACAGGGGCCCCGGACTCCTGGTTGAGAACTGCTGCTGGAGGAGACACGGTTTCTGAAGGCCACAGACTGATTAGCCAGGACTGTCAGCTCTCCAGCATGGGAGAGCACTAGTTTATATGGGTCTTGGGGGGAATGAGATAAACTGCCCCCACACGGCCCTAATTCCACTCCAAAGAAGTATCAGCAGCTCCCTCCTGCTAGCTGCAGCTCACAGCTTCTGCCAAGCCCAGACAGAGCTGAGTGGCTCCTGGCTGCCGGGGTTAATGAGGACAAGTTCAAAGAATCAGCCTTGCGTGCCAGGCACCTTCAGCAGAGCCTCACGCACCTGAACACACCCTCACCCTGAGCCAGTCTTCAGCCTGAGACCCTGCGCCTGTCTCTTCAAGAAACAAACGCTTCTGCTGGGCCTTTCTGCCTTACTGACTCTGCAGCCCTGGAGGGCTCCTGCAGTGCCCGGAGAGGGTGCCCGAGCTCGTTCTGCTGCAGCCTGCCTATGTCTCAGCCCTCGCACAGCCAGCGAGCCCCCAGGGGGTGGCGTGGCGGCTATCAGCACTGGCATCAGGTTATATGTTCCTTGCATGCTAAGCGGCAGTTTGGGCGTTGGGTAATTGTTCCCCATCAAGGGTCGCGGCTGGAGTGTGATTTGGCAGGTGCCTGCGTGCGGGAAATTAGCTCAAGGGGTGTTGACAGGATATTGATACACAGGGACTGTAACCCCCCCCCCCCCTCCGCCGCTGTTTTCTTGTGAGCACCTGGCTCTGCATGCGAACATGCGTTAGCTCTTTACAACCCTCCCCCTTCCCGCCCCCTCCAGCATCCTGCCCCAAAGCCATCCATGGACAAACAGTTGGGGAGAATAAAGAACACACTGTAACAGGGCGCTGTCCCTTTAAGAGTCCTCCCATAGCGTGACTGAGTGACCAGGGCGTTACAGGTTTGTCCGGAGAGTTTAATTATTCGAGGCCCCTTCTCACGCGATCCCCCGGAGCTCAGTGGCTGCATCAGAAGGCTGCCCCCTTGTCCCCTCCCCAGCACAACCCGGGGGGGGGGGATAGGGAGCGAGGCAAGGCAGCTCAGCCCTCCCTCCAGGCTACCCGCACCCGTCAGGGGGGCAGGACTCCAGCCCTGCTGCCCAGGGGCCCGATCCTGCTCCCAAGGAAAGTCAAGGGAGTTTTGCAATCGACTTAAAAGGGAGCAGGACTAGAGTTCTCAAGGGAGCCAGCCAGGTTACTTTCCATTAGCGCAGCGCATCCGCCACCCTCCAGCCTCTCCCCCTCTTTAACCGGTTTGGTGCCGGGACTTCGGCTGAGCCTATTGGAGTGAATACTCCGTGGGCCCGATCCTGCCTCCCGCGGGGTGTTTTTACCCAATGACTTCAGGGGGATCCGGATCGGACCCTGCATTAGCTGACGATATTGCAGACGCGCCTACTGTACGTTGTCTCTCTTTCATTGCCCACTCGATTTAACTGCAAATTAAGAGAGACCTGGCTAGTGTGGAAGCAGCACCTGGCTGTGCTGTCATCTCCTCCCCCCCCCCCCCACGCGTGATCAGAGCTGCTGTGGCTGCTGGGAGCTTTCCGTGAGGATCGGGGGCTTCCCACAGGTTGCCCATTCGTGCAGTCCCCTGCTCCTGCTAATCTGCCCTTGCGCCCTCCTGCCACGTTGCAAAAGGTGCCTTTGGAACAGTGACCTCCCCTCCCCCTGCTCCACCGCCTCATCCCCCTGCAGCTCCCCCTCCCCTTCTGCTCCCCAATCTCTCCCGGCTTGTTTGCCCGGGGAAAGTGGTGAAACGGAGCCAAAGCGCTTCTCACGCGAACCTCACCAATCTTTAACTTCGCCCGGCTCAGGGGCAGAAAGCTGCTGCCTGAACAACGTTAACCCCCTGCGTTGGGCGCACAATCCGGCCCCTCTTTCCCCGGCCCCCAACTCCCCGGAACCCTCGCTCCAGGGCCAGGAAAACTTTGCTCCCCAGTGATCAGGGATGACACCCCTACTCTGCAGCCCTGGGATGAAATGGAGCAGTGCCTGGGGCAAACGAAAGAGGAACAGAGCAGCGGGTCCCCTCCAGGGTGAGATGGGGGTGGGGGGAAGGTGTGTAAATGGGACTTTCCTTCCATACCCCCGCTATGAAACTTTCCAAGTACGAACCCCACTTTCCAGGGTTACTGTCTTCGCCCGGGCATGTTACAGACGCTATAGAAACACACGGGATGTGGCTCTGCCCCTAATCGGCTCAGTGGCTAATTAGTGGGTATGCCCCAGCCCTCGGGATTTTAGGAATCCTTTGGCCTGGCTATCAGGCCCCCGCTTTTCTAATAATAAAAGGCATTTTCACGTCGGCTTTTTGCTCAACACCCTCCGCGCTCCGCAAAGGCAACCCGGGTCGATTCTCTTTACAGTTGCAATGGTATGAATATTTGGCCCCTTCCGAGAGAAATCAAAGAACAACGAGGTTTCTCCTATTCACTGGGGGCCAATGCCCTGTGGGGAGAATGTCCCTTGGAGCAGAGCAGCCGGTCAGTAACTTCAGGAGAGGAGGATACTTCTGGGGCCACTGGCGGGGGAGGACGAGAAGCGAAGCGCTAAGCTGTCTGTGCTAAGGGGAAGGGTGTCTGCACAGAGATCGCCCGAAGAAGAGCTCCGTGTAAACTCCAAAGCTTGTCTCTTTCACCAGAAGAAGTTGGTCCAATAAAAAGGTTACCACCACCACCTCTTTCTCTCACAGATCACAGTGACAGCCGCTAGAATGGCACCCCCGCGCCATGGGGGGTGTGGGGGGTTAGGCTAGTGACTCCCCCCCCCCATCCCCCAGGGCTGCGCCGGGCAATAGAAGCTGTCGGGCACCGCTGTCGCCAGCCTCTGCCCTGGATACTGATGTGTTGCTGTACAGGGTTCTTGGGGTGGAGGGTTAGGACTGGTTGGGTATTTTGCGCACCAAAGCCACCAGGCGCATTCAGCATTCTCGGAAACACTCTGAGCTGAGCTCCTGAAGCCCTCACGACTCCGGGCACAGAGATGCCCACCCGACCCGACCGCCTCCCCCTCTGCCAATAAAGACTCCCCAGCGCTAGTGAGCTCAAGGACGAGCAACAGCCGAGACCCGGGGATTCGGGTTTCCAGAAGCAGGATGGAGGAGTCGCGCTCTTGCATGGACTGAGCCAACCGCCCCTTCTCCCGCGCTTCCTCCAGCAGGCGCAGCGGCCTCAGCGCTGGAGAGCCCCTGCTTAGTGCTTCTGGCACTGCACTGACATCTGTCTGTGCTGCTGCTCGGAGCGAATCCCTGGCGCTCTCCGGGGATCCTGTCCATTGCAAACCACAGCGGTTGTTATGATGGGGATGGAGCTGCTAGTCATTACTTTGCAGTTGGAAGCTTTGTGCACACTTTTGACACGTGACGGGAGGATGATCGGCCAATCAGGGTGCAAGGAGGCGCATATAAAGCTGGCAGAAAGTGTCACTTCAGTCAAGTTGCTGGGGAGGAGCACCTTGTATCTCTCCACACACACACACAAGCCGCAGACCACGGGCATCTCCAAGCTGCACCCAGGAGCACCCGACTCCTTAGAAGAGGTCTCCACGGCAAGCTGCGCCAAGCATCTGGGACGCACAGGTACCGCAGGCTGCTTTCCCCCGTTCCCCGTCTCTGCAGTGCTTCTCTGCAGATCCAGCCGCAGTGTAAACGCTGGGCGGGGGCTGATAAATGTGTCTGTCTGGTGGCTTTGCACATATAATGTAGAAAAGTCTTCCCCGCTCCCCCACTAGTGATAGAACTTCTTAGGCGCTCAAATTACCTGGAGTCCTGAGCTATCGTGTGATGCATTATCAGGTCAAGCTAAAAACTGTTTGCAGAAAATCAGAGTGGAACCTAATAGCTGGAATGATACCCTATCCCCCTGAGCATGTAGCTTGCAGATGAAATACCATGGGGTCAGTTATAACTCTGTCTCCCACATTCACAAGCAAGAAGTCATGCAAACAGTCATCTCCAACATCCTGCACTGATATATCTTTGGCAATAATTAAAGGCCAGGTCTTGCTCCTGTCAAAATTATTAGCAAAACTTCCATTCAACAGCAAAAGGATGGAGCCCTAAATCTTCTGCCACTGACTTATTTGTCTGGATGGGAATCTCATCAGTTAAGAGCACTCTAGCCAAGCTGGGTTTGTATGTGTGGGTGTACAAGAGGAGTTTTCCAAAGGGTTCCCATATTAAGGCTCTGACCTCTCTTCCTTAAGATTTGGATGAGTAAGCAATATAGGATGCTTGTTGGGGGGGATGACTCAAAACCTAGACATCTCCTATAGAAGGAACAAGAAATGTAGACAAAGGGAAGTAAATAGTGTCTGGCAAAACTGTTCTAAACCCCACAAATTTGCTTTAGATCAATTCAGATGGTCTGATTTAAGTGTCCCCAAAGATAGGACATTTAGAAAGGAGGACATCTTATGAGAGACCCTTATTTTCAGATCCACCTCTGCCCACTGTGCCTCGCTTCTGCAGGGAAGCAGTGTCTTCCTTGGGAATTGTCTGGCTTCCTTGTAGGGGTGGAAATCCACCGCTTAATGTTTTCCTAGTCTCTAATTATTTCCTTTCACTAAATAATTAGGAAGACTGTTCCTGTTTTTGCATGAAATAAGCAAATGTCCATTCAGTGATGGGCACAAAAGTCCAGTCTGGGTTTCCTGGTGACTTAAAAAAAGCACCCCCCACCCAGGAGAACTGACCCCTTTTAAAGAGTCTACACATCATCTCCTTGTTCTCAGTGAATGAGCAGACTCTCTTCCTTCAGTGTCAACTAGGAGATGGAAAAATCTGGACTGATTTCCTCACTCACTAGCTTATATCTCTCCCTTCGTGGAAATGAGAGGCACTCCCTCCCCTATGTCAATCTTTAATGGGTGAATAGTGACACTAACAACCATACTGTGCTCTTTGGAACTGATAAGATCTAGTGTGTCAGAAACAAACACATGAAAGGAATCAGTGTCTAATCTGTGCGCTACTATGTACTGGTGCTGTAAGTAGAGAGACTGCTGCTCATTCAATAGACCCTTCTGGAGAGAGGCACACACTAGTTATAACGGAGACTCTTGACTAAAGCTGAACTAGGCTTTGCCTTTAGATTACACTCCCCCACCCCCACCCCCCCGGCATAAAGAAATGTGGTGTGGTCATACTAAGAATTTTACAGAGATCTTGATAGCCCCATCTCTCCCTTCTACATGTGCATATTCCTGGTGATCTTAAACTGAGATCAAACACTAAAGACCTGCATCCTGTGATACTCTCAGCAAGACTAGAGCTAGCAGACCCAGTGTTAGGGCCAAATTTTAACTTGGGTAACTACCTTCTATACTCCAGAATTTCCCCTTGGTAGCTCCAAGTCATTAAGGCACCTTCTCTTCATTCCCCTAGTAAATGCTGGTATAATACTGCCACAGCCTTTTAGGGAACCATGATGTTCCACTCCAGAAATGGCAACATTTCAGCAATGAAGTTCTTCTTGGCTATTCTAAGGAAAACCCTGCATGCATTCTTTAGATGAGCTGGGGTGGAATGCTACAGGGCTGGTGACCCCTAGAAAATCAATAGGACTCACTAACCATATGAATAAGATGAGGAGAATTTGGCCCTGTAAGCAGGTCCCTTTCAGTTCCTGGAAACCCTGCCTGGGTGAATTAAACAGCATACATAATCCATCAGAGCATCTGTATTATTTCTCCCTTGTGTGCCAAGTGTAACACCAACTGAATATAGCAGCAGCTAGGAGTCCCCCTCCTGCGCCCTGGTTCAATCTTGTATACGGCTTGCCTTCTTCTCCCGGCTATCCAGCTGATGAGCTAGTTACCTCATTAACTCATCAGGTTCTCTACAGATCCAAGCGATCTCTTCTAACCTTCCAAACCTGCTCAAACTACCTAACTCCCTCCTCCTCTACAGCCCGTTCCCTGGGTGCTCTATCTAAGGGTATTGTCTACACAGGGATAGAAAACCCACAGGCGGCCTCGCTCAGCTGACTCAGGTTCTCAGGGCTCTGGTTCCAGAGCTAAACACTTGCTGTGTAGATGTTTGGGTTCAGGCTGGAGTCTGAGCTCTGGGACCCTTCAAGGGTGGATGATCCCAAAGCTCAGGCTCTAGCCCGAGTCTGAATGTCTACACAGCATGTTTTAGCCCCACAAGCCTGAGTCCAAGTCAGCTGACCTGGACCAGCTGCAGCTTTTATCCCTGTGTAGACATAACCTAGCGACCAGGGAGCTAGCTTCCAACAAGGTCTGTTTATAGCTGTTTAATGGCACACTGTCATAGGCATGTAGTATGTAAAATGTTTTAGGATCCCTTTAAAGGCTTCTATATAAATGTAAGGTATTATAACTCTTGGGATGAAAGGAGCAAGATCTCTGGTCCTGGGATCATTTAGGAATAAAATCAGTGTGGCAAGTTTTTTCACTATGGTCATTTAAAGTAATGTGGTTCAAGTAGAAATAGTCTCTGGGAAATAGATGTTGTAATGAAATTTGCAACTGCATCTTGATAAGAACACTGTGTAAATTAGAGTTAAGGCAATGAATATTGTCACTTAGTGCAGAGGTGCTGGAACTTGGGCGGGGGGGAAACGGAACCCCTTGGCTTGAAGTAATTTCCATCATATACAGGGCTTACCGTTTTGTTCAGTGGCTTTCAGCACCCCCCCCCCACTATAAAAATTGTTTTAATGCCACTGACTTGGTGAAGCTACAAAAGCACTGTCTCTGGGAACCTGACTGTACAACATGTAGCACATAATGTTTAGAAAGCAACACTTAAATGTCCTATCCTATCTCCTCTTTGGTAAAGATCAAGGAGGATTATTTTGCTGCACATACATTTATATATCTTGTGGGGGTGTTTAAAAGGCAGTGATGTCCACAAACTCAGTGACTGAATAAACCCCACAACTGCAAAGTGGGAAAATCAATGGGACAACTCACAGAAAAGTATTACTCAGTCTGAGTACAGGGCATCATAACGTAACCCCAAGTAACTAGCGCAAGGTCATAAAGCAAGTGCCCCAACCAAGATTAGAATGCAGGTTTCCTGACTGCTAGCTTTATGAAGTAACCATCAGATAACACTGCCTTATAACCTGAGATGCCTTCTGGACTTTACCTCGTACCTTCTTTTGTTTAATTTTAGGGTTCTTAGTCCCTTGAAGATGAAGGCTGCAATGTCACTGGTGGGAAGCCAGGGCATTATCTCAGTCACCGAGATCCTTATTGCCTCTGCTGTCTTCTGTCTGACGTTCATGGTCATCAGATCCTTCCGGCAGCAGATCCCCAAGGGGCTGAAGAGGCTCTCAGGACCAAGGGGTTACCCCCTGATTGGCAATGTGCTGGAGCTGGGGAGCAATCCACACCTGACCTTGACTCGGATGAGCCAGAAGTATGGAGATGTGATGCAGATACAGATCGGCACCAGACCTGTGCTGGTGCTGAGTGGGTTGGACACCATCAAACAAGCCCTGGTGAAGCAAGGGGAGGTCTTCATGGGGCGCCCTGATCTCTACAGCTTTCGCAATATTGGAGATGGCCAGAGCTTGACTTTCAGCACTGATTCAGGGGAGGTGTGGAGAGCTCGCAGGAAGTTGGCCCAGAATGCCCTGAAGACCTTTTCTGTCTCGCCCAGCCCCAACTCTTCGTCCACCTGCCTCCTCGAGGAGCATGTCTCCAAAGAAGCTGACTACCTAGTAAGAAAGTTTCTGCAACTGATGGAGGAAGAGAAGAGGTTTGACCCCTATCGGTACATGGTGGTCTCTGTGACCAATGTAATCTGTGCCATGTGCTTTGGCAAGCGTTACAACCATGATGACCAGGAGCTGCTCAGTATGGTAAACCTGAGCAATGAATTTGGGGAGGTGGCTGCCTCTGGCAACCCTGCAGATTTCATTCCAGTGCTCCAGTATCTCCCTAGCCGCGCCATGAAAATTTTCAAGGATCTCAATAAGAAGTTTGACTCCTTTGTGCAGAAGATTGTTAAGGAGCACTACAGCAGCTTTGATAAGGTAACAGGCTTGAAGGTGATTCATTTGCATCCATTTTCCTGCTCTGTCCTTCATTATCTGCTCATTGTCTTTTCTCTTTTGCTTTCTGGCTCATAAACAAATATCAGTTGAAGCAGAGGTTAGAGAAGAGGTAGTGGAGATCATGCAACATCTTCTTCTCTCTAGCCAAATAGCATTTCCCCCACCGAAACCTTACAAATTAAAACCCAGTTACTTCTTACAAACAGACTATTTAGAGGCATTGATTGCTATATTTTGCTATTAAATGTTTTCAATTGATTATAACTCTTTTTTTAATCTAAGTTTCATAGCTTCTGTAGGAAGCAATATAGTCCTCTCTATTATCATAACTTGGGACAAATAGCATTATCTGTTAGCTAATAACTGCAGGGGAGAAAAGATTATTTGCATGTCTGAACCTGCAGTGTAATCATGCTTTGGAGTTCACACACCTGTGGCAATGAGGCACTAGACTTTCCTCCCTCCAGCAGTGGACTGTTCTTGTTTAACTGCCTTAGTGTTTTGGAATTTGGTACCCTTTACAACCTATGGACTTTCCTATTTCAGGACAATATTCGAGACATCACCGACTCCCTGATTGAGCATTGTCAGGAGAAGAAAGTGGATGAACCTGCCAACATTCAACTCTCTGATCAGAAGATTGTCAACATTGTCAATGACCTTTTTGGAGCTGGTAAAAATACTTGCATTCAAATCCAAAGCAATCCCAGATTTTTCTGTTCCAATTTATCTCCAGGCCTTTGATTCATGCAACTCTCATTCTGAGGCATAAAGGATACTTCAGTTGGCTACTGTTAGGAGCAGAGCAGTTAAATTTTTACAAACGGAAAGCTTAGAAGTTCTTGAATCAAGAGTCTTTGGCAATTCAGTCCCCCTGAAGAACTTTGTAGGAACTGTAACCATGAAACAAGTTCTCAAGAGACAGTTGTGTACTGCTGTTTAGTGTTGACAATCCAGAGTTGGGATGATAAAGCTACTAGAGATGGATCTGAACTAAAATTTTGGGTTCAAATACCCTTGAGTTTAAGTTGTGGCACATCCACATTTTTGATTAATCTTACAGAGCTGACAAAAAAAGCGCACTGATACTAACATTAACAACTTGCAAAATTGGCCAAGAAATGATGAAAATCTAAAGTCATGGGGTTGTAAATTTCCTTTGACTTGTCTTCACATGATGACTAAATGCTTTTCCTTTGTGTCTGTCCAGGTTTTGACACTGTGACAACTGCGTTGTCCTGGAGTCTCATGTATCTTGTGACATATCCAGAAATTCAGAAGAAGATTCATGAAGAATTAGGTAGGTTCATGTTTTGTTATATACAGTTTCAAGGTCTGTGTCTCAAAGGCTGGGTTCCAAACAACTTCTTCCTCCACTCTAACCTGTAGATCAGACGATTGGCAGAGAGAGGAGACCCAGACTGTCAGACCGGCCCATGCTGCTTTATACAGAAGCTTTTATCTTAGAGATGTTCAGACATTCCTCTTTCCTGCCCTTCACCATTCCTCACTGGTAAGTCCTGTAACTGTCAAGGCTGGTTTGTGCCCTTTTTTTGGTGCTGCTCGGTGAGACTGGTCTTCTGACTCAGCCCCCTTCCTGTGCAGACTAACACCGAATTCTTTACCCTGTTCACCTTAACCACCTCCCAATATGAAGCCAAGTAAACCATACTCCTCTGTGGGAATAGTGCAAAAGGCACCCTCCCTCCTTAAGATGAATAGGGGGGGAAATACTTGGCAGCACATTTGAATTAGTTATTCAAACCCTTCCTGTGGCCGTACCTATACATGGGATTAACTCCAATCCAGCAACTGATGTGGCTGTATTGATGCAAAGGGTGGCTTTAGTTGGGGTTTGTATCTGTGTAGCTGCACTGGTTGTTGATTGCAAGCTGCTGAATCCCAAGTACAGTTAGTTTCACTTAAAACCCTGCAATTCACCTGATGCAGGGCCATTAAGAGCTATCGCATAGTGTCTTAATGTTTTCTTCTCTTCCTTGGGAGAAACCATGTGACCTGATCACTTCAACAGGCATTTATTTCCTGTGACAGGAACTTTCTTTTCTAGTAACATGGGTTTGGAAGTTCTCCTCCATTTTCCAGAAATGTTCACAATTAACTCTGCAAGTACAAACAAGGATGGGCTATCAACTAACACAAGTCTGAGGAATGCAAATAAGATGTACAAAACCGGACACTTCTCTAGAACTGTCACCTCACTTTGATTCACCTGAAAGGGGCCTTGCAGCTTTTTAAACTTAAGACAACCCCTGTTTCTTTCAGCACAACGAGAGACACAGTTCTGAATGGCTACTTCATCCCGAAGGACCTCTGTGTGTTTGTCAACCAGTGGCAAGTCAATCATGATGAGTAAGTTCAGTCAGACCAAATAAGATGGGTTGGTGCTAAAATTGTTCCAATGCCTTTATATCAATAAGCCAAATCTAGATGAGTCCTAAATGACTGTTCTGGATTATTGGGAATATGCTGCAGAAATTATTTCAATAGAAACCCTGTAAACAGGTTGAAGTTTCTGGTTGGGGGGGGGAGGAGCGATCTCACTGAGGATTTACTGTATGACTGGTAAACAATGGGTCTTATTCTTTTCACTTACACTAGTAGAATTCCATGGATTCGAATAGAGTTCTGACTTTCAACCTTGTGAGAGGAGAACTGGGACCTGTGTGGCTTTTAGATACTAATGTTTGAGCCTTTCCCCATACCCATATGCCACAGTAACTAATGTTGTTCATACTGGGCCTGCTATACTAACCTAGTTTAAGGAAAGCCATGCCTCACCAATCTTACAGTTCTTTCAGGGACTCAACAAACATTTGGATAAGGGTGATCCAGTCGATATTGTAACCTTGGATTTTCAGAGCTTTTGAGAAGGTTCCTCACCAAAGGCACTTAGGGCTACTTAGTTTCCTTGGGCTAAGAGGGAAGGTCCTCTCAAGGATCAGAAACTGGTGAAAGGGTAGGAATAATTGGTCAGTTTTCACAATGGAGAGGTGAACAGCGGGTCACCCAAGAATTTTTACTGGGATTTGTGCTATTCAACATATTTTTCTGGAAAAGGGGGCGAAGTGGCAATTTTGCAGACAATACAAAATTATTCAAGATATAGCCAAAGCTGAATGCAAAGAGTTAGAGGTATCTCACAAAACTGGATGAGTGGGCAACAAAATGGCAAATAAAATCCAAGGTTGATAAGTGCACAGTAATGCATATGGGAAAATCTCCCCCCCCCCCCCAAATTAGATGTTACCACCAAACAAAGATCTAGGTGCCACCACAGATAGTTCTCTGAAAACTTCCATTCAATGCACAGCAATGATCAAAAAGACTAACAGTATGTTAGAGACTATTCAGGAAGGGATAAAAAATAAGACGGAAAATATCATAATGCCGCTGTATAAATCCATGGTGCACTCACTCCTTGAATACTGTGTCCATTTGTGGTTGCCCCATCTCAAAAAGGCTATAGTAGAACTGGAAAAGCTTCAGAGAGGGGCAATAAAGATGACAAAAGGGTATGGAATGACTTCCATACCAGAAAAGACTAAAAATATTAAGGCGGTTCTGCTTAGAAAAGAGATGGTTAATGGGGGAGGATATGACAGGTCTATAAAATCATGAATGGTGTGGAGAAACTGAATAGGGAAATGTTGTTTATCCTTTTACGCAACACAAAAACAAAGGGTCTCCCAATGAAATGAATAGACAGCAGGTTTAACACCAACAAGTGGAAGTACATTTTCACACAACGTACAACTAACCTGTGGAACTCATTGCCATTGGATGTTGTGATGGCCAAAAGTATAACTGAGTTTTAAAAAAAAACTGGATAGATTTGTGATGGATAGGTCCATTATGGATGGTCTGATATTCAATTGGCTTTCCCAGGAAAATTTCAAATTATGAAACCTCAAATCATCATTTAAAAAAAAAAATTTGAGCCCATTAATGACTTGTTTTCCCCTCAGCTGAAACTATATTGCCTTTGGTCACTAACATAATGGGTTAAATTCATCCCTGGTGTAACTTCATAAACTTTCAAGTAAGCAACACCAGAGCTGAATTTGGCACAGAGGATTTTGTTGTTGCAGTGCTAAAAGTAAGAGCACGAATGAATAGTAAAAGTAGTGGGATGTGAGGTTGAAAACTATTGCCATGTTTCACATGAGTCTGTTCTGATGCTATTCATGCTGAAATGCCTGCTTTCCTAGTAATCCTTCAGATGATGGTACAACTACTGTCTTCTCTTTCCATTTCAGGAAGCTTTGGAAAGATCCATCTACCTTCAACCCAGAGCGTTTCCTCAATGCTGAAGGGACTGAAGTAAACAGGGCAGAGAGTGAGAAAGTGATGATGTTTGGCTTGGGGAAGAGGAAGTGCATTGGTGAGTCCATTGGCAGGTGGGAGGTCTTCCTCTTCTTGACCACCCTGCTCCAGCAACTGGAATTCAGCGTATGTGATGGTGAGAAGGCAGACATAACACCTCAGTATGGACTGACCATGAAGCACAAGAGGTGTGAGCACTTCCAGATTAAACAGCGCTTTGAAGTAAAGAAATCTGGGTGAGCTGCAGATTCTCATTGCTAGGACACGGAGGGGAAATGCAACATCACAATATTTTGGCTTTTGGAAACTACCACCCAGACTGCTTTGAAGGCTGACATGCTCTAGAGCATAAGATAATACAAGCCATGTTGACTTTGCATCTGTACTGACATAGTGGAGGTTCTGACGTAAATGTACTCTATCTGCTGCTGTCTATTGGCATTCAAAGACTGTATTACAAATGACTCAAAAATTGGCAAAGCCTGCCAAGTATACCCTGAGGAGCATGCCCTATAGTGACATCTGACACTTCAATTAGCCAACTCCATCATTCTTACCTGTAGAAACAACAGAATCGGGCAACATGCTTTGATCATGCAGCTGATCTTGAGAGGTTTTACACTGAGTATCTTGAGTTCTCTGCTGAACTTCCCTTAACATCCCTGAGGTGTAGTCTTTTTATGACAGGCACCCAGGTTTTTGTGTGTGTCTTAGTTTAGAATAAGCGACTTTAGCCTAAGATTATCTCTGATATGTAACCAGCTGGCTATGGCTGTGAAATATATTGAATATAGAATCAGATGTATAACATGTAAACAGAACACATTTTTGCAGCCATTATTTCTAATATCATTGGCTCATCTCAGTTGTCTAAAGGTTTTGAGGAGAAACATAACCAGCCTTCTCCTAAATGGCTGGGATGAATAATTTTCAGATTAGGAGTCATTTGTGAAATTTCCAATCTATTTGTGCTGGCTGAAATGCATCTTTTGGCAGAGAGCTAGCTCAATACCCATGCACTACTTAAGTCTTATTTAGAAAGCTTGTGTGAACTTAAGTGTTGCAGAGAGGAATGTCACCTGCTGTGTGGCTGGTCAGCTAAATCACATGGTATCCTTCTCCCTGAAATATTTTAAAGAGGAGAATAGTGAAACATGCTTATCTTGTAAGAAAATTCATAAAACTGTTGGGATTTGTGAGCATTTCCTTTAATACTTGGCAATTGTCTGGATACTTGTAAATAACTCCTAGCAAACAACTTGATACTGTTGTACACAAAAATAATATTAATTCAGCGGTCTTACTAGACCAGGTCTATTCATCTAACAAATACCTTTTTCAAAGTCACAAGTTAAAATGGGTGAAAACAAAGGACAGACAGTGCGAGGGGAAACCAAAGACATTATTTGCCTTCAAACTGTGTATTGCTGTTCTTAAAACTAGTTTTTAGAGAGAATTGGTAATAGAGTTATATATTCAGTCTAGTAAAAGGGGAGGAGGGACAGTAAGTGGGACTCTATCTTATACTGACAATCTCTGCTGCATTCCATATGTCCATCCAGAGTAGATGTCTTCATTACAAATAAAGGAAGCTTATGTCCATGCCCACAGCTTGCTTATTTTGTACCTGGCTGAAATGTGATCTGTATGTAATAGTTTCATTTAACTGATAAAATATCTAAGAATTACATGTAGAAAATCTCTGAAATAATAATCATTAACATGAGATGCTCTTGATTGTTGCCTGAAAGTCTGTGTGCCATAGGTAACTTCAACAAACTCAATCGCATGTTACTGATCTCTTCCTCATTTTCAGGGGCCTGATTTAGGCACTTTTGCATCCAGCTTCTCTGTTCTGATATCAACCAGCTGTTACCTCACTGTAGGAACAGTCCTGCCAATAAAGACAATGAGAATTTTGCAGTCCTCACTGAGACTAGATCAGGCCTTTTCTCTGCATACAGAGAATGTAGCTATATTCAGGCCTAATCCAATACTTATTGAGGTCAGTGGGGAATTTTTGACTCTATGTACCATGAGCTATAAAGCCAGTTCAGCTCCTGCTTTCACTGAAAGTCAGGCCTAACCCTACTGAGATCAATACTGTTCCACTAGTATAAATAGGGTTACCATTCGTCCGGATTTACCCGGACATGTCCTCCTTTTTGTTCTAAAAATAGCGTCCGGGGGGGGAATTTGTAAAGCACTCACAATGTCCGGGATTTCGCCCCTCCCCCGGCAGAGCAGAGCGAGTGGCTGGGAGGGCTGCAGGAAAGTCCCGGCCTGGACTCCGGAGCAGCTTCCTCCTCCCACCCCCCCTCCCTGCATTCTGAGCCGGCAGCAGCTCCTCCTCCTGCAGCCCGGTCCCGCAGCCCTGTGCAGGGCCAGGGACCGGGTTTTGTTGTGCAGGGCCAGGGACCGGGTTTTGTTGTGCTGGGGAGCTCACCCATGTGTCCGGCTGGCACAGAGCCCAACACCCTGTTCTGAGCAGCAGGGTAAGGGGGCCAGGGGGCAGGAAGGTTCTGGAGGTGGCAGTCAAGAAACGGGGGGGGGGCTTTTTGGGGGGAGTGGAGAAAGTTTTGGGCAGTCAGGGTACAGGTAGGGGGTAGGGTCCTGGGGGGCAGTTGGGGGGGGTCTTAGGAGGGGGCAGTTAGGGGACAAGGGGTGGGGGGCTGGGAGTTCTGGGGGGGAGCTGTCAGGGGGCAGGAGTGGGGAGAGGGATCGGAGCAGTCAGGGGACAAGGAGCGGGGGGGTAGGGGGCTGGGAGTTCTGGGGGGGAGCTGTCAGGGGGCAGGAGTGGGGAGAGGGATCGGAGCAGTCAGGGGACAGGGAGCAGAGGGGTTTAGATGGGTTGGGAGTTCTGGGGGGGGCTCTCAGGGGGTGGGAAGTGGTTGGATGGGGCGTGGGAGTCCCAGGGGTCTGTCTGGGGGTGGGGGTGTGGATAAGGGTTGGGGCAGTCAGGGGACAAGAGGCAAGGAGGCTTAGATAGGGAGTGGAGTCCTGGGGGGCAGTTAGGGGCAGGGGTCCCAGGAGGGGGCAGTCAGGGGACAAGGAACGGGGGGAGGGTTGGGGGTTCTGGGGGGGCGGGAAGTGGGAGGGGCAGGGGCGGGGCTAGGGCGGGGCTCCTCCTGTCCTCTTTTTTGCTTGTTGAAATATGGTAACCCTAGTATAAAATGGAACAAAGACCATAGTTTATGAATGATTGACTTTCACAGAATGCTTCATCCTTCTGTGTGTTCCCTCTTAGATACTTGTCTACACTGTCCCTGATGCGTAACAATCCAAGGGATACATCTGCATGGTTCAGGGGATACAATCTGGTTTGCAACTACTGCTCTGCACTTCCCTTTCTCTATGTATTACTTCCTACTCCCTGCATAACTTCCTTCTCAAAACAGGCAACTCACAAGAGTGACTGAAACTTGGCCATAAATATAGACTGCACCAGGCCCCAAGGAGTCATAGTATATGAGAGATTTCTCAGAAAACTGCACATACACAGTGGCATCTAACTTGTACATGGACATCCTACTAGAAATGTGTGTACACATACTTTTTGTGGCTATAATTACATATGCCACCTTCTCAAAACCTAGCCCTTGATGCTATGAAAATGTCCATACAGATTGTACTTGTTCAGAGCCATGTGGGTTCTAGGATAACTCAAAGCCACGCAGTTGTTACATGAGACTCTGCTTTAATGAAGCTACCTGTTCCTTAAACAGGTAATACAACACCTTCAGTGTAAATAATGGAAGTTACTTGTATTAACCCAAGGAAGAATGGGGACCCTGTATATACTTAAACACATCCAAGCAGTGACACCAAAAACCACTACTGGACACCCTCAAGCACACTTACTATGCTTTAGTCTATCAACTCCAGAGCAAGTTGAATAGTAAAAAATAGTTGAACACTGTAGTGAAGAAAAGTGCTAAACTGGCCTCTCTTGCTGAAGAGGCAAGCCCTTGTTAGTCAGCAATATTCAAATGACCCCCAGCTAGTCCCAAAACTGTGTACAAACCCCAAAAATCCATGAATTTCAGCACAGTTGATTCCTCAACTGAAAATTCATTCCAAAAGTACATTATTCCAATAAGGTGAAGTTTTCCTCTGGATAGATGGTCTGTTCAAAGTCTATGTATCACCTCAGGTCCCAAATAAGCCCTACTTTGAGAACTGAGGTGGTGCATAAGCCTTGTGCTGGTGCCCTCTGTCCAGGGTGAATTGCACCGCTGTTGAAAATTTTTCCTTTGACTTCCATGGCTGTATGCAGTGTAGTTTTAGTTGGATATTAGAGAGGCAAGGTGGGGGAGGCGATAGCTTTTATTGGACTAACTTAATAAAATGCTTAAGAGTTGAATAAACTATCATGACTGTTACAGTTCCGAGCAACTTCACCTGTATTTCCCTGCAGTGGTCCAGCAAGGGTCTCCACTCTTAGGCCCCTGGTTCCTTAGATATTACCTCTCTTGGGTGGAGACCTGCGACTCTCTCCCTTCTGACCAGGGTATGTCAAGCTGAACAGTTCCCTGCCTTCACTGTATATTTCCCAGCAAAGACAGGCTGCCTAAAACAGGCCTGCTTACTTTCTCTTCAGAGACAGAAACAGCGCGACTGCTGCAAATATAAGTTGCCATCCAACTCTTTCTAAGCAAGCCTACTTTATTCTTAAAGTAAAAAGCATTACAGAGAGCACACTAAAAACAATAAAAGAACTCACATATGTACTAATAAGTAAGGCCCTACCAAATTCACAGCCATGAAAAACATGTAATAGACTGAAATCTGTTTTTTTGTGTGCTTTTACCCTATACTATACAGATTTCACAGGGGAGACCAGTATTTCTCATATTGGGGGTCTTGATCCAAAAGGGAGTTGCAGGGCGGTCACAAGGTTATTTTAGGCGTGGTTGCAGTATTACCACTTCCGGTAGCAGCACAGAAATAAGGATGGCAGTATGGTATTGCCACCCTTACTTCTCTGCATGGTACGGTATTGCCACCCTTACTTCTGTGCTGCCTTTTGATCTAGGTGGCTGGAGAGTGGCGGCTGTTAGCCGGGCACCCGACTCTAAAGACAGTGCCCCGCTAGTAGCAGTACGGGTGGCAATACCCTACCATGCCACCCTTATTTCTGCGCTGCTGCCTTCAGAGCTGGGCAGCTGGAGAGTGGCAGCTGCTGACTGAGAGCCCAGCTCTGTAGGCAGCAGCACAGAAGTAAGGGTGGCAATACCATAACCTGCCACCCTTATTTCTGTGCTGCTGCTGCCAGCAGCACTGCCTTCAGAGCTAGGCTCTGACCAGCAGTCACCACTCTCGAGCTGCCCTGCTCTGAAGGCAGTGCTGCCGCCAGCAGCAGCGTAGAAGTAAGGGTAGCAATACCACAACCCCCCCTACAATAACCTTTCGACCCCATTCCCAGCTTCTGGCAAACAGAGGCTAGGGACACCATCCCTGCCCATCCTGGCAATAGCCATTGATGGACCTATCCTCCATGAATTTATCTAATTCTTTTTTGAACCCTGTTATAGTCTTGGCCTTCACAACATCCTCTGGCAAAGAATTCCACAGGTTGACTTTGAGTTGTGTGAAAAAATACTTCCTTTTGTTTGTTTTAAACCTGTTGCCTATTAATTTAATTTGGTGACCCCCTATTTCTTATGTTATGAAAAGGGGTAAATAACACTTCCTTATTTACTTTCTTGAATTAGTATGTGCATATTTCTCCAATGGGTGGAGGGGTAGGGTGGTGGCCTCAAGGGCTGATAACAGGGCAAGTTCATTACTTCTCCTCTCCCCAACAAGAGAAGGTACATGCAGTGCCACAACAACACATACACAATAGCCTTTTCAATACAATGTACCCAAAGGTATTAACCCTAATTCAATGAGGTTTAACTTAATTCAGTAAAGCTTATCTTAATTCCATAAGACTTGTTCAGAACTTACAAGATATTGTCAGTCTGTCAAAAAGCCAACATGACAGAGAGAATATTTAATCCTGCTTCTTACCTCTGGAGGAACTTTGCTTGAAACTGAAGCTCTGAACAAAGGACTGAACGACCAATCCAAGCTGTGGATGTACTCCAGAGACTTGACTTAAGCCAGCAGTTTATTCCACCACTGCTACAAACCTGAACCAAGAACTTTGCCATTACTGTATGTAATTGATTCCTTTAACCAATTTTAACTTTCACCTTTCTTTCTTTCTTTCTTTCTTTCTTTCTTTCTTTCTTTCTTTCTTTCTTTCTTTCTATAAATAAACCTTTAGATTTTAGATACTACAGGACTGGCATCAGTGTGATTTTTGGGTAAGATCTAAATTATATATTGACCTGGGTGTGTGGCTGGTCTTTTGGGATCAGAGGAACCTATTATTTGATTAGACTGATTGTAAAGAACCACTCATCTCTGAATCCAGTGTTTTTGGTGGTGATATAAGAACTGGAATGCCTGAGGAAACTGCCTTTATGTTTTCTTGTTAGCCAGTGTGGTGAAACAGGAGTTTACTTTTGTGGCTGGTTTGGTATATCTTATAAAAGAAAAACCACCAGATCTGGGTTGTGTTTGCCCTATTTCTCAGCAGTTCATCCTGAATTTGGCATCCTCAGTTGTGACCCACTAAGACATGGTTACACCAGCCAACCAGAGGAAAGTTTAGAAGCAGCCAGTCAGGGCCAGGCTGAGCCCTATAAGACGGGCTGCAAGGCAGAGAGGAGCTGAGTCTGTCTCTGGAGCTTGAGGGAGAACGACTGGTTGCCTGTAGAGAGAAGTACCTGGGATAGAGCAGTGCTGGGCAGGGTCAGGCTGGCTCCCAGACTGTGGCCTTGATACAGGGTCCGAATAGGTGCTGGGACTACGGAGAAGTGGCCCAGGGAAAGCAGGTAGCAGCAGAGGGGAAGGAGAGGCAGTGAGCGCTGCCAGCTATAGGATCCCTGGGTCGGGGCCTAGAGTAGCAGGTGGGCCTGGGCCCTCTCCTTGCCCCACTGGCTGCCGAAGGAAGTGGCCAGCCAAAGGACTGCAGTTTGCCGCGAGCGAGGGGCTGGACTAGGGGCCTGTGACATTCCCCTCTGGTGTTATCCGGACTAGTGATCTGCTGGGTCACTCCAATCCTTGACTGTGGGAGCCAGCCTTACCCTACTATGCTGTGAAAACCCCCACTCCTGGGCTGTTCACACACAGCCTCTGGCATGTAAGCTAGGGTAATCAGATGTCCCAATTTTATCGGGACAGCCCCGATATTTGCTTGTTTGTCTCGCGTCCCGACCAATGTTAGGTCGGGACACTGGACAAACAAGCAAATGCTCTGGAGCCTGGAAGTGCTTGCGTCCCCGTTTCCCCCCCACACCCCGCCCCAACTCCGCCCCCTCCTTCCCCCATTGGCTCCCTCCCCAAATCCCCGCCTCTTCCCCAGGCTCGCCATTCCTCCTCCCTCCACAAGCGCTGGAGGGAGGCCCCGGAGACGCAGGGAGCGTGGGGCCGGGGTGAGTGAGAGTCCGGCCTGGTCCCAAGCGCAGGCAGGACTCAGTCGGGCGGTAGGGAGAGTAGGGGGGGCGGCCCGCGGGGCCAGGCGGCGGCTGTTCTCCCCCCCGGGCAGCGGGAATTGGGAGCAGCCGTTGCTGCAGCTCCCACTGCCATGGGCGGAGGAAGCAGCCGATGGCCAAGCTCGGCGGCTGCGGCTCTGGCGCCTGGGCCGGAACCCCCCGAGCCTGGGCCTGTTGCGGGGACCCAGCAGTGCGCACGCTGCGCCCAGCCCCTGGCCAGTTGCGTCTGGGCTGCAGCCCAGCTGATGCAATCCCACGGCGGCCCCGGAGTAGGGGCAGCAGGGCCCAGCCCACCTGTCCTGCTTGGGTCCCGCAGGCCGCCCCCTACTCTCCCTACCGCCTGACTGAGTCCTGCCTGCGCTTGGGACCAGGCCGGACTCTCACTCACGGCACCCCGCTCCCCCTGCATCTCCGGGGCCTCCCTCCAGCACTTGTGGAGGAAGGGGTGGAGGGTTTTTTTTTTTTTTTTTTGCCACCTTTTTTATTTTTTACCACCTCCCCCAAGCCCCCCTCCCTCCCCCGCGTCCCAATATTTGACCTGGGTGATCTGGTCACCCTAATGTAAGCTACTCCTTGGACTGTGCAACCGAATGGCACTAGCCAATATCTCCGGTGCCAGACACAACCCTAGGAACCTCCATCTTGCAATGTCCAATTATGCCTGCTGGACGCTGCAAGCTTATATTAGTTCACCAATTTAACAAAGACATTGATATATACCAGGCTTGTTATCCAAAGGGGAGACTCTGACATGCTTCAAACAAAACACACTGCTTCAGGTAGAATAAACAAACACATTTATTAAATATGAAAGATGGATTTTAAGTGATTATAAGTCAAAGCATAACAGGTTGGATTTGGTCAAATGAAATAAAAGCAAAATGCATTCTAAGCTGATCTTAACACTTCCAGTGCCCTTACAAACTTAGATGCTTCTCACCACAGGCTGGCTGGTTGCCCTTCAGCCAGGCTCTCCCCTTTGATCAGTGCTTCAGTCGCTTGGTGGTGATGTCTGTAGATGGAGGTGGAAGAGAGAGGAAGAGCATGGCAAATGTCTCTCACTTTTATCATGTTCTTTCTTCCCTCTTGGCTTTGCCCCCCCTTCAGAGTCAGGTAAGCATCACCTCATCGTAGTCCCAAACTGACCAAAGAAATGGGGGTGACTCACTTGAGAGTCCAACAGATCATTTGTTGTTGCCTAGGCCAGTGTCCTTTGTTCCTGTGAGGCTGGGCTGGGTTTGTTTCATACATGCCCTGATGAGGTGTGAACTGCCTCTCTGCTCTTGGAGAGTTTTTGCCTGGGTTTGCTTTAAGCCAAGAGGACACATTCTCAGCTTCATAACTATATTCATGAAATTACAACCTACAACATTATTATAACATTACTATAACAACAATTACTATAATATTACCATAACAACAATGCTCAGTACATCATGAGCCTTCCGAAGACACCCAACATGACAAACTTTGCATTGAATACCACACAATCATATTATAAGGATGGACATGGGAGTGTAGGGTTTTCCCACAAGGTACAGAATGTCACAGGGCCAAAGTTCGCCCAGCGAGAGGCTGGGTGAAGGACTGCCAGTTCCCCTGGAAGGGGGAGACAATGGAGTTGGGGCACAGCCAGAGGCATTCCATGAAGAGGACACCGCGGTTCAGGAGTGATGCAGGTCCCCACAGACAGCAGAGACAGTGGAGAAGCAGCGACCGAGAACGAGACACCACAAGAGGAGGGCACCCTGCTGATGGACAGAGTTAATTCCAGGCCCAACTAGCAGGAGGTGCCACAGTGGTGAGCACAACCCGTTACACAGGGCCAGCATTAGGGGGTGGCAAGCAGAGGCCCAGCAAAGCTAAGATACATGCAGAAGCTGAAGCCCGAGCCCCGCTGCCCTGGGCCGAAATCAGATTCGTGAAAGGGGTATGGTAGTTTGGAAAGATTGAGAACCACTGTACTACATCATATGCATCATGTGGTCACTTCACCAGATCAGTTGGTGGCTCTGTGGTCATCTCCTTAAGGTGGTAAGTGAAATGACTTGTCTCTTCAAAGAAGCTTTCCTTTCACAATGACCTTTATTGTTCCCACTGTCACCTTCAGCTACTGTAATTATTTTGTTTTTCATATTGTCATAAGCACAGCCTGCAGTTTAAGTTGGCAAGATCAGCAAGATCACAGATGAAACACAGTCTGTTCCCGCCACTGAGTTAGTAGTGAAACAAAATACGGCCATTTTCTTGAGTCATCCTGGGCTTCTGGTGGAAAACAGCTGGGTTCAATAGAGATGGAGGGAAAGTGGATAACATCATGGTATCTTGAAAGTGGGAATCTGATATAAAGAAGAGATACAGATGCCCAGGTTAGATGTGGGCAAAAGCTAGAGTTGATTTTGCAAGTTCATCAGTTGGATTTTGGCTTTCCAAATCAAAATCCAGACATGATTAAAGTCTGGATCCCATTTAGCCCGAACCCCCAAAATGTGAGATCGGGAAGGAAGTTAAATCCTTCTGATTTTAGCCCATCTTTAGTATTGTTATGAGTGGAATGAGTCCTGTGACCCCAAGCATGGTTGCTGGGCACACTTCGGCATTCTAAGAAGTCACTTTCTGTTTCTTACTGTTGAATGAGAAATGATTGTAATGTACTTTCTCATTTTGCTCTTCTGTCAGTGACTCAGAAGCGGCAGCCAGATGAGCTGAAATAATTAGACCCAACCTATGCGTGACAGCTGGCAGATCTGCCCTGTACCGATTCTTACACGGAATTCTGCTACACCTACTTATTACATAAGGTGGGAGGTGCCACCCATATGTTCTTATTGCCATATTGTTCATAAAGGAAACATCGGGTGGAAGAGAATCCCCTGTAAAGATGAACTGAGAAAAGTCATTGAGTTCATCTTTGACATTAACATTAATGACACTACAGGGCTGGGCCAATATAGCAGGTCTTGTGCTCATCAGGACAATAAATACAGCTGGGAAATCAGAATCTATAATCATAGGCAATGATGTAAGCTGTTATAAAAGATGAATCTTTGGACCTATTTGGACCATATGAAAGTAAAGAAAATATGTATTGATCACCTTTTATCATGTTCAAGAAACTGAAATACAATAATAAACACGATGTTCTTGACTCAAAAGCTCAGGGCCCCACGTAGGCACACATCTTTTGCTTAAGGACATCCCAGTCCAGCCAAAGAGAATTCCGAAGGTGGTGAATATGTATTGTATTTCTAATGCATGAGGCACTGAAATTCCCCTAACTGGTAATACCAAGGAAGATAAATATGTCCTCTTGCTTCATCTAAGCTCCCTAGATCACACCAGTTTGAATGTCACTATGAAGCGATCTATGTCAAATGACAAAGACGTGACTAGAGAATGATTCCCTTTAATTGCAAGATGTGGCAATGATAGTAACCCAAAAAGTAATGGTGAGATTCATGAGCTCTAAGGAGCATAAGGGGTAGAGGGCAGTCATTTGTTGAGTGAATAATGGAATATTTGAATTATATATATCTGAGCTCCCTGCTTGAAACATGGTGGCTATCTAGTACTGCTAATAGTAGTGCGCTATGTAATCCCTAGTTTCAGAGTAGCAGCCGTGTTAGTCTGTATCCACAAAAAGAACAGGAGTACTTGTAGCACCTTAGAGACTAACAAATTTATTAGAGCATAAGCTTTCGTGGACTACAGCCCACTATGCATCCGAAGAAGTGGGCTGTAGTCCACGAAAGCTTATGCTCTAATAAATTTGTTAGTCTCTAAGGTGCCACAAGTACTCCTGTTCTTTTTATGTAATCCCTAGGCCTTGTTCAGCCCTCCAGCTTTCCAAAGTACAGAAGTATTGACCTTGTGCAATTTATCCTGTTGTGGCTCTTTTGATAAGACCAGAAATGCAATGTCTTGACTGTTCTGCAGGGACATTGCCCTCTCCCGTCCCTCCCTCCCGCCATGACATTTAAGTAAGAGAAGAGGCTTGCTTGGATTCCTTTGCCGGAAACTCTGACTGACCCTCAGAAGAAGCTATGATGCCACTCCCTTTCCCCTCGGTGGATGGCCTGGAAGGCCTCGTCCTCCCTCTGTGCGTGTCAGGCCTGTCTTTCCTCAGTGGAATTTGTATCAATGGGGCCTCCTCCTCTCCCCTCAATGGGTGTTGTGGGTAGGGATGAGGAGGAAGCCCCATTGATATGCACCCACCTCCCAGTAGCAGGTGTCGTGAGTGGGGCTGTGTGACTCAGGGACCTCTTGGTGCCAACTGGCAGAGGGAACAGGAGTACATAAGGTTACAGGGATCACCTGGGTCTGGTATCTACGTACTAGTTCATCAAAGGATGTCCTGTACGGTTTCTACAGAAAGCCTGTGTCACACTGATCATCATAATCATTGAAAAATGTATGTACAGATAATATGTAAGGAGTTAGGTACATATGCTAAAGATTATGCTCTTAAGGTCTGTGAGCTAGGCCTGGTCACCAAAAGGCAATAACATTTCTTTCAGGCAGGAAACACTTGTCTACCTGTCTGCCTATATGTAAATTGAATATTGCATACTTCACAATGTATGCCTATTTACAGACTGAGCAAAATGCTAGTTCAAAGATTGCAAAGTCTCCAGGGAAAATTCTCTACAGGGGAAAACAAGCAGCAAGGGCTCCCTTGTTTACAAGTAAAGTCAATGGAACGTTGGAACTATATCCAGAGGTACAGAGGTAAACCGGAAAAAAACAAGGAGTCCGGTGGCACCTTAAAGACTAACAGATTTATTTGGGCATAAGCTTTTGCGGGTAAAAAACCCACTTCTTCAGATGCATGGAGTGAAAATTACAGATACAGGCATTATATAATGACACATGAAAAGAAGGGAGTTACCTCACAAGTGGAGAACCAGTGTTGACAGGGCCAATTCGATCAGGGTGGATGTAGTTCACTCCCAATAATAGATAAGGAGGTGTCAATTCCAGAAGAGGCAAAGCTGCTTTTGTAATGAGCCAGTCATTCCCAGTCCCTAGTCAAGCCCAAATTAATGGTGTTAAATTTGCAAATGAATTTTAGTTCTGCTGTTTCTCTTTGAAGTCTGTTTCTGAAGGTTTTTGTTCAAGAATAGTTACTTTTAAATCTGTTATAGAATGTCCAGGGAGGTTGAAGTGTTCACCTACTAGCTTTTGTATGTTACCATTGCTGATGTCCGATTTGTATCCATTTATTCTTTTACGTAGGGACTGTCCAGTTTGGCCAATGTACATGGCAGAGGGGCATTGCTGGCACATGATGGCATATAAAACATTAGTAGACGTGCAGGTGAATGAGCTCTTGATGGTGTGGCTGATGTTGTGGGGTCCTCTGATGGTATCACTAGAGTAGATATGGGGACAGAGTAGGCAACAAGGTTTGCTACAGGGATTGGTTCCTGGGTTGGTGTTTCAGTGGTGTGGTGTGTAGTTGCTGGTGAGTATTTGCTTCAGGTTGGGAGGTTGTCTGTAAGCGAGGACTGGCCTGTCTCCCAAGGTCTGCGAGAGTGAGGGATCGTTTTCCAGGATTGGTTGTAGATCATTGATAATGCACTGGAGAGGTTTTAGCTGGGGGCTGTACGTGATGGCCAGTGGTGTTCTGTTATTTTCCTTGTTGGGCCTGTCCTGTAGTAGGTGATTTCTGGGTACCCATCTCGCTCTGTCAATCTGTTTCCTCACTTCCCCAGGTGAGTATTGTAGTTTTAAGAATGCTCGATAAAGATCTTGTAGGTGTTTGTCTCTGTCTGAGGGATTGGAGCAAATTCGGTTGTATCTTAGGGCTTGGCTATAGACAATGGATCGTGTGATGTGTCCTGGATGGAAGCTGGAGGCATGTAGGTAAGTATAGCGGAGAGTAGGTTTCCGGTATAGGGTGGTGTTTATGTGACCATCACTTATTTGCACTGTAGTGTCCAGGAAGTGGATCTCTTGTGTGGTCTGGTCCAGGCTGAGGTTGATGGTGGGGAGGAAATTGTTGAAATTCAGGTGGAATTCTTCGAGGGCCTCCTTTCCGTGGGTCCATATGATGAAGATGTCATCAATGTAGCGCAAGTAGAGGAGGGGCGATAGGGGACGAGAGCTGAGGAAGCGGTGTTCTAAGTCAGCCATAAAAATGTTGGCATACGGTGGGGCCATGCGGGTACCAATAGCAGTGCCACTGACTTGAAGGTATACATTTTCCCCAGATCTGAAATGGTTGTGGGTGAGGACAAAGTCACAAAGCTCAGCCACCAGGCGTGCTGTGGCCTCATCAGGGATACTGTTCCTGACAGCTTGTAGTCCATCCTCATGTGGAATATTGGTGTAAAGCGCTTCTACATCCATGGTGGCCAGGATGGTGTTTTCAGAGAGATCACCAATGCACTGTAGTTTCCTCAGGAAGTCGGTGGTGTCTCGAAGATAGCTGGGAGTGCTGGTAGCGTAGGGTCTGAGGAAAGAGTCCAAATAGCCAGATAATCCTGCTGTAAGAGTTCCGATGCCTGAGATGATGGGGCGTCCAGGGTTTCCAGGTTTATGGATCTTGGGTAGCAGATAGAATACCCCTGGTCGGGGCTCTGGGGATGTGTTTGTGTAGATTTGTTCCTGTGCTGTAGCCGGGAGTTTCTTGAGCAGATGGTGTAATTTCTTTTGGTATTCCTTAGTGGGATCAGAGGATAGTGGCCTGTAGAATGTGGTGTTGGAGAGTTGCCTGGCAGCCTCCTGTTCATAATCCGACCTGTTCATTATGACTACAGCACCTCCTTTGTCAGCCCCTTTAATTATAATGTCAGAGTTGTTTCTGAGGCTGTGGATGGCATTGCGTTCTGTATGGCTGAGGTTATGGGGCAAGTGATGCTGTTTGTTCACAATTTCAGCCTGTGCACACCTGCGGAAGCACTCTATGTAGAGGTCCACTCTGTCATTTCGATCGTCAGGAGGAGTCCACGCAGAGTTCTTCTTCTTGTAGTGTCAGTAGGAGGGTTCTTGTGGGTAAGTGCACTATTCAGTGGTGTGTTGAAAATATTCCTTGAGTCGGAGACGACGAAAGTAGGCTTCCAGATCACCGCAGAACTGTATCATGTTCGTGGGGACGGTGGGGCAGAAAGAGAGTCCCCGAGATAGGACAGACTCTTCCACCAGGCTATGTGTGTGGTTGGATAGATTAACAATATTGTTAGGTGAGTTAAGGGTACCACTGTTGTAGCCCCCTGTAGCATGTAGGAGTTTAGATAGTTTACTGTCCTTTTTCCTCTGTAGAGAAGTGAAGCGTGCGAGACATCCTTCACCTACAGGACAAGCAGCCAGCGTGTTCATCACAGCCAACCTGGTTGTTGAACGCTATCAGAGAAGCTTTGGATAAACTAAATGTCATTATGAAAATGTCATCTTAGTTAAGTTTAGGCTCTAGAAAGTGTGTTATTTTATTTGCTATTTAACCATTTGTTTCCATTCTCCTTGTTTCTTCTTGACTCGCCATTCTTTGTTAAATAAGCACATGTCTGATTTCACCCTCACCCTAAGTGCTGCGAGTGGAGCCTGAGGTGTAACCGCCAAGCTGGTGTGCGCTGCTCCTGCAGCAGGAGTTGAGCTGTGAATTTGGTGCATTGCCTGTGCAGCGGCCCGTCGCTGTCCTGCAGAAGGGACAGTGGTGCCCACATGCTGGGAGGGGGTCAGGCAGTGCTTAATTTATAATGAAAGTAGTGCCAGGGTTCAAGCAATTAGGTGCTGAGGTGCAAGGAATTTTTTTACATTCATAACTGATGCAGCAAGCCCAGAAGTGCCGGGGCTATGAACTGCCAAGCCCAGAAGTGAGAGGGGCTATGAACTGCCAACCAGAGATGGCCCTGGCACAAATTAAGCATGGGGGGAGGGGTTGTGCTGCCTGTGGCCGGGGTGGGGGGCAGGGAGCTGGCTGGCAGGCTCCCTCTGGCTGGGGGCAGGACATGGACAGGGTGGAGAAGGTGGCCCTGCCGAGCCCCATGGCACGCTGTGCCCGCACAGGCGTGTTCCAGGCTGCCCGGGGGCAGTGTTTTCCCCAGGAATTGAAATTAGGGGGAGTGTTCGAATTTACAGGCAGGGTCAGGGCTGATGAGGTGTGAGACTGTAAAGGTGAAGGTAGGCTGTATGGCACCATAGTAAAAACTGATAAATGTTTCATGACCATTTTATTAGATTTAACTCACGTTTTAAAATCTTCACACAAATTAAAGTGGGCTACTCAAGCCTTCTATGAAGCACTACATCTACAGCCTTTTTGGTTTCTTGTTATAATTTTGCACAACTCTGTTAATGAACTTCTTGAATGCAATGCGTTCATCTTGGATGGCTTCTTGTGTGTCCAGTACTTCCATTCCTTCAATTGATATGCTAATTAGTTCATTCACATGATCATGCAGAAGGCGACTTCTTTCAGATCACAAAATTCTATTCAATGATGAAAAAGAACGCTCAACTGTAGCTGTTGTGACTGGGAGTAGCAAGAGATGAATTCCTACTTCTTTCATCCCAGGAAACATAGCACAAAGATCGGGTCGAGCCACTAGTGATGACAAAAAAGTTGAAGTCAAATCTTTATTCATTTGTCATATGACATTCCACTCTGTGTACAAATTCTCTATTCTGTCCTGAGTGCATGGCAGTCCCATTGCTGGTAGTGCCTCACTCCACTCAACTGTCAGTGTTTTATAGGACAGGGATCTGTAAAAGCTATGTAGAGGTTGAGTACATAAGAACATAAGAATGGCCATAGTGGGTCAGACCAAAAGTCCATCCAGCCCAGTATCCTGTCTACCAATAGTGACAAATGCCAGGTGTCCCAAAGGGAGTGAACCTAACAGGTAATGATCAAGTGATCTCTCTCCTGACATCCATCTCCACCCTCTGACAAACAGAGGCTAGGCACACCATTCCTTACCCATCCTGGCTAATAGCCATTAATGGACTTAACCACCATGAATGTATCTAGTTCTCTTTTAAACCCTGTTATAGTCCTAGCCTTCACAACTTCCTCAGGCAAGGAGTTCCACAGGTTGACTGTGTGCTGTGTGAAGAAGAACTTCCTTTTATTTGTTTTAAACCTGTTGTCCATTAATTTCATTTGGTGGCCCCTAGTTCCTATATTATGGTAACAAGTAAATAATTTTTCCTTATTCACTTTCTCCACACCACTCATGATTTTATATACCTCTATCATATCCCCCATTAGTCTCCTCTTTTCCAAGCTGAAAAGTCCTAGCCTCTTTAATCTCTCCTCATATGGGACCCGTTCCAAATCCCTAATAATTTTAATTGCCCTTCTCTGAACCTTTTCTATTGCCAGTATATCTTTTTTGAGATGAAAACAACGAGTCTGGCGGCACCTTAAAGACTAACAGATTTATTTGGGCATAAGCTTTCGTGGGTAAAAACCTCACTTCTTCAGATGCATAGAGTGAAAGTTACAGATGCATGCATTATATACTGACACATGGAGAGCAGGGAGTTACATTGGCCAAACTGGACAGCCACTACGCAAGAGGATAAATGGACACAAGTCAGATATCAGGAATGGCAATATACAAAAACCTGTAAGAGAACACTTCAGCCTCCGTGGCCACACAATAGCAGATGTAAAGGTAGCCATCTTACAGCAAAAAAACTTCAGGACCAGACTCCAGAGAGAAACTGCTGAGCTCCAGTTCATTTGCAAATTTGACACCATCAGATCAGGGTTAAACAAAGACTGTGAATGGCTAGCCAACTACAGAAGCAGTTTCTCCTCCCTTGGTGTTCACACCCCAACTGCTAGCAGAGCACCTCACCCTCCCTGATTGAACTAACCTCGTTATCTCCACACTGATTTATACCTGCCTCTGGAAATTTCCATTACTTGCATCTGAAGAAGTGAGGTTCTTACCCACGAAAGCTTATGCTCCCAATACTTCTGTTAGTCTTAGGGTAGGTCTACACTACGGCATTAATCCGAATTTATATAATTCGAATTTGGAAAACAGATTGTATAAAGTCGAATGTATGCAACCACACTAAGCACATTAATTCGGCGGTGTGCGTCCATGTACCGGGGCTAGCGTCGATTTCTGGAGCGTTGCACTGTGGGTAGCTATCCCATAGCTATCCCATAGTTCCCGCAGTCTCCTCCACCCATTGGAATTCTGGGTTGAGATCCCAATGCCTGATGGGGCCAAAAACATTGTCGCGGGTGGTTCTGGGTATATCCTCCCCCCTCTCCAGGAAGCAACGGCAGACAACTGTTTCGCGCCTTTTTCCTGGGTGAACAGTGCAGATGCCATACCATGGCAAGCATGGAGCCCACTCAGCTCAAGACAGCAGTCATGAACATTGTAAATACCTCGCGCCTTATCATGCAGTTTATGCTGAACAAGAACCTGGAAAACCAGGCGGCGAGGAGCAGGCTACGGCAGCACAGCGGCGAGAGTGATGAGGATATGGACATGGAATTCTATCGAACCGCGGGACCCGGTCCTTTGGAGATCATGCTGTTAATGGGGCAGGTTATAGCCGTGGAATGCCAATTCTGGGCCCGGGAAACAAGCACAGACTGGTGGGACCGCATAGTGTTGCAGGTGTGGGACGATTCCCAGTGGCTGCGAAACTTTCGCATGCGGAAGGGCACTTTCTTGGAACTTTGTGACTTGCTTTCCCCTGCCCTGAAGCGCCAGAATACCAAGATGAGAGCAGCCCTCACAGTTGAGAAGCGAGTGGCAATAGCCCTGTGGTCAGTCGGGAATCAATTTAGAGTGGGGGCTGCTGTGATGCAAGTAGCCAAAGCAATCACTGAGGTGCTGCTACGAAAGCTAGTGACTCTGGGAGATGTGCAGGTCATAGTGGATGGCTTTGCTGCAATGGGATTCCCTAACTGTGGTGGGGCGATAGATGAAACCCACATCCCTATCTTGGCACCGGAGCACCAGGGTACCCAGTACATAAACCGCAAGGGGTACTTTTCAATGGTGCTGCAAGCACTTGTGGATCACAAGGGACGTTTCACCAACATCAACGTGGGCTGGCCGGGAAGGGTTCATGATGCTCGCGTCTTCAGGAACACTACTCTATTTAAAGGGCTGCAGCAAGGGACTTACTTCCCGGACCAGAAAATAACTGTTGGGGATGTTGAAATGCCAATAGTTATTCTTGGGGACCCAGCCTACCCCTTAATGCCATGGCTCATGAAGCCATACACAGGCAGCCTGGACAGGAGTCAGGAGCTGTTTAACTACAGGCTGAGCAAGTGCAGAATGGTGGTAGAATGTGCATTTGGCCGTTTAAAAGGTCGCTGGCGATCGCTACTGACTCGCTCTGACCTCAGCCAAAGAAATCTCCCCATTGTTATTTCTGCTTGCTGTGTGCTCCACAATCTCTGTGAAAGTAAGGGGGAGACCTTTATGGCAGGGTGGGAGGCAAATTGCCTGGCTGCTGATTACGCGCAGCCAGACACCAGGGCGATTAGAAGAGCACACCATGAAGCGCTGTGCATCAGAGAAGCTTTGAAAACCAGTTTCATGACAGGCCAGGCTACAGTGTGAAATATCTGTTTGTTTCTCCTTCATGAAAACCCGCCCCCTTTATTGACTCATTCATTCTCTGTAAGGAACCCACCCTCCCCGTTCCCCCAGCTTTCTTTCAAAGGAAATAAAGTCACTATCGTTTAAAAATCATGTATTCTTTATTAAGTGATTATAAACATAGGGAGAGAACCAACAAGGTAATCTGGGTGAGGTTTGGGAGGAGGATAGGAGGGAAGTAAAAGGACACTGAACAAATTCAATATAATGACAGCCTTTTGGTTGAGTTGTCCACTGGGGTGGAGTGGGAGGGTGCACGGAGCCTCCCCCCCCCCCCCCCCCCCCGGCGTTCTTACACGTCTGGGTGAGGAGGATATGGAACATGGTGAGGGGGAAGGGAGGTTATACAGCAGCTGCAGCGGCACTCTGTCATCCTGCTGCTGTTCCTGAAGATCCACCAGACGCCAGAGCATGTCCGTTTGCTCACGCAGCAGCCCCAGCGTTGCAGCCTGCCACCTCTCATCTCGAGTGTCCCTCATGACCTCACGTTCACTGGCATCTTTCCTAAATTTAGATACAGTGTCCTTCCACTCATTCAAATGAGCTCTTTCATTGCGGGTGCATTCCATTATTTCCGTGAACATGTAGTCTCGCGTCCTCTTTCTACGCCGCCTTATCTGAGATAGCCTTCGGGACGGAGGAGGGAGGCTTGAAAAATTTGCAGCTGCTGGAGGGAGGGTTGAAAAAAAGGAGAGAAGTTTTTAAAATGATACATTTTACAGAACAATGCTTATACTCTTTCATGGTGAAAAACACTATTCACATTACATAGCACATGTGATTTCAGTACAAGGCCGCATTTTCCATCTTAATATTGAGTGCCTGTGGCTTTGGTGTTAGAGATCACAGACGCAGGTCCGGGCAACAGAATTCAGCTTGCATGCAGCCATGGTAAGCCATTGTCTTTCGGCTTCTGTGCCCTCCTTTCCCACATACCAAGCAAAGCCCATTGACTACTGCAGTTTTCCTGTTAACCTTCAGCAGCAGAAAACAAACTAACCCCCCCCATCCAATTCTCTGGGATGATCGTTTTATCCCTCCCCCCACCGCGTGGCAGGTATCAGGGAAGATCCCTGCAGAAACCAAACTAATGCCCCCGCCCCTCCCTCCCACCATGAATTCTCTGGGATGATCGCTGTACCCCTCCCCCCACCGCGTGGCTGGTAACAGGGAAGATCCCTGCTAGCCAAACGCGAAAAGCTCAGGGCCAACTCCCCCCCCCCCGCACTTGGCTAACTGCAGGGAAGGATTTCTTTTCAGCCACAGGCAAACAGCCCAGTAGGAATGGCCACCTCTGTCCCCTTAATTAAGTTCCCGTATTTCAACCAGGTTACCATGAGCGATATCACTCTCCTGAGGATTACACAGCAAGATAAAGAACGGATGTTGCTTGAATGCCAGCAAACACCGGGACCATACGCTGCCAGGCTTTGTCAGGCAATGATACCAGATTACTTGCTGCAAGCATGGCGTGGTCAAGTGTCCTACCATGGAGGACGGAATAAGGCTGCACTGCCCAGAAACCTTGTGGCAAGGCTTTTGGAGTACCTCCAGGAGAGCTTCATGGAGATGTCCCTGGAGGATTTCCGCTCCATCCCCAGACACGTTAACAGACTTTTCCAGTAGCTGTACTGGCCGCGAATGCATCCCAAGTCCTCAGGGCAAAGTAATCATTAAAAAATGTTTGCTTTTAAAAAAAGTTTTATATTTTAAAAGGTAAACTCACCTGAGGTCCCTTCCATGAGGTCATGGTCTTGGATACTGGCTTGGGAGGGTTGGGAGGGTACTTCAGTCAGGCTGAGAAAAAGATCCTGACTGTTGGGGAGAACGGAGTGCTGGGTGCTCTCTGCAAGCTTGTCCTCCTCCTCCTCTTCCCCATCCGCAGAATCCTCAGGTGTAGCTGATGAGACTATCCCCGACCCGGAATCCACGGTCACAGGTGGGGTAGTGGTGGCGGTCCCCCCTAGAATTGCATGCAGCTCGGCGTAGAAGCGGCATGTCCGCGGCTCTGATCCGGAGCAACCGTTTGCCTCCTTTGTTTCTTGATAGGCTTGTCTGAGCTCCTTGACTTTCACGCGGCACTGATCTGAGTCCCTATTTTGGCCTCTCTCCATCATGCCCTTGGAGATTTTTTCAAAAGTTTTGGCATTTCGTCTTTTAGAACGAAGTTCTGCTAGCACTGAATCCTCTCCCCATATAGCGATCAGATCCAGTACCTCCCGTACGGTCCATGCTGGTGCTCTTTTTCGATTATCGGCCTGCATGGTTACCTGTGCTGATGAGCTATCTGTGGTCACCTGTGCTCTCCACGCTGGGCAAACAGGAAATGAAATTCAAATGTTCGCGGGGCTTTTCCTGTCTACCTGGCCAGTGCATCCGAGTTCAGATTGCGGTCCAGAGCGGTCACAATGGTGCACTGTGGGATAGCTCCTGGAGGCCAATACCATCGAATTGCAGCCACACTAACCCTAATTCGAAATGATAAAATCGATTTTGGCACTACTCCACTCGTCGGGGTGGAGTACAGAAATTGATTTAAAGAGCCCTTTATTTCGAATTAAATGGCGTCGTTGTGTGGACGGGTGCAGGGTTAATTCGAATTAACGCTGCTAAATCCGAATTAAAGTCGTAGTATAGACCAGGCCTTTAAGGTGCCACAGGACCCTCTGTTGCTTTTTACAGATTCAGACTAACACGGCTACCCCCTGATACTTTTTTGAGATGAGGAGACCACATCTGTACACAGTATTCAAGATGTGGGCGTACCATGGATTTATATAAGGGCAATAAGATATTCTCCGTCTTATTTGCTATCCCTTTTTGAATGATTCCTAACATCCTGTTTGCTTTTTTGACCGCCTCTGCACGCTATGTGAACGTCTTCAGAGAACTATCCATGATGACTCCAAGATCTCTTTCCTGATTAGTTGTAGCTAAATTAGCCCCCAACATATTGTATATATAGTTGGGGTTATTTTTTCCAATGTGCATTACAGTTACTCCTCACTTAAAGTCATCCTGGTTAATGTTATTTCATTGTTACACTGCTGATCAATTATGGAACATGCTCGTTTAAAGTTGTGCAATGCTCCCTTCTAACGATTAGTGTTACACTTTTCTCTGAGCAAAGCTTGTACTCCATCATGTCTTCCAGAGAAGTTTGCAGCTCCATCAAATGCACAAGCAGCCATCTGTTTGGGGTCCAATCGACAAGCATTTAACTCTTCTAAGATGTGAGTTATCACAGATGCAGCCAATGCGTTTTCTATAACTTGAACATCTAGAAATGCATCTACTGGCCTACCACTGACATCAAGATAACGTACACAATGACTTAATACTTGATGCCCATTTGCAGTGGTGCATTCATCAGCCATGTATGCAAATTTTCTGAATGCGGTGAGCAAGTTCTTCACTTTTTCAGCTGCTGAGTCTTTCACTGTTGCACTGCATGCTTCTAGCCAGTCAGTTGAGTTTCTTGCAGAAAGATAGTGAGCATTTGCTGGTCTTGTTCGGAACCAGTGTTCAACTTCAGGATGAACAAGTGACAATGCACTTTACATTGGCCTCCAGTTTGTAGTGTGTGGTATCTCTTGCTTAAATAGAAAGTATGATGCCACAGCCATGTTTGTTCGCATGAACTGTGTTGTGTCTCCAGCATTCTTAACAGCCTCATTAACACTCACCGGTGTTGTCCTTGGTCAGTGGAGACTCAGAGTTCAGAGGTGCTTTCACATGAGTTCACCTCCCAGGTGGGGGCAACAAGGCACCTTGCTCGTTCCTCCAGCTGCTCACTGTTCGCTCTGGCCACTGTTGTTCGTTGTGCCACCATTCACTGCATTGCTCTGTTGCCAATGACCCTGCGCCATCACTTTCTGCTGTCACCTGCCATTGTGACCTCTGCGAGTTGGTCTCTTGAGGTTCCACCCAGCTCTCAGTGATTTCAGCTCAGCTCTCAGGCCTTGGCTACACTTGCGAATTACAGCGCTGTAAAGCCGCCCCCAGCGCTGTAACTCACTCCCCATCCACACTGGCAAGGCATTTGCAGCGCTGCATCTCCGTGACTGCAGCGCTGCATGTACTCCACCTCCCCGAGAGGAATAGCGTGTATTGCGTCGCCGCTGCAGCACCAGTGTGGCCCACCCAATGCGCTGTGACTGGCCTCCAGAAGTATTCGGCAGTATCCCACAATGCTTGTTCTAGCCACTCTGGTCATCAGTTCAAACTCTATTGCCCTGGCCTCAGGTAACCAACCATGTGACCCTCCCTTAAAATTCCACGGGAATTTTAAAAATCCCCTTCCTGTTTGCTCAGCCAGGTGTGGCGTGGAGTGCTATCAATGAATCTTTCCAGATGACCATGCCTCCACGCGCCAAGCGAGCCCCAGCATGAAGCAATGGCGAGTTGCTGGACCTCATCAGTGTTTGGGGGGAGGAATCTGTCCAGTCCCAACTGCACTCCAGCCGTAGGAATTATGATACCTTCGGGAAGGTATCAAAGGACATGATGGAAAGGGGCCATGACCGGGACGCCCTGCAGTGCAGGATTAAAGTGAAGGAGCTGCGGAGTGCCTACCGCAAAGCCCACGACGCAAATGGCCGCTCGGGTGCTCCCTCCGCGGCCTGCCGATTCTACAAAGAGCTGGATGTGATACTTGGGGTTAACCCCACCTCCACTCCGAGCACCACCATGGACACTTCAGAGCCGGTATGGCGGGAGGGGGAGGAGGAAAATGGGAGTGAGGGTGGTGGGGCGGATGGAGACACCCCGGAATCCCTGGAGGCATGCAGCCAGGAGCTCTTCTCGAGCCAGGAGGAAGGTAGCCAGCCGCAGCGGCCGGTACTTGGTGGAGGACAAACAGCAGAGCAGGTTCCCAGTAAGCGGGTTTTTCTTTCGGGAAGGAATTTTTTCGGTGCGGGCTCTTTGGGAGAGGAGGGTTAGGCATGCATGCCTAGATGCGGAATAGTGCATTGATGTGGTTTATCACATCGCGGTAATCGGCCTCGGTAATCTCTTCGAATGTCTCATCCAGAACGTGTGCAATGTGCTTGCGCAGGTTTATCGGGAGAGCCACCATGGTCCTTGTCCCAGCCAGGCTAATGTGTCCGCGCCACTGTGCTGCAAGGGGCGGGGGGACCATTGCTGCACACAGGCAAGCTGCATATGGGCCAGGGCGGAAGCCGCATTGCAGTAGAAGACACTCCCTTGCTTCCCAGGTCGCCCTCAGCAGCGAGATATCGTCCAGGACGAACTCTTGTGGAAAATGTTGGGACAGTGTTCAGTGTAGGTGCCCCCTGCAGCTGTTGGCTCTCCCCAAGGCACAGAAACCCAGAGGACAGTACAGCCCTGAAACAATCAGTCCCCCTTATTCACCATTTTGAGGCTCCCGCGGGTTGTGCGCGCTCTGTTTGGGACGGGAAAATTATGCTATTCTGTAGACCCTGTGTGTGCCCTCCTTAAGTGCGGGGGAAATCACTACTCTGTCTGCTATAAACAATGCTGCCTCTGTTAAATGTTGCATTTTGCCTATACAGCTGCAACAATCTTGAGACCTCAGCCGTCCCTCTTATCCCCAGCTCAGAGACTGCAAAGACTCAGGAAGAGACCGCAAAAAACCAAAGAAGACATACTGCAAGAAGTGATGCGGCAATCTATTAAAGAGAATGAAAAAGCACAGAACTGGAGGGAGAGAGAAAGCAGGATCCGCCAGGAAAACGCAGCGCAGCGGCGGCAAAGCACGGAGCACCGGCAGCAAAGCATGGATCGGCTCATAAGCATCCTTGAACGCCAAGCAGACGCTATCCAGGAACTCGTAGCCATGCAGAAGGAGCAGTACCACAAACGCAAACGCCCCCCCCCCACAGCCCTTGTCCCAAAATTATTTCCCTTGTGCCCCACTGTTACCTCCAACCCACTTTCCCCAACTTCCGGGTTCTTCACGTCACCAGCTGCCTCCAACACCAGTATCTTCACCACCCAGCCCTGAAAACCATGACCCTTACCCTTTGCACTCAACCCTCATCACCATGCAGTATAGCTATCCTGAAATGCAGCACTCACTGCACAGCACACCAGACAGGACATACGCGAATCTGTGATTGTACCGTTCCCCACTCCACCCCCTTGCCCTTTCTGATTCCCAAGCAGTTGTGATTCTTTTCAATAAATAAATTTTCTTTTCAATTAATGGATTTTTTGGCTTTGAAAACATTCTTTATTAATGCATAAAGTAAAAGATTCCTTAGCCCAGGAAATAAACAGGCACTGCAATTCTGCTTAGCAAACACTGATTCCTAAAGATTGGAACTACTGCACTTCACTACCATGCAGGGCACCAGATATCACTGCTGGTTTTCAGCCTCAAATTGCTCCCTCAAGGCATCCCTAATCCTTGCAGCCTCGTGCTGGGCCCCTGTAATAGCCCTGCTCTCTGGCTGTGCAAATTCAGCCTCCAGGTGTTCAACCTCGGAGGTCCATGCCTGAGTGAAGCTTTCACCCTTCCCTTCACAAATATTATGGAGGGTAGAGCATGCGTATATAACCGCGGGGATGCTGTGTTTGGCCAAGTCCAGCTTCCCATACAGAGATTGCCAATGGCCCTTTAAACGGCCAAAGGCACACTCCACAGTCATTCGGCACCGGCTCAGCACCTTTCCTGCCCAGCCTATGTTAACGTCAATGAAACGCCCACGGTGATCCACAAGCGCCTGGAGAACCATAGAGAAATACCCCTTCTGATTAACGTACTCGGATGCTAGGTGGGGTGGTGCCAGAATAGGAATGTGCGTCCCATCTATCACCCCTCTACGGTTAGGGAAAGCCATTTGTGCAAAGCCATTCACTATGTCCTGCACGTTACCCAGAGTCACAGTTCTTCTGAGTAGGATGCGATTAATGGCCCTGCAAACTTGCATCAACACAATTCCAACGGTCGACTTTCCCACTCCAAACTGGTTTGCGACCGACTGGTAGCTGTCTGGAGTTGCCAGCTTCCAGATTGCAATAGCCACCCGCTTCTCCACTGGCAGGGCAGCTCTCAATCTCGTGTGCTTGCGACGCAGGGTGGGGGCGAGCTCCTCACACAGTCCCATGAAAGTGGCTTTTCTCATCTGAAAGTTCTGCAGCCACTGCTCGTCATCCCAGACTTCCATGACGATGTGATCCCACCACTTGGTGCTTGTTTCCCGAGCCCAAAAGCAGCGTTCCACGGTGCTGAGCATGTCCGTGAATGCCACAAGCAATTTCGTGTCATATGCGTTACGCGGATCGATAGCATCGTCGGACTCCTCACTCTCACTGTCACTTTGGTTCTTAAGGAATAGTTCGAAAGCCAAACATGACAGGCTGGCGAGACTCGTCAGCATACGCCTCAGCAGTTCGGATTCCATTTCCTGCAGACAGATCGCGCTGCACAGAAACCGTTGAAAGATGGCGCCAAATGTGGATGGAAACAAAGGGATTTCTGGGATGCGAAGCGATGCATCACGGGGCCTTGGGACAGGACCCAGAATCTCCCGCACCCACGCCGCCTTCCCACAACCCACGGCGCCAGAATGGGAAGAGGTGCTCTTTGGGATAGCTGCCCATAATGCACCACTCCCAATGGCGCTGCAATTGCCGCAAATGTGGCCACGACAATGCGCTAGCAGCTGTCAATGTGGACAGACTGCAGCGCTTTCCCTACTCAGCTGTACGAAGACAGGTTTAACTCACAGCGCTGTACAGCTGCAAGTGTAGCCAAGGCCTCAGTGGGGGAACCTCGCTGCTAGTGCAGACTGGGCCGTCTCTTCCACAGAAACACTGTCCCACAGCAGGTCTATGCACTTAGACCTGATTACACTGGTCTACAATTTTTGAGAAGTCGTCTGCTTCAGAGATAAAATGTGCTATTTATTATGTATTTTGATGTGCTGAATTCAAACATGACAATTAAAACAACTGATTGGCTACTGTTTCTAAGATATTTAAGTTTTTACATTTTATGTCTCTGTATATTGTGTAGATAGTAGAGTTTTAATAATAAATTGTAAACCTAGATCTTTTCAGGTGTTTATGGTTGCTTTACATGATAATATTTCACCTGTCCTGTTTATGTAACACTTTAAAAATCAGCAAAAGGGTTATATAAATAAAATTTATTATGAAACAAAAGGCAAAAAACTATTATGTACATAGTTTAGTCCTATTCAGTGTCTACTTGGCGCTTCTTGGCTTGTCTCTTGTATTCATTAAATGGAGCATCTCTTGTCACTGTCCAGCAATAGTCTGCAAGCATTGATGGGCTCCATTTGCCCTGATAGCGTTTCTCCATTCTTGCAATGTCCTGGTGAAATCGCTCGCCGTGCTCGTCGCTCACTGCTCCGCAGTTCGGTGGAAAAAAATCTAGATGAGAGTGCAAAAAATGTATCTTTAGTGATGTGTTGCAACCAAGGCTTTTGTATGCCTTGAAGAGGTTTCCAACCAACAACCTGTAGTTGTCTGCCTTGTTGTTTCCGAGAAAATTTATTGCCACTAACTGGAAGGCTTTCCATGCCGTCTTTTCCTTGCCATGCAGTGCATGGTCAAATGCATCATCTCGAAGAAGTTCACGAATCTGAGGACCAACAAAGATACCTTCCTTTATCTTAGCTTCACTTAACCTTGGAAATTTTCCACGGAGGTACTTGAAAGCTGCTTGTGTTTTGTTAATGGCCTTGACAAAGTTCTTCATCAGACCCAGCTTGATGTGTAAGGGTGGTAACAAAATCTTCCTTGATTCAACAAGTGGTGGATGCTGAACACTTTTCCTCCCAGGCTCCAATGACTGTCGGAGTGGCCAATCTTTCTTGATGTAGTGGGAATCTCTTGCATGACTATCCCATTCACAGAGAAAACAGCAGTACTTTGTGTATCCAGTCTGCAGACCAAGCAAGAGAGCAACAACCTTCAAATCGCCACAAAGCTGCCACTGATGTTGGTCATAGTTTATGCACCTCAAAATTGTTTCATGTTGTCATAGGTTTCCTTCATATGGACTGCATGACCAACTGGAATTGATGGCAAAACATTGCCATTATGCAGTAAAAAAGCTTTAAGACTCGTCTTCGATGAATCAATTAACAGTCTCCACTCATCTGGATCGTGAACGATGTTGAGGGCTGCCATCACACCATCGATGTTGTTGCAGGCTACAAGATCACCTTCCATGAAGAAGAATGGGACAAGATTCTTTTGACGGTCACGGAACATGGAAACCCTAACATCACCTGCCAGGAGATTCCACTGCTGTAGTCTGGAGCCCAACAGCTCTGCCTTACTCTTGGGTAGTTCCAAATCCCTGACAAGGTCATTCAGTTCACCTTGTGTTATGAGGTGTGGTTCAGAGGAAGAGGATGGGAGAAAATGTGGGTCCTGTGACATTCATGGTTCAGGACCAGAAGTTTCATCTTCTTCCTCACCTGACTCAAGTGAGAATGATTCTGGTGCATCAGGAACCGGCAGTCCTTCTCCGTGGGGTACTGGGCGTATAGCTGATGGAATGTTTGGATAATGCACAGTCCACTTTTTCTTCTTTGACACACCTTTCCCAACTGGAGGCACCATGCAGAAGTAACAATTGCTGGTATGATCTGTTGGCTCTCTCCAAATCATTGGCACTGCAAAAGGCATAGATTTCCTTTTCCTGTTCAACCACTGGCGAAGATTTGTTGCACAAGTGTTGCAGCATATGTGTGGGGCCCACCTCTTGTCCTGATCTCCAATTTTGCAGCCAAAATAAAGGTGATAGGCTTTCTTAACCATAGTGGTTATACTGCACTTTTGTGACGCAAAAGTCACTTCACCACAAACATAGCAGAAGTTATCTGCACTGTTCACACAAGTACGAGGCATCTCTGCTCACTTTGGCTAGACAGAAATGTGTCCCTTTGCAAAATCAAACACTGACAAATAAGAGAGCACGACACTGTATGATTTCTAGATATAGGGCAATTTGTTCAGCAGAGTGATGTAAGCTTCATTATGATTGCATCATCCATGACTTCTAGGAATAACATGATGCAATTCATATCATCTATGACGCAATACCAGCTTCAGATTGCATCATTCATTGTTTTGCCTAAAAAGCAAGTACTGTCCAAACCCAGTCATAGATTTATTCATAGATGCAGTCAAAGATGTATTTTAGTCATTTCTGGTTTAAATTGAGATCCCTTCCCTTTATAACTCACTTATCCTCCGCCATTCCCAAGTCAAGGGTCGTATATACTGACCCAATAGCATATCTTGAAAACTAGAGCCAATCAACAATTTTAAGCATCATTTTCGTTCTCAGTGACCCAGAATTAGTAAAGTTTGACTACATTTATTTCAGAAGCATTTTGGCTGTAGAGCAGTGTTATCAGTGATTTCAGCTGCAGTGATCACTTAACAAAACAAAAGACTATCTATGGAGCCTAATCAGCTCTGTCTTTAAACAGTGGAGAGGGGCAGGTCAAATAGTACTTGTGACTCAGGCAGACCATCAAGCAAAACACCTGCCCCCACCCTCTCTCTTGATGCCCTCAATCAGCACAGGCTAAGTACAGTTCTACTGCCCTTTACTCATACCTACAATAAGAATAACATTTCATTATCCCCGCATTTAAGTGATTTGTAACCCAACCCCAGCCAAAATCTATCACTTGGGTAACACAGCTCTGTTTGCTGGATATCTAGGTAGATTAGGCATAAATACAATCTGGTCCTGAAGCTCCTTTTCCCCCAGCACATCACTAGCTGTCAGGGAGAGCTCATTTAGACTTTGTTTACAAATCATCATTTGAAATTATTATGTTGGCCATCATCACCAAAATGAATGCACCGATGTTGTAAAAAACAACAGCTGTATAAGGCAGCTAGTCTATGGTAATACTTTTCAACTCTATTATACTTTTTCAGATATACGTATTTGATCATACACTTTATATACTTGTAAAGTGTGTACGAATGTTTCAATTTCAATTCAAATTTCCAAACAATCATTAAATTGGCAACACAGCATGCAACTAGTTCTCTCTCTCTCTCTCTCTCTCTCTCTCTCTCCCTGCCCGGGAGTTCTGACTGGGGCTGGGGCTGGAAGCTCCTGGAGCTTCGCTCTAGGACCCCACTGCCCCGCCCTGGAAAGGGGGCTCTAAGTGAACCCACAGCGCTTCCCCGGCATCAGGCACAAGGAGCATGCGCACCAGAGGCATGCGCCCAGAGGGTTTACACACGCTCAACCCCGAAGGGCGCTCTGCGCAGGCGCATAGCCAGTTAGGCGGGCTCAGTTTGCGCGGCGCTGGGATGCGGGAGGTCGACTTGTCTATGCTCCTGGGGGTGGGTAGAGCGTCACCCTGGCACTGAGGCAAAATTGCAGGGCTCTATGACCGGGAGACGGGCGAGGCGATCCCACCCCCACCCCAAGCCGAGGCGGAAGTGACGGCAGACGCACAGCGCCGTGGAGGAGGTGTTTCCGGCGTGCGTCGGGGTCGGTGTGCAGAGTAGCTCCAAGAGAGGCGGAGAGCGAGCCGTGGGACTCAGGTGGGGGCGGCTCCCCTGTCCCTCAGGGGTGGGCAGCGCGGGGCGGACACGGCCTCGACCTCTGGGGCAGCAGCCGCGCCGCCATCTCGGCAAGGGGAGGGCTCCGGGGGAGGAGCTGGGGCTCCAGCAGGGGCGGTCCGTGGGAGTGGCCCCACTGAGATGCATGGAGGAGGGGGCCCCCCTCCTGGGCAGTTCCCCTCCCCTACTTTGCCCCCGTGCACGGGGGTGATTCCCCTCTCTCATGTTCAGGGGGACAAGCCCCCTTCTTTAATTAGTTCTCCTTGTGGCTCTTCTCCCTGCCAAGGAGTCGGATAGCCTGGTGCATTTCAGCGGGGAGCTGCTTCTGCCTCCCCCTCCCTTTTGCCTCAGCAGCCCCAGAGCTGCTGCTCCGGGGGGGATTTGAGTCCCCTTTCCTGTTTTTGATGAGCCCCCAAGGCGCCTTTATTTCCCCGTGACCCTTTAAAACCTCCTAGCTTGAGTGATCATAGATCCGGGCCTGGGTGCATTGTTTTTCTTCCAAGAGAGAGTGATAAAATCAGGCTTATCTCCTCCTGGATGAAGATGTAACCATCCACCCATGGGATCCTAGTCCTCTATACTCATAACACACACATAATGAGGTAACCTGAAAGCAAACCATCTCCATTAATTAATGAGAAGCACTGTTCTTTAACCTTTGTAACCAAACTGGAGAAGAGTTCGTGTCTTGCTATGCACTTGTATAGTGGCTTGTGCAATGAAGTCCTGTTCCTGATTGGGCTCTCTTGACATTACCACAATAAGAATAATAAATAGAAACTTTCCTGTTTCATCTGTAGGCTGTTCTCCTGAATGTTAGGAGTAACTGTGTATGTGTTCCCTTGATGACCACAAAACTGTGTCTACACTGGCACAAGTTGCCTTTTGTACATCTTTGGGGAAAAAGGCAGGACATTTGGATGTGAGCTTTGGATGAGGCCAAGAGTGTAACAAGATTCAAAAAGGGATTGGGTATTTATAAATATCAGGAATATCCAGAATTATGCTAATTAATTACCATGAATTTTGGAAGGCATATTAAACTGCATGCTTCAGGGTTTATGCCAGTGCCTGACTTTTAGGTCTCATCTTGATCTTTATGTGGGGGATAGGTTATTCCCCATCTACCTACTGTGCGGTTTTTATACCTTATGTAGCATCTGGTACAGATCACTGTGAGAGACAGGATAGTATTGTTCTAAAATAAGGGGGAGGGAGTAGACCAGTGGCTTTCAAACTGCAGGTCGCAACCCAGTACTGGGTTGCAGAATGGAAGACACTGGGTTGTGGCGGCTCTGGTCAGCACTGCCGACTGGACCGTTAAAAGTCCTGTCGGCAGTGCTGCTTGGCTAAGGCAGGCTAGTTCCCACATGTTCTGACACTGTGCTGCGCCCCAGAAGTGGCCAGCAGCAGGTCCGGCTCCTAGGCTCCGTGCACTGCCCCTGCCCCTGCCCCGAGCACCAACTCTGCACTCCCAGTGGGAGCTGGGGGGTGTGTGTGTGTGTGTCAGTGCCTACAGGCAAGAGCTGCGCGGAGCCGCTTGCGCGCTTCTGCCTAGGAGCCGGTCCTGCTGTTGTCCACTTCTGGGGCACAGCGCGGTCCGTGGTGCCAGGACAGGCAGGAAGCCTGCCTTAGTACACAACAATTTCTAGAGTGATGGTATGAGCCCCACAAGTACTAGTTTGTAGACCTGGGCTGTGAGTGTTGCTCCCAGATGCAGTGTAGACATGCTCTTAGTGGCTCTTTTTCTTCTGAGGTGTCTGTAGCGCAAAGTGCACAGCAAAGATTATTGATTTTTTTCCCCCATGTGATAATTTAGCATTTTAAATATTTATGTACTAATCTCCTAACATTTTTTGCCAGCTCAAAGCACTGTATAAACATTATGTAAACTAATATGCCAGACCAACCTCATCTCCTTCTTTGAGAAGATAACAGATTTTTTTAGACAAAGGAAATGCAGTAGATCTGGATTTCAACAAGACATTTGATACAGTTCCACTTGGGAAATTATTAGTTAAATTGAAGAATGTGGGGATTAATATGGCAATTGAAAGATGGATAAGGAACTGATTAAAGGGGAGACTACAATGGGTCATGCTGAAAGGTGAACTGTCATGCTGGAGGGAGGTTACTAGTGGAGTTCCTCAAGGATCGGTCTTGGGGCTAATCTTATTTAACATTTTTATTAGGGCTGTCGATTAATTGCAGTTAACTCATGCGATTAACTCAAAAAATTAATCAGGATTAATCGCAGTTTTAATCGCACTGTTAAACAATAGAATACCCATTGAAATTTATTAAATATTTTGGATGCTTTTCTACATTTTCAAATGTATTGATTTCAGTTACAACACAGAATACAAAGTGAACACTGTTCATTTTATATTATTATATTTGATTACAAATATTTGCACTGTAAAAATGATAAACAAAAGAAATAGTATTTTTCAATTCACCTCATAAAAGTACTGTAGTGCAATCTTTTTATCGTGAAAATGCAACTTACAAATGTAGATTTTTGTTGTTGTTACATAATTGCACTCAAAAACAAAACAATGCAAAACTTTAGAGCCTACAAGTCCACTCAGTCCTACTTCTCGTTCAGCCAATCACTAAGACAAGCAAGTTTGTTTACGTTTATGGGAGATAATGCTGCCCACTTCTTATTTACAGTGTCACCAGAAAGTGAGATCAGGCATTCGCATGGGACTTTTGTAGTCAGCATTGCAAAGTATCTACGTTCCAGATATGCTAAACATTCATATGCCCCTTCATGCTTCGGCCACCATTCCAGAGGACATGCTTCCATGCCGATGATGCTCATTAAAAAAATAAGGCATTAATTAAACTTGTGACTGAACTCCTTGGGGAAGGATTGTATGCCTCTGGCTCTATTTTACCCACATTCTGCCATATATTTCATGTTATAGTAGTCTCGGATGATGACTCAGCACATGTTGTTCATTTTAAGAACACATTACCTGCAGATTTGACAAAACGCAAAGACGGCACCAATGTGAAATTTCTAAAGATAGTTACAGTACTCAACCTAAGGTTTAAGAATCTGAAGTGCCTTCCAAAATCTGAGAGGGATGAGGTGTGGAGCATGCTTTCAGAAGTCTTAAAAGAGTAACACTCCAAAGAGGAAACTACAGAACCGAAACAACAAAAAAGAAAATCAACCTTCTGCTGGTGGCATCTGACTCAGATGATGAAAATGAACATGTGTCGGTCCGCATTGTTTTGGATTGTTATCGAGCAGAACCCGTCATCAGCATGGACGCATGTCCTCTGGGATGGTGGTTGAAGCATGAAGGGACATATGAAGCTTTAGTGCATCTGGCATGTAAATATCTTGCAATGCTGGCTACAGCAGTGCCATGCGAACACCTATTCTCACTTTCAGGTGATATTGTGAACAAGACGCAGGCAGTATTATCTCCTTCAAATGTAAACAAACTTGTTTATCTGAGCGACTGGCTGAACAAGAAATAGGACTGAGTGGATTTGTAGGCTCTAAAGTTTTACATTGTTTTATTTTTGAATGCAGGATTTTTTTTTACATAATTCTACATTTTGTAAATTGCACTTTCATGATAGAGATTGCTCTACAGTACTTAGGTTAACTGAAAATACTATTTCTTTTTTTACAGTGCAAATATTTGTAATAATAAATATAAAGTGAGCACTGTACACTGTATTCTGTTAGAATTGAAATCAATATATTTGAAAATGGAAAAAATCCAAAAATGTTTAAATAAATGGTATTCTATTATTGTTTAACAGTGCGATTAATCATGAATAATTTTTCAATCGCTTGACAGCCCTAATTTTTATTAATGATCTTGGAACAAAATGTGGGCGTGCGCTAATAAAATTTACGGGTGACACACAGTTGGGAGGTATTGCCAATACAGAGGAGGACCGGAATATCATACAAGAACACCTGGATGACCTTGAAAACTGGAGTACAGATGCTCCCCGGGTTACGCAAGACCCGACTTACGCAAATCCGCACTTACGGAAAAAGTTACGTAAGCTAAAATTAGGAGGTGGTGGTGGTGGTTTTTTGGGTTTTTTTGTGTATAATGGTCGGAGATACATTTCCGACTTATGCAAAATTTGAGTTATGCAAGGCGTTCTGGAACGGAACGCTTGCGTAAGTCGGGGAGCATCTGTAATAGAAATGGGATGAAATTTAATAGTCCAGAGTGCAAGGTCATGCACTTAGGGACTAACAACAAGAATTTTTGCTATAAGATGGGGACTTACCAGTTGGAAGCGACAAAGGAGGAGAAAGACCTGAGTGTATTGGTTGATCTCAGGATGACTGTGAGTGGCTAATGTGATGCGGGTGTGAAAAAGGCTAATGCAGTCCTAGGATGTACCAGGTGAGGTATTTTCAGTTGAGATAGGGAAGCGTTAGTACCAGTATACCAGGGGTTCTCAAACTGGGGCTCGGGACCTTCAGAGGGTCACGAGATTATTACATGGGGGGTCATGAGCTGTCAGCCTCCAGCCCGAACCCCACTTGCATCCAGCATTTATAATGGTATTAAATATATTTAAAAGTGTTTTTAATTTATAGGGGGGGGGGTCACACTCAGAAGCTTGCTATGTGAAAGGGGTCACCAGTACAGAAGTTTGAGAACTACTGCAGTATACAAAGCACTGGTGAGACCTCATGTGGAATACTGTGTGGGATTCTGGTCTCCCATGTTTAAGAAGGTGAATTGAAACTGAAACAGGTGCAGAGAAGGGCTACTAGGATGATCCGAGGAATGAAAAACCTACCTTATGAGAGGAGACTCAAAGAGCTTAGCCAAGAGAAGGCTGAGGGGAGATATGACTGCTCTGTATAAATACATCAGAGGGATAAATACCAGGGAGGGAAAGGAATTATTTAAATTAAGCACCAGTATGGACACAAGAACAAATGGATATAAACTGGCCATCAACAAGTTTAGGCTTGAAATTAGACAAAGGTTTCTAATGATCAGAGGAGTGAAGTTTTGGGACAGCCTTCCAAGGGGAGCAGTGGGGGCAAAAAACTTAACTCGCTTCAAGACTGAGCTTGATAAGTTTTTGGGACGGGGTTGGGGGGGCAGGGGGATGGTATGATGGGTCTGCCTCCAATGGCATGTAACTGATCTGCGACTGCTAGCAGCAAATATCTCCAATGGCCAGTGATGGGATGCTTGATAGGGAGGGCTCTAAATTGCCTCAGATAATTCTTTCCCAGGTGTCTGGTGGGTCTTGCCCAGATGCTCAGGCCTTGGCTACACTTGTAGCTGTACAGCGGTGTGAGTTAAACCTGTCTTCGTACAGCTGAGTAGGGAAAGCGCTGCAGTCTGTCCACATTGACAGCTGTCAGCGCACTGTCGTGGCTACATTTGCTGCAATTTCAGTGCCATTGGGAGCGGTGCATTATGGGCAGCTATCCCACAGAGCACCTCTTCCCATTCTGGCGCCGTGGATTGTGGGAAGGGGGCGTGGGTGCGGGAGATTCTGGGTCCTGTCCCAACGCCCCGTGATGCATTGCTTCGCATCCCAGGAATCCCTTTGTTTCCGTCCACCTTTGGTGCCATCTTTCAACGGTTTCTGTGCAGCGCGATCTGTCTGCGGGAAATGGAGCCCGAACTGCTGAGGCATCTGCTGACGAGTCTCGCCAGCATGTCACGTTTGGCTTTCAAACTATTCCTTAAGATCCAAAGTGACAGTGAGAGTGAGGAGTCCGACGATGCTTGTGACATTCACGGACATGCTCAGCACCGTGGAATGCCGCTTTTGGGCCCGGGTGGGATCACATCGTCCTGGAAGTCTGGGATGACGAGCAGTGGCTGCAGAACTTTCAGATGAGAAAAGCCACTTTCATGGGACTGTGTGAGGAGCTTGCCCCCACCCTGCGGCGCAAGCACACGAGATTGAGAGCTGCCCTGCCAGTGGAGAAGCGGGTGGCTATTGCAGTCTGGAAGCTGGCAACTCCAGACAGCTACCGGTCGGTCGCAAACCAGTTTGGAGTGGGAAAGTCGATCGTTGGAATCGTATTGATGCAAGTTTGCAGGGCCATTAATCGCATCCTACTCAGAAGAACCATGACTCTGGGTAACGTGCAGGACATAGTGGATGGCTTTGCACAAATGGGGTTCCCTAACTGTGGAGGGGCGATAGATGGGACGCACATTCCTATTCTGGCACCACCCCACCTAGCATCCAAGTACGTTAATCGGAAGGGGTATTTCTCTATGGTTCTCCAGGCGCTTGTGGATCACCGTGGGCGTTTCATTGACATTAACACAGGCTGGCCCGGAAAGGTGCATGACGCACGCATCTTTCGGAACACTGGGCTGTTCAGGAAGCTGCAGGCCGGGATTTTTTTCCCAGAGCGGAAGATCACAGTAGGGGAAGTTGAAATGCCTATTGTGATCCTTGGAGACCCCACTTACCTGTTAATGCCGTGGCTCATGAAACCATACACAGGGAGCCTTGACAGCAGCAAGGAACAGTTCAACTACAGGCTGAGCCGGTGCTGAATGACTGTGGAGCGTGCCTTTGGTCGTTTAAAGGGCCATTGGCAATCTCTGCATGGGAAGCTGGACTTGGTTATATCCGCGTGCTGTACCCTCCATAATATGTGTGAAGGGAAGGGTGAAAGCTTCACTCAGGCATGGACCTCCGAGGTTGAACACCTGGAGGCTGAATTTGCACAGCCAGAGAGCAGGGCTATTACAGGGGCCCAGCATGAGGCTGCAAGGATTAGGGATGCCTTGAGGGAGCAATTTGAGACTGAAAACCAGCAGTGATATCTGGTGCCCTGCACGGGAGTGAAGTACAGTAGCTCCAATCTTTAGGAATCAGTGTTTGCTGAGTAGACTTGCAGTGCCTGTTTATTTCCTGGGCTAAGGAATCTTTTACTTTATGCAAAATAATAAAGAATGTTTTCAAAGCCAAAAAATCCATTAATTGAAAAGAAAATTTATTTATTGAAAAGAAACACAACTGCTTGGGAATCAGAAAGGGCAAGGGGGTGAAGTGGGGAATGGTACAATCACAGATTTGCCTATGTCCTGTCTGGTGTGCTGTGCAGTGAGTGCTGCACTTCTAGGATAGCTATACTGCATGGTGATGGGGGTTGAGTGCAGAGGGTGTAAGGGTCGTGGTTTTCAGGGCTGGGTGGTGAAGATACTGGTGTTGGAGGCAGCTGGTGGCGTGAAGAACCTGGAACCCAGGAAGGGGATTTTTAAAATTCCTGGGGAATGTCAAGGGCGGGTCACATGGTTGGTTACCTGAGGCCAGGGCTGTAGAGTTTGAACTGATGACCAGAGTGGTTAGAACAGCCATTGTGGGATACTGCCAAATACTTCTGGAGGCCAGTCACAGCGCATTGGGCGGCCACACTGGTGCCGCCATACACAGTATTCCTCTCGGGAAGGTGGAGTACATGCAGCGCTGTAGCCACGGAGATACAGCGCTGTAAGTGCCTTGCCAGTGTGGACAGGGAGTGAGTTACAGTGCTGGGGGAGGCTTTATTGCGCTGTAACTCGCAAGTGTAGCCAAGGCCTCCGGGTCCAACGAATCATCATATTTGGGGTTGGGAAGGAATCTTCCCAGGTCAGATTGGCAGAAACCCTGGAGGGGGTTGCCTCTGCAGAATGGGACGGGTCACTTTGCAGGTTTAAACTAATGTAAATTCTGTTACTTGAAGTCTTTAAATCATTATTTGAGGACTTCAGTAACTCAGCCAGAGGTTAGGGATCTCATCTCCACACATGGAAAGGCATGCACAGTCACTTCAGTGTGTTGATTGAAAGTTGTACTTCCCAGAGACTCTAGAATTAAGAATTGAGGGGAGACTGGTGAATCAAGTATTTAAATAAACACACCATATGTATTTATGAGAATGTTTACCCTTTGAAATATACACAGTTACTGTCAAACAAAGTAACTTTTGAACTTTGTTTTATGTTAAACCTTATCAATTAGCTAATTGTGCGATTGATAAAATAGTATTTTATGGGTGAAATCCTGGGTTCAGTGAGGTCAGAATTTTATCCTATATAGCTATAGCGCCATCTTTCTGTTCCACTATCACTACACAAGTGTTTAGAATGGGAAGTTAGGACAGAGGTATGTGACTGAAGTGCCAGAGAGAATGTAGGCTGGCGGATCTAGATACTTAAAATCCAGTTCAACAAGAACACCCCAGGAAAAGTAGTTAGGGTTGGAATGTGTTACAGAAAATTACTGGTGTTTTTTAGATTACAGCATTATATGGAATCTGGTTGTGTGAGACTGTTTTATCTAGTATTATTTATGTAGCAACAAAACTGTGCTAGGTACTTTACAGACAAGCCTACAGGCATGGTCTCTGTCAAAGGATCTTACAATCTAAATAGGATCTTAAAGTATATATAGGTATTATCCCTGTCCCACTATGAAAAGACAGGCCACCAAAGTAAGGGCCTAGATGTGGTCTAGGACTGTGGCATGGGGGGATATAGCTGATGCTAATTAGGTTTGTCAGTCTCCTGATTTTTTTTTTTTTTCCCCAGCCAATCCTGTCTTCATTTTATAGTGATCACGTGTCAGAAATATGGCTACAGACTGGCTTGGAAGCATTGTGTCCATTAACTGTGGAGACAGCCTGGGAGTCTATCAGGGACGAGTGTCGGCTGTGGATCAGATCAGCCAGACCATCTCCCTGACGCGGCCTTTCCATAATGGTGTCAAGTGCCTCGTGCCAGAGGTCACCTTCAGGTAAGTGCCTCCTCTGTCTGCTTCTTCCAGGCAAACTTTACATATGGCTGAAATTGGGACATTTTGCTTCAAAACTCATTACTGCTTATCCTTGGCTGAAAAGTGCCTGTATTGCTTTTGCTAGGCCCTATACAGAAAGCAAGAGATGCTGTCTTTGGGCTTTTTGTTATCTGGGTTACAGTGTGACACAGATGTAGATCACAATTGGAACACATTGGTAGGAGCAAAGAAAATGCGTGTCTGCACAGAGTCACTGTGTATTACCTGTCCTCCAGCTTACAGTTAGATGAGACATTTGGCAGACTCAGTGGAATTTTTGCCAATGGCAAGTTTAATGTTTGTGTTTGCTAAAGCACGACTGAAGTGAAAGTGGAGCTGTTAATCATTTAAATTAGATCCTTGCCCCAAATAAATCCGTTTTATGGCTCCAACTGCATGTTTATCTTCAGATCTGTCTTATCTTCTGCCACTTTCTTTTCCTCCATCTAGATAGCTCTTGATATCCGTCTGGCAAGAATACTCTTCTCTTTGACACAATAATCTTGTTCTATAATTCGCAAGCCAATTGGTGCAGATTGGCCTTGGAGAGACATACCAACAGCATCCAAAACTAACAAGCCTACTGTTGTGTAGAAAGTATTGCTGTTCTTCTACTAAATTACCTGCCCTCTACCTCTGCCCCCAGCTCCCCTGTTACATTATTGGAGAAGAGTAAAGATTAGTAACCAAAGATTTTTTTCTATTATCAGTGCAAATTGGCAAAGTTAATACACACATTTAAATGATTTCCACAAATACACAGATTTAACTATTTTATTACTAAACAAAGATTAAATAGCAACCTTAGGGAGTCTCTCTTCCTTAGGGCTTATCTACGTTACCCGCTGGATCAACGGGCAGCGATCGATCCAGCGGGTGTTTGATTTATCGCATCTAGTTTAGACGCGATAAATCGACCACCGAGCACTCTCCCGTCGACTCCGGTACTCCACCAGGTGGAGAGGCGCAGGTGGAGTCGACGGGAGAGCATCAGCTGTTGACTTACCACAGTGAAGACACCGTGGTAAGTAGATCTAAGTATGTCGACTTCAGCTATGTTATTCACATAACTGAAGTTGCGTAACTTAGATCGATTTACCCTCCTCCCCCCCCAGTGTAGACCAGGCCTTAGAGAGTTGAAACTCAGAGTGGGAGGTGGGCGGAGAATAGAGAAGGAAGAATCCATGTAATGCTGGTAAAGGTATCGAAGTCCATAACATATTCAGTCTTGGTAACAACATTACTTTTATATCCCAGTATAATAGATTCATTCTGAAGTTTGATTATTCTTCATAAATCTAAAGTCTAAGACCATAACTTATAACCACTCTTTCCAGAGTGACTAGTTAACAGCTTGCACCCACTCCTTTTGACTAGGTACAGAGGCAGTGGGATAAAGAGGTATTTGGGGTTCACTTCTTTCCAGGACCAAAAAAGTCAGATGTATTGTCTGAGGAATATAGTCTTTAAGTGTGTGTGTGTGTGTGTTCCTAATAGGCATTGTAATCCATGTTAATGTTTTTTTTTTTCCCTTGGGTTCCAGTGAATCAAGAGAAAAATGTCATTCTGATGCTGCTGCAGACTCTAACATACTAGGGGCTTGATTTCTGTAGAGCTGGGCACCAATATTGAATCCTACTTTCTGTTCTCTTTCCTGTGTTTAGGGCAGGTGATATTACTGAGCTAAAGATTCTGCAGATCCCAAGTCCTGGGGACAGCAAACAGAGTGGGGACCTGCAGCATACTGAACTGGGCATCCCTGGCATTGGGTGCCAAGTGGGTACCAATCAAAACGGCACTGGCAAATTGCTAAAGAAGCCTACCTCTTCCAGCAGTGCCCCACAGGCTATCCCAAGGAGAACGGACATGAAAAATCAGGAAGTTGTCATCTCCCCACAACAGCAGCAGTGCTCTAAGAGCTATATGGACCGACATTTGGAATCCTTGAATCAGTCCAAAGGTTTCCGTCGTAGACACAACTCCTGTGAGTATATTGCCCATTCAGCAGCTTTCCCTTCTCTTTAGCTCTGTCAGTCTAGCCCACTGCTGCATTGACTACTGTTCCCAAATGGGTATTTAATATAGCAATTAAATGGGGCTGGAAAGACTTAAAAAAATTATTTTGTTACTGGTATTCTTGTTTCCATACCATTAATTTCTCCACCCTGTTAAGATATTTGGGAAAGTGCTACAAGCTGTCAAATATTTTTTTACCCCAAAAAGTTTGATAAATGTAGATCTTAAAACTGCCAGCCACTTGTCTTAAATCAAGTGTGATTTAGTAATGGCTTTTAGCTATATTAATAACAACATGAGAAACTGATGACAAAATCTATATCCGTAGTTTCTCTGAGTGGACAACTGCTGTTATGGCATCTCTAATTCACAGTCCATTTTGGTCAATTTCACACTCATAGGATTTTAAGAAATTCATGATTTCAGTTATTTAAATCTGAAATTTCACGATGTTGTAATTGTAGGGACCCTGCCCCAAAAAGGAGTTGTTGGGGGTTGCAGGGTTATTGTGGGGCGAGTTACAGTATTGTTACCCTTACCTCTGTGCTGCTGCTGGCAGTGGCGCTGCCTTCAGAGCTGGGCAGCTTGAGGGCAGTGGCTTCTGGCTGGGAAACCAGCTCTGAAGGCAGAGCCACTGCCAGCAGCAGCGCAGAAGTAAGGATGGCATGGTATGGTATTGCCAGCCTTACTTCCGCATTGCTGCCTGCAGAGTTGGGCCTTCAGTCAGCAGCCGCCACTCTCTGGCCACCCACTTCTCAAGGCAGCAGCGCAGAAGTAAGGCTGGCATGGTATGATATTGCATGGTATGATATTGCCAGCCTTACTTCTGCGTTGTTGCTGGCGGAGCACTGCCTTCAGAGCTGGACACCTGGCCAACATCTGCCACTTTCTGGCTGCCCAGCTCTGGAGGCAGCACAGAAATAAGGGTGTCAATACCGTGACCCCTCCTAAAATAACCTTGCGATTCCCCTGCAACTCCCTTTTTGGGTCAGAACCCCCAATTTGAGAAACACTGGTCTCCCCCATGAAATCTGTGTAGTATAGGGTAAAAAGCACACACAAGACCAGAATTCATGGTCCGTGACACATTTTTCATGGTCATGAATGTGGTAGGGCCCTACTGATGGGAGGAGACCATGCACGTCCCACTCAGGACTTGGCTTCACTCTGAGTATTCTGCACTGGGGCATAAAACGCTCTTACGCTGGCCCTTGGGTTGTTTGGTAGAAGGGACTGGATGACCTAATCTGTCATTTCCATTTCTAACTTTTTTTCCCTGAAAGTAAGGTTTTATTGCACTTTTTATGAGCATCCAGGATACACTGGCAAAAACCAGGTGCGTAATGTATATTCGACACAAAATAACTTCACATTATAATAGCCTCCAACAGAATAGAAAAAATAGTTTGTTTCCATCAAATCAACGCAGGTAACTGGGAACTCTCTTAAATAAATTCCAGGCCCCGTCCATCTTTAACTTCTTTTCAGTGGGCATATTTCTTAGCTGCAGTTTAGAATTCCTAACTGTGTCAGACTAGAGCGCTGCAGTGGGACTGGAATCCAGCAGGTCTCTGAGAACCCGCTGTCATAATAGGGAGATAAAAATTCAACAAACAATGCGGGTGGGAGTGGGTGTTGCGGGATGGGACAGAAGCAGATTAAAACAATAGTCTTGCACTGAATTCTATGTCAGACTTTTAAGTTCTCCATGTTTGGATCTCTTTTAATTGCTTTTGCTATGCTGATGATTGTGTGTAATGGTTATCTAATGTAGGTGACTGCGTGTATCTTGGATAGAGATTAGCAAGATCAGACAGCACGCTCTGATTTCAGATTGCTAGATATAGCCTTTTTATGAGATCATCTCTAACTAAGAAGTGCATTAACACACTCATATCCAGGTACAACATTTCTGATTGCAGCATAGGGAAAAGTGTGTGTTATATATGCATAACTGCTTAATTGTGGGTGAATAAATATTTGCTTCAAATCCTCAAAAAAATCACCTCCAAGCTGAGGGAAAACTTGGAAAATTTCAGCCTGAAAAGAAGTAGATTTATTAAGTAACGAATAACAGAATAAGTGAATTAGAATGGATGTTCTCAACTGGGGGTATATGTGTCCTCGGGAGTACGCAGATGTCTTCTGGATGTACATCAACTCATCTAGGTATTTACCTAGTTTTACAACAGGCTACATAAAAAGCACTAGTGAAGTGAGTACAAACTAAAATTTCATACACACAATGACTTGTTTATACTGCTCTATATACTATACACTGAAATGTAAGTACAATATTTATATTCCAATTGATTTATTTTATAATTGTATGGTAAAAATGAGAAAGTAAGCAATTTTTCAGTAACAGTGTGCTATGACACTTTTTTGTGTTTTTATGTCTGATTTTGTAAGCAAGTAATTTTTAAGTGAGGTGAAATTTGGGGTATGCAAGACAAATCAGACTCTTGAAAAGGGTACAGTAGTCTGGAAAGGTTGAGAGCCACTGTCTTAAACTATAGTATGTGCTACCCTCCTCACATGCTGCTATAAACCATTAGAGGGAACAATAGAAAGCAGTCATTCTTAGAATAAAAATCTTGGGCCTGCTACATTTAGCAGAGTTCTTAAGCACATGCTTAACTTTAAGCATGTGCACAGCCCTATTGATTTCTGTGGGGCTGCTCACATACTTAAAGGTTAAGCATGTGCTTTGTGAAATCTAGGTCTGAAAGGCTGCTTGTACGGCTATTAGTATTTACACAAAGCAACCAATAGAGTTTAAGTCTGCAGGCATCCTTTGAGCTGGCTTTTATGATGTCATTGTTTGACCATAAAGGCTTATTAACACTTACAGGGGTTGTGGGCAGATATTTCTGTTTTCAAAGTGCAACTGCCCAGAGCAGCCTTCAGAATCTACAGTGGCACAGATGAGAAGAGGCTAAGTATGAAGTTTTATGAATTACATGCTACAGTCCGGTACAACTTCTTATGGAATGGTGGTAGCCTCCCTAGAGTTAAGGTTGAAACTAGCTTCTCCCTGTAAATCTGACTTTAAATATTTTCTCCCAAAGAGCACAAAAAGAAACCAGTGTCTCTAAAACTTTTAAATGCTGCATCTCATCTCAAGCTTTTATTGTAATCTTAGTAGAAGTCAGAAAAGTTAAAAATAATTTTCCAGTCATTCACTTGCAACCACCCAAAAGTAGTTAGAGATTTTTTATTTTCAAGATGGTTTGGGCTACATCAAATTCATTTTGATTTTTGTTCACATTGTTGACAAATGCCAATATCTGATTTTTTTTTGGGGGGGGGGGGTGTTCCGTAGGGGGAGCATTTCACTGAAATAGTTATTTTTAAGTGTATATAGAGCAATATTTTAAAAAGTAGACTGACCTCATCCTGGCTTCAGGGACTGCTGCTGTGGTTGCCGAGCTGAGCCAGAGGTGAGAGGTAGGACAGGGATGAGAATTTAGGCCAGGGTGGCATGGGGGTGTACCTGGAATGAGTATGGGGAGAAAGGGAGCATCAAAGACATAGAATGGCAAGTTGAAAGCAGGGAAGAGTTATGTAGGGGTACTAAGACACAAGTATTGTGTGTGTGCAAGGATCTGGAAGACGTATGAGGGGGTTTGTGCAGCGGACTATGCAGGTGATGGAGAATTCTGGGGAAGATAAAGGGGTATGGAAATGAGTGCAAGGTGTTGGAGGGCATGGAAAGCAGGGTCCACATATGTGCAGGGGACTGGGTTGAAGTTATGCTGACTGAGCTATAATTCCCTGGGTCCTCTTTGTTCCCCTTTTTAAATATAGATACTACTGTATGCTCTTCTCCAGTACTCTGGATCTCACCTGTCCTCCAAGAGTTCTTGAAGATAGTAGCTAACGGTTCTGAGTTTGCTTCAGTTGGTTCCTTAAGTACCCTAGGATGAATTTCATCAGGCCCTCCCAACTTGAATACATCTAACATTCTTTAATCTGTTCTTTCCCTATTTTGGCTTGTGTGTTCCTTCCTCTTTTTTGATGATATTAATTGTGTATCTAGTCACCATTAACCTTTTTAGTGAAGACTGAAGCAAAATAGGCATTAAGCACCTCAGCCTTCTTAAGCAGAGGACCTATGCTTTCCTTCGTCTTTCCGTTGCTACTAGTGTATTTAAAGAACCTCTTCTTATTGTCTTATATGTCCCTTGCTAGGTGTAACTCATTTTTTGCCTTAGCCTTTCTGATTTTGTCCCTACATGCTTGCGCTATTCTTTTGTCCTCCTCCATAGCAATTTCTGTTCCCTTTTGATTTTAAGGTAATTAGAGAGCTCCTAATGGAGCCATATTGACTTCTTACTATTCTTCCTATCTTTCCTTCACATTGGGATAGTTGGCAGTTGTGCCTTTAATATTATCTCATAGTGAAACTTCCAGCTCTCCTGAACTCCTTTATCCCTTAGATTTTCTTCCTATAGGACCGTACTGTGACAGGTTGGACCCCCTGGGTTGTCACCTGGTGTGCTGGGACGCCACTGAGGCAGACTATTCTGCCAGCCTGGGCCCCCTTTTGGTCTTGCTGGGCTAGGCTCCCCAGCCTTTTCCAGCCAAGCACACAGGCAGGGCCACATCCAGCTGCACAGAGAGAGAGATCTGCTCTGAGAAGGCTCATCTTAAGGGCCACAGCACCCAGATGTCTACCCTGCCTTGAAATACAAACCCAAAAGTATATGAAATTTGCCTCTTCCCTCAATGTGGAGGAGGGTGTGCACAACTTCTCGCGCCCCCTCCCCCCCAGTTAGAAATCACATAAACTGGGTTCTATTGTAAACCAAAAATAAATTTATTAACTATAACAGGTGTATTTTAAGTAGTTAAGGAGGTAGCAGACAAAACAAGGCAGATTAGTAAGAAAATAAAACAGCACGCAAACTAAGCTTAATACATTAAAGCAGTGTTTCTCAAACTGGAGTCGCGACTTGTGTAGGGAAAGCACCTGGCGGGCCGGGCCGGTTTGTTTACCTGCCCCGTCCGCAGGTCTGGCCGATCACAGCTCCCAGTGGCCGTGGTTCGCTGCTATAGGCCAATGGGAGCTGCTGGAAGCGGCACGGGCTGAGGGACTTACTGGCCGCTGCTTCCAGCAGCCCCCATTGGCCTGTAGCGGCAAACCGCGGCCAGTGGGAGCCACGATCGGCCGGACCTGCCGATAGGGGAGGTAAACAAACCGGCCCAGCATGCCAGGGGCTTTCCCTACACAAGCGGCGACCCCAGTTTGAGAAACACTGCACTAAAGAAACTGGTTACATGTAACTTCTCACCCTAAATGTGGTTCTAATAATCTTCTTCACATGCCAGACACGCTTCCAGCATGGGTCCTTTCTTTCCCCCAGTTCAGTCTTAGTTGTTTCCAGCAGTCATCTTGGGTTGGGGCAGCAGGGGAGAACTGACGACCTGGATTTCCTCAAATAGGATTTACATAAGGCAGGAATCCTTTGTTTCTATTTTGCTCCCCGCCCCCTCCCCCAGCTTCTCCTGGAAAAGTACAGAATTCAAGATGGGTTCCAGTATCAGGTGACATGGTCACATGCCTCTGTAGGGTCCCTGTAGCCATTCTTCACAGGTTGACCAACATGTTCACAGGAAGACTAAGCTCTTTTACAGTCCATTGTCTCTTGCTGATGGGCCATCAGCACTTGTACCTGAAGTGTTAGCGCCGGCAGCACCCAAAGTAACATAGTTGAAATATAGATACATAGTCAATATTACTAGCTTCAGATACAGAAATGATACAGGCATACAAATTGGATAATCGCATTCAGTAAATCATAACCTTTCCAGTGATATCTCACATGAGCCATCTTGCATAAAATATATATCAGTTATGTCATATTCATATCATAAGCATATTTTCATAAAGAATATGGAGTATAATGTCACACTTACCAGCTCTGAGTTTGTGTGCTTTTTTGAAGTCCATTGTCCTTATTATGATGTTTTTACTCCTTCCTTTCCTTAGAATAATGAAATCTATCATTTCATGATCATTTTAACCCAAATTGCCTTCAGATTCACAACCAATTCCACCCAGTTGATCAGAATCAAGTCTCAAAAGGCTGTCCCCCTAGTTACTTGCTCCACTTTCTGAAACAAAAAGTTGTCCCCAATAAGTTCTTGAAATGTGTGTGTTTTTCCAACAGATGCCTGGATAGGTAAAGTCCCAAATTACTACCAGGTCTTGTGTTTTGGGTATTTGTTGTTTGTTCTAGAAATGCCTCATCCACCTCTTTTTCCTGACATCACTCTGTCTCTTCCCCCTTCCCCTTTTTCTTTTTCTTAACCCAGAGACTTCCAACTGGTCTGTCTCTCGCCTTCTTTTGGACTTCAGCACAAGTGTATATTTTCTTGGTGTATAATGCAACACCATCTTTCTTTTTTCCCTGCCTGTCCTTCCTGAACAAGCTGTACCCTCTATAGCAATATTCCAGTCATGAGATTTATCCCACCAAGTCTCTGATGTCAGTTAAGTCATAATTTAACTTATGTACTAGTACTTTCAGTCAGGGTTGGCAATTTCCCAGGAAAAACTAGTTTAGTTCAGGGTGCTGGTAAATACTGGTTTGAACCAAGGAAGTGGAAAGAATAAAATTATTATTAAAATAGACTAATGAAAATTAGTGATAAATATTTAGCAATTTGGTATTAGTTTTGCAGTAATATGGTCCTTTTAATTTTAATTAAAAGAAATAAAATAAAACAAAAAATAGAAGCTGTATGCTGTTGCCTTGGCTACCTCAAACAGAAACTGAAACTTCTTAACTGGGGAATTCCCCTTCTTTGGTCAGCAATCCAAATTACGTTTGTTTAGCAAACAAAGAAGGGGAATTCCCAGATTCAGAAGTTTGTTTCTGTTTGATGTAAACTGCCAAACAAACTGTCTAGTCCAATACTCCTTTTCGTGATCTGATTGGCTGGAGTTACAACTGAATTCAGTGTCTCAAGTCAAAATATTTCAATCTGAGCAAATGTGAAAGACCATTTGATCCAATTCATGGCTATTTTGAGAAAATTCATGAAGATGGCAAAGAGAGTCTTAGATGCACAAGTTGCAAAGAAAAAGTAAGTGGGAAGGCAGACTGTATGAGGAAACATGTTGCAAAATGCTGTGAAAAGAACAGAGAGACACCAGGATCACTGACTTTGGCTAGATGTTTGTGAGCACTAGAATCAGACTGAGGATGAAGGTACTTGCCATTGCCAAGAACGTCAAAAGAAAGCCGCACCCAGGTCAGCCAAAGACAACAAGGAGGAAATGGGAGTTTTTCAACCACAAATGGATGTGTGTGTAACAAAAGCAACTCCAGAATTGAAACAAAATGTAGACTTAAAAATTACAGCATTTTTTTTTATGGCTGTAAAATTCCCTTTTCTATTATTGAGCATCCAGTTTTTCAAGCAATGATCATCTTCCTAAGGCCAGACTACAAAGCACCAGTCGAAAGCAGACAGCAGGTGAATAGTTAGTTTCAGTTACTAATGGTTTAAAGGTGGAAGCACTCAACTGATTACATGGAAAAGCAGTTACATTACTTCAGTCAGCTAGTATTAATATGCACAATGATCCAGTGATATCTAACTGGTTTCTGTATCAGTGATTGATACTGGAAGCAGTAAGAAAACTGGGAAGTACCATGCTACACTGAAAAGAGAAGCCACAATATTCGCAAAGGAACTGTCATTGTGTTAAGAGCTACCTGACAGACAATGAGAAAAAGATGCAAAGTATGAGAAGTGATTTGGAACAAGATGGCAACACTTTGGTTATGTATGGATGTGCATCACATTTGTCGAGGTAGATTTAGCCAGACCTTTCATGAAGTGCTTTGATGAAACATGCTATAGATTTGTAAAGTATTTTCGTAATACTGGTTAAAAGAATGCCAAGTTCTGTTAAGACTCAAGTCATGATGACACATGATGGGAAAAGTCAAATAACATGTCTGGAAACATAGAATCGTAGGACTGGACGGGACCTCGAGAGATCATCTATTACAGGCCCCTGCACTTATGGCGGGACTAAGTATTATCAGACCATCCTTGACAGGGACGACTGTTCACTCATATTTAGCTTGTGATCCCCTATCGCCCCTCGATCCCTTTCAGCAGTACTCCTTCCTAGGCAGTCATTTCCCATTTTATGTGTGTGCAACTGATTGTTCCTTCCTAAGCAGAGTACTTTGCATTTGTCCTTATTGAATTTCATTCTGTTTACTTCAGACCATTTCTCTAGTTTGTCCAGATCATTTTGAATTTTAATCCTATCCTCCAAAGTACTTGCAACTATTCCCAGCTTGGTATTGTCCATAAACTTTATAAGTTTGTTTATGAGAAGGTTGTGCGAGACAGTATCAAAAGCCTTAGGCCCTGTCTACACTGGCAAGTTTCTGCACAATAAAGCCGCTTTCTGCACTGTAACTCCCGAGGTGTACACACTGCCAAGTTGCAGTGCTTTAAAAAAACCACCCCAATGAGAGGCATAGAGCTTTCTGTGTTGGAGCTACAGTGCTGCGGTGCCAGTGTAGACACTGTGGCGATTACAGCGCTGTGATTGGCCTCCTGGAGGTGTCCCACAATGCCTGTTCTCACCTCTCTGGTCATTGGTTTGAACTCTACAGCCCTGCCCTCAGGTGACCAACCATCATCCCCACCCTGTAAATTCCTTTGGAAATTTGAAACTCCCCTTCCTGTTTGCTCAGTGATGCGTGCAGTGGTCTCAGTGCATCTTTCCAGGTGGCCATGCCTGCTCCACGCACCAGGCGATCCCCTGCTTGGAGCAATGCCGAGCTGCTGGATCTCATCAGCTTTTGGGGAGAGAAGGCTGTGCAGCCCCAGCTGCGCTCCAGCTGTAGGAATTATGATATCTACGGACAGTTTTCACGATGCATGGTAGAAAGGGGCCATGACCAGGACACATTGCAGTGCAGGGTCAAAGTGAAGGAGCTGTGGAACGCCTACCACAAGGCGTGGGAGACAAACTGCCGCTCCGGTGCTGCGCCCATGAGCGGCTAGTTCTGCAAAGAGCTGGATGCGATAATTGGTGGCAACCCCACCTCCATTGCGAAGACTACTGTGGATACTTCGGTGGCTCGCGTGCCGAGCCAGGAAGAGGAAATCTTGGATGAGGATGTGGAGGGGGACGGGAACCCAGAGGCAGAGGATGACTTGGAGACCAGAGATGCATGCAGCCAGGAGCTCTTTTCTACCCCGGAGGAGGCTAGCCAGTCTCAGCTGTCAGAGAATGTCGAAGTGCAAAAAGGAGGGGAGGCCCCTGGTAAGTGGATCTGATTTTGGGAATTGCTGAAGCGAGTTGTTGGGGGCAGGAGGGCTGCAGAAAGAAGGCTTGTCTCCCACCGCATGCCTAGTCTGAGCGGCGGAACAGGCCGTTGATTGACTCCCTCACTTCATGGGAATCTCCCTCAGAAATCTCCAGGAAACTCTTGTGGAGATACTGGGCAATCTGCTCCCACAGGTTCTTTGGCAGAACTGCTTTGTTTCTTGCCCCATTAATGGTAACTTTCCCGCACCACTGTGCCGTCACGGGAGTGGGGGGGGGGGGGGGCGGGGAATGAACCATTGCTGCACAGAGGTGAGCTGCATAGGTGCCAGGGCGGAAGCCGGCAGGCGTGGAGAAGACCCTCCCTTGATTCCCTGCTCACCCTCAGCAGCGAGATATCTTCCATAATGATCACATCCTGTGGAAAGTGTGGGGACAGGAATGATTATCAGGCTCCCCCTACAGTGCTGGCTCTCCCCAAGAGCCACGAGCCCAGTGTATGGTAGGGTCCTGGAAGAATGATTTACTCTACCCCTGCGGCTACTCACCATTTTGGAGGTCTTGTGGCTCATGTGTGCTTGCCTGGGGTCAGCCAGTGAGTGACAGGTGTGTGAGTACTGGCTGTGTTTTAAATCAATGAAATCAGTGTTTTCTGTGTTGCAAACATTACTGCTTCTGTAAAATGTTGCATTTAAACTTCACAGAGATGATCTTGGGAGCCCAGCCTCCCTCTTTGTTATCGGCGGCCGAATGGCTGCGCAGAATTAGAAAGCGGCCAAGAAGAACTAAGGAGGACTTTCTGCGTGAAGTTATGATGCACTGAGCTGCTGACAAACAGGAATTGAAGGAGTGGCAGGACAGCAAGAAGAGGGACCAAAAGGAGAACTCAGCATGCCAGAATGAAGCCACGGAGCATCTCTTAAAGGTTATGGAGCGCCAAGCAGACGATACTAGCTCTTCAAACCAAGCAGCTCCACACCTGCCCCCTCCTGCAGCCACTGTCACAAAACTCTTTCCCATGTGCCCCCCAGACACTGCCAGCACACTCTTATCAACCTCCTGGCTCCAGTCTATACCAGCGACATTCCACTCCTCCCCCCTCACAGTCCAGCACTGTGGACTCCCACTACCCACTGCACTCAACACCCATCCCTCTGCAGTTTGGCCCTGCTGAAGTACAGTACCCGCTGCATTGTACTCCAAAGGAGAAGGTTGGATATGATCCCTGGACAGACACAAATCCTTAGCCGTCCTGGGACCCCTCCTCCTTTTGGGACCTTCCCTTCCCCATCCCCCTTACTGCTTAAGGGTTTGTTTGTTTGTTTGTTTGTTTGATTCTCTCCTCCAGTTGTTGTCTTTTAATAAAAGAATTGTGTTGGTCTGAAAGCAATCTTTATTATATTAACTGAAAGCAAAAAGAGCCCTGCAAAACAACATATAATTATGTTAAACCCACTTATTGCATTGTCTGCACCAATCACCTCCTAGCATTACAAACAGTGCACGCCCGAGCATAGCAACAAATATTAGTGGCTTTCAGCTTCAAATTGCTGCCTCAAGGCATCCCTGATCCTTATGGCCCTGCTCTGTGCCCCTCTAGTAGCCCTGGTCTCTGGCTGTTCACACTCAGCCTCCAGGTGCTGAGCCTCTGAGGTCCAGCCCTGAGTGAAGCTTCACCCTTCCCTTCACAAATATTATGGAGCATATAGCACGCAGCTATAAGCATAGGAATATCGTCATCGGCCAGGTACAGCTTCCCATAGAAGCAGCGCCAGCGGGCCTTTTAAATGGCCAAAAGCACACTCAACAGTCATTCTGCACTTGCTCAGCCTGTCGTTGAACCGCTCCTTGCTGCTATCAAGTTGACTTGTGGCTTCATAAGCCACGGCATTAAGGAGTAGGTGGGGTCTCCCAGAATCACAATGGGCATTTCGACTTCCCCTATGGTGATCTTCTTGTCCGGGAAGAAAGTCCTTGTTTGCAGCTTCCTGAACAGGCCAGTGTTCCGAAAGATGCGTGCATCATGCACCTTTCCAGACCAGTCTGCGTTAATGTCTGTGAAACGCCCATGGTGATCCACAAGTGCCTGGAGAACCATTGAGAAATACCCCTTGCGATTATTATACTCGGTGGCTAGGTGGTCTGGTGCCAGAATTGGAATATGCATGCCATCTATCGCCCCTCCGCAGCTAGGGAAGCCCATTTGTGCAAAGCCCTCCACAGCCATCAGTAGCAATCTGGAGTAGCCAGCGCCATGCGCTTCTCCAACATCAGAGCCGCTCTCATTCTCATGTCCTTGCGCCGTAGGACTGGGGTGAGTCCCATGAATGTGGCTTTCCTCATCCGAAAATTTTGCAGCCACTGCTCGTCATCCCAGACGTGCATGACGATGTGATCCCACTACTCAGTGCTCAAAAGCAGCGTTCCATGATGGTCAGCACCTCCGTGAATGCCACAAGCAATCTCGTGTCGTAGCTACTACGCATCGAGAGATCAATGTCGCACTCCTCTTACCTTTGTACTTTAATTCCACTGCCACTCATGACGTGTTTGTCAGAGTGAGCAGCATACTGGTCAACAGTTCGGGATCCATTCCTGCAGTCCGAAGAGGCAGGGCGCGCAGTACACAAACCGTTGAAAGATGGTGCCAAATGTGGACGGAAGCACAGGGATTGCTGGGATGTGAAGCAATGCATCACAGGTCATTGGGACAGGACCCAGGATGCCCCGCGACCCCCTCCGCCTTCCCACAAGTCTTAGTGGCAGAAGAGAAGGAGGTGCTCTGTGGGATAGCTGCCCAGAGTACGCTGCTCCGAATACCGCTGCAAGTGCCGCAAGTGTGAACACACTATTGCACAGGCAGCTGACAGTGTGAACACCTAACAATGGTTTCCCTTCAACGCTCTCTGAGCGGCGCTGTAACTTTGCCAGTGTAGACGTGCCTTTACTAAAGACAAGATATACCACATCTATCGCTTCCCCCCATCCACAAGGCTTGTTATCCTGTCAAAGAAAGCTATTAGGTTGGTTTGACAGGATTTGTTCTTGACAAATCTATGTTAACTGTTACTTATCACCTTATTATCTTCTGAGTATTTGCAAATTGCTTAATTATTTGCTCCATTATCTTTCTGGGTATTGAAGTTAAAATGACTGGTCTGTAATTCCCCGGGTTGTCCTTATTTCCCTTTTTATAGATTGACACTATATTTGCCCTTTTCCAGTTCTCTGGAAACTCTCCTGTCTTCCATGACTTTTCAGAGATAATCACTAATGGCTCAGCTATCTTCTCAGTCAGCTCCATGAATATTCTAGGATGTATTTTATCAGGCCCTAGTGTCTTGGTGATATGTTTAATAATCAGCCACATTATCTCAGGATTGTGAGTGATCATGAGGCAGAACTTGAAGATATGGTTGTCAGTATAATTGATAATCAAAGGATTTACCAAGAGGGAAATAACTTGATCAGTCAATTGAAATCTGTTGCAGTGGCACTTGACGGACTCCAAAGGAACACATCAACAATTGTAGCATACAAAGTATAGTTGGGTCTACTGATAAATGAAGATGTTGCACCACGTGAAGTAAAAGTACAAAAGAGATTTCCTGAGGCAATTACTCCTGTACACATGTTGGCGAACCTCCTTCATGCAAAATATGCAGGAAAGAAATTTGTCAGCTGAACAAGAAGAAATTGTAAGACAGTGGTTGCTCAGCAAAAATCCTGACTTTCTGCCATATTTACTTGCATTTAAAGTAGAAGAATTGCTGTATCCAAAATCAATGTTTTCATCTGCTATCAAGGAAAAAGCTTTCCTTTAATATAATGGGAAAAAATCTAAAGAATGCTGATATTCCATCTGACTTCATAGAACTGGTAGTACAATTGCATGTGTCTCAAGTTCAGCAAGCATAGAACAAATCTTTTAAACTTTCGATACATTCAAAACTGAGGAATAGGCTCGGGCTATCTGCTCCATCAAAGTTGGTCTTCTGCTACAGAATGCTGTATGGCCAAATATACCTGGACTTGTAGTCTACAACTCTGCATGTTTCTGATTGTTTAATGCTTCAAACCTACAGCTCTCGATTATTGTCATTTTCACATAATCGGATGTTTTTGACTTTTGTTTATATAATATTGAAAATATGAAGTGAGTCATGACGTGTGACTTCCTTGGAAAAATATCCAACCAAAGTGTATACAGACATTCCGACATTCACTATTATAATAACATATATTAATATTATGATCACTGCAGTTTTACTTTTTATTTGTACAACCCTAAATTAATCTCTTGATCTTTCCGCCTTATGTAACCACAACTTGAATATGTAATTAAAACTAAGTGTAATGTGCGTATGGATTAGTGTAACCGTTTTTAAACTGGAAAATGCCTTAAACTGGGACTAGCTGTTTTTTCCTGAGGTGGTAAAAGGCGTGATTTTACATGGTAAAAACCACCTCTGGAAAATACCATGCCATCCTTGCTTCAAGTTCTTCCTGTTTGTTCCCCATAGTCCTTGCATTTGGGTATAGACATTTGTCATCTTAATCCTGTCTAGTTTTTAAATGTTTCATTTGATGGTACTTCCATCATGTCCCTTCCATAGTCTCTTAAATCTCACTTAGTAAGTTTCCTGACTTTTCCTTAGTTGTATCCAGCCACTCCAAGCTATATCCCCTTGGGCATCTCTTTGAAAGTCCCTCTTTGAACTTCCCAAATACAGATTTATCCAGCTGTAATCTGAGACCTGCTTTGCTTTGACCTCACTGACTGAAGCTTGTGTGCCAGTTGCACCAGTTTACATCACTTTGCTAGCTTTTTGGTAGCTCTGTAGTTAGCAGAGAGAGCTTTAAACCCCGCCAATTCGTCTTTAAACACAAGAGACAGAAAACAGTTAATCTGAAAAAAACAAAATGTCACATCCTCTTTTACTGATTTGACTTAAAACTGTCTGAAAATCTTTGGAAACCAATGAAAACATAAGGCAGGCTTGAGTTTGAGTCATCTACAGGTGTTAGATCTACAACTTTATTCAGTCGTCTTCTCAGTCCCCCACAGTTTTGGTGGAGAGTCTTGGACCCTCTATATTAAATGTTTGAGAGTCCAGTGCATGACAACTTGGATTGTAAGCAGATCAAACTCCTAACCTCTCTGAAATGTATAGGTTTGGGGGAGCAGATTAAATGTGTGAATCTGTCAGCAGTGGGATGCAAGAGATGAGATGCTAGCTGCAGGAGGGGGGATTAAGAAGTCCATGGAGGAATGCGCTGAGACATTCTCTGGAGCTTTCTCTCAGAAGGTATAGTGGCTGGGGTTAAAACAGCTGCAACTGACCTTTCGATGACTTTAGCGTGCTAAGTCAGGGACATAGTTCTCTCTTTACGGTGCTTGTGTGACAGAAATCAGTAAACAACTAATGGCAGTGTGGGTTACACAACAATGGGTTACGTGCAATGCTGGCACTGTGCTCATTCATGCTAGGGCTGGTAGTAAAAGCTCCCCGAGGGATCTTACAGGAAGGCAGTCAACCCACTGGAGACTTTATACTTGCTTGACTGTTTATGATTGAATGGTAAAGAAGTTCAGGAAGTATTGTTTACCTTTTCTGAAGGAAGTGCTTTTTTTTTTTGTGCTATGGCAAACTGCCAAGTTGATGCCAAGCCATACATCTTTCACTGTAATAAACTGAACACACAGACACAGGAGGTTGGCTTTTCTAGTGTATTGGGAGAATGAATGGGCTGGGAGGGGAGGAGTTGTTTTTGTGTGTGCACCCCTGTGATGAGAGTGAGAGAATTGCATGCTCATGAATGAGCTGGATTGAAAACCCCAGACACACTGTCTTCTGTTTATCCACAAAACAGGTATAGCAAAGGCAACAGCAATATATGAACAGCCATCAGTTAGGAATCTCAGGCACTACTGATCTGCATTGGATTCAAGCCAGTGCCCTAGAGGTGAACAGCTCTACATCCTATTAGACTTCTGAGTTAACCATTTCCCTCACCTCAGCTTTACTTTTTTTCCCTTATGCTCTCTCCTTGTTTTCTTTCTTTTTCCCTAGTCTGTGTGGTTTATTACCTTTTGCCTTATCTAGGTCACAAACTACCCACAGAAAAGGCTCTGTGACTGGAGGTCCTGTAAGGACACAACTCTGATATGCTTTGGCAATCATGAATTATGCAAGTTTTGTTGTGGTGGTGGTAACGGACTCATTACCCAAGAGCTAACTCTGGTGGTCAGCAGTATTTCAGAGCTGGCGACCATCAGTGTGGATTAAAGGGCTGCCCTCCACAATTGTGTGTGTTTAATTTTGAAGGGGCATGATCTTGGCTCCCATTCAATATGTCTGCAGGAGAGCTTGGGGGAGCTTTCCCATCATTGTTCTCTCTACTTCTCTAATGCAGTTTTCTATTCTGTCAGCATTTACACTCCATTCACTTCAGTGCGCTCTATCCCCTGGAACCACCACATGGGGATGCTTCTATGTCCATGTTTTGTTTTTCAGGGCAACTGAAGAGTAGAATGCCGTTGTTTTCAGAAGAGTCTGGCAATAAGTCTAAAAACACTCATTTGGTAACAGGAGCAGACTGGATTGGAGTAATCGCTGACATTGACGTGAAAGGCAGACTTCTCTTGACACTGTTCAGCGTAGGCTCTGTGGCTTATTGAGCTAGACTCTTCAGGAGTTCTGCAGGGAATCATTTGCCTAGTTTTGGGTCTTTGAATGCTTTCCTGGAAGCTCTCTGCAATGTTACTGTATTGATCTAAGCAAAGAGATTGGAAGGGAGATGTAACTGAAACCTTTCCCTCTCCCACAAAACTATACAGATAAATGACTGCTAAAGGGGTTGGCATGCACATTCTGTATGTTGCGGTTCCAGGTGCTACAGTTCTTCTTGCTTGAATTCCTTATTTATTCCTGTTTCCTAATCTTTTGCATTTGCATGTCATCTGCCAATTTTTTTGAATCCTTTATCAGTGTGAAAAATATATCCTTCCTCTCTGTGTGGCTTCTTTAATGTAGAAAAATCTCCTGGTTGATCTCATTTTCATCTTCTGATTGTAGTAAGATGACAGCTTTAAAGGACACTATCAACTTGAAAGTCACACTTGTGTCTGAAAATGAACTACTTACTCTAGTTACAGATAACCTTGGATAGCTATACTGGAAAGAAATTGATGAGAACAATCTCTTTTTTTTGTACAGGTAACACTGTGTATAATCAATTTCACTGTCCCTAGTGAGCATCTGTATACCATTATGCATCCATGCTGTGTGTTGTGTCGGTATAATTTCATTAAAAAAATCATATCCCTAACCAAAATGTCTATAACTGTACAAGAATTGTGTATACGTCTGGCCTTAGATTTTGCAGGAGCTGTCATATAAGTAATAGTATTATGTAATTAATCCTTTCCCTCTAGTGTGGCATAAAAAATGTTACTTACCCAAGGTGAAGAGAACTTTTTTGATGAGTTAATAAACTTCCATTAGTCTCCATTTGGACAGGCAAGTAGATTTTGTGCTTTAGCTGGTAAACTTTCGTGGCAAGTTTTCACAGCTGTATGGCAGTGTCAGGCTAGAAGAAGTCTTGTGGGTGGGGCAAACGTGACTTAAGTGCTCTGATTTTATAGAAACCTTTTAACAATCATGCCGTTTCCACAGTCACTTGTTCAGAATAGCTTTTATAATACAAAGGAATAAATACACTTTGTTTAAAAACAAAACAGATTCTTCTCTGACAGTAAAATTCTCTTACATCATCGCCACCTTTGGATTTTTTAAAGGCAACCTATAATGGAAAAAAATCAGTGCCCTTTTTCCTTGTTTGACTAATGAAGAAAATTCAAGGGTTTCTGCTTGTATTTTTAATTTTAGAAATGCCAGGCCTTGACTTTCCTGTGTTTGCTGGAGAAGTATTGTGTTCATGGGATACTGGAAGCTGTACGATTGTCGAGAAGAGCCTTTTAGTCAGAATGCTTAAAACTATTTTGTTTAACTCAAACATCTGACATACTTAAGAGGAAAGTTTTGTGAAAGAGTCAACATCCTTTTCAGTGGAGGGCTGGGAAAGCACTCTGTCATCTAGAGTACTTCAGCAAAAACAAGGAACACACTGATTTCTAAAATAAAAAGTAAGCAAGAACCTGTCTCGGGGTATGTGCCTTTTTACATAAACAAAGGGCAAAACCAAATGACGCCTACCACCACTAGCACCCTCCAATAAGTCAGTCTTGTTATTCAGTGAGTTCTGTTTGTTTTCCAGAGAAAATTGCTTAAGATTGCAAAGCCACAGATGCAGCTGTCTGGCGTGTGTCTCGGTAGAACTTTCTCTATCCAGTGAACCTATTGCCAGGGAGGGAAAGAGGATAGTTTGCCTTATGGACATCTATATTACTGGTAAGAAGTGGAGGCTATTCTGGGGTTAGCCACTGGAGCTTAAACTGTAAACAGGTTGAGGCACTTACATGGATCTCTCCATAGATGTTAACTTGGCCTACTGAGTTTGTGGATTCTGTTCATTGCTAGCTTGGCTAAAAATGGCTCGATGTTCTTAAGTGCTTCCGAGTAAATATAGCAGTTGACAGTTGTAGTGAATTAATGCACATGTTGAATCAACCTAAAATTTGATGTTCTTCCTATGCTAAACAGGAACCTGTACTTTTTAATGGAAGTCTTTAGTGCTATGGTAGGGGAGTGGGATTTCTGTGAAGGGAGTAGAGCAGGGGTCTCAAACACGCAGCCCCCGGGGTTGTTTTCTGCGGCCTGTGAGCTCCTCGCAGTCCCCCCCAGCGTTTACCTAGAGCGGGTCCAGCCCGACACGCACCAGGGGAAGGGCAGGCTCCCTGCCTGCCCTGCCTTCTGCCGCTCCGGGAAGCGGCTGGAACGTGGGGAAGAGGGGGCACAGGGCTCTGTGTCTTGCTCTTGCTTCAGGCAGCGCCCCCAGCAGCTCCCATTGGCCGCAGTTCCCCGTTCCCGGCCAATGGGAGCTGCTGGGGGTGGTGCCTGAAGCAACAGCAAGACACAGACCCCTGTGCCCCATCTCCCCCAGGTTCCAGCCACTTCCCGGAGCGGTGCGAGGACAGGCAGGCAGGCGGCCTGCCCTGCCTCCAGTGCTTATCAGGCCGGAGCCCGCCCCCCGAACCCCTCCTGCAGCCCAACCCCCTGCTGTACTCCACACCCCTCCTGCACCCCACACCCCAACTCCCTGCCCTGAGCCCCACACCCCTCCTGCCCTCCCTGGGGGCAGGAAGGGGGCAGAGTTGGGGTGGGGATTTCAGGGAAGGGGTTGGAATGGGGACAGGGCCTCATGGAAGGGGTGGAGTGGATGCGGGGTCAAGAGTGGCGGGGGGAGGTGTCAGTAATGCGGCCCTCGGCCAATGTACTAGTCCTCACGTGGCCCTCGTGGTCATTTGAGTTTGAGACCCCTGGAGTAGAGGATCCAACACACAGCATGCACAGAGACTTTAAGAAAGTTCAAACTTTCTGCAGTTTGACCTTCTCTGGTAGAGTTTGACAAAGTCTCTGATCCTAGGTGAATAATTTGTCTATCCAGACAGAAAGAACTTGCCTAGACAAGTAGCTTTGCAACAGCTCTCTAAAATTCTGCCAGTTCTGTAAATCCTGTTACCTCTGTAATAGAATCATAGTTATTCGTAGCTTGTCTTGTATTTCCCACTAGTTGCAGATAGGAATTGGGGTACAATAGAATAATAGCCAACTTTATAATAGGGTATTCAAGGACTAATATATTGTATATTTTCATAGCACTAATTGCCCCAAAGGTTACAACAACAGCTTACAAGATGTTGACACATTTGTCGTGGAAAGCAACAACCACCTCAGCAACTAGTGTACTGCACAACAGTATGTAAGGATGAAAACGGGTTGACTGAGGAAAGCAGGACAAAGCCCTCTTCTCTTAAAATGCCTTGGGATCGTTTGTGTCCACACAGACCAGACTGGAATTCCTGTTTTGTTTGGGGTTTTTTTGTAAGTCTTATCTGAAAGCTCCCCTGCACTCGTGTTCTGTTAAGTTTTTAATGTTGCGGCTGGAGCATGTTTAGACTAATCTGTAAATGAAGGGATTTTAAATTCAGAAACAGTGGAACCATAAATTTCATGACATGATGGAAGAAAATAATTGTGAGAATATGGCAGTTTGGCGAATGTTCCATGGAGTCTGATTGGTACAAGTATACATTCTGGGGGCTGGACTTCGCCCACAAAGACCAACACATACAGGTCATATCACCAGTAATTATGGCACTTTGGGGTGCTTGTTCCAATGGGTTGCAATAGTTCTGTGAACTATCATTTCCAAGTGTCACATGAGGTGAATTTTAATTCGTACAAGAGCACATGGTCTCATTCAATCTTGTCAGCTTGGAGGTGGTTTCAGTGCTACTTACAAATGGGAAGAGATTCCCAAAGCAGGTCAGATAGTCTAAAAGGGAACATTATACTGGAATGAGCTACCACTAGCTTACTCAAATGAACAAGTAACTCCCCTGTGAGCAAGCCAGGTATGATCTGAGTTTGCCACTTCCCTGCAAAGAAAGCACTGCTTTACAGATTAGTTGACCTCTGTAACTCATCAGCACTGGTGATGTCTTTTTGACAATTTGGGAATCCCTTGTCCCTATCAATTGATTATTTTCTGTTTCTATAAGGACACAGAGAGTGGCTCAAAGGGGCAGTAGCTGTGGCTAATATGATTGTGTTGAGCACCAGTAGCATGCTTAGAATTGTCCAAACATAAGATGTTCCTGTCTCATAGAGTTTGCAATGAAGTAGTTTGTTCAATGAATAAGTGTCAGGCCATTGATGATAGGGGCTTAATGCAAATCTTTTTTCAGGTCTGGAACTCTAGCTTCAAATCAGTCTGGTCACAGTGCAGGGGTGCAGTTGAAACTTTTGAGTTGAGGGTCACTGTACTTTCTCTTGCTGGAAACAGTGATAAAAATGAAGGGATGTCTGTTAGCGTGTGGGGCAGCAGGAGATAAAGGGGGAAATGAAATAGCAATCTGAAATACTGTTTGAAGCTTTAGGATAACATTTTGTCTGCCATTTTGAATATCTTACATACAGCATATGGAAAGCCCCACTTTAAATGCTCTTTATGTGACTCTTGCTGCCCATCAGCAGCTCAGTAATACTTCTTGACCCTTAACTTTTTCACTCTGTCCAGGCCAACTTTCCAGTTGAGCCATGTGGAGCCAGAAGCCTTTGATCAGATCAGAGATGAACACCCAAATTCCCCATATTGGTGGCTGCATTGCTTTCAAGGAGGCATGTAGTCACCAGCACAAGGAATTCTGAGGTACTTTTGTGATGGGAAGTCTTGGTGTTGCTCTGTGGGAAATAATTTCTACCCACAAACATAAGGGATAATGGGGAGGCAACCCAGATGAGGCTTAAATGATTTTTAAGGGGCCATATAATAAATGTACGCACACTACTGCTGCATAGCTTGATTTTTCCTTAGAACTGTGTGAATGGGAGCTTCTGCCTAGTCTCCAGTGGATTTTTGCCTACTGACAACTTGCCATTGTTGATAGTCTGTTTGTAAGAGAGAGTAGCAGGTCAGCAGGATTTGGAGGTGCACTAAAAGTGCTGTGTAGGAAAGCCGGCACAATGCCTGTCTACCACCACCTGGCAGCATGCACTATTGCAATGATTCAGTATCTTGAACACCCAACTTAGATAATTGTACAAAAGGAGGCATCTGAATGAATGTTTGTGACACTTGTGACTGGGTTTCAACCTGTTTCATTTTTTGTTTAGGGTCATCCAGTAGCCGCCACCCAAACCAGGTGACGCCAAAGAAGAGTGGCCTGAAGAACGGGCAGATGAAGAGTAAAGACGATGAGTGTTTTGGAGATGACATTGAGGAAATCCCAGACACAGATTTTGATTTTGAAGGGAACCTGGCGCTTTTTGATAAGGCAGCAGTGTTCGAAGAGATTGACACTTACGAGAGGAGGAGTGGCACTCGCTCCAGGGGTACCCCCAACGAGAGGCCAGCGCGCTACCGGCATGATGAGAACATCCTGGAATCAGAGCCCGTCGTCTACAGACGGATCGTCGTACCCCAAAATACTAACAAGGAATTCTGCACCGGTATGCTGGTCTGTTTACTTCTGAGGATGCTTATTCCATGGCTTCTCCAGGAGATAACTGGGAAGTGTTCCCACAGGGGGCATCTATCACCTTAATGCAACAAGCATGGTTATTCGTTTACAGAGGCTTGGATCCATGCACTTTACCACAGTATTTACAGTATAACCCTCTTTATCTGCCATATTTTAGACATTAAAAGCATTAAGGTAAAAGGGGATAAGCTTACAATAGGGAACAAGGCCAGGATTTGGAGAAAAGGAGTTACAGTGGAACAGAGTTGTGTTGTGAACTATCAGACTAGGTTCACATGACTTGTGATAATTGGAACCAAGGCTTAGCTGTCAGTAGCATGGAGAGCCTGTGTGGATTGATCCCTGGCTCCCGAGAGGGTTTGTCTCAGGATTCAGTACATGTGACCATCTTGGTATCTTGCTTGTGATATGAGGCAGTACAGTTCATGAGCTTCTGATGTTCTGTCTGGATTTGAATAGCATCTGCCAGTAAAGCTGCTAACATGCTTTATTGTTAAAAATTTGAAATCTAGTCAATTTAAAATGCTGAGTTGAAAGTAGTTTCAGGTACTATATGTATTCCTGAATGTCCATGTCCAAATGTTGTAGTTTTACAGTTATTCTCTTTTTTTTTTAACTACTTTCGCCTGTTGCTGTGTGAAAGGGCCCAGACAAACAGGAAACTGCATGTAGTGCTGTTAGATGCACAAAACACATTCTGATAACTGGGGAGATACATCCCTCCGCCTCTCTTCTCCCCCCTTCTCCCCCAATTCCATTTAAAGTAATCTTGGCTGTTACAAGAATGTAAAACTTGATTTTTAAGCGGTGATGTTCCTTTAACTTGAAGTTTTCATCATGTAAAATCCTGTTGACAAACGTATTAATTCCTTAAGTGGCCCAAACAGTGCATCTCAATACTACTTGGGGGGGGAAGGATAGCTCAGTGGTTTGAGCATTGGCCTGCTATACCCAGGGTTGTGAGTTCAATCCTTGAGGGGGGCCATTTAGGGAACTGGGATAAAAATCTGTCTGGGGATTGGCCCTGCTTTGAGCAGGGGGTTGGACTAGATGACCTTCTGAGGTCCCTTCCAACCCTGATATTCTATGATTCTATGATACCTGCAGCACTCCTCCACTTTCCAGTTTTGTGCAGAGGTTAATAGCACTGTTTAGTGCAAAGCATAGTATAAGCAGTCATTGTGCAAGTTTTCCCCAACTGTGTGAATGCACCCCTGCAATTCCAGTACCAATACCTTCCTAGCAGATAGCAATCTGTCAGACTGAGGGGTTAGTGATGTATGGGTCAGTGAGTTATATTTGATTGCAGTAGTCATGAAATCTAAATATAGAAAATGTTTGTGTTAGGCCAGGGATGGGCAAACTTAACAGTGGGGTTGGGTAGGGGGTGGGGTCCTGGGGATGATTAGGGACGGGGTCTCTGGAGGGGGCGGTCAGGGAACAAGGAATGGGGGGCCAAAGCAAGTTCGATATAACGCGGTCTCACCTATAGCCAAGGACCACGTTATATCGGGGGAGAGGTGTATTAAATAGTTTCTTTCCCTTTTAGAGTGTACACACTTCAAAAATGTGCCGACAGAGTCTTCTATACCCTTAATTGATGGTTAGCTAAATGATACATAGTTATAAATGTCTTAATCTTATTACCTCCAACCTCCTAATCATTCTTGTAGTTCTTCCTCTAGTACATTGGTATTTTTCGGGTAATGTGATTATCAGAATTGAACACAATATTCAGAGCCACCTAGACTATTACTTTCCTGTTGTTTGCCATGCCTTTGGAGGTGTGGCCCAAAATTTCATTGGCCTATCTTTGTTTTGCTACCGTGTTCCTCTCCAGATAAACTCTGTCCGCCTGAGTCTGAGTATTTGTTTGTAGTACTTTCTGCTTGCATGTAGGGTCAGTTGTTGGGGCTGGAGAGATTACATGCAACAGCAGTGTTCGGTGGGAGGTGCCCTGGCCTAAATCACTTCTTGCTGCTGGGAATGAGTCTGCCAAATCTTTGTCTGCCTAATATAAACAAGTGGAGGATGGAGGAAATTTTCTCTTTGCCTGATCAAACTGCTGACACATCAGCTAGCCCTCACCTCTAGCATGAAACCAGTTAATCACAGAACTCGGTTTCAATCAACAAACTTATGTAAAAAAAAAAAAAAAAAAGCCTGAAATGAATGTGCTGGACCTTAGCCAAGAAATTGGATCAGAGTTTATTTTGGAGCTGTAATCGAATGTGAAAGTTAAGCAGGGTGTGTGTATAAGAGCCATATAATCTAACGGCCTGAATTTGAAATTGACAAAGATTGGATAAACAGTTATTCTAACATACAGAGTGCCTAGTACAGGAGGTCATTGTTTCTTGTTGTGCGGTTTATTTCCTTCCTTATTTCTACTAAGGCCTGGTCTACACTACGACTTTAATTCGGATTTATCAGCTTTAATTCGAATTAACCCTGTAACCGTCCACACAACGACGCTATTTAATTCGATGTAAAGGGCCCTTTAAATCGATTTCTGTACTCCACCCCAATGAGCGGAGTAGTGCCAAAATCGATTTTAGCAATTCGAATTAGGGTTAGTGTGGCCGCAATTCGATTGGTATTGGCCTCCGGGAGCTATCCCACAGTGCATCATTGTGACCGCTCTGGACAGCAATCTGAACTCGGATGCACTGGCCAGGTAGACAGGAAAAGCCCCGCGAACATTTGAACTTCATTTCCTGTTTGCCCAGCATGGAGAGCACAGGTGACCACAGATACCTCATCAGCACAGGTAACCATGCAGGCTGATAATCGAAAAAGAGCACCAGCATGGACCGTACGGGAGGTACTGGATCTGATCGCTGTATGGGGAGAGGATTCAGTGCTTGCAGAACTTCGTTCTAAAAGACGAAATGCCAAAACTTTTGAAAAAATCTCCAAGGGCATGATGGAGAGAGGCCACAATAGGGACTCTGAGCAGTGCCGCGTGAAAGTCAAGGAGCTCAGACAAGCCTATCAGAAAACAAAGGAGGCAAACGGTCGCTCCGGGTCAGAGCCGCGGACATGCCGCTACTACGCCGAGCTGCATGCAATTCTAGGGGGGGCTGCCACCACTACCCCACCTTTGTTCGTGGATTCTGGGTCGGGGATAGTCTCGACGCCTGAGGATTCTGCCGATGGGGTAGAGGAGGAGGAGGAGGAGGAGGAGGAGGAGGATGAGCTTGCAGAGAGCACACAGCACTCCCTTCTCCCCAACAGCCAGGATCTTTTTATCACCCCGACTGAAGTACCCTCCCAAGCCTCCCAAGCCAGTACCCAAGACTCTGACCCCATGGAAGGGACCTCAGGTGAGTTTACCTTTTAAAATATAAAACTTGTTTTAAAAGCAGACGGTTTTTAATGATTACTTTGCCTGACTTTGCATTCGCGGTCAGTTCAGCTACTGGAAAAGTCTGTAGCTACTGGAAAAGTCTGTTAACGTGTCTGGGGATGGAGCGGAAATCCTCCAGGGACATCTCAATGAAGCTCTCCTGGAGGTACTCCAAAAGCCTTGCCAGAAGGTTTCTGGGCAGTGCATCTTTATTCCCTCCTCCATGGTAGGACACTTGACCACGCCATGCTTGCAGCAAGTAATCTGGTATCATTGCCTGACAAAGCCTGGCAGCGTATGGTCCCGGTGTTTGCTGGCATTCAAGCAACATCCGTTCTTTATCTTGTTGTGTAATCCTCAGGAGAGTGATATCACTCCTGGTAACCTGGTTGAAATACGGGAACTTAATTAAGGGGACAGAGGTGGCCGTTCCTACTGGGCTGTTTGCCTGTGGCGGAAAATAAATCCTTCCCTGCAGTTAGCCAAGCGCAGATGGGAAATTGGCCCTGAGTTTTTCGCGTTTGGCTAGCAGGGATCTTCCCTGTTACCAGCCACGCGGTGGGGGGAGGGTACCGTGATCATCCCAGAGAATTCATGGCGAGGGGGGGGGGGGGTAGTTTGGTGCCTGCAGGGATCTTCCCTGATACCAGCCACGCGGTGGGGGGAGGGGTACAGCGATCATCCCAGAGAATTCATGGCGAGAGGGGGGGGGTTAGTTTGTTTTCTGGTGCTGCTGAATGTTAACAGAAAAACCGCAGCACTCTACTTGCCTGAAGGGGCCCAGACAAGCCCCACCACACTGCCCCCCCCCCCCCCCCAACTGGCTGAGATTGGCCAGGCTTCTGCAGCACTCTACAAGCTATGCTTGGTATGTGGGAAAGGACGGCGCAGAAGCTTACCATGGCCGCATGCAAGCCGAATTCTGTTGCCCAGACCTGTGATCTCTAGCAGCAAAGCCACAGGCACTCAGCATTAAGAGGCAAAATGCGACCTTGCACAGAAATCACATGTGCTATGTAATGTGAACAGTGTTGGTCACCGTGAAAGAGTATAAGCATTGTTCTGCAAAATGTAGCTTTTAAAACAATTCTCTCTTTTTTTCCCCTCCCTACAGCAGCTGCAAATTCCTCAAGCCTCCCTCCTCCATCCCGAAGGTTATCACAGATAAGGCGTCGTAAGAAGAAGACGCGAGACGAGATGTTTTCTGAAATTATGCAATCCAGCAGGAGTGACAGAGCTCATCTGAATGAGTGGAAGGAAACAGTTTCAAAGTATAGGAAAGAAGTCAGTGAACGTGAGGAGAGGAGGGACCAACGTGAGGAGAGGAGGGACCAACGTGAGGAGAGGAGAGACGATCGAGATGAGAGATGGCGGCAGGAAGACCAGAGGATGAAGGATGCAACGCTGGGGCTGCTCCGGCGTCTGGTGGAGGTTCAGGAACGGCTGCTGGAAAACAGACTGCCGCTTCAGCCCCTGTTCCACCCTCCCCCCTCCCCATGTTCCGTATCCTCCTCACCCAGACGTGTAAGAACGCGGGGGGGGAGGCTCCGTACACCTTCTCATTCCACCCCAGTAGACAGCCCAAGCAAAAGGCTGTCATTTTTTTAACCTTTTCTTTGTGGCTTTTTCCTTCCCAGCAATCCTCCTCCCAAATACCACCCGGGTTCCCTCCCTCTTTTTCTAATCTATTAATAAAGAATAAATGATTTTTAAATGATAGTGACTTTATTTGGTTTGAAAGAAAGCTGGGGGAAGGGGCAGGGTGGGTTCCTTACAGAAAATCAGTCAGTAAAGGGGGAGGGTTTTCATGAAGGAGAAACAAACAGATATTTCACACGGTAGCCTGGCCAGCCATGAAACTGGTTTTCAAAGCTTCTCTGATGCACAGCGCTTCATGGTGTGATCTTCTAATCGCCCTGGTGTCTGGCTGCGCGTAATCAGCAGCCAGGCGATTTGCCTCAGCCTCCCACCCCGCCATAAAGGTCTCCCCCTTACTTTCACAGAGATTGTGGAGCACACAGCAAGCAGAAATAACAATGGGGAGATTTCTTTGGCTGAGGTCAGAGCGAGTCAATAATGAACGCCAGCGACCTTTTAAACGGCCAAATGCACATTCTACCACCATTCTGCACTTGCTTAGCCTGTAGTTAAACAGCTCCTGACTCCTGTCCAGGCTGCCTGTGTATGGCTTCATGAGCCGTGACATTAAGGGGTAGGCTGGGTCTCCAAGAATAACTATGGGCATTTCAACATCCCCAACGGTTATTTTCTGGTCCGGAAAGTAAGTCCCTTGCTGCAGCCCTTTAAACAGAGTAGTGTTCCTGAAGACGCGAGCGTCATGAACCCTTCCCGCCCAGCCCGCGTTGATGTTGGTGAAACGTCCCTTGTGATCCACAAGTGCTTGCAGCACCACTGAAAAGTACCCCTTGCGGTTTATGTACTCGGTGGCTTGGTGCTCCGGTGCCAAGATAGGGATATGGGTTCCGTCTATTGCCCCACCACAGTTAGGGAATCCCATTGCAGCAAAACCATCCACTATAGCCTGCACATTTCCCAGAGTCACTAACTTTCGTAGCAGCACCTGAGTGATTGCTTTGGCTACTTGCATCACAGCAGCCCCCACAGTAGATTTGCCCACTCCAAATTGATTCCCGACTGACCGGTAGCTGTCTGGCGTTGCAAGCTTCCACAGGGCTATCGCCACGCGCTTCTCAACTGTGAGGGCTGCTCTCATCTTGGTATTCTGGCGTTTCAGGGCAGGGGACAGCAAGTCACAAAGTTCCATGAAAGTGCCCTTACGCATGCGAAAGTTCTGCAGCCACTGGGAATCGTCCCAGACCTGCAACACTATGCGGTCCCACCAATCTGTGCTTGTTTCCCTTGCCCAGAATCGGCGTTCCATGGATAGAATCTGCCCCATTAACAACATGATCTCCAAAGCACCGGGGCCTGTGGTTTCACTGAATTCTGTGTCCGTGTCCGTGTCCATGTCCTCATCATGCTTGTCGCTGCGCTGCCGCTGCCGCTGCCTCCTCTCCTCGTTTTTCTGGTCCTGGCTGAGCATTAACTCCACGAGAACGCGCGAGGTGTTTACAATATTCATGAGTGCTGTCTTGACCTCAGCGGGCTCCATGCTTGCCGTAGTATGGAGTCTGCAGTGTTCACCCACCCAGGAAAAAAGGCGCGAAAATGGTTGTCTGCCATCCGTTGCTTTCATGCAGGGAGGGAGGGAGGGAGGAAGTGAGGCTGTACCCAGAACCACCTGCGACGATGTTTTTTGTCCCATCAGGCACTGGGATCTTAACCCACAATCCCAATGGGCGCGGGAGACTGCGGGAACTATGGGATAGCTATGGAATTGCTACCCACAATGCAACGGTGCAGAAATCGACGCTAGCCCCGGTACTTGGACGCACACCACCGAATTACTGTGCTAGTGTAGCCGCACTCATTTCGACTTTATACAACCTGTTTCTCAAATCCGAATTATCTAAATTCGGATTAATCCCGTAGTGTAGACATACCCTAAGATGTGTACAAACAGGACTTGTATTTATATTTGTTCTGGTGACATCTTTTAGTTCAACTAATGAGGTAAATTTCCTCATCTTCGCTAAGAATTGCATCTCTTAGAAGACTATATCTTCATAACCTAATACTCAAGGGAGAAGTGGGGGGGGCGGGGAGGAGAAGAGAGCAAAGCCAGAGTATGGAAATGAAATCATCTTCTCAACTTGGCACTCTCCTACCTTGTCAAGTGGTCAGTATATTAAACTAAGTAATAACTGAAAAGGGATCAGAGCAGTAAATTAGTAAACACTGCTCTTTTTGTTGCAGTGTGTGGGGCAGGGGAGAGGCTAAGTGATTCCTGTCTGTATAGTTTCCATAACCTCTTAAAGTCTAGGATGAAAAGGACTCTAAAAATCTAAGGGATGGATCATTCTGCAGGGTCAGCTAACTTTCTGATCAGTCTCCAATATGGAATTCTACATTTGTTTGCAAAAAAAGCTGTCACTATACAGTAGGAAAGCAGTCAGACATTGAGTTCCCTGTTTGTGCTTACTAGGGCACATCTACAGTCCCTGGGGTAATGATAGAAAAGTTCCACTTCTTATGTACCAGGTCTTCCCATCTTCCTCCATAAAGGGTAACTTCCTTTGTGTTAGGTGGGGAAGTTTCCTTCCATTAGGGAAATGCTAATAGCTGCATGGTGAAAGCTCTTATAAACACTTGTGTGTTTGGCTATTGCTAACTCTGGGGAGCATTGGCATAAACTTGATTCTGGAGTTAGCGGGTCAACCCTCTTGATCTTGCTGCAAGAACGGTGGATTCAGTATCTTTGGCCTCTTCCCCTTTCTCTCGGCACAGATACAGAGTCTCTGTGGGTAATAACTGATTATCTATTTAAACGGTCATGATTTCCTTTTGTTTAACTTGGTAACTTCCTTCTAATGATTAAAGGGTAGCAGCTGTTGGAGTAACAGGAAGGGAGGGAAGATTCAGAGTGACAGGCCCCTCATTAGTGTCAATGGTACTGAAATCTATTATTTCTGGATATCTGTAACAAAGAGGAACCCGAGTCATCGTCGTCTTCTCTCAGAAAGGCTCTATCTAAACTCATCAGTGAATCTCTAGTTGGGAAAGCAAACTTTCTAGTTATACAGGAAACAGCTACTTTTTAGTCATTTCTTTAATCTAGTCCTGTCTGTCTTGGATACTGATTGCCCTGTGAGAGCTCAGCATTGACTGACACAGTGATTGGTCTGTCTGATGAATGTAATAAGAACACAGTCACAGTTGCTGTGTTGATTGACAAGCAGTTAATGTCCAGCTCTTGCCATGCCTGAAGGGGGAAAGCTCAGCCATTTGGGTGGGAATCCCTGCATGCTCCTGCATCTTACTCCAACACATGGCCCAGGGAATAACTTGGGAGCCTTTTGAAGTGGTATCATCACTGCAAAGATCAGGGGACTGGACAGTTGTGTGATGCCACTAATTCTTCAAAAGAAACTGTTGGTCTGTCAGTGCATTTTATTGCCCATTAAATAAGTTCATTTATAGCAGGGGTAGGCAACCTATGACGTGTGTGCCAAAGGCGGCACGCAAGCTGATTTTCAGTGGCACTCACGCTGCCCGGGTCCTGGCCACCGTCTGGGGGGCTCTGCATTTTAATTTAATTTTAAATGAAGCTTCTTAAATGTTTTAAAAACCTTATTTACTTTACATACAATAGTTTAGTTATATATTATAGACTTATAGAAAGAGACCTTCTAAAACATTAAAATATATTACGGTCACGCAAAACCTTAAATTAGAGTGAATAAATGAAGACTCGGCACACCACTTCTGAAAGGTTGCCGACCCCTGATCTATATAATGGGGGTGGTTAAGCACTGGAATAAATTGCCTAGGGAAGTTGTGGAATCTCCATCATTGGAGATTTTTAAGAGCAGGTTAGACCAAATACCTGTCAGAAATGGTCTGATAATACTTAGTCCTGCCATGAGGCAGGGGACTGGACTAGATGACCTTCGAGGTCCCTTCCAGTCCTATGATTCTGTAATGAACACAAGGCTGGACAAATCCATTTGTAGCAAAGCAACCCAGTGGACTACTAGGAAGTAATGTTTGGTAGCCCAACCATTATTATAGTCAACTGTGTGTTTCAGATAAATAGTCTTAAGATGATCCATGACTCCTAGATCTTTTATTGCCTTTGATTCAAAATCCAGTACCCCGAAGGCTAGATGAAAGTGTCTGATGTTCCATTGTCAGTCCTGGTCTCTCTTCCACAGTTATGCTCACCTATCTTTTTTAAAAGGTTAATTCTATTAACCTGTCTCACTAAAGGACCAGGGGATGCTCTGAATCGAGCAACCTTCACCCAACAGAGAGGTGCTTTTGAGATTGTTAGGGCCCACCTCTCCAAATGCTGTTCTCTTAGGGGCTTGCAATATTTTATTCACTGGTTGTTCCCTGACCATTCATGTTCTGCTGCGTTTCTTCTTCATTTCTGCCCTCTTTGATTAGACAGCAGGTAAAATGAACAGATTGGGTTTTCTTCTTTGTCTCGTAAGTGACCATCTCTGTAGATTTTGGTTAAAGTGATAGTTTTGAAATGCAAAATACTCTGGCAGCTGTTTGCCTCTTGTATCTCGTAAACTGTTGAAGTGAGACCTAAAGGCGGTCAGATTGGCATCTGAGGTCAGAGGAGATGATGATGGACTTCCTGGGTTCTTCCACCTCCGCTCCCAAAACAAAGATGGTCAGTCTTGCAGAAAGAACACCAAGCATGGACATGGGTGTCATTTTGTGATTGTTAGCGTGAAAATCTGATTAGTTCAATTCAAGGGGACTTTTTTGGCATGACAAGCTATACAAATATTGTCAAAGTATAAGAAAAAGACTGACTTTTGGGGTATCTTTTAGAGGCAGCTGTGCTGCATTTTATTATAACTTGTGCTTTTATAGAGGCAATAGGATTTCTGTGGGGGGGGACCAAGAATGATAGTGGTGAAGGGGTAGTATATTTTCTTGTAAGCTCTTCAGAAACGTAGCAGGAGCATTAGAGTTGGGAAGGCAGACTGCAAAACTGGGATCTGTTCCAGAAAAACGAACACCGAAGCCAGTACAGTGCTTATCAGTTCTTCGGTCATCACTTATTTGAATCCATCCCTGGGGCTCTGCATGTGAATTACCCCCCAAATACCCTTTTTGTTCCCCATTACACAATACTTAAAAAGAAAAGTTAAGTGTTGACAAAAAAAAAAAATCTACCAAGAAAGCCTAGATGTCCTATTTAGGAGAGCAAGAGGGAAGCAATTTGCCTGCTTTCTGCTGCTGCTGCTCATCTGGAGAACTGAAGTGCACCACGAAGTTGAAGACCGCTGTCATGTCCCCCCTTAATCTCCTCTTTTCCAAATTAAACATACCCAGTTCCTTCAGCCTTTGCTCATATGGCTTGAATTCCATCCCTTTGATCATCTTTGTCGCTCACTTCTGGATCCTTTCCAGTTTCTCTCTATCCTTTGTATACAGCGGTGGCCAAAAATTGGACACAGTACTCCAGCTGAGGCCTAACCAGTGCTGAATAGAGTGGTACTATCACCTCTGTTAATGCAACCCAAAATTGCATTTGCTTTTTTTGCAACAGCATCACATTAGCTATTCTCCAGTCACCTGATAAAGAGGCTGATTTGAATGATAGGTTATATACCACAGTTAGCTCTGCAATTTAATATCTGAGTTCCTTGAGAACTCTTGGATGAATACCATCTGGTCCTGGTGACTTATTACTGTTTAATTTATCAATTTGCTCCAAAACCTCCTCTATCAACACCTCAATCTGGCAAAGTTCCTCAATTTGCCACCTAAAAAGAATGGCTCAGGTGTGGGAATCTCCCTCACATCCATCTGAGATGGATGCAAAGATTTCCTTTAGCTTCTCTGCAATGGCTTTGTCTTCCCGAGTGCTCCTTTAGCACCTCAATTGTCTAGTGGTCCCACTGATTTGTTTGTCAGGCGTCCTGCTTCTGATGTAGTTAAAAAGGTTTTTGCGGTTAATTTTTCTGCAGAATTTAAGCTTTAATTTGTAGAACAATTAAGGTTTTTTTTAGCCTTTGAGGTTCTGAATCCAGTGTAAACCAATGTAGTACTGTCTTCCTGAGTCTAGAGACAGATGTCTTAAGAGCCTCTGTCCATGTTCATAGCTTTACCAGCATCAGAATGAAATACAGACGCTGGTCAGTTTCATGTTTGCTACTCACAATCCTTGTGTCCTACATGAAACTGACAAGAATTATGCAGATTTCGTAAAGCTGCTCCTGCTTAGGAAAGCTGAGCAGCAGCAGAGGTGGAAACTGGAGCTATTCATGGTGGCAGAGGAACTAAAAATAGAAACTCTGGAAAAGGACTAGAACAAGACAAAACGCTCTCTCCACTGCAGTTGTCAGGAGGCTCTGGAAAGGGACAGAGAATTTCCCTGCGCGCCCCTTACTGCAGCCAAAAGGCTGTGGATTTTGGGGGTGGGGAAGAGACCACTCCTCTTTTGCTTTCCAAGAGCTAGACTCTAGAGGGTGTATGTGAAACTTCATATGTCAGAGCTCTACTAGGTAGCGCCCAGGAACAGCACTCTGGTAGCAATCCCATCACCCTTCTCAGCAGTTGAGTGGTGGGGGATGGGTAGTAGGACTTCTCATCTGGACATTGCTCCTGGACCTTGCTTTTTAAAGCCACCATCATTTCTTGTATGTACTTCTGATTAGTGAGCTTAGACCTTTTGGTAGTGGATGTCAGTTTTTTTGCAGCCCTGTGTATCCTCTGCATATGCTGTGTGGTATAGTATTGATTTGAATGGGTAACTTGTTCATAGGTCTGCCAAGTATGGAGTGTACTTTAGAAATTATTTCTACATTCCTTGGGTTAATGAGGATTTAGTGCTGCTGTGCATGTCATGGAATAGTTAATTATATCGGCCTTTTTCCATGCGCAGCTGTAATATATATATTAATATTAAGGCCTAAGCTGACCTATTTTATTACCTTCATTACTGAACAGTAAAGATCCACCTTCCAACCCAAACATAATTAAGCTTGGCTGGAGTTCAGTTCTGGTTGCAGTAGTGTTATTGTTTGCGGGTTTACACGCTACCTCCTTGATTGCTTTCCTTGGAGTTTGTTTACCTCGTCAGCTTGTTTTAGATAAACCAGCCTGACTGGTTGGACCTTGCGTGAGTGCTAAGAAGGGAAATTTTCTTGGTGCTTGCATGCTCCTGTGAAAGAGCAATTAGGACAAAGTGTGATACTGGCTCAGGCCTTGCTGTTTGCATGCTATGATACTGTGTAAGCTTACCGTACCGTTCTGTCAGCTCCAAGTACTGTCCCTTGCATTAACCCATTAAGGGTATGTCTACACAGCAATAAAACCCCCACAGCTCTGAGGCTCAGAGCCCACTTCAGTTGACTCAGGCTCATAGAGCTCAGGCTGGAGAGCTAAAAATTGCAGTGTAGATGCCGGGCTGGAGCCCAGGCTCTGAGAACCTTCCCCCTTGGAGGATCTCAGAGCCCGCGTTCCAGCCCAAGCCTTAATGTATTCACTGCGATTTTTAACCCTGTGAGCCCAAGCCCCACTAGCCTGAGTCAGCTGACCTGGGCCAGCTGCAGCTATGTCACAGGTCATGTATTGCAGTGTAGATGTACCCTAAGTGTTCACGGTTGCCCGAGCTATCAGACTGATGGAGCAGGCACACATTGTAACTTTCAGCATCTGGAGAGGGTGCTGCTGATTTACCACCTCTTCTGTAAAGGAAAAACCTTCGGTTGTAATATGCAGGGCTGCCGAGAGCGAGTTCGGGCACCGGTGAAAAAAAATTTTTTGGGCCCCCCCAGCAAGGGTGGACCGGCTAAAAATCTTTACACAGGATTTGTATTAATTCCAGCACTGACTCGATTGCCTTCTTAATCGCAGGAAGATTTTTTGCAAAGGATTTAACACTCTCAACTCTAGCAGACCAGCGTGTGTTTGACATGGAGTGGAGCGAACTACCAATGTTTTCTTTCATAATTTCCCACCTCTGAGGACTGCCACTAAATATATTATATAGCTTTTGTATGACTCCAAAAAATGGTATTACCTCAGGACAACATTCTGCCACATGAACACTGCATAGATTCAAAGTGTGACAGGCACAAGGAGAAAAAATAGCTAGCAGATTGATTTGTAAAATTCGAGCTTGAGCACCCTTGTACGATCCACTCAGAGCCATTGTCGTAGCCCTGTCCACCACACTCACTCACTGGAATATTGCGTTTTTGAAGCGTCTGTAGAATTCAATCTGCGATGGCTTCCCGTTTTTTTTATTACAGTTTACAAATTCTATAAATCTTTCTAAAACTTCATATTCGTTCATTTGTTTACAAGAACATAACACAAAATGAATGTAGTTTGCTCCATATGTGCCGAGTCTGGTTTTGCATCTACAATGATGGAAAAATACTTTGCAATTTCTCTTTCCTTTAAAATGCAGCTAAATACATATTCGGCACAGCATGAAATAAATTCATTTTGGATTTCGGCTGACAAATAATGGACTGGCAATCTTTTTTTTCTCAAATTGCGACTGTTTTACTCTTTTCAAATGCTCTGCTAGTAAAGGGTCGTAATGGCTTATGATTTCTAACGTTCCTAAGAAATTGCCATTTCTTGAATCTCCAATTAAGTGGCTACTTCCCCTAAAAGCCAATCCACGTTCTGCAAGAAACAAAACTACATCCAGAAATCGTTGTAATAAGTCTTTTCATACTTGTTTCACTTTGTATTTTTTGTAATAATAATTAATTGTAGTATTCTTATTAAGATTGTTTTGTAAATTTCGCCACTCTACATAACATGCTCAGTGATTATTACTATTTTCATGTTCAGGTATTCTGTTGTAAAGTTTTTTATAACCTTTAGAAGGTCTCCAGCCAATTTCAGTTGTGAAAATTGAACGATGAGCTTCTGGATGTTTACAGAATAAACAACAGGGAAAACAAAACAAGGCTTGTTTAGTTTTACTCCACACCAACCAATCTTGAGGAACTACTTCATTATTCCTTAAGCGAAAATTCAATACATAAACAGGAAATTGGTTGCCATCTTTATCAGGTGGTAAATTTTTAGGATATGGTTCCGGCCCTCTTCGAATGGCATCTTCTATTTCATTGACTGTGAAATTTGATTCTAGAAGGCCAATATCAAAATTTAATAGCTTCTCGTTGTTATTTAGTGCAATTTCAGAAGTTGGGGATATTATTTTTGTCAGGCAAGATGCGGAACAAGCCTCGGTGATGGTAACATCAGTTTTATCTGCAGAAGTGTATTGTGGTTCCGAAGATAGTATAGTGCTCAAATAACAAGTTGCTATATTACTAGAACCAATTTCATTATTAGAGCTATTTTTATTCACTTCATCGTTTTCTCTTTTTTCAATTCTTTCTACCGAGAAAGACAAAAACATATGCAACATAGTCGGGCCCCGGGCCCCTTCCGGACCATCAGGCCCCGGTAATTTGTACCGGCTTTCTCCCCCCACCCCCTCGTCGGCCCTGGTAATATGCCAAATGAGGTTGGTGTGAAATGCGGACCCGGAGTCCCAGCCCTCTGGTTAATGAGAATGCTGTGTAAAGTGTAAACAGGGAATCCCAGGACCCTGTCCTCCAGTTTAAGAAGATCTGCATTGTTTAAAAGCAATTTGGGAGTCACAAGCCCCAGGTCAGAGAGGGGAGTGTATGTGAAATAACAAGTTTGGAGAGACCCTGAACCTGGGTCACTCAATCCTACCTCAGGCTAGAGAAACAAGATTTGATGAATGAGCAGAGATATGAATGGGAATGAGCTATGGTTGAACCTTGCGTGACTCTGGAGGGAGAGAGGGTGTGTGAACACTGACAGGTGCGTGACTAGTTTGACAGGTTTAAGATCGTTAGTGGCTTAGGACTCTGAACGTTCAGCTTTTTGAAGTTGCTGCTATCAACTGTTTTAAATTACTTCTGATAATACACATGCTTGCATATGTGCTGCATGTAATAAAAGCTTGATTACAGAAAAGTCTTTTAATTAGCTGTTAACATGCAAGGTCAAGTGTTCAAAACTGTTCCACTTCTCTGTAGCAGTAATGGGTCTAGTTTGTTTCAACACATTCCTAGATGTTAAGGCCGGAAAGGACCATTAGATCTAGCCTGACAATACAGGCCATTGAATTTCACTAAGTTACTCCAACATTGAGCCCAATAATTTGTTTGACTAAAGCATAACTTCCTGAAAGGCATCTGGGCTTGAAGATCTTGAGAGATGGAAAATCCACCACTTCCGATCGTTTGTTCCAGTGGTCCATGACTAGGGCTCCTAGGTGCTACAGGAATACAAATGATCACCTGCACTGTTAAAAAATTGTGCCTTGTTTCTAATTTGAATTTGGCTTTAACATCATGCCATTGGTTCCTGTTTTGCTTCTCCACTAGATTAGAGCCTTTTAGTAGCTGGTGTTTTCTCCCTTTATGAAGGTACTTATACACTGTGATCGAGTCACCTCTTGAGCTTCGTTTTGCGCTCGCTCTGTTTAGCTTAAGTCTCTCACTGTAAGGCATCTTCTTCAGCCCTCAAACAGTTTTTCGTGGTTCTCTTTGCACCCTGTTTTTCAACTTTTCAACATCCTGTTTATAATGTGGACATCGGAACTGCACACAATATTCCAGGCCTGGTCTCACCAGTGCTTCCCTACTCCCCTGTTTGTATATCCACAAATTGTATTTGTCAGTTTTCCCATAGCATCGCACTGGGAGTTCATGTTGAGTTGCTTGGCCATTGTGACCCCTAAACCCTTTTCAGAGTCACTGCTAGGAGACAGTTCCCCATTCTGTAGGTATGGCCTGCATTCTTTGGTCCTTGCAGTTGTGGCTATATTAAAACCATTTTATTTGCATCAGCCCAGCCCACTCAGCAATCCAGATGACTCTGTATGATTGTCCTATCGTCATTATTTACCACTCCACCAGTCTTTGTGATCTGCAACACCGTACGGGTAGACAAGGGCAAGCAGATGGGTTACATTGATTGAGCTAAGGGGAACCTGAGCTAGCTCTCTTGGTGCAAACTCTGGCTTGCCCTTGTTGGTGTTTGGGAGTTGGCACCAGTGCAGCTACACCATTAGCTGAATTGACGCTGTTCCTGGGTTCATACGTAGACTGCGTTTGTTACTGATACATGTGTGAAAATGAATCAGGATTGATGTTTGTGACTATTGCAGAAGTAGGGCAACATTAATGAAAGTACCAGATTTTTTGGCACTTCAGTTAGACCCTCTGCCTGGCACTTCATGCCATGCCTAAGCTGTAAAAGAGAGCTTCATCTTCTTGTGAGTGATGTACATTTTTTTTATCTGTAATGTATCTCCCTCATGCTTCCTGTGCCTCTCACCTGCCAGTCCCACAAAGTGACAACAGACAGAATGTTCAACAATAAATCCCAAAGCCTTCACTCATTTGGAGGCTGCTGATTGTTCCTGAATGCCTCTAGGCACTGCTTATTCAGTTCAGAGCAGTGTATCTGATTTAGCCAAACAGAAGTGAGCCAAGAACTTGCTTGCCTGCCTGCAGTCATTCCCCCTTAAGCTGTGATTATCAAATATCACAAGCTAAGCAGAATTGAGCTGTGCTGGTATGTAGGGAAATCCAGGTACTGCAGGGTGGAATATTGAGGGACGAGTATCATATATCCCTAGAGTTTTTACTGAGCCATTATTCTAGCACAGCGCTAGAAGGTGCTGCATTATTTGAGAACTTTTAGTTGAGATGTTAAAGGTCTTGACCTGTGTGGTCAAAGATCCAATGATATTTTGCGAGCACATTCTTTCTACCTGATTCCCCCTGCATTTTGAATTGGATACAGTATTCTAAACTTCCTGTCCTAAGCGGTTATGTATTGCTGTCGTGTGCCGGTTTACAGCTGCTGTGTTCCAACTCAGAGGGGTTTGCCTTTCTGTGGCAGGGAAGTGGATTTTCCAAAATTAGTAAAGTCTGTACAATTCTTGGGATTCATTGCATGAAAGGTGCCCCATTAGTGCAAGTTCATTCTTGCTTAGAGTTGGAGGGTTGTAGAGAATTGGGTAGTCATAGCTCCAAATACTTAAAATCCAGCTTGTTTTACCTGTTGACTTCTTGGGATCTCACTGTAGAAGTGAGAAAACATCTCTACTCTGCCATCCATCGCAGCAGGATATGTTATTTTCAGCACTTCAGTCCTGCTGATCCAGTCTTTTTTTCCACTCCAGAGTTGGGGCAAGTCCTGGTGTGTTAGAGAATGGTGTTGCCAAACAACACACAAGTGTCGGATAAACACTGAGAAATATATAGTGACCTCTTCATTATTCTTGTGCCCATGTGATCCTGGCAGAAGTTCTGTCCCTCTGGGATTTTGCTGTGTGGAGAACCAGAGCAGATCCTGGAATGATATAGTTCTTGTTGGGACTTGGTGTTCTGTGACCAGATTTCTAGAGCCCTGCATAGATACAAAATTTGTATCCACATCTGATCTGCAAAAATGGTTCCCATATATCCTCATCCACGGATATCTGCAGATTTGCAGGGCTCTACAGATTTCCCCGGCAGGGTACAGCTGAGGTGACCTTGACAGCTATCCTCCATTAGCTCAAAGATATTTGTTTTACGTTACTTGTGTTAGGGATAATGAACTTGAACAGATAATGAGGCTGGATTGAGCAAAATGTGTAGAGGTTGGTGGTCTCATCCTTTTGGAGCTTCAGGATCCTTTAATTTGGCTGGTCATTATTGTCAAGTAAAGGTATAATATCTTTCCTCTCCTTGGGGTGCTTCTAGGTCACAGCTTCTGTTCCCTGGCTTCCAGTGCCACTAAAGTCTGTCACAGCCATGTGCACATCCCTTGTAATGAGTTTGGAGGTGGTTTCTTGTGTTCAGTGTGTCATGGAAGCCCCTAGTAAAGAACCCAAGTAATTTAAAGAATAAGAGTGGAGTTTTCAGGCTACAAGATCTTCTCCCCCTAAAGGAGTTATCCATGGGCTGCCCTTTGGATGGATGTCTGCCATATTATTCTAAGCCCAGCTGCTCTGTGGGCTGTCATGATGCTGTATAAGTACTTGAAGGATGGCTCTCATGGGCTTGCAGAAGATGAGAGCTGTTAATAAACAGAACTAAAATAATTGCAGAATGCAATTGAACCATTTTCTCAGCCACACTCTGCATAGGGCTGGTTCTTAGATTGGGATGTGCCATGGTAAAACTATCACAGTCACCAATCAGAAGCCTTTGAGCTGTTTGCTGCCTGATAAAGTCTATGGCTGGATTATTGAAAGGGCTGGCAAGAGGTAGGTCCCCAAGTACCATTGCAAAATCTCTTGAGAATCCCACTCTATATAGTTACAGGGCTTTAGTTTGCTATCTTTCTGAGTTTAGAGGTATGGATTCCTGGGCAGGAAGCCAGCACCGCCTGCTGAGATCAGTTCAGCCAGAGAAGACATTTGGGGTTTTTTGGAGGTTGCATAAAGTCTGAGACAGGGTGACACAGTATAGGGGATTGTGGGGGACACCCTTTCATTTCTTCTGGTGGTGATGTGAAGCCGCTAAGATTTAGGGGATTATAGGTGGTGTGAGTAACATGTGTCCTCGCCAGCTATATGAATAAGAAGTTAAGTTGATGGAGGAAGAAAAATTTTTTGTTTTGAGACTTGTGAAGTAGGAAACTGGCTGGCTTTTATACAGTTTGCCCTCACAAATCCATCTAGCTTTTTCAGTTTATCCATGTATTCCACTCGCTAAGGGGGAGATTCCATCCTAGGGCAGTCTCCAGGCTGTGGGGCAGTTTATCCTGGAGAGTCTGGGTTTAGAAACAATGTAACCGCGCTCTCATTAAGGAGGGAAATGCTAGTGCTTGTGGTAGTGGTAATCAGATAGCACTGGGTAAGACATGGAGTAAGCAGAAGTTTGGGGAAACGTCCTTCCCAAAGACTCCTCAATCCAGAATTGCCACGCTCCCCTTGATGTCCTGTTCTTGAGCAGAGGCTGCTAGTTGGCGAGGACAGGGGTCTACTAAGACGAGGTCACTTTTGCTGTTGAGCTTCCGGGATTAAGTTACTTCCAAAGAAACCTTTTTTTTCAAGTTCTGGGCATGCTTGCAGTAATAACTTGAGCCAGGAAGCCCCTTTCCCAATTAGTAATTGTGGTTTGTCCTCCAAATTTGTTTCTTAGGAGCCTAGAGGAGAATGCAGGCTGTAGTGCAGCAGTCATTCTCACACCCCTTGAAGAAATAGTTCTTGTGGCAGTGTGCCGAATAAGTGCAACACCTAGCTAGTTGAGATTCAAATGGCTGCCTCCTGAAGGGAGCTGGAGCCTGCTGGGAGCACAGCTGCTGATCCACCCTTCAGAGATAAGGGGACCTCCTGTAGAGACAAGTAGCCTCTTTGTTATATTCATTTAGGAGCGGTCTGTCATGTAGGGTACATCTTCACTACCCGCTGGATCGGCGGGTAGTAATCGATCTATCGGGGATCAATTTATCGCGTCTCGCCTAAATCGATAAATTGATCCCCGAATGTGCTCCCCGTCGACTCCAGAACTCCACCAGAGTGAGGGGCGGAAGTGGAGTCGACGGGGAAGCCGTGGCCATCGATCCCGCGCCGTGAGGACCCGAGGTAAATCGATCTAAGATACGTCGACTTCAGCTACGCTATTTTTGTAGCTGAAGTTGCATATCTTAGATCGATCCCTCTTCCCCCCCCCCAGTGTAGACCAGCCCTTAGTTCAGAACAGATCTTAACCCTCTGGATGTGTCTGATTATTCTGTCCTTCCTTCCCCTTCTCTTTGAATTGCAGACTCTGGGCTAGTCGTCCCAAGCGTCTCTTATGAACTGCACAAAAAGGTGCTTTCAGTAGCTGAGAAACATGGGCTGACTCTGGAGCGCAGACTGGAGATGACTGGGGTGTGCGCCAGCCAGATGGCATTGAGTCTGCTCGGAGGACCCAACAGGTAAACAACCAAAAAATCCCTGCTGTGAATCTCCCCATTTGCCTTGTGAATGGAGTTTACGGAAACCAGCTTGTTCATCAAAGATGTGGCCAAAGGAAGTTGTATAAAGTAGTCTCCAGTGAAAATCTTTGTAACTGTCACAGTTCAGGACACTGCACCTGTCCAGCAAGGGCACCTGCTCTCAGGTATCTGGCTCCCAGCCAGTGTTTTTTCACACCCGAGTGAGAAAGTTGCAGTGCTGTAAAGTGCCAGTGTAGACAAGCCCATACAGTTCCACAATAAAACATACACAGTTGCATGTTTAATATAATGGACCCCAATAATGTTAAACTTAATTTTATAAAGTTTCATTTAATTCAGAAAGTTCATTCAGGATATTGCAGGGTATTGTTGATCCATCACAGTAACTACTACATCGTACATACAGGGCCATGCTAATCCAGATGGCCAGATGTGGCTTTGTCTAGATGCTCTCCCTCCTTGTCTGGACACAGAAGCACTATTCTAGCCTGTTATGCAAACCCCACACTGTATTCATGCGTCAGTCCTCAAATGACCATGAAAATGAGACAGTAATCCAGATGACTAAATGCCAACCGAGGGGAGAGCTTTGCCTATAGTCTCACTTTCTTATTGTCCCTCCCCCTACATTGTATGTATATAGAGCACCAGGAAACCCTCTTGGAGAAACCATCCTTATTCCAGTACTCTGGATGTATTGATTTACTCATGGCTTCGCCTGGGTTTCTATATCCCAGAATGAGTAATGTCCCTTGGTCAAATACAAAATCAACAGAGGAGGGAATAAAGAATAACTCAATTCCTGGTGGAAACTTTTTCAGAGAAGCTAACTCAGGGAAGACGTAACTCAAGAAAGATGAAAACACTTATAATTTCGGATTAGCTGATCCTTTGCATGAATAACGAAACCCTTCTTTTGGTATTTATTTTAAATGTCATATTTTTAAAAGCAGATGCCAATAAAAACAAAACTCAAGAACTAAGAGGAATGCACCATCTAGTTACAATATCACTTAGGTTTTTTTTTAAACTTGAATCCAGTTTGGGAGTCTTAATCTTTTCCTGGGGCCTAATTTGACAAGAGGTCAGATATGCAGTTGGTCCTGTCTGCATGTGTGTGCGCGCACGCCCCTTGTGTGAGCAAATACCTGCCTTCAGTGTGCAGTCACTAACTAGTCAAGTAGACACATAATTGCAATATACTTTTAAGCCTGATTTACGTGACCCTAATGTTTTAAGGTATTTTCATCCCACTGGAGAGAGAGCCCTAACTCCCGCTTCTGTTATGTAGATAGTGCTGCACCTCAGTCCAATGTCTCACAAAACATTGTCTACACAGCAGCAGCGCTTTCCCTAACAACTGATGCTTGCTTATGCCCTGAGATCATTCATGAGCCTGCCTTGGTGGATAGAAAGTAGACAAATCCACTTAATCTGTTGTTGCACCTGAAACTGGTGGTGCAGGGAGGTAATAGGAGTGCTTTAAAAATATGGTAGTATGAATTGTTTTCTACCTTTTAATGTATCTGATCGGTCTGAGGTGAACCCGAAGTTCATGGTGGCATTACTATGCTTTAAAAAGCTCTTAGTCATTCATTCCTTTCTTGGGTTCAAAACAAGCCCATTGAAGAGGGGCAAAATGGCTCTTTTATTCTCACTGTGTTGCACTGTATGCTACTATAGAACAATGGTCTCACAGCAAAGCCCCACAAAAAGAGAGCCAAACAAAGGAAAAGGTGAAACCATGGAACTCAAACCTGCTTGAACTGCAACACCTTCTAAGCATCCAGTGGAAGTGCCCCCTTGTTTTGAAACAGAGCCCTTGTGGACAGGGTACTGGTGAGATGAATAGAATAGTGCTGCAAGGTTCCAGAGTTTTGCTGTCTGTTTTACCTTCTGAGGAAACACTGAAGTGGAACAGGTAGGTCATCAGTAATTTCCCAGTGCATGTGTGCTGGACAGAATGAGATGCTGTCACAGCATATATATGTGTCTTTCCAGAGCAGGAGAACTCTGGGTTCCTCATCTTCAGATCGTTAAACAGCTTAGGGAGATTTCTGGGACCTCCATGCTCTAGATTCTATTGTCATCACTCTCCCATGGAAAGAATGCAGAAGACACTTGGGTTTTAATGGTTTCCCCATCTCTGTGTTTCAGGTTGAATCCTAAAAATGTTCACCAGCGACCCACAGTGGCTCTGCTGTGTGGCCCCCATGTGAAGGGGGCCCAGGGAATCAGTTGTGGACGGCATCTTTCCAACCATGACGTTCATGTCATTCTCTTCCTACCCAACTTTGTCAAGATGCTGGAATCCATCACTAATGAGCTGAACCTCTTCAGCAAAACCCAAGGCCAGCAGGTGTCCAGTGTCAAAGGTAAGCAGTGTAAGGCTTTGGTGACAGCTGGGACACTGAGCAACTTGAAGAAGCTTGTGCTGAAACAGTCAGGTCCTACTTATGAGTGCAGCACTGAAGGCCTGCGCTGTCGTAGCATCAACAGTTTTCCTTCGAGTGATTGTGCACAGAAATGTTCCGCTGTAGGTGTGTGTGCACCCAATGCACTCGAGTCTCAATGGAAAGTATATGTGCACAACACATCTCGAAGAACAATGGTTACTGTACAGGTAAGTAACCCATTTTTCTTGGAAGGGAACTTGTCTGTCTAATTGAGCGTGTTTATTCTAATACTGTCGTGTATTCTTAGTCCAGTGGCACCACTTAGTGGTCACCAGTGGCATTCCCTCCTTTTACATACCTATGGATTATTTGTAGGGCTGTCGATTAATCACACTTAACTCACGCGATTAATTCAAAAAAATTAATCGGGATTAATCACACTGTTAAATAATAGAATACCAATTGAAATTAAATATTTTTGAATGTTTTTCTATATTAACTATATTAATTTTTTATTACAAATATTTGCACTGTAAAAATTATAGTATTTTTCAATTCACCACATACAAGTACTGTAGTGCAATCTGTATCGTGAAAGTGTAACTTACAAATGTAGATTTTTTGTTACATAACTGCACTCAAAAACAATGTAAAACTTTAGAGCCTACAAATCCACTCAGTCCTACTTCTTGTTCAGTCAATCGCTAAGATACTGCTGCTTGCTTCTTATTTACAATGTCACCTGAAAGTGAGAACAGGCGTTTGCATGGCACTTTTGTAGTCGGCGTTGCAAGGTATTTACATGCCAGGTATGCTAGACATTCGTATGCCCCTTCATGCTTCAGCCACCATTCTGGAGGACATGCTTCCATGCTGATGATGATCATTTAAAAAAAAATGCGTTAATTACAATTGTGACTGAACTCCTTGGGGAGAATTGTATGTCCCTGCTCTGTTTTACCTGCATTCTGCCATATATTTCATGTTATAGCAGTCTTGGATGATGACCCAGCACATGTTGTTTGATTTGCGAACACTGTCACTGCAGATTTGACAAAACGCAAAGGAGGTACCAATGTGAGATTTCTAAAAATAGCTACAGCACTCGACCCACCAAAAAAAAAAAATCAACCTTCTGCTGGTGGCATCTGACACAGATGATGAAAATGAACATGCATCGGTCCACTCTGCTTTGGATTGTTATCGAGCCGAACCCATCATCAGCATGGATGCATGTCCTCTGCAATGGTGGTTGAAGCATGAAGGGACATATGCATCTTTAACGCATCTGGCATGTAAATATCTTGCGACACTGGTTACAACAGTGCCGTGCAAACGCCTGTTCTCACTTTCAGGTGACATTGTAAACAAGAAGTGGGCACTATTATCTCCTGCAAATTTAACCAGACCTGTATGTCTGAGCGATTGGCTGAAGTAGGACTGAGTGGACTTGTAGGCTCTAAATTTTACATTGTTTTATTTTTGAATGCAGTTATTTTTTGTATATAATTTGACATTTGTAAGTTCGACTTTCATGATAAAGAGATTGCACTACAGTACTTGTATTAGGTGAATTGAAATATACTATATATTTTGTTTTTTACAGTGCAAATATTTGTATTAAAAAATAAATAGAAAGTGAGCACTGTACACAAACTGTGTTGAGATTGAAATCAATATATTTGAAAATGTAGAAAACATTCAAAAATATTTCAATAAATGGTATTCTATTATTAACAGTGCAATTAATCGTGCAATTACTTTTTTTAAGATGAGACAACAGGTGAATACAATAGACAGATGATGTGGGGGGAATACAAGAAAACGACGAGATAGTACTGATCAGCGTGACAAGCAGCAGTTGCAGCACACCAGCTGCCTAACCAATGGCACATTCTCCAAAATGCCCATCCCCTTCCCAGTTTTCTTCTTCTCTGGCTGGTAAACCTCCCCCATGTTTTTTTAATGGATCTCTTTGGATATCGTTAGTGACAATGGCATACCACTGATCCCTGGAGAGCTGTGGTGGCTCAGCTGAGCAAATCATATTTTTTGGGTAGGGTTTACAAAAGCGTTGGCTGTTTTATAAGATTTCCTGGCAGTAGATTCAATTAGAATCCAGGGGACTTTCCCCACCAGATTAAAGCATGTTTAAAGCTTGACAAATGTTAGGCATAAAACTCATTGTGTAGGGCCCTAGTGGGCCGGAGGAGAGGAATAGTGGCCAGGCTATACACAACAAGACACTCCGCATTAGAACCTGGTGTTACATTGCAGGTACTACCGCATAACCTGACAGAGCTGTTCTGGCAAGTGGTCTCTTCAGGGGGCCAGTTGGTTCATTGAAGTGATGTCCCTCCGGAGGCCTGGATTCAAAACTGATCAATTTCAACCACGTCCATCCCAAAAGTGCCACACTTCAGCATGATGAGCAGAAATTGCCAACCTGCAACTCAAGCCTTTGAGTTCCATTGGCAGACGGCTGTGGGAGAGTCTATATCTAGCTGGCAAAGTCTGTTGTTACTTTGCTGCTTCTGAGTGCTAAAATGGGCCTCCTTTAGGCCTCTTGCTCTGTAGGGAGGTTGGAAGAATTCTCCTGGAGATGCAGGGAAGGAGGTTGGGAGTACAGTTCTTTGTAGGCAGCTGCAGTTTCTGTGGAGGGGAGGTTCTCTCCTACGCTGGTACTGGATGCACATTAAAACATGCATGTTTGTTTCAGATCTCCCAGATACCCCTGTTGACCTGGTGATAAACTGCCTGGATTGTCATGAAAATGCTTTCCTGAGAGATCAGCCTTGGTACAAAGCAGCTGTGGACTGGGCCAACCAGAACCGAGCCCCTGTCCTCAGCATAGACCCTCCTATGAGTGAAATGGAGCAGGGCATTGATGCCAAGTGGTCACTGGCCCTGGGCCTGCCCCTGCCGCTGGGTGAGAGGGCAGGGCGAGTATATCTGTGCGACATCGGCATTCCACAGAAAGTCTTTCAGGAAGTGGGAATAAACTACCACTCACCCTTTGGCTGCAAATTTGTCATCCCGCTGCATTCAACATAGAGCAGACCCTGCAGTGTATCAGCCCTGGAGTGGGAGATGGGGCAGAGTCCTGCCTAGCAAGCTGTATAAAGGATCCTGACAAGTAAACTCTTGACGCCTTAAAGTTCTGGAGTTTGTTTCTTCCAGAAGAAATATGTGTATTAAAAACATAAAAATTAAGGGAGCAAATGTTACTGCAAGATGCTTTCTCTCTCTTGTGCCATTGGATGAAGGAATGTGGAAGAAGCTGGTATCTAATATTGGGAAAGGCAGTGTCTGGTCACCAGCCAGAGGATGGTTAAAGTGGGTGAGAGGGTTTCTTTTTCAGATGCAACTGACTGTCAGACAACTTGGAGGTTTACAAGATGATGCTCTGGTTTTTTTAGTACTTCTGGGGGGGAAATTTGGCCCAGCGGGGGGCCCCTTTCAGGAGCAGAACCCCTCAATGATAATGTAGAAATGTCTGTTACAGTTTTACTGTTTTGATTTTGTTCATTTTCTTTCTTTTATGTTCATGAGAGCAATTATAGTAAAGTCTCTTCCTGGAGCTGCCAAACCCCTGTGGATGGGGCTCCCTGTTTAGAAAGCGGGTGTAAAGCTTTTGTTCCTTGACCGCTTGCTGAGTGAATGCAGCCCGGGTCTGGAAACTGTAGGGGAGTGAGGTGTTTACCAGGGTGTCCTTCCACCAGACAGTGCTTTGGGAAAGGCATTTTCTAAGGTGGGTTTTTATTTCTCCAGCGAGCTGAGTAACCTCAGTGATTTGGAGATGTGAGGGGAACAGGCGCATGTTACCCTCTTTTCTTTAATACCTTGTGTTCAGCACAGGTAGTGCTTGGATATATTATTGTAGAGCCTCAGTGGCCCCCCCGCAGCACACCCTGCACTTGAATACGTCTTGTGAAGCATGGCAATGTTCCATTCCCTTTGGGAGCAACAGCCACGTCAGGGGGAGGATCCTCCCTCCTAAAAAGCATATGTGCTTTGTTCTAATGCACTGTTCCACATGGGTCTCAATGGAGTCAGTGGAAATAATAGGGCACTTGCCTCTCCTGGTTATGCAAACTGTAAAGATGAGTCAAATGCTGTTTGTCTTAATATGCAGACAGCCTGGGAGACAGGAGCACGTGCACAGTGTGTTAGGGGGGTGTTATGGAAGGCTTATGTTAACTCTTTAGTGGAGGAATCTTCCTCCAGGCCTGCTTGTCAGCTCACTGTAGCACTACTAGCTGTATGGCCTCCTGGGCACAGATGATGTTGGTAGTGCTACAGCAAATGCTATTGTGCTTGGCAAGCTGATTTGTTAGGCTGCCTTCAGAAGCATCTGCAGTATTGCTCCTGCATGCACTAGTGCACTGAAATCTGGTCCCTTATGCCTCAGGCATCACCACTGGTAGTGACCACTGTTGTATCATGTGGCTTTCAGAAAGCTTTGATCTTTCCAGCTACATCACCCTTGAGGGGAAGGTCTGACCTGAATTACTGTAGGTAGTCTCACCCTTTTTACTTTGCTAGCTGGTTTGGGGCTGCAGATTTTTTTCCCCTATGTGCTGCAAGGAACGTATTTGTATTCATTGCACTGCCTAGAGTAAGTGAGTTCCTGAACCTTTGGCTGGCTCTATAAATCTATCATGCTGGACCCTTTTATTGTCTCTAAAAGTGCCAAACTATCACTGGCTAGTGATGAGAAATATTAAACTTGGACCGAAACAGTGCTCTGCCTGAGAGTTTCTGAGCTTTCCAAATTTCCTTTCTAGCAAAACAGACCTATGTTCCTCTGCTGCGGTTTGAACTTTGCTGGCAGCATAGGCTCTGCTTAAAGTTCTGCTTTCAGCATGGGACTCTACTGGCCTGGTAGGTCTGTGCTGGCACTGACTGACTTCAAAGCTTCTGTTGGTGCCTTTCCCCGGGGAGCTAGATCTCCTCTTGCTAAAGTGTAGAGCAGCTGTTGTGTGGGGGTATTCAGCACCTGAACTCATGAAGAAACTGCATGCAGAGCACCCTGTTCAACTAGCTGGGTTATGTGGGGATACGAGTCAGGCACTTGTATGTTTAAAAAAAAAAAAGTCCTGTCACTACACATCATAGAAGAGCTGTTAGAAACAAAGCTGAGTGCACCAAGCGAAGTAAAAAAGAGGGTGGCTGGGAAGAGACTTCCAGTATCAAAAAGAAGAAAGATTGTCTACCGGAGCACTGCTCCAAGTCACTGAAGAATGGGAAAATACACCACACCCTAATCTGTAGAGCACTATTGAATGTACCCCAGGGGAGATGCCAAGCAGGTATTTCATACCACATGGTGTGGGAATGTTGGGCAGGGGCATTGGAGAATTGCCCTGCTCTTATTCCATGGTACATTAGTATCCAGGCAGCACAGTCAGGACTCTGCTGCATCTGGGCTTGTTAAAGGACTTCCCATGCCAAACAGCACAGAACTCATCTACCTCATGAGGATAAAGGGCCTGTGGTTCAGCACATTTCTCATGCAGAGGGTTAGACTACTAAACTCTGTCCACTGGTTTACACTTAATGGCCTTAGTGCTAACAGATTATCAATGACTGAACTCTTCACTAACATCATTGGGTGTATCTGGCTGTAGCTCTGTGTGTGTTTCTCTGCAAGGCTTACAGCACCTATGCCTCAGGTAAAACACTAGTTTCAGCTTAATGCAATAGCATTTAATGCTAAGGGCTGGTTATTGACAGCATGGTGAGGGGTTATCCTTGCAGCCAGCTTTAGTTTAAGGTACTGAGGATGTAGCAACTGCCTACACAAGGTGAAAAACTGATTAATCCCTGTACTGGTAACTCTGTCATTGCCTTGTTTTCACCTTCCTTTATAAAAGCAGAGCTGACTATCACCTGTTAGAAAACAGCCTGCTGCTTGTCTCCTCTCCTCTATTTTACAAGCATCTTAATCTTGTCCAGGTTGAAGGTTGGTTATTCAACTCTGTCCTTTGTGAGCAGGGTGCAAGATTGGAAAGGTTAAGAAGCACTTTGAATTTTTTCTTTGAAGCATGCATCAGTGGCTGAGGTCCTACCAGCCATATTAGAAGAGGTAGTAAAAATTGCTCAAAGGGTTATTTTTTAAATAAAGAATTAAAGTACCCAGTGTTATTGCTGCTACAGACACTTGATGCCTCTGGGCAAGTGAAAGTGTGTGGGCACTGACAGACTCATCTCAAGCACAACTACAAGGCTTTGGGACAAGTTGTGTGTGTTACTAAACTTAATGCATTCTCCCTTCTAAGTAGCACAAGGGTAAGGGTGCTTGCTTTCTTCTGACAAGCAGAGTTGTATTCTTGCCAGAGGAATGAAATAATTGGCCTTGTCCTAGACCAGATGCATCTTGTTGCACATCCATGTGATCAAGGCTTTGGGATTCTTGGCCCTTTTATTGTCACGCAGCTACTGCAGACACACATGCTTTATGCTGGATGCAATAGACAACAGCAGGAAGGGATACAGCCTCCCCCTGCCCGTTTGTCAGAGCTCTTTGTTAAGATGTAGGCTTCAAGGGATGTGAACATTTCCACCAGTGGGCAAGGACTTGGTGTAGTAAATACTCAGGAGCTGACTTTCCCAGGGCCAAGGAAAAGCAGCTGCCTATAAATAAGGACTGGACTTTGCTTTTCTAGAAAGCAGAAATGCAACTTTCACTGCTCAATAGTAACCAACAGTAGATTTAAGTTCTGCATCATTCCCTCACAGCTTGTCAGAAGAAAACATGCACCCTCTTTTCAGCAGCAGTGGAAAAAACCCTGACTTCAGGCACCCAGTGTAAAGACTATTGCATCACAACTCCGTGTAATCAAATCAATGCTTCAGTCATATCATCATAACAAACACTGTTGTTCCACAATTCATGCAGCAGCTGGGGTAATACCAGCCTTGAAATAAAGTGCAACTATTCATGTGTGTTCAGTGACTATGTATATGGGAAAAGTTTGCCCCACCTGCAAGAAAGAGCCCTTTTGCACAATTAAGCCAAGACATTCTACTAGTTACTTTCCTGAATAAGGTGCTTCAGGACTTTAGCCAAGCACAATACAAGCAGTTACAAGTGTTTTGAAAAGGGATTTATATTTCCCTGGCAGTTATTGAAGGGGACTAGCAAATCACCAAAAAGTAACCCCAATCCTCCCCTTCAATACCACAGCCAGCCTTGAGATTAACAGTGCAGTACCTCTGTCCTACAACCTTTTACACACTAGCTAATGGAGAGGACAAAGCAAGGTTAGGCCAGACCGTGCTTGGAAACGAAGGACTGCCTAGAGCCAGTAAAGCAGGAACATCTCACATTCATAACGATGCCGTTTTGTGGAGAAATATAAAACCACTCTTTATTTAACAGAAAAAATATGGCAGGGTGGGAGCAAAAAAATAGCTGGACACATTCCTACAAGTAAATTATCAAACAATAAGAAACACTTTATTTTAACTTTACAACATATAAATATGAGACATCTGTGCTTTCCATGTAGCTTTCTTCTCCCCCCTCCCATGCCCAGGGTCCATATCACATTGCACCAGTACCTCTGAACTCTGTGCTACAGGAGGGCTGATTGGAGCCTCTACAGCAGAGGTCAGACTGATCCAGGAGTATGTTCATATCCAGCAGGCATCACCACCCACCCATCTGTCATCTGCTCAGGTCACGGTTTGAGACTCGACTACACAACATCCTTTCCTCTGGAGACAGGCCACTAAAGAACGGGTGCAGCAGAGCTTCAGAGAATGTGATCCTCTTGGAAGGATCAAACTCTAACATCCTTCTCATCAAGTCAAACAGCTGCACATGGTCCGGTGAATCATACAGCAAGTAGCTCTGAAACAGAATAGTACAGATTCAGCTGTGGAAAAATGCAGACAAACATCTGGCAAAAAACTAGACACGACCCTCCACACTAGATAGCTTGAGAGTTGGCAACACCGCTACAGCTATGACAGGGTGCTACACCATCATACCTTTATTCCTGAGAAAGCCCAGGGAAGTTACAAGAGATTTGGGGCATTCAAAGAAAGTTTCAAAGGTTGTCCCTTTACTTCCTCCACAAGCAGACAAAGCTAGGGGTGGTAAAACCCTCTGGTAGTGGCGAGTGTCTTCCTCCACCGGCTACAGCAGCAGCTCAAAGCAAATGTTGAGGGAAGTGTCACTGCTCCCCTATCAACAGTTCCACATTTTTGGCCTCAGTGCAAGTTCTGTTGAGGTGACAGCCACCTCTAGCCTGATGTGGCCCGTCTTGAAGCCCCTTCCATCTCCCACATTCCTGCTGCATCCATATCTATTAGATTAATTTTTATCCAGTAGAGCACCAGGCAAATCTCTGATGGTCTCCACTGGGTGAGAAGTCCCACCTACATACTACTACTCCCTTGTAGGGTGAAATCCCTTGGGAGCCATCATATATGTACCCTTGCATAGAGCCTCCACTCCCATCACCATAGTATCTGAGCATCTCACACTCTGTACTGTATTTATCATCACACCCCTTGGAAGGTTGGGCAGAGGAGGAACTGGGGCACAGTGACGCTAAGTGACTTGCCCAAGGTCACATAGGAAGTCCGCAGCTGAGTAGGGAATGGAATCCAGGTGTTCGGAGTCCCAGTCTAGCTCCCTGATTACGGAACCAATCTTCCTCTCCAGCACAGGGCTCCTCTGCCCTGTGATGGGGACACAAGCTGGATCCCAACCTTCCAACAGACAAAGCCAAGGCTGCCATGCCCAGCTGCAGTCCTGCACAGATCCCCTCAGCCTTCCTGCCTGGAACAGTTTGGAAGATCAGATTCCCTGTAAGCTGGGGTTCTCCCCAAGTCCTTTCAGTGAGCAGCAGCCACAGGAGAGGGTTCCCTGTCCTGCCTCAGAAAGGATAAAACTAGCCAGACATGAGACAGAGACATGTCCTCAGCTTCCTTTAAGAATAAAGGCAGAGTAAGAGTAACCAGCACATCTTTCTATAGCGATCTTCACCATCACGGTTCCTATCTCACAGCTGGGGAATTGGAGGCACCCGAAGAGACTTGCTCCAGGCCACAGCAATTCAGTCACAGATCCTGTACAGAACCAAGGCCCCGAGTTTCAGAAGCGCAGAGCATCCACTGAAGCTGGAGTGCTCAGCACCATTAGAGATCAGGCTCCCACTCCTAATCCCATCTGCGGGACTGTGGTGCCGCCATGGAATTCTAAGGGCTTGCCCATCTCTAGAACACAGTGTAGGGAGCAGTCCTGAACTGGCTGGAGGAGGAGCTACATGGCCTAACAATTCCATCCCTAATTTCTGATTCTTACCACACCGCACTGACAAAAGTGAAGTCTTTACTAACTGCGACTACAGCTGATCTGGAACAGGATCGGGAGTGATTATAAAGCACTGGGTAATAGGCCCTGTAAAAGCTAATACAGCTTAAAACAATTCTATTGGGACAGACCAGTCACTCTAGTCTCAGCAAGGTTTTGTTTTTGTGCCAAGGTGCTCCCTGCATATATGGAATGAAGCTACCAATCTGTCTCCCATGTCATTTAGATACTGACAGCAGCACCCCCATTTCCATCCAGTGTCATCTCACTCCAAGAATGTGCCAGGTGACACGGTGCAAGCTAGGAATCTCAGCATCCATAGCAGAGCTACCTAAGCTTTCTATAGAAATCAGAGCAGCGTCTCATACCCGCAGTGGTTTGCAGTTCTCTTGGACGTATCTTCCATCTGATGTGTTCTCATCCCATACCAGGCCCCCCTTGTGGAAGTACTTCTGTTTCCTGTACAATAAAAGGAACTATTCAAGAGTTCTATCTGCAAGAGAAATCTGGGGGTGCACACATATGGGGTATGCATAGCTTCACTGCAAGGCAAACATCAGTACTAAGACTCAAACTATATTACATAGAGGATGCTGTACCCCTTTTTCAAAGCACTTCAGAAAACTATATGCTGGGTATTCTACCAGCCTAGCCAGCAATCAAGGTGGTCTTAAAAGTTGAGCCTCATTAAAGCCAAGCTAGATGATTTCTAGCAGCCAATACTTTGGGTTTTAATATAAAGCTCGTATATAGCACTTTTCATCCACGGATTTCAAAGCACTTTACAAAGATAGTAAAGTATCATTCCCATTTCACAGATGGGAAAAACAGGCAGAGAAGGGAAGTGACTTGCCCAAGGGCAAACATTAGGGTCAACAGCAGAACAGTGAACAGAACCCAGGTCGCCTGACTCCCACTGTAGTGCCTTAGCCACTGGACTATGCTGCCAGAAAATGATAGACGTTTCAGATTTTGATACTGTTTGCATGAAAGTTCACTGTCTTCTCAGCCAGGAACGGTGGCCCTGTCTCAGCAAAAGTATGAAAGAAATCCTAGGCAAGGCCCTCTGAGTGGTATAGAGTAACAGGGTTCCACTATTTCTAGGCTGCTCGGCCATTTTTCCCAGCCCCTGTACGCAACATCATCTTTATTTCAAGTTCAAGTCTTTTCTTGACCCTATGATCTCCACCCAGAGCTACAACCCTAGTGTTAGGATTCTGATGTATGGCTTCTCTGCATCAGAGATGGTATCCTGCCTACTCCTCCATCACCAGAACAATGCAACAGCCAAGTCAGCTGCTCAGAGTTCAGAAGCTGGTTCTCACCGGGTTTTGTGGATCATTGGAGATGGGATTGGCCCAAGGATTTTTTCCATCATTACAAGGTGCTCACGATTCTCATGAGTCTGTGGAGGAAGAGCGACTGGGTTATTTTCTTAGCCTTGAAACAGTCACATAACAAAGACAGGAAGGTCTAAACCCACCCTTCCAAGGACGGGCTAGTAGGACAATCTCCTCATGGTACCCAGAAAAATGTAGGCCCAAATCGACAAAGGTATTTGGGCTCCTAACTTCCACTGAGTTCAATGGAAATTAGGAGCATAAATCCCATTGTCGATTTGGGAACTAAAGCTTACACAGTTCAGTCAAGGGCATAAAGGCCTTGCAAAAGTGTACCTGAAAGAGTGTGAAGCCACGGTAATACTCAAATAGAATGCAGCCAATACTCCAGACATCACACGGCTGTGCCCAGCCCAGCTCTGCAATGAAGAGGAGAGAAAATGACTGAGCTTCCAGTGATAAATGTGGAGCTTAAAACTGGAGAGACCTAAAACTCAGCTACACGCCCAATGGATTTCTGTGGCGAGATGACTGCTTAGTCCTCTGGGAGTCAGAGTCCCGGATCAGAGAGACGTGCACTGAAGTGGTTATTCTCTGATTAACTCAACTGCGATACTTCACACGAGCATCCCACATCTCTGCGCTGAGCACCCGCCCAAAATTCTGTGCACATATTTACGGACAATATTTTGCTTATACAAAAGCGTCGTCTTTGTTCCAGGCTTTGGACGTGATGCAGACTGGGTGTGCTGCCTCAGCAATCCCAATGCCCCATCTGCAGCACCACCCAAACCTTCGCTCCCAAGAGACCCATCACAGCAGCAGGTTTAACTTTTTGTCTAAATAGGCCAGTGTAGATTGTCCCCTTCTCCATTCCAGAATCAGAGATTTTCCAGTCAGTTCTCTCACAAAGCCCAATTCTTACCCTAATGTACCCCGTGGCCCACTCACCAGAAACCCATCAGTAAAGATAGAAGCGTAACTCCACTCACCCAGAATCACCTCTGGCGGGCGGTAATGCCGAGTAGCAACAATAGTAGTGTGATGCTCATGGTCAAAGGTGGCACTTCCAAAGTCAGCCACACGGATGTTTGTGTTCCTAATAGATTTCTCCTCACAGCTCTGCAACACAAGAAATATCTATAAGGAACCTGGATATCCATGTCAGCAGTAAAAAGCACAAAATACAGAAACATTGCACTTGTATAGCGCCTTCCATCAGAGATCTCAAAGCTCTTTAACCTAGGTAGCCAAGTACTCTTCGTTTTACAGACTGGAATGGTCAGGAATAGAATGCAGGCCTCCTGACTTCATCTCCCGTGTCCAAGCCACTGGAGATGATGGCCTCATACTCAACCAGAGAATGGGAAAAAGGAAAATCTTTTCTTACAGAAAGAAGCAAGGCATTCAATTGTTTCACCTTCTCGCTCAGAGACACAACCTACCTTGGTCTCATTGTACATGGTGTCGAAATCGGAATTCACAAAGAGGATGTTTTCAGGTTTGAGGTCAGTGTGAGTCAGCTGGTTGTCATGTAAAACTGCGGAGAGGGGTGGGGAGAGAGGAGAGAAAAGTTTAAGAATCAAGCACTGGACCCTCCGTACAGCTATGTCTGTTACATAGGCCCCCTGCAAACACATGCTCCCTTGCCCCAAGGGACCATACTTTGAACCAGAGTGCAATGTGCTGCACCATGGCCCATGTCAACTGTGTATCAAACAGCTTCATTAAGCTACATAGAATTCTCTTATTTGAAGCCAAGTTCTTCATTATAGGTCATCACATTTTAACTGTTAAATATACATTTCAGCCATCCCATCGCGTCCGCCACATACAGGTAGTAAGTCTCATCTCTGTGAAGCTTACAAGGTTTAGTTTCCCCTCTCTTTCAGGAGGGAACTGAGGTGAATCTAGAAGCCATGTCCTCAATCCACCTCCCTTCACTGTTCTCCAAAAACATCGGAATCGCTCACCTGATTTTAAACTCTTCAGACTGTAAAAAGTGAGACTAGCCAAAACGTTCAGACACTATTAACATGCATGTAAAAACAAACTGACATTTCTCAAAGAAAACACTAGCTGGCGAGTAGAACTCACCTCATTGCTGCAGACAACCGTGGCAAAGGAATCTGGGTAACTTACATCTCAAGGCATGGCAGAGCTGGTATGCCATGTGCCGGATCTGGGGGAGGGGATATGGCTGAAAGTTATTCTCCTTCAGGAATTCAAAAGTGTTCTTGCCCAGAAGCTCAAAGGCGATGCACATGTGGCCATGGAAGTTGAACCAATCGGACATCAGGACACACAAACTGGATAGAATGGATAATAAGGATGTTATTGGCCACACAACACTCTTCTAAGGAAGTAGTATTCCCATCCCTCCCTCTCTCCAAGTGACTAGCACACAAACACTCAGTTTGCACACACAGCACAGCCATGCTTCTCTCTAAGCAACCTGGGACTCACCTGCTCAATCATCCAGAGATGCCAAGGACATAGATATCCTAGTTTAAGCAGCAAAATTCTTACACTGAAGGGAGGGGGGAGGGCAAATGTTTCACTATAAAGAACTGTGTTTAGCTAATATGGAAGGATAAGTTAACCCAATTCCCAGATATTTAAATGGTCAATAATTACATATTCAGGGACCTAGGAATAAAAATCACAATTCAGACTAAAAAAGCCCTTCTATATTCCCAATCCCAGAGGGTGGACGAGGGAGAAGACAACACCATTTTCTAGGTAGATGGAAGAGACAGGTATTAAGTTTCCATGCTCTTATCTCCGGTTCTCCCCCATGCTACCTAGCACCAACCACTCTCCTCTCTGAGTAGATACATTGACAGCACTAAGCAGCAGCAACTTCTATGCAAGAGATCAAACTTACTATTTGTTGTCCTTGTCTCTCTCTCGAATTTTCTTTAGGACATTAATTTCCAGTCTGGCTGCTTCTCGGTACTTTCCCACATTTCTAATAATTTTCAGTGCCACCTGGGATTTACCTCTGCAGAGGGGAAGATGACACATGAATGGGTCAGACATGGAGTGGCCCAGACCACCTCAACAAATAATTGTCCCTAGACAAAAAACAATTCCCAGTTTCTGAGATTCTTACCCAATTCCTTTTTGGATGGGGAATGAGAAAATGTCTTTATAATAAATCCTGGGGTGTGGTAGGAGACACCGGTCATTTTTCTTCCCCTCCCCAAATCAGTTCTCAGGGCCATTCAGTGGGAGCAAACCAGAGCCGCTCATCACTGTATTAGTAAGTTATGCCCTGTAATTGACTGCAGCATGAAACTGGGAAATGCAGCATGGGAAAAGCCAGGATCAAGGAGAATCCATCACCCCCGCTTCATCTGCATATTCTTCCACCAGAGGCAACTAAAACCACTTTGTGGGAATGGTCCCCAGTCACCCTCCCAAGGCTTGCTGGGGGCTAATGCACTTATCCAAGTGACACCTTACTCTGCAAGTACTACAGGAGTGGGGAGCCCCTCATATATCCCCAGGATGGGAGAGGTGGAAATGATCCCCGATGTACTGCTGGCCACACCTCTTTGCTTTCCTCATCCTCCTCACTGGTCTCTGAGGGATTACCTCTGGTGCACCTCCAAAGGATTTAAGGACTGGGATTTCCCTACTCCATATTTTACAGTGCACAAGAGAGGGATTCCACCCCTGCAAACTTCACAAAGGGGAAAAATGCTTTCCTCCCAAAGTCCTGTGCTCTCTTCAGCCCCATTTATGACTAAGCTCTCTGGGGCAAGGACGGTCTTATCTGTTGGGTTTGTATAGCCCCTAGCTCAATGGGGTCCTGGGCAAAGACAATACAAACTAACAACATTTTCCCCTACCTCCCAAAAAATTAAGGTGTTGTTCAGGTCACAGGCATATAGTGCCCTGAGTCTATACTACCCTTCAAGAACATTAGAGACCCAGGAAAATGAGAGTTAAGCTTGCACGTTTTGCAATACATCACAGTCTCACACAAATCACCATCACTGGCTTAACTCTGCCCCAGTAGACACAAAAGCCAAAGTTCATACTTTGGGGGAAGGGGGAAATCAAGCATTCCCCATTTCACTAAATGGTCATCAGAAAGTATACATCAAGTGATTGTAATTCTGCAGTAGTTACTAGGCTGTAGCAAGCCTCCCCTGCAGGCATATAAACACATCTTGTTTCCATTGGTCAAGCCAAGCCCTACAACACATGTTGTTCAGAGATGTTTCTAAGTAAACACTTGGCAGTCATATTAATAGCAGAAACAGTGACAGAAAAGGGATGATATCCCTTTGGCAAACCTGGGATGGGCATATAACGGAGTGGAGAGCAAGGCCAGCAAAGTAACAGCTTGTGGGGAATTTGATGATCTGTCCATTCTTGTCTATTAGCAAAAGAAGATGTTGAGTGGAATCCCAGGTGAGGCAAACTAATGTTGAATAACTGCTTCTAACAGAACTGCAGAAAGCCACAGAATACGATGGCCTCATGTTGTAATCAATACGGTCACTTAAGCATCTCTCTTCTCTCCCCTCCCACTTTGCTAGTGACTTTTTTTTTGGAAAGGACAGGAAGAGCACAGTGGCATCTAGACTAAACAGGCCACGGGCTCAGCGCCAGATGCTGAGTGTGGAAGAGCTGGGGATTGTGTATCAGCATCTAAGAGAAAACTGAAGACCACCTGAAGAGGACAGGACAAATCCACCCCACCTCATCAATGTCTGAACTGACTGGTACATGATAGGTAAGTCACTTGGAAACCAAGGATAGCATACCTGGCATGGTCCACACACTCCACAACTTTGCCAAAAGTGCCTTCACCTAGGCTGCCGACAATCTCATCTAGGAGAGAAAACAAGAGCCGATGTGAGCTTCGAGAACCAGAAGGGCATGAGGTCCTGCAATTTCACAGCATTCACATCTCAAAAAGGTATCTCCCTGCTACACTCTTTAAAACAGAAGTGTCTATTGTCTGCTTCAGGCAATTACTGGTCAGCCCATTTATAAGCAATAAACACTAGAGACCCCTCTAGTACAATAAGAGAGATCTTGTCTAACATGGGGATAGAAAGTAGAGAGGTAAAGTTTTACGAAAGGTGGCTGTACATCGCTCTTGGAGCCAATCGCCGATTCTGCACACCAGGTGACCTTCCTTGTCATCTTCCACGCTCCTGCTGCGTTTACTGCTCTGTTGGCTTCTCTGCACACACCGCCCCCCGAAACGCCATCCGACCAATCGCACACAGCGGGCAGTTCCGATTGGCAGATTGAGTTGTCATTCAAAGGTGGAGACGACGATGCATCGGTGGTTGGATTTTCCAGATCCCCGCATTTCATAAGGCACACAGCATATATAACGATAGGGATATTGCAAGGGACACGTCAAGACACAAACTAACTTCAAAACAGAAAAGTAAAAAACAGCTACAGGTATGTAAAGAACTGTCTCATTAGCTACAGTGTCTGATGCAGCTGCCTCTTAGCGGAAAGTGCCACCCTCTTCTCTGGAAGGGAGCAGCAGCTGGGATGCTCCAGTCACTGGGTTCGTACAAGCATTCCCCCCAGGTTTTGCCACAGAGGAGCAGATTCCTCTATGTGAATAGAGGACACTGCCAGCGGCGCAAGAAGAGCGAATGCTTTGCCAGTCACGTCACTTTCTCCAGTGGCAAGTGTGCCGATGGGTAGAGTACACAAGTCAGGTTGGTCAGGCTGTCCAGTAGAAGCCGATTAGCAGTTCCCCCTTTGTGGAGTCTGTCCCGCTTTCCTTTGTATGTTTATTAATAAACATCTCCAGCTATCCCAGGGACTTGTCCCACCCTTGACCCAATACTACTCAGCCCTTCCCATCCTGATGGAACCAACAACAGAATTGATCCTGCATCTGCAAGCCTGATTGGACCCATATAGGGCCAGTGTTGTCATCCTTCCTTTGAACAGACTTAAAGCTTGAAAGAATTCTAGGAGCAGGAGAGTTAAGTCCCTGGAGAGCCTTATACTTAATAGATCCTGGTCTGCTAAAGGTAAGAGCTCACAATCAAGCCCATCGCTACTAGCTTCTACTGGAAAACCAGCCAAACATTCCTGGAGGTTCCTTCCCACCAGCAGAAACACCCCCACCAAAGCCAACAACTCTTCTGTCCAATGACTGAACTTTTCTATTTAGTCCCTCAATAAAAAAAAAAAAAAAAAAAAAAAAAAAAAAATGTAAAATTAGTTACATTCTATCTAGTGAGAGATATGGTAACAGGGCTCTACACTTCCATGTCTGAACTTCCTAATACGTGCTCCGCCATATTCCTTCCCCCAACAAGTCAAGAAGAATGAACTACAGACAAAGTTTAAGAGATCGTCTGAAATGGAGAAAAGTTTCAGAGAATATTTGACATAGCTGCTGTGACTTCACAACACGAAGAGTAGAGATCACAACAACCGAAACCTGCACAGTACCATCACACACGCACAGTTGTTATTGGAGCATTTCAATCGTTTAACCTTGGCATTAAAACTCAAATAAAATTGTCTGGAAAAAAAGGAAAGTGATGGGCCATTAAGCGTTCCAAACCATGCAAGTATCCAGTATAACCACAGGGGTTAGGAATCAATCACTTTGTTTAAACTATATAAAAGCAACAAACTTGAGAACTGTGAATAGTAGTAACGGGTCCTTACTAGGGTATGACAGAGGCGGTAAAGTTAAGACATTTGGATGAGCATCTCACAACACTTCCAAGTCACTCCATTGTCCTGGGATAACCTCTCCTCTCCCCCCTCCCACCCCCAACCACAAGTTGATTGTTAATCATCACTAACTAGGAGAGGGAGGTTGCAGTTCATTCCAGTTAGAGAGAGAACGGTGACATTCTCAAACAAAACTTCAGTCCAAGGAAACTAGTGACAACAGGGCACCTCTCCCGAGTATTGTGGGGAAGTGGTTGATAACCAGAGTGCTAACAGTTCTGAAGAATGGGTTTGACACAGCTGACTTGTCCTAAGGGATACAAGATTCTGCCACAACAAACATATCTACACTGAAGTATCTTATGCTATCACAATGTAGCAATATCCAGTCAGGCAGAAGTTTCAATATGCAGCAGAAGTGGAACCTTCAAGCGAATAAAAGAGGAGGACACACAACCATAGTGGATACTGCAACAGTGCAGGTGTGCATCCAGGCGCTCCCCTTGTAAGTGTGCAGACAAGTGATCCATCTGGCTTCACTGCACTCCCCCTGCCCACCCCATGCCTTGGGAAGCTAGGCTTTATTTCCAGGTGCTAGGAATGGTCTGTCAAAATTAACAACTATTAATGCTTCCAGTTTAAAGACACAGTGAAGTGAAACATAATCAAGAACAAAACAGAAGAGGGATTAGAGGTACTCACCCAGTGTATTCAGAGCTACAGAAGGTAAAAAGTTAAAACCTGAACAATCCTGAACTCATCTGGATGCTACTCACCGATGAGGCACTGCTACAAGACCTGGTCTTGCGTTTCCGGCAGCGATGCTGGTGCTTCCTCGTTCGGTGGTGCTCTCTGTCCCGTGATCTCCGGCAGTGGTGTGAGCGGGTAGAGTAATAATCCTCTCCGAAAGAAGGGCTTCGGTCTTCAAACCTGTAGTTATCGCTCTCCCGTCTGTCTCTATACCTCCTTTGGTAAGGCATCCTCTCGTGGCTGCATTACAAATAAGAACCCACTTATAAACCTGGGAAGGCAGAGCACACTGCACAAACAACAGAGCGCTGCTGCACACAAAGGCAGCCTGACTATGCATGCTCTTGTGCCCTCCACAGGGTAGTGAGGAACAACCGTAGCAGATCTAGTTCTGAACTGAAGCCTGATCTGGGAGTTTGCACCATATCACAGGACTTTTGGCCAAGTATTTCAAACGGAAGGGATGTCAGAAACCATATGGTATTCTCTCCTTTGTGGGAAAAAAGGCTTAATGTGCAAATGTAGATCTGGGAAGGACTAGATTCTATCTATGTGCCTTATCACCACAGTCTGAGAACACTTTCCTCACAACCCCTCCCTTCCCCTATGCAGCAGGGAAGTTTGTTTGTTTTGTGTTTTTAAACAGATGGGGAATTAAGGCCCAGAGAGAGTGATTTGCCCAGGCGGACAGAGAATCCCAGGGTAGCATAATGGGAACTTAACCCCACCATTGCCTTAACCACCACACCATCCTTCCTCTCATTGACAGCCCTAAAGACTAGAGTCCTTCATTTAATTACAGAGCAGGTGCTGAATGCTCAACACAAGCATCCCCCATGTTACTGCACATCTTGACCAGAAAGGATTACCTCTGTGGGCCAAAAGGACCGTTCAGTCTCTATAGTCAGTCCCTGGTCTCTGACAGGATGGATAAAAAAAAAAGATTTTTATTTAAAAAATAAAAAAAATTCATTTTTTTTATTTAAAATTGGATTTTTTTTATAAAATCCTTTTTGAGGAAAAAACCTATCTTAATTAAGATATCTTTGAGTTATAATGTATCTCATCATGGAATAAGGATAATAAATTCTAATTCTATAGTATGAGACAATATATTCATGTAATGTTTAAGAAAAGTTTTGTAAATGAGTTCCAATAGTTCATGGATTACGGACCCAATCTTATGGGGTTCCAGGGGCTTCTGTACAGATTATTTAGGTTAATCTTTCTATCTACCCAATTGGACTCAGTGCTCAGTCTAGAACAGGGGTGGGCAAACTTTTTGGCCTGAGGGCCACATTGGGTTTTGGAAATTCTATGGAGGTTGGTTAGGGGAGGCTGTGCCTCCTCTGCCCCCTATCTGACCTCCCCGCTTCTCACCCCCTGAGGCCCCCCCCCCGGACTCCGACTCCTGCCCCATCCAACCCCCCCTGTCCCCTGACAGCCCCCAGAACCCCCGCCCCTCCATCTAACCCCTCCTTTCCTTCCTGTCTGCCCCCCAGGAGCCTTGCCCCATCCAACCACCCCTTCTCCCTGTACCCTGATCACCCCCGGAACCCATGCCCCGACTGCCCCCCGCTCCCTCATCCAACCCTCCCCTCCTTCCTGACTGTCCCCCGGGGCCCCCACCTCCATTTAACCCCCCTGTTCCCCGCCCTCTGACCGCCCCAACCCCTATCCACACCCCCGCCCCGACCACCACACCCCCCCCCCCGAACTCCCCAGCCCTCTATCCAACCCCCCCTTACCGTGCTGCCTGGAGCACCAGGTCAGGCAGGGCTCTGCAGCTGCACTGCCCCAGGAGCTTGCAGCCCTGGCACCCAAAGCATTGCAGCAGCGGGGCGAGCTGAGGCTGCGGGGAAGGGGAACAGTGGGGGAGGGGCCAGGGGCTACCCTCCCAGGCCAGGAGTTCAGGGTCCAGGCAGGAGGGTCCCGTGGGCCAGATGTGGCCCACGGGTCATAGTTTGCCCACCTCTGGTCTAGAAGATACCATCAGAGATGTTTAGTTTTGCTGTTCTCAAACTGTGGATTTGTCTCTCCAGAGATAACATGCTTGTTAACAGCAAAAATGTTTTTAAATAAATAAATATATAGAGGTGAGAAATAACAGACCTCAACCCTACTGTTCCTCTGAAAATTTGTGTACACAGAGTCAATCCCTTACCTCTCTCTAAAGGTGCAAAGTTTCAAAAAGTTCAATGAATAGAAGATTGTTGGGTGGCGGAATAGTTCTGGACAAGTAGTAGTCTGGAGATAAATGTGAGAAGGGAGGGCCAGGCAGTAGAAACAAAAGTGAAACTGTTTGAACAGCATATTCCAGAAGTCTTGAGGTCTTTCTGAGTGTAGCCTTCACTGATTTGAGATCTACCATACCATTCTCTCACTAGAAGGGAAAACCTATAATGCCAGCAGGCCGTAAGAGAGACCCAGTTTGGGAATAAGAACCATTCAAGAAATATATGTTTGCTGATGATGTTTTAAAGAAAGTCACACCAGTGAACTGGTGGAAGTCACTTAAGCAACTTGGATTCATAGACTGTTGAAGTGATAATCTCACTTTTAACAGCAGTAGCTTCTTTTGCTGATGTAAGAACAACATTTTCTTCCTTTGGACTAATTCATTCCAAATTGAGAAATCGTTTGGGACCTAAAAAAGCAGGAAAGCTTGTTTTTCTTTTCCAGATTATGAACAAACAGGAAAATGAAGGTGAAGACGACTGAGTTAGCTGCAAATGCCAATATTTTAAGTTTCTCATGTTGACCCAGTCAATTTAATTTTTTTAAAAATATAGTTCATTTAACTATTTTAGTTAACAATTTTAACAAAAACAAATCTGATTTTAAAAAACTTGAATATTTAACTAAATTCAAAAATTCATATGCTTGTTTTGTTAAAATATTATGTTTGCTGTTAAAGAAAAAAAATCCAGAATACATAACGTTGTTGTTTAAGTTAAATAAAACAATTTAAATGTCTGTCTGGTGATGTTCTCCTCCTAATACAGCATGGCAAGAAATATTAATGATTAACCTGTTGAATTGGAGATATTTATGAAGTCACTGGGAGGAGAACTATCTGCTTCAATTACCTTTGGTAAATGAAATAACCAACCATTCATTTTCTGATATAGCTGTAAAACTAATCTGAAGTTTTCAAAATAAATCAGTTAAAAAATGTATAGTGTGTACCTTCTAAAAATGAAACCTACATCTATCTCTGAGTTGTGAGGAATATATATTAAGGTTATAACAACCAACAAGAATGCACTTTTATGTAGAAATCCATGATTAAATCGAGTATTCCTGGCTAGTGATTTAAATAATGATTTAAATCAAATCCACCCTGGTCTCTGATGACGTGATAACTGGCTCTGTGGATGAGGGGAAAGCAGTGGATGTGTTATTCCTAGACTTTAACAAAGCTTTTGATACGGTCTCCCACAGTATTCTTGCCTGCAAGTTAAAGAAGTATGGGCTGGATGAATGGACTACAAGGTGGACAGAAAGCTGGCTAGATCGTTGGGCTCAATGAGTAGTGATCAATGGCTCCATGTCTAGTTGGCAGCCGGTATCAAGCGGAGTGCCCCAAGGGTTGGTCCTGGGGCCGGTTTTGTTCAATATCTTCATTAATGATCTGGAGGATGGCGTGGTCTGCACCCTCAGCAAGTTTGCAGATGACATTAAACTGGGAGGAATGGCAGATATGCTGGAGGGTAGGGATAAGATAACAGAGGGACCTAGACAAATTAGAGGATTGGGCCAAAAGAAATCGGATGAGGTTCAACAAGGACAAGTGCAGAGTCCTGCACTTAGGACGGAAGAATCCCATGCACTGCTACAGACTAGGGACCGAATGGCTAGGCAGGAGTTCTGCAGAAAAGAACTTAGGGGTTACAGTGGACGAGAAGCTGGATATAAGTCAACAGTGTGCCCTTGTTGCCAAGAAGGCTAATGGCATTTTGGGCTGTATAAGTAGGGGCATTGCCAGCAGATTGAGGGACGTGATCATTCCCCTCTATTCAACATTGGTGAGGCCTCATCTGGAGTACTGTGTCCAGTTTTGGGCCCCACACTACAAGAAGGATGTGGAAAAATTGGAAAGAGTCCAGCAGAGGGCAACAAAAATGATTAGGGGGCTGGAGCACATGACTTATGAGGAGAGGCTGAGGGAACTGGGATTGTTTAGTCTGCAGAAGAAAAGAATGAGGGAGGATTTGATAGCTGCTTTCAACTACCTGAAAGGGGGTTCCAAAGAGGATGGATCTAGACTGTTCTCAGTGGTACCAGATGAGAGAACAAGGAGCAATGGTCTCAAGTTGCAGTGGGGGAGGTTTACGTTGGATATTAGGAAAAACTTGTTCACTAAGAGGGTGGTGAAGCACTGGAATGGGTTACCTAGGGAAGTGGTGGGATCGCCTTCCTTAGAGGTTTTTAACGTCAGGCTTGACAAAGCCCTGGCTGGGATGATTTAGTTGGGGTTGGTCCTGCTTTGAGCAGGGGGTTGGACTAGATGAACTCCTGATGGCCCTTCCAACCCTAATATTTATGATTCTATGACTGGTCAATAACACCAAAGTTATACCTAAAGAAGAGCTCTGTGTGGCTCCAAAGCTTCTCTCTCTTACCAACAGAAGTTGGTCCAACAAGAGAGATTACCTCACCTACCTTGTCTCTCTAGTCTGGGACTGACCAGCTATAACATTGCATCAAGTTATACAATGTTTAGAGTAAATTTTAGACCAAGATAGTATAAAAATCTGCTTGTGTTACTAAGTGCCAAAGGATGCTAGACCTTCTACCTTTATCAGCTACAAACTTCTCTTCCACATTTATAAACTGAAGCCTCAACCTCAGTACCAAGTGCTTCCGTTTTTAAATAGTACAATAATATAATGATGTTACTACTTAAAAAAAAAAAAAAAAAAAAAAAAAAAAAGGGGGGGGGGGGGGGGTCCACAAATCTGATCGAGCTTCTCCTGACAGACCAGACTGCTGTGATCCAAACAGCGAATCCCCCTGTGACCTGGGGCCAGTAAGGAACTTGCAGGCTAATTGACCCAGATTCAACCTTTAGAAACATACTGATAGATAATACTTGTGTTTGTGTGTGTGTTTACTAGGGCTGTTGATTAATCGCAGTTAACTCTCACAATTAACAACAAAAGAATTAATCATCGTTAATCACACTGAAACAATACCAACTGAAATATTATTATTTTTGGATGTTTTTCTACATTTTCAAATATATTGATTTCTATTACAACGCAGAATACAAAATGTAGAGTGCTCACTTTATATTACAAATATTTACTTTAGAGCCTACAAGTCCACTCAGTCCTACTTCTTGTTCAGCCAATTGCTAAGACAAATAAGTTTATTTACATTTACTGGAGATACTACTGACGACTCCTTATTTACAATGTCACCTGAAAGTGAGAACAGGCATTCGCATGACACTTTTGTAGCTGGCGTTGCAAGGTATTTACGTGCCAGATATGCTAAACATTCATATGCCCCTTCATGCTTCCATGCTGATGATGCTCGTTAAAAAATAATGCGTTAATTAAATGTTACTGAACTCCTTGGGGGAGAACTGTATGTCTTCTGTCCATTTTATCCGCATTCTGCAATATATTTAATGTTATAGCATTCTCGGATGATGACCCAGCACAAGTTTGTTTTAAAAACACTTTCATGGCAGATTTGACAAAACGTAAAGAAGGTATGAATGTGAGATTTCCAAGGATAGCTACAGCACTCGACCCAAGTTTTAAGAATCTGAAATGCCTTCCAAAATCTGAGAAGGATGAGGTGTGGAGCATGCTTTCTGATGTCTTAAAAGAGCAACACTCTGATGCGGAAACTACAGAACCCAAAACCACCAAAAGAGAAAATCAACCATCTGCTGGTGGCATCTGACTCAGATGTTGAAAATGAACATGTGTCAGTCCGGTCTGCTTTGGATCATTATCGAGCAGAACCCATCATCACCATGGACGCATATCTTCTGAAATGATGGTTGAAACATGAAGGGACAAATGAATCTTTAACACCTCTGGCATGTAAATATCTTGCGATGCTGGCTACAACAGTGCTATGTGAACACTTGTTCTCACTTTCAGGTGACATTGTAAACAAGAAGCAGGCAGCATTATCTCCTGCAAATAGTAACCAAAGTTGTTTGTCTGAGCGATTGGCTGAAGTAGGACTGAGTGGACTTGTAGGTTCTAAAGTTTTACATTGTTTATTTTTGAATGCAGTTATTTTTTGTACAAAATTCTACATTTGTACATTCAACTTTCATTATAAAGAGATTGCACTACAATACTTGCATTAGATGAATTGAAATGTACTTTTGTTTTTTACAGTGCAAATATTTGTAATCAAAAATATAAAGTGAGCACTGTACACTTTGTATTCTGTGTTGTAATTGAATTAATATATGTGAAAATGTAGAAAACATGCAAAAATATTTATTTAAATGGTATTCTATTATTGTTTAACAGCGCGATTAATCACGATTAAATTTTTTAATCGCTTGACAGCCATAGTGTTTACATATATGCTATTAGAATGTAATCAAACAGTTTCTGTCTATCACTGGATTCTCTTAATTCAGAAATAAAAAACTGTTACCTACCTTTCATAACTGTTGTTCTTTGAGATGTGTTGCTCATGTCCACTCCAAGTAGGTGTGTGCGCGCCGCACGCACAGTCATCGGAAGGTTTTTCCCCTAGCGGTACCCATTGGGTCAGCTGTGGAGCCCCCTGGAGTGGCGCCTTTATGGTGGTGTATATAGGTCCCTGCCCACCCGCTGCCTCTTCTGTTCCTTCTTGCCGGATACTCCTGGGTGGCTCGTGCAATGGACATGAGAGCACATCTCGAAGAACAATAGTGACAAAAGGTTTTTCCTCTTCAAGTGATTGCTCATGTCAATTCCAAGTAGGTGACTCCCAAGCAGTCCCCCAGAGGAGAGGTCAGAGTTCACCGAGTTGCAGACTGAAAAACTGCTCTACCAAATGCGGCATTGTCTCTAGCCTGCTGAGTGATGGCATAGTGCGACAAAGGTGTGAACCAATGGCCACGTCACCGCCCTGCAGATGCCCTGAATGGGGACCTGAGCCAGAAACGGTGCAGAGGAAGCTTGCGCTCTTGTGGAGCGCATCGTCAACGGTGGAGCCAGAATCTTTGGCAAGTTATGGCGTAAACAGTCCAGGATGAAGGGAATCGAGGTCTGCAATGGAGGAGTGCCCTTCTGAAGTGACCAAATTGTAAACCTCTTTCACTTAGCCAGGTAAGTAGTAAGAGCAGAAGGCTTTCTGCTGCCGAGGAGAACCTCCTTAACCAAGTCTGAGCATGCAAGCTCCAACAGATTTAGCCATAGAGTTTCCATGCTATGAGATGGAGAGATTCCAGCTTGGGGTGATGGAGGCATCTATGGTCCTGGGTAATCAAGTCCGGAACCAGGGGCAGTGTTAGAGGTGTGTCCACGGACAGATCCAGCAGCGTGGTGAACTAGTTTTGACGTGACCACACTGGAGCTATCAAAATTAGCTACGCTTTGTCCTGTCGGCCCTTGAGAAGGACTTTGTGGATGAGAGGGAACGGTGGGAATGCATACAGCAGGCACCCTTTCAGGGAAAGGAGGAAGGCATCTGCAAGCGAGCCCTGGCAGTGATTCAGGAAGGAGCAGAACTGCTGACATTTCCTGTTGTGTCGTGTCGCAAACAAGTCTACCTGGGGAGAGCCCCATCTTTGGAAAATACTGATGGGGAAATCCGGGCAAAGAGACCACTTGTGGCTGTGAAAGGACCTGCACAGGTGGTTGGCCAGTTTGTTCTGTGAACCTGGAAGGTACGAGGCCTCCAATTGTATTGAGTGGGCAATGCAAAATTCCCACAGGTTGAGGGCTTTCTGACCCGTGGGAGAGGAGCAAGTACCACATGGCTGAGGTGTTGTCTGTCGATACTGACACATCTGCCCTAAAGATGGGTTTGAAATATCTGGCAAGCAAGGCGCACTGCACACAGCTCCTTGATGCTGATGTGCAGCAAAAGTTCTGCCTAGGACCATAGACCTTGAGTCCTGAGGTCGCCTAAGTGTGCTCTCCATCCCATCACCAATGTATCTGATACTAGTGACAGCATCATTTGAGGTTTGGAGAAGGGTATTCCCACACATACTGTTTGTGGGTCGAGCCACCACTGGAGGGACTCGAGAACCTGAAGGGTAAAAATGACCAGTCTGTCCAGGTGGTCTCGGTTCGGCCTATAGACCAGGGCCAGCCAAGCCTGCAGGGGACGAAGCCACAGTCTGGCATGCTGTACCACTTACGCACAAGCAGCCATAGGTCCAAGTCATTTTAGGCAATTCCGCACAGTCATGGTTGGGAATCTGCTGAGATCATTTACGATGGCGCTCATGGTAAGGAAACAAGCTTCCAGAAGAAAAGCCCTGGCCTAGGTGGAGTTTAGGGTGCCGATAAACTATCCTCTGAGTGGGGTTATAGTTGACTTTGCCAACTTTGTTCAGAATGAGGCCAAGCTTGAGGAACATCATGCGCACCAGGCTCATATGGTTCTCCATTTGGGCCCGAGATTGTCCCTTGATTAGCCAGTCATCCAGGCAGGGAAATACCTGCACCTGCTGCTTCCATAGGAAGGCCGCCATGACTGCCATGCACTTGGTGAACACCTGAGGGGCCACCAAAAGGCTGAAAGGGAAGACTGTGAACTGATGGTGGATGTTGTTTACCACAAATTGAAATCTTATGTGGGACAGAATTATGGAGACTTGAAGGACACGTCCTTCAAGTCGAGGGCGGCATACCAGTCCCCCAGATCCAGAGAGGGGATGATGGAAGCCAGGGAGACCATGCAGAACTTCAACTTCTTCATGAATCTGTTGAAGTTTTCCAGGTCTAAAACAGGTCTGCACCCACCCTTGGCCTTGGGAATTAGGAAATATCATGAGTTGATACCCTTGCCCCTAAACTTCAGAGGGACCTCCTCTACCGCCCCGAGAAGTAGGAACGTTTGCACCTCTTGCACTAGAAGTTGCTCGTGAGAAGGGTCCCTAAAGAGTGACAGGGAGGGAAGGTGGGAGGGAAAAGAATTGGAAAGAATATCCCAATTCTATCGCGCTCAGGACCTACCGGTCTGAGGTTATTTGGGCCAAAGCACGGTAGAAATGGGATAGATGGTTCACAAAAGGTGGGGAAGGATCTGGGATGTGGACTGGTGCTGCACCGCTCAGGCGTGCCTTTTAAAAAGCCTTCTTAGAAGCTGGAGACTGCCACGTTGAGCCCTGTCCCTGATTCGAGAAGGACTGCGGAGGCCTTTGCCTATTACTCCTACCCCATTTCCTGCTCTAGTCCCGTCTCTGCTCAGAGGGGTAGAAGCGAGACAGGGGCTGAGGCTTAAAATGCTTCCTCTGTGGGGCTGACATGTGGAAGCCCAGTGACTTTAAGGTTTTCCTAGAGACTTTTAGGCTATGAAGCCTAGAGTCCATCTGTTCTGCGAACAGACCCGAGCCGTCAAAGGGCAAGTCTTGAATGGTCTGCTGTACCTCTGGTGGGAGGCCCGAGACCTGCAGCCACCAGCTTCAGCACATAACAATGGCACTGGACATTGTGCAGGTGGCCAAGTCCGCCGTGTCCAACACACCCTTGAAGGAAGTCCTTGCAATCGCCTTATCCTCCTCAATAACAGCTCCAAAGTCAGAAAGGGAGTCTGTTGGAAGGAGCTCCTTAAACTTGGACAGAGGGAGCAGCTGAGCACCGCTTGCTGGATAGCAATTCGAAGCTGGAGCCCCCCGGTGGAATAGACCTTATGGTCAAAGAAGTCCAACTTCTTTGGATTTTGGCATAGGGCCTTACTGCCCTTGCCCTTCCTTGGCGTTGGCCACATCCACTACCAACATGCCCAGTTGAGGGCAGGTGAAGAGGTATTTTTATCGCTTGGAGGGTACAAAGTATTTCCTTTCCACCCCCTTTGCCATGGGAGGAATGGAGGCAGGAGTTTGCCAGAGGATCTTTGTGGTATTATGAATGGTCTTGATCAAGGGAAAGGCCACTCTTGACAACCCTTCTGGCATCAGAATATCCATGGGATGTCTTCGGACACGTCCGCTGCCTGAAGAACTAGGTTTTGAGCTACTCTTCTAAGCAGCTCTTGATGGGCCCTATTGTCCATGGCCGGCAAAGAGGCAGATGCTATTGCCTTGTCTGGAGAGGAAGATGAAGAAGTCCCCATGGGCACAGGTTCCTCCTGACCCTCCAATTCATGAGGTTCCTCCCCCAGCGATGCTGTCTGCACGGTGGCTGGCATGGTGCCGGGTTGGGTGTTGGGCTCCGGTCCTTTTGGAGGTTCCCTTACCATTGAGGCAGATGGGGGGCTCCACCTGTCTGAGGCAATGGACAGTGACCTGGAGCTCAGCCCCTGGGTTTGATGGTATGCCCAGGGGGTTCAGAACGGCCATTGCATTGGAGCTTGCCATTGAGGAGGCCAGGACATCATAGGGACTTGGTGTGCCTCCTCCTGCCAGGAACAATAAGAATGGTGCCGGCTCCACCTGAAGATATAGGACTCCGGCTACAAGGTTGAGTCCAACCTTAGGGACCACGAGGGTGTCGGACAGCGGTGCCCCGGTGAGAGGGACTGCTGCCGAAGCATGGCCAGTTTGCCCTTGGAGAGAACTGGCCCCTTGTGCAGTGCCAGTTCCAGAAACTGCTGGGCCATCATCTCTATAAGGTCCCTTGTGGCCTCAAATGCGTCCAGGGTACATGGCATGTCCAACTCACACATCTGGCTCTCCTGCACCGGGGAGTCCAATGGGACCGGACTCAACCGTTCCGCCTGTTTGACCGGCGTCAACGGTGCCAGTTTCGCTTGAGCAGGAGCTGAGTGTCCCAGCACACACTCCGCGAGCTCCATCATGCTCCACTGCTCTGTTGGCAAACGCCCCCTCTCAGCTCCTTGCTTCTTCTGCGGCACCGGCAAGTGTGACCGGTGCTGAGAGGCCGCTGAAGTGGTCTTCAGTGCCGGAGAGTGTTGGTTCTGCGAGTCTCTGGGTGCCGGGTCCTTTGCCAGCACCAGGGCATCCCTTACTGAGGCCGGTGTGCGCCGCCTGAAATGCTGGATTTTAGCGCCGACACAGGCTGTGCCAGCTGCGGGCGAAGGGCCGACTCCATAAGAAGAAGTTTAAGTCTGAAGTCCCTCTCCCTTTTTGTTCTTGGGTGGAAGCTCCTGCAGATTCTACACTCTGATGGGCTTCTCCCAAGCACTTTAAGCAGGAGTCGTGAGGATCTTCCCTGGACATAGGCTTTTGACAAAACCCATGGGGTCTGAAGCCTTGAGACCAAGGCATGCCCTGATTCCCGAAGGTGAGTGTGGGGGGGGGGGGGGGGAGGAGGCCTGGGGGAGGGGTAGAAGCCCCCTACAAAGACTTTACTACTAACTAAACTAAAAACTAGCAATACTATGCTAATAAAAACTATTTACAAAACAAAGAAAGGGAATGCTAGGGAATCGTTTGCCCGAGGCAAGAGAGAAAGAGAAGCTCCAACAGCCGTCACTGGCAGTAAGAAGGAACTGAAGAGGCAACAGGTTGGCAGGGACCTATATACACCGCCATAAAGGCGCCACTCCAGGGGACTACACAGCCAACCTGATGGTACTGCTGGGGGAAAACCTTTTGATGACTGTGGATGCGGCACGCACACACCTGCTTGGAATTGACATGAGCAATCACTTGAAGAAAAAGATATTAACATTTAAATGAACTGTAAATATAGTGATATCACTGTCTCAATTTCTCTTTGAAGTATACAGCAAATCACCAGCAAATGGTGGGAGATAAGCAATTGCCTTATGATAATCCATGTAGCTAATTACACTGCTCTACAGCCAAAATGCTTCTGAAATAAATGTAGTCAAACTTTACTAATTCTGGGTCACTGAGAACGAAAATGATGCTTAAAATTGTTGATTGGCTCTAGTTTTCAAGATATGCTATTGGGTCAGTATATACGACCCTTGACTTGGGAATGGCGGAGGATAAGTGAGTTATAAAGGGAAGGGATCTCAATTAAAACCAGAAATGACTAAAATACATCTTTGACTGGATCTATGAATAAATCTATGACTGGGTTTGGACAGTACTTGCTTTTTAGGCAAAACAATGAATGATGCAATCTGAAGCTGGTATTGCGTCATAGATTATATGAATTGCATCATGTTATTCCTAGAAGTCATGGATGATGCAATCATAACAAAGCTTACGTCACTCTGCTGAACAAATATCAGCTATATCAGCTCTATATCAGCTCTAGAAATCATACAGTGTCATGCTCTCTTATTTGTCACTGTTTGATTTTGCAAAGGGACACATTTCTGTTTAGCCAAAGTGAGCAGAGATGCCTCGTACTTGTGTGAACAGTGCAAATAACTTCTGCTATGTTTGTGGTGAAGTGACTTTTGCGTCACAAAAGCGCAGTATAACCACTATGGTTAAGAAAGCCTATCACCTTTATTTTGGCTGCAAAACTGGAGATCAGGACAAGAGGTGGGCGCCACACATATGCTGCAACACTTGTGCAACAAATCTTTGCCAGTGGTTGAACAGGAAAAGGAAATCTATGCCTTTTGCAGTGCCAATGATTTGGAGAGAGCCAACAGATCATACCAGCAATTGTTACTTCTGCATGGTGCCTCCAGTTGGGAAAGGTGTGTCAAAGAAGAAAAAATGGCACTGTGCATTATCCAAACATTCCATCAGCTATACGCCCAGTACCCCACGGAGAAGGACTGCCGGTTCCTGATGCACCAGAATCATTCTCACTTGAGTCAGACGAGGAAGAGGATGAAACTTCTGGCCCTGAACCATGAATGTCACAGGACCCACATTTTCTCCCATCCTCCTCCTCTGAACCACATCTCATAAGACAAGGTGAACTGAATGACCTTGTCAGGGATTTGGAACTACCCAAGAGTAAGGCAGAGCTGTTGGGCTCCAGACTACAGCAGTGGAATCTCCTGGCAGGTGATGTTAGGGTTTCCATGTTACGTGACCGTCAAAGGGATATTGTCCCATTCTTCTTCATGGAAGGTGATCTTGTAGCCTGCAACAACATCGATGGTGCGATGGCAGCCCTCAACATCGTTCACGATCCAGATGAGTGGAGACTGTTCATTGATTCATCGAAGACGAGTCTTAAAGCTGTTTTACTGCATAATGGCAATGTTTTGCCATCAATTCTAGTTGGTCATGCAGTCCATATGAAGGAAACCTATGACAACATGAAACAACTTTTGAGGTGCATAAACTATGACCAACATCAGTGGCAGCTTTGTGGCGATTTGAAGGTTATTGCTCTCTTGCTTGGTCTGCAGACTGGATACACAAAGTACTGCTGTTTTCTCTGCGAATGGGATAGTCGTGCAAGAGATTCCCACTACATCAAGAAAGATTGGCCACTCCGACAGTCATTGGAGCCTGAGAGGAAAAGTATTCAGCATCCACCACTTGTTGAATCAAGGAAGATTTTGTTACCACCCTTACACATCAAGCTGGGTCTGATGAAGAACTTTGTCAAGGCCATTGACAAAACACAAGCAGCTTTCAAGTACCTCCGTGGAAAATTTCCAAGGTTAAGTGAAGCTAAGATAAAGGAAGGTATCTTTGTTGGTCCTCAGATTCGTGAACTTCTTCGAGATGATGCATTTGACCATGCACTGCGTGGCAAGGAAAAGACGGCACGGAAAGCCTCCCAGTTAGTGGCAATAAATTTTCTCGGAAACAACAAGGCAGACAACTACAGGTTGTTGGTGGAAAACCTCCTCAAGGCATACAAAAGCCTTGGTTGCAACACGTCACTAAAGATACATTTTTTGCACTCTCATCTAGATTTTTTTCCACCAAACTGCGGAGCAGTGAGCGACGAGCACGGCAAGCGATTTCACCAGGACATTGCAAGAATGGAGAAACGCTATCAGGGCAAATGGAGCCCATCAATGCTTGCAGACTATTGCTGGACAGTGACAAGAGATGCTCCATTTAATGAATACAAGAGACAAGCCAAGAAGCGCCGAGTAGACACTGAATAGGACTAAACTGTGTACATAATAGTTTTTTGCCTTTTGTTTCATAATAAATTTTATTTATATAACCCTTTTGCTGATTTTTAAAGAATTACATAAACAGGACAGGTGAAATATTATCATGTAAAGCAACCATAAACACATGAAAAGACCTAGGTTTACAATTTATGATTAAAACTCTACTATCTACACACTATATATAGACATAAAATGTAAAAACTTAAATATCTTAGAAACAGTAGCCAATCAGTTGTTTTAATTGTCATATTTGAATTCAGCACATCAAAATACATAATAAATCGCACATTTTATCTCTGAAGCAGACGACTTCTCAAAAATTGTAGACCAGTGTTACCAGTGAGAAAATAGGTTACTTCAAAAGCCTATTGTTCACCCAAGGACGGGTGCTGTCAAGATGCTGCAAAAAAATCTCTATACATGATTAGTTCAAGATCAAAAGTCTTTCATCTCAGATCTACTTAAGCTTGATTCAGGGGAAGTTTGAGGCGTAAGGAGGAGATCTCCAGTCTCATCTGGACTGCCCAGATATTCAATATTTGGACACTGAACTATAATCTGACAAACTGATTTTGGAAACAGAGGGTCCTGTGGCACCTTTAAGACTAACAGAAGTATTGGGAGCATAAGCTTTCACGAAAGCTTATGCTCCCAATACTTCAGTTAGTCTTAAAGGTGCCACAGGGCCCTTTGTTGCTTTTTACAGATTCAGACTAACACGGCTACCCCTCTGATACTTGATTTTGGTAAGGACTCTTTGCAACTCTGAAGCTCACCATCTCTACTATGAAAGGTTTCAGAGTAGCAGCCGTGTTAGTCTGTATCCGCAAAAAGAAGAACAGGAGGACTTGTGGCACCTTAGAGACTAACAAATTTATTAGAGCATAAGCTTTCGTGGACTACAGCCCACTTCTTCGGATGCATATAGCTATATGCATCCGAAGAAGTGGGCTGTAGTCCACGAAAGCTTATGCTCTAATAAATTTGTTAGTCTCTAAGGTGCCACAAGTCCTCCTGTTCTTCTTTTTGCGGATACAGACTAACACGGCTGCTACTCTGAAACCTTTCATTATGCAAGGCACTGCATTTAGCCGTATGGAGTGGAAATCCATCAACCTCATGAAAAAACTCGTACAGATACAGACCTATATGCATCCGAAGAAGTGGGCTGTAGTCCACGAAAGCTTATGCTCTAATAAATTTGTTAGTCTCTAAGGTGCCACAAGTCCTCCTGTTCATCTCTACTATAAAACTGACCTAAAAACTCTATTTATAGCTGTATGTATAATGATCTTTTAACCAATACTATCTCTGTTTTCTTTTTAAATAAATTTTAGTTTAGTTGACAAGAATTGGCTGTATGCATGTATTTGGGTAACATCTGAAATAGTCATTAACCTGGTAGGTAATGTGTCCCATCTGTTGGGACTGGTAGAACTTTTTATATGATGAACAAGATTTTCAGTAAGCCCTATCATATTTGACTTGGCTGTCTGGGTGGGAGCCTAAGGCTGGGTTGCTTTATGCCTTAAAGTTTAAGGGAACTGTGTTTTTGGCGCCTGGGTAACCAGTACAGCATTATAGAAGCTGTTTTGTTGCTGGCTTGGTAAATCTAAATATCAGAATAACCACCAGTTTTGGGGATTCTCTGCCCCATTCTTTACAGTTTGCCCTAACTGAGCAATCTCAGTGTGGCTCCCCTGGGACCCCAGTCACACCCACATTCCCTTAGCTTGCTGGGGCTGGGCAGAGTTTAGGCCCTGTCCCAGGCTCTAGGATGCAGACCTCATGTCTGATATCCCTCTTGGCAGAGGCAATGCCATGGTCTAAAAGCCTGCTACCCGCTACTCCCACAACAAAAGCAAGCCCATCTCTTCCCCTTTCTGGCCCTTGTGTCTGAGTCCTGAGTTATGTCCTCTACCAACACCTGGATTCTTTGTTCTGCTGGTGATTTTGCACACTCCACTTCATCAGCCCCCGGAAGAGAAATTTAGTCAAACTGGTTTTCCTGCTCAGGCAACCTCCTTAGCACACCCATTGTCAGGTTAAAGCACAATTGTGAAAGTTAACAACTCTATTTATTAGGTCTAGGAAAGACATGCTATAGTAGTGTCAGCAAATGTTTGCTTCCATATCCACACAGAGGCATTCCATGATAATTTCATATCAACCAGAATTCATAAGTTGTACATACAGATTCCCCATATGGTCATAGTGGTGTATGATACTGAATGAGAAGTCAGTGTTTATGTAGGAAAGCTTGTAGTTCATAAAGACAAAGATCAGTTTATTGCCCTTTCACATTCAAAGTGAGCATGTCCTATATTTTAAGATTGTCTGAAGTTTACTTTATACATGTATTCTTGATGTGCAGTTAACCACAACTTGATGCCAATCAATCTTTACATAAGAGCAATCAATCAACTCTTTAATCATGATTTTGGGGGCTGCTAATTTTCTTCATTTTTCTCCCTCTTTGCCAACCAAGGGGCCAATTGTTGCCAAGTAGGATAGTGATTTCACTTGATTCATTAGATACTGGACCAAGACCAACTAATTTAACACAGGCTGCCAAACAGATGGCACCAACTTTTAGGTCACTACTGAAATATAGATCTCAGATTCCTAGACTTTAAGGCCAGAAGAGACCATCACGTTCATCTAGTCCAGGGATCTCAAACCCAAATCACCACAAGGGCCACATGAGGACTAATACATTGGCCCGAGGGCTGCATCACTGACACCTTTTCATACAAAGATACAAAAGCCCCCCACCTCTGTACCCGGCCCTGCCCCCACTCCACCCCTTCCATGAGGCCCCACCCCTGCCCCGCCTCTTCCCTGCCCCCATTCCAACCCCTTCCCCAAAGTCCCCATCCCAACTCCGCCCCCTCCCTGCCCCATTCCAACCCCTTCCCCAAATCCCCGCCCCGCCTCTTCTCCGCCTCCTCCCAAGCGCACTGCGTCCCCATTCCTCCCTCCTAGAAAGTCCTAAGCACCGCCAAACAGCTGTTTGGCAGCGGGAAGCACTGGGAGGTAGGCGGAGGAGCAGGGACACAGTGCGCTCGGGGGGGGGGGGGGGAGACGGGGGATGAGGGAAGCTATGGCGGGCTGCAGGAAATAACTCTGTGGGCCACGTGTTTGAGACCCTTGATCTAGTCTGACCTCCTGCACATTGCAGGCCAATAGGCCCATTACCTCTGGCTGAATTACTCAAGTCTTCAAATCTTGATATAAAGACTTCAAGAACAACAAAACATAAAAATCAACAATGGAAAGGTTAAAGAATTTAAGGGTCAGCTGGATACACTTTTCATTGCCTTTGCACTAGCAAACTGCAGTTGCAAGTTGAACCAGGCAGACTACACCTGTGCAAGCTGCTATGCTGACTAGCTATCCTGTTTCAGATGCACAGTGTACCACATCGGCATGCAGCACTAATTGCAAACATTACAATTTCCATCCCCACAGTTCCCTGCAGCAGATGCTTAGTGCCTATGCTGTATCTATTTGCACTATGCATTATTTTTGGTTTGTTCCAATGGATACTCTGAACAAGGCTTGAATTGAAGCAGGGTCAAATTAGGAAAGAACACACATAGCTTAAGTAAAACACCCTAAAATTTTAAAAAAATTGACCTAACACTTTCACTCTACCCCAAGTAACTAAATATGGTCAGCAATTTCAGAAGACAACTTGGTTTGACATTAGAGATTTAATTCACTCCTTGGTATCAGTACTGAGAAACACTGACTCCAGGGCAGAGAGTTCTCTTTCATCAATACTTAAGGTATCTCAGTATTTTAGAAAGGGGTCGTAGTCAGATATGGAGTCAAAGATTTAACAACAGGCTCGGAAGCAAATAAACCCATTTACTTCCATATCAAGGACTTATAATTTTGAAGCTATTAGCCATGATCAGGAAATGCATGTGGTCATCTCCCAATTCTATCCCTGAAATGTGATTAGAATCTAAGACAAATACATTAGAGAATATGTCACCCAGCCACATATACCCTCCCATTCCAGAATAGGTGCTTAGAGGAGAATCCCAGCCTCCGATTAAACCAGCTCTCACCTTCTAGACCGTGATCTCCTTGGAAGATCCCTTTGAGGCTGGTATCGCAATCTTCCTTCATATTCTCTGCTGTGAGACCGCCTCCTCTTCCATTTGTGACTCATGTAGGTCTCCTGCTCAGGGGATTGATATCTCTTGCAGTGATGCATCTAGGGACATAAGAAAGGCACTTCAAGTAAAAACTGTCATTTCCTCTATGGGCAAACATTTCTAGTTTCCTACACCCAGGTCCCTACCAACTTCTACAGAGTTCAGGAGCTCCAACGTTCTCTGGAACTAACTGTTCACATTTTACCGACTTCCTGAAAGCCTCTTACAGCTCACTGCATAGTAAGCGAAAAGCATGACAACATGCCTGAAGAGTTGGAGGAAAGTCCCATAAAAGCCATCACCAGCACTATTAATAATTATAAGTTATAATTTTAAAAAGGCTTCACAAAGCAAGCAATGCATGTAACCAAACCCAAAAAAAAATTACAAGGACACCATCAACATAAAAATCACCTTTTTCCTAAAAAGTTTTATACCCTCTTTTGTTACAAACACCTAAAATTACTGTAACCGAAAGAGGCTAGGAAAAACTTTTCCCTGTATTTTTTTCAAGTTTATTTGCTTTACAATAAACTGTAATCTGTTTCACAGTTTCCTCTGTATACCAGTTAGTTTACCCTGTTTCACAAAAGCAATAGGGATGAGAACACACTGTTAAACGGGAAAAGTGATTGTAAAACTACAGAAACTGGCAGGGAGACTCAGGAGCAGGTGTAGGACTTGACACTATTTTAACTTTTTAAAAACTGACTGAATTAAATAAAGTGTCCCTTTAATACAAAAGAGCACTGCTGCTCGGTTAAAAAAGATAAATGACACCTAAATAATCAGACACAAAAGGGATGTGGATGGCTCAGAGTATCTGTAAGTAGATACAGAGCCTTTCAACTTCTTGATCGTAGTTAGAATCCAGTCTATATTAATATGGTGTGAAAAAAAAAAAAATCAGTACTTCCTAACAGCTTTTCACTGACATGCAAAATGGTGTTCTTGTGGACTGGAGTCCTTATTTGTAGAAAAAAATAGATTTCAACTGTATCTGTTAGGGAATCTTCCACAAACACATATTCAAAGACAAGTGAGATTTAAGAATGCAGTGGCCAGAGTAGAGATTGATTATCCAGCATCCTCTCTCACTGCTTTGCCCTGCTCCAGTGCAAAGCAGCCATAAATCCTGGTTTAAATGGCCTCAGGAGGATTTCCTGGCATAAGGAAAGCCTCTAGTGGCATAAAGCAGTCATAGCAGTTCCTACATGTCTCAGAAAGAGGCCCAGACAACCTGCACAATGACACCCAGCTCCTCAAAAATCCTTGTTGGTACTTCATGTAAGACAGTAGCCTGAAGGCTACTCTAGCTTGGATCAGCCTGGGTGCCAGCTCCAGGCTCAGGGAGCATCTGAGGACAGCTTGGCCAGATCTTCTTTTAAGAAATTAACTATCAATGTTGAACTGGAACAAACTATAAGCCTCTTAAAAAGCCACCATCAGATCAATTTAGGGCCAAATTGTAAGTTATAACATTTTACTGTTTTTTTAAAAAACAAGATCAACCATTTCCATGGGTTTTTTTTGTTTTGTTTTGTTTTGTTTTGTTTGTTTTTTTTAAGAAAAATTCCAGTGAAACAGCTTATTTGGATTTAAACCCTATGGGTAGATTGATTTAATCAAGGTGATTTAAGTCATCATTTTTAAACTTGTTTTGCATTTGTATTTTGTAGTTATTTTCCTAAAGAAAGGTTCATTCAGATCAATTGGTATTACCATGAAAATGAGCTGATTTGCAACCAAATATAAAATTTAGTGTAAAGGCAATACTATTTTTTGCTATCCAGGGAGATGTACCATACCTTTTCACATTTATTTAAGCAATTATATAGTTTAACATACATTTATTCAGATTCTTAATTTCTACACTTTCCTCCTGATTCTGTATATAATTTAAAAAAAATCACCATTTAATGCATTAAAATTTGAGGAGGGCTCACTGATGCCACAGTTTGGGTTTATTTACATTATTTTAATAGATTATAATCATTTTAAGCATTACCATGGGTAATAATTTCTAATATAATTTTAAACATTTTTTAAAAGAAAATGTATTTAACTCAAATCTGATTTAAATAATTTTTTTAAAAATTAAAAATAATTTATTTTTATCCTCTCAGTATCCCTTGCAGTATCACAACTCAAACCCCACAGAACTGGATGAATTCATGAGAGCTAGAAAATAAAATTAAGTCTATTTTCTTTGGTAGAGAAATGCAAAATGTAGACAGGATAAATGTGGAAAGCCTGTCAGATTTTGAAAGCCCTCAAGTCTGGTTAAAAAAAAAATCAAGTTAAAAAAAAAAAAAAAAAAAAAAAAAACAACAAAGCAGTCATTCCTGGTTTCTCCCTCATCTTGTATGGATTTTCTAGATCTCTTCTGCTGCCTTATTTCTACTTTATCTCCACCTTCTGTCTGAGACACTTTAAGTGCCATTCTTTTGAGGTGCAGAGCCTTAACCAGGGGTGTCAGTGGTTCCTCCTACCATATTCTACCATCCCATCATGGTGATCTCACATCTACCTGAAGAGAGCTAGATAAAACTTCTGGACCCATCTGCTGTTTCTTCAGACAGTAAAAATGGTGACGAGGGAACAATGCAAAACACTACTTCCCTCAAGGTGTGTGTCAGCCTCGTGATTGAGGGACTAAAGTAGAGCCCAGTGTTCAGCCTCTAAGACCACAGGGGAACATTTCCCCTCCCTTCATCCACTTGACTCCCCAAGCTGTGTATCCACTTCTCATTCTGCCAGTCCAGCTAGACACAGAAACAAAACATCTCCCAAAACACTCTGTGACAAAGGGGTTTCCAGTTTCTGCTTTAAGAGAACCCAGTCAGAAGCACAGTGTTCCTCAATGCAGTATAAATATTACTTGGTCATTATCTGAGAGTTGCAAAAAAGGACTTTAGTCTCTTTGCATCCTTCATTTGATCATAGTAATGAAGACTTTTAAATGGACATAGCTGACAATCCAAAATTAAAACCCTCCTATCTCACGCAATACAATTATATTATTTCTACAACATCTTCAGACATCAGCAGACTTTCCAAAACCAGGGCTCAGCTGTGAAAACCCTTGAAAATGTCAAACCCCCTCCCATCTCAAAGGAACCAGAAAAAGAATTGGCTCCAGACACACACCCTACAGCATAAACAAAGCAGGCCCAGAGGCGGGGGGCAGGGAAAAGAGGGCGCCCCCGGACCCTCGGAGGGAGAAGGGGTTAGCCCGAGCGGCGGGGGACAGGGAAGGGGGGGCGCCCGGGGACCCTCGGGGGACAGCCCGAGCGGCGGGGGACAGGGAAGGGGGCGCCCAGGGACCCTCAGGTTATGGGGGGGGATCAGCCCCAGAGGCGGAGGGCAAGGACGGGGGGCGCCCCGGGACCGGGGAGCAGAGGCGGGGAAGCCCGCGGAGGGAGACACTCAGACCTGGCGCTGGGGACGCGCGTCTCGGCCCTCAGGCCCGTCCCGTGCCCCATCCGGGTCTCTCCCCCTCCCCCACTCCGAGTTCCCGGATGTTGTGGCCCCGCTCGCGCTCCCCGACTCCGGGGGCTGTCGCGGCCGAGCGCCCCGCACTCACCGTCCCGCACCCCCTCAGAGCTGCGCTCGGCGGGTCCGCTCAGGCCCTGCGCCGCCGCCGCTGCTTCCGCTTCCGGCTAGACCTGCGGCGCGAGCGGGCACCCCACAGCCACCGCCTCCAAGCACGACACGAGCTGCGCGCGCAGCGCCTTCCTGCTGATAACCCGTTACGCTGGCAAGAGCGGCTCCTCAGAGCCCTACCTACGCTCCTGGCTCCTCTAGCCACCCGCTCTATGCTCTTGGAGGACTCCTTTACGAAAACCCCCTTCTTTCCGGGGCACGTGGCGGCCGGGAGGGGGCAGGCAGGGGCTTGGCGTACAACAGGGCACCTATGTAGCGTGTCCGCGCATTTGGTTTCCTCGGATAACAGCCATTAATGAATTGTATTTGTTGCCAGGGGTTCGCTTGGCACAAGCCCAGCCTCTGCCACGCTCCCCTACAGTCGCACCCCGCCTTCGGGAGCTCTCCACTTGCCTTTAGCCACAACCCTGCTGCGGGTTTTAACTGCACCGCCCAGGAGTGGCACCTCGTAGGGAAAAGATATGTAGCACTTCGGCCCTTCAGGGTTTCACCTTGAGGAGGTGGATCATCTCTCTGTGGAATTTTTAAGAGACCCTCTAGAATTGTGTATCAGGGATGGAATTCTCTCTTAAACGCTGTAGGGTGGTTTAAAATTCCATGCAAAGGATCTCATCTATACTAAAGGGAATCTATTAACCCCCATCTAGCCTATTGGAAAAAAAAAACAAGAAATTTCAGTTGCTACACTTGGCCCTGACTACCCCTGTCAATTTTTGACCTAGATCTTCTCCTCTCAAGGGATTCAAGAAGGAGGATTCTCTCTCCTTGTCCTGTCACGTGGGTCAGGGTCCCCCTTCCCCTATATACGGGCACGGATGGTGGGTCCCCAGGATTCAAAGCATCTGCAGGCTACTGGGTGTCAGTCACTCTTGACAACTTCTATGTCCCATAACCTCTGCTTTTGCCAAGACCTTCTCCTAGCAGTTGTTCCCCCAGAACTCCCCTGATCCGTGGTGGGATCAGTAAAGAACCCTAAGTGTGTATATTACAGTATCTAATGCTTGAGACAGGAACTTCTTTTCTATAAATTGAAATCAATGAAGGAATGTTATATGCTAGCCCATAGTGCGGATTTGATTTAAGTCAGGAAGACTTGATTTAATCATGGTTTTCTACATAAACGTGCATTCTTGTTGGTTGTTATAACCTTAATACATATTCTTCACAACTCAGAGATAAATGTAGGTTTCATTTTTAGAAGGTACACACTATACATTTTTAACTGATTTATTTTGAAAACTTCAGATTAGTTTTACAGCTATATCAGAAAATGAATGGTTGGTTATTTCATTTACCAAAGGTAATTGAAGCAGATATTTATGAAGTCATTGGGAGATGAACTATCTCCAATTCATCAGGTTAATCATTAATATTTGGAGGATTTGCTTGCCATGCTGTATTAGGAGGAGACCATCACCAGACAGACATTTAAATTGTTTTATTTAGCTAAAACAACAACGTTAAGTATTCTAGATTTTTTTCTTCAACAGCAAACATATAATATTTTAACAAAACAAGCATGTCTCTCGCTTCTCACATTTATCTCCAGACTTCTCCTCCCCGTCCAGATCTATTCCGCCCCCAACAATCTTATATTAATTGAACTTTTAGAAACTTTGCCCTTTTAGAGAGAGGTAAGGGATTGACTCTGTGTACACAAATTTTCAGAGAAACAATAGGATTGAGGTCTGTTATTTCTCACCTCTATATATTATTTATTTATTTTAAAACATTTTTGCTGTTAACAAGCATGTTACCTCCACAGACACAAATCCACAGCTTGAGAACTGCAAAACTAAGCATCTCTGATGGTATCTTCTAGACTGAGCACTGAGTCTCATTGGCTAGATAGAAAGATTAACCTAAATAATCTATACAGAAGCCCCTGGGACCCTATAAGATTGAGTCCCTAATCCATGAACTATAGGAACTCATTTACAAAACTTTTCTTAAACATTACATGAATATATTGTCTCATACTATAGAACTGGAATTTATAATCCCTTTTCCATGATGCGATATCTTTGACATGTAATGTATCTTAATTAAAACTATCTTTAGATAGGTTTTTCCCTTAAAAAGCATTTTATCAAAAAATCTGATTTAAATAAAAAAAAATCCGATTTTTTTTTATTAAAAAAAATAATAATTGATTTTTATCCACCCTGCTAGCCCAGGGTGACAATGTTTGGGTCACAAACAATGCTGGAGAATGATTGCTTTGTTTGCTTTTCCAAGGCAATTGATAAGATCATGGAAATGTTGCTATTGACCTCTTGTTTTGTAAAAGCTTGTGTTTACAAAGAACTAAATTTGGGGTAATTTGTGACCTGACAAGACCCCTCTATGGAAAAATAACTAAATTTGAGTTGGAATTGTCTCTTCCTGGCCTCTAGGTTGGTTGTTGCTCAGTATTGAAAGAGGAGTGTTCCTTCTTTGCTTGCTGCAGGGCATTGGAAAGCATGGGAGGTCAGTATCCTAGGAGTATAAGGGCGGAGAAGCTGTCTCTGCAACAACATTGAGAACCACATAGGTCAGTGCCAGTCAGTGTGTGTGTGTTTGGTGGAGTGCTGCAATTAGTGAGGGTTGTGTGCATGTTGGAAGTCGGTGGAGAGGAATACAGCACTTGTAGCAGGTTTGGGGGTGTCCTCCTTTGGGGTTTTAACCACACACTATTTGGTACTAGCTGATTATGCAGTCCAGGAGTAATATTCCTTTTAGTCATGTGCACTTCTATTTGCACACTTCTGCATATATTCTTAACAATTCATTCATGTTAACCATTTAAAATGGCTTCAGAAGTATGTTTATGACTTCCAGATTCTGTTAATTCATCTAGATCCTATTCAAAGGCTCTTAGGGAGAAACAGAACCAGAATTTGGCTAAGTGCAGAGATAGAAGAGAGACAAGAACTCTTAAATAAATTTGGATTCCAGTTCTGCCCGTAACTCATTGTGTGACGTTGGGCAAGTTGCTTAACCTAAGTGTCCGAATCAGAAACATAGGGATCATTGGCCAAATTAATCCCTGGTGTAATTCTGTATAAGTCAGTTAAATCAATGGCTCTCAACCTTTCCAGACTACTGTACCTCTTTCAAGAGTCTGATTTGGCTTGTGTACCCGCAAGTTTCACCTTACTTAAAAACTACTTGCTTACAAAATCAGACACAAAAATACAAAAGTACTAAGCTTGATAAGTTTATGGAGGGGATGGTATGATGGGATAGCCTAATTTTGGCAATTAATTGATCTTTGATTATTAGCAGGTAAATATGCCCAATGGTCTGTGATTGGATGTTAGATGGGGTGGGATCTGAGTTACTACAGAGAATTCTTTCCTGGGTGCTGGCTGGTGAGTCTTGCCCACATGCTCAGGGTTTAACCAATTGCCATATTTGGGGTCGGGAAGGAATTTTCCTCCAGGGTAGATTGGCAGAGGCCCTGGAGGTTTTTCGCCTTCCTCTGCAGCATGGGGCACGGGTCACTTGCTGGAGGATTCTCTGCACCTTGAGGTCTTTAAACCACGATTTGAGGACTTCAATAGCTCAGGCATAAGTTAGAAGTTTGTTACAGGAGTGGGTGGGTGAGATTCTGTGGCCTGCGTTGTGCAGGAGGTCAGACTAGATGATCATAATGGTCCCTTCTGACCTTAAAGTCTATGAGTCTAAAAGTATCGCAGCACACTTTTATTTAAAAATTGCTTCCTTTCTCATTTTTGCCATATAATTATAAAATACATCAATTGGAATATAAATATTATACCCACATTTCAGTGTATACAGCAGTATAAACAAGTCATTGGTTGTATGAAATTTTGGTTTGTGCAGACTTTGCTAGTGCTTTTTATATAGTCTGTTGTAAAACTAGGCAAATCTCTAGATGATCTGATGTATCCCCGGAAGATCTCAGTGTACCCCCAGGGATACTGCCAGTGTTAGCTGGGCTGTGTTCTCTGTCCTAGCAAGTCTGCAATGAAGGGCTGTTCAGTGAAGACATGTTGTCACTCCCTGGGAGTTGTTCTGCTGAGTTGTCTAAAAACAGTCACAGTTTGCTTTTTCCTGTGATCGGGCTGTTATGGGGAGTGTGTGTGTGTATGTGCATGTGTGGTCATTGAGCCAGATTCATCCCTGGTCCAGGGACAGAGAAGGGCCTAGTGTCTTCCGTATTCAGGACCTGCTGAGGGCAGGTTTGGCTCTTGGTGCAGGCTTGGGTAGCTCTGCTCGAACTTGCCTGCTGCACGGTTGCAAAATTGTTGGGGTCCAGCACTGCTCCCCCCACCTGCTATGAAATGCTCCAGTACACTCCCCCCCATCCTAAAATGCTCCCTTCACTGGGGCCCTCTGCGGTGCATGTAGGTGAACTGCCCACCTCACCTGCTCTAAAATGCCCCAGCCCCCACTGCCCTCAAAATGCCTCCTGCTCTGGAGCTTCCTGCAGCATGGGGGAGAAGAAGGGGTGGGAGGGCCAGCTCTGCAGCTCCGTCAGAGGGCCTCTTGTGCCATGAGTATGCCTCGGGCGGGGGCTTACAGCCTCTGTGCTCGCTTACCTCTGGTTACTCAGTGTTGCCAACCCTTGTGATCTGATCATGAGTCTCACAATATCTGGTGTTTTCCTTAAAGCCCCAGCTCCTGGAGTCATGTGAGTATGTGAGACGCTCAGCTTTCGTTTTTATAAAAAGCTTCTCGCCCTCATGGTTGCAAAGAAAAGCTTGAAAAGTCTCAAAGAAAAATGAAAAGAACCCAACATGTATTTTAAAAAAAATATCATATTTTTGCGGCCCGACTCATGAGTTTTGAACATGGAGGGTTGGCAGCTTTTATCCCTGAATCCGGCAATCCCTGGCATGGCTGGTTTGCCAGCATTCAGAGAGGGATTGGATTCCCAGCCCCCTTTTCCCCTTTGAGTGCAAACATGAGTGTCAATGAAAAGCTAATAAAGGGATCACTGGTTCCTGCTATTAATAGCCGGTGAGTCACGTACGGTATGTAAAAGAGACTTGATGGACGTTTTGGGAGGTAATTGTTGTCGGAAGGCTTATGCAGGCGGTGGGGAATGTGGAGTGCTAGGTAAATGGTGTCTGTAAAGGGATGTATAGAGTGAGCGGCAGGTGGAAAGGCAGCGCACCTATAGCTGCAAATGAACTAAGAGGGGATTCAAAGAAAACTGCCACGTAACAGACACAATTTTCTACCTGTTGCATTTTGTTATTGAGAAGAGTAAATTACTCAATGTAGATTTTAAGCTACTTAAATCGAATCTTTAAAATAATTAAAAACCAAATAGGAAGTTGCCATCTTTCCCTGCTTCGCCACTGTCCTGTCGTGTGGCCTTGGGCAAGTCACTTTATGTCTCTGTGCCTGTTTTCCCTCTAGTTAGATTGGAAGTTCTTTGGGGCAGTATCTTTTTTTTTTTTTTTTTACATCTGGGCACTTTTCCAGTCATATGTTCAAGGGTAGATCAGATTTCTTTGTTTTAATAAGACAGTTACTGCAGGAAGGCTGAGCCAGAGAAATGAGGTTTGCATTTTGTTCTGAAAGCAGAGTTTAGTTGTGGAGGAGGGTTTTGCCAGGGGGAGCTGGTTAGTTGCAAATTCACTGGCTCTGGCGACCCTGACCGCCCACTACTACCATGGATGGAGACCCTGAATAGCCTAGCTCCCTCAGGTAGGATCTCAGCTGCGCCACCACGATTCCACTATCCCTGGGGCCCAGGATTGGGGCAGTTCTACTTTCGTTCCCAGGGAAGTGCTGAGCATAGAGTGAGAGGGACAGTGGCAGGAGAGGGGCCCAGGGTGTGTGGGGAAGCGTGGGCCTGCTGCGGCTGGTGAGTAACTCTGCCAGGCGCCCCTGCCGCTCCCCCAGCTGACAGCCGCCTACGCTTCACAATCGGAGCCAGTTTATCAGGAGAGGGGGAACAGGCACTTTGAAGCTTGTTGCCATCTCGGTTGCCGTGGCAGCAGCAGTCCTGTGTTTCCTGACATGGGGAGCGGTGGTGAGTACAGCAGCTGAGCTGAACGAAGAGACGCCCAGGAGATTCAATCGTTCGGGGTCCCCGAGGGCCTGTGGGGAGACTCGCGGATGGGTAAGTCACTTACCAGCGCTCTGCTTGCACTCTCACCAGCGCCTGTGTTTCTCCTGGCCAGAGCTTGCAGCAGAGGGTGCAGCCACTTCGTGTTCACCAGGGCTTGGTCTTTTCCTATCACACACCCTGTGTTGGCAAATGCAGGGTGTTGTGAATAGAGATGGGGTCCAGTTTAGAGCTCTAGGGCCACCTGGGAGCAAAGGTTCCTCCTTCGGACTCTCCCCATGCTGGGAGCTGACGTTGCCAAGGCACTACCGAGCCTTATCTGCCCACTCCTGTTCTACCTCCAAGTCCATGGTCAGAGCCTCCCACCTCCCTCTGCAGCATCGTCGCCTGTGTCACACGTCTACAGGGATGTTTGCTGTGGGGTTGACCAGGTGAGCTCTGTGACTGGTAGGGGAGAGTGGCCTTCAGTCTTGCAAGTGAGGTGGGATATGGGCGTTCCTGGTTTTGAGCTCGTTCGGGGAGTCATCTCCACGAGAGGAGACGCAGTCATCTGTCTGTGGGTTTATGCTGTGCTCAGCGCTGTGACATCTGAGAGAAAAGGGTTCTTATTGGCCTTCACCTCCAGTGGGGCTACCAGCACAGTCCAGGGGAGAGGATGGGGTTGCAAGCCTCCTCCCGTTCCCTCTCTCCAGTGTCCTGATCTTACAGATCTGCCCTGCCGATTGCAGCCAGAGGATCTGCCCCATAGCACAGTGTGCCGATTCACACGGCACCCTGGGAAATGGAACGGAGGATTCTGGGATGTGCTTGGAGGTGGCGCAGTAGTGAGTGACATTGCAGGGTGAGGTATCCCATAAGAATTCCCTCTTTGGGTATCCACTGATTCTTCCTTTTGCTGCCGTTGGTGACAGGCCTCTGGCACTCCACGCCACAGCTGGATTGCACCTCCTCCGTGTGCCATAGATCTGGATCTGTGAGATTCTCCTTGGAAAGGGCAGTATGTGAAGCAAACATCAGTACCTGAGACTAAGCTGCACTGATGACCCTTCAAAAGAGGGCACCCCCCCTCCCTCATACCACCGGGCCATAAATGTCCCACCAGAAGCAGAGCAGCTTTCCTGGCCTGCCGTCCCGGTACAGCGGTGATGGATGCTTCCAGCATGGCACTGTCATGGGGGCCTCAGGCTGGGCTGGCCAGGATCCTGAGAGCTATAAAAGAAGCCCACGGGCATCTCGACCCTGTTCCGTGTCGGAACTGGAGAGGAGCTACACAAACAGCTACCCCTTGTCAGGGGTCCCCTTGCAAGGAGAGGTAATGGGACCAGCCTGACCTTCGTGCTGGGGGACCAGGCATCTCTCTGGGGCTTCACAGGATCCCTGCAAAGGGGTCATTTTCCACCCCTGGCCTTCTGCTTATCATACCATGTGGCTCCTAAGATAAAGCTGGCTGATGTCCTGCCGGTGATGGGTCTGGGACTGGGTTCCTTGACACACTCAAATTGCTCAGAGGGCAATATGCCAGCAATCCCCCGTGATCTCACCTCTGGCATTACCTCTGCCACACCCCAGAGGCCCTCTCCCTCACAAGCTGAACTGCACTGCCATGACCATTCATGGGGTGGCCAGGTAGCAGGGGTTGTTAGTGACTGCTCCCATGTTTCACTGCCTTTGTTCAGGCAACATGCCTGACATTGATGGGGAGTGATTCCAGTAGGGGACGGGTAGAGTGAAAAGGAGAGAGTGTGAGCGTGTGTATCAAGGGGGGATCAAGATCGAAGTGGCACATCCCTGTCCTCTGCATCAGTCTTCTCTTCCTCACCTCATTCAGAACCCTCTGAACGGGACGCCAGGACCCTGGGAGCCCGGCCACTCAAACAGCGCATGGAGAGAATCCAGCAGGGGCTTTTTTAGGCCCAAGCACATCGAAAGAGCCAGGTCCATGAGCCCCTTGCGAGGGATCCACTCCATAGATAGTGGGATGTAAGTTCAGTTTTAAAAGAGCTTGGGATGGGAGGGATCCTGTGGGAATCGAGTGGAATCATCTGTGGTTGAGGGGTGCGGAAAACTTGCTTGTTGGGAAGATTTGCAAGGAATCTTTCATATATAAGTACAGTTTAGTTGGATGGATGGAAGGACAGAAAGAAATACTTACATAGCAGGTCAGATCCTTTTCTTAAGCAATACATTACAACTGGAACTCCCTGCTGCTGTGTGTTACTGGATCAACTTGTTTAATACATTTAAAAATGGATCAGACACTCACAGTCAGACAAATAGCATCCGCAGTCACACTAGGTAAGACAAAACAAGGGCTGTTCATCCTCATGCTTCAGGCCAGAAATTGATTACCACTTGCAGTCAGGAAGAAATTTCCCTGTTGGATATAGCTCTGCATAACTAGGTGCCTGAAGAGGTTTTCTCCTTCCTTGAAAGCATCCAGCATGCAGAGGATTGGATTAGATTAATCATTGGTGGGTTTCAGGCAGGCAATTGCTATGTTCTTACATCACACATCTGGAATTGTGAATTACTGGGCAGAGCTAGTTTGTGTGCAGTAAGTTGTTTCAATCACATGAGTTTAAATTGCATCAGCTGTGGAATATTGCAGTGTAATTCATACTCTGGAATGACTGTTTTTGGTTAATTTCCTTTTAAAATAAGAAATATGTCCTTCCCCTGAGAACTATAATGGGAAAAATATGCTTAAGATTGATTGGTCCATCAGTTGATCTGTTCATCCCCATACATATACATCCATCTAGCCATCCAAACTGAGATGGTGGTTTCACTAGCATTCCTATAACTCTGATTTTACCAAACAAAGCCCCTGAGCAAAGAGCAGAGGGGAAGTATAGTCCAGGCCTTTAAATTTCCACTTGCCCTGCAGAAGTGGTGGGTTTTTTTTAGTAGGATCTCAGTGTAATTCAATGGAATTCACCTGCAGGACACCAGCAGGACTGGAGGAATTTTCAGGTGTCAGAACTGCAAGTGGCTGCCTAGGGTACCGCCTCTCAGGAGTCACTGGAATAGCACAGGGACCATAATGATCACTCAGCAATACTTTTGTCCCCTGCTGCTCTTCCCAAGGCACCTGATCCTGATATGGGCTAAGTATCAGCAATTCCCACTAACATCAGTGGGAGTTAAAGGTGCTTGGTAGCTCTCAGAATTAAGCTTTGGCTTTGAAGTTTATGCCCCGCTCTAGTCCTGCTCACTCCCACCAGAAAGGGAGGCCATGTTTCTGCTCAGCCATGTGTAGTGGCTGCATTTGGCTTTCATTCCACCTCTCCCTCCCACCATGCCTCCTTTGAAGCAATGCTGCACCTAGCGCAGTGGTTTCTGGGACACATTTGGGAACAGACATCTGGTCTTCCCTGCATTTGCTTGAGGATTCCCTGGAGGAATCAGGTGTTTACTGTGAGCTTTCTCAGCCATTCATTGAAGGGACTGGGGTGAGTATTGAATCTTTAACAAAGAGAGGTTTTCTTCCTGCTGTTTTTAAGGCATCTGACTTAAATAGGAGTTATTCCTTCCCCTTTCAGTCATTCAGGTTTCATTTATTTGATACTTGGGATGACATCATCCTACTAGTTCTCCAGTTGTCCGTAGAGTCTCCTAGGATATAGAGGTTGGACAAGATATTTTTCCTAAATATGCCCCAGAATCCATTGCACCAGGTAACCTTTAATGGCCAGTGGTATGACTAATGAGTTGTGAACAATGGTTTAAGGATCATTTTTGTCACCATTGGGGTCTCCTGTTAGCTATCCTCATTGCTCTGCCTTCCCAGGCCTTTCAATCAGTCGTTAAAATAAAAAAGGATGGATCTCTTTCTTGGCAGAGTTTTAACCAATGGCATGGAATGTGCCTGGAAACATTCCAGCCCACCACTCAGAAGGAGGCATTCTTTATCTCGTCTCCCGGACTGGGACACAGAAGAATATGGTCCCATGCGGCCATTGGTTCGAAGGGTGTGGAGTGGATTGGAGCTGGACCTGCGGGCATCTTTACCAGAGAATGTGCAGAGGACTGCAGGGCTGGGGCCCTCTCTGCGGGACGCTCCTGGGGTGCTAGAGGGACAGGCAGAAGAGCTGCAGAAACTGGAACTCAACAGGGTGAAGTTTGAGCTGCTTTCCATTAAGCAGAAGGTAAACTGGAGTCTCTCCAAAGCCTGGGGGAGTTTGTGAGGACCTGTCTGATTGGGACACAGGAGCAGCTGCTGCTTTTAGTCCTTCTTCTAGACACTCGCCTGATTTTGGGGCTGACCCTGAGACATGCTAAGCACCTGCACCCTCCATTGGTTTCAATAGGAGCTACATGTGCTCAGGACCCCTCAGGCTCAGGCCTGGTGAGTCTAACCAACTCCAAGCTTCTCAGATGCAGCACATTACATCTCAGTGGTCTGGGCAGGCTGCTCACTTGCTTCCATTGGGATGACTTGAGCTGGTGTGCAGGGCCGGCTCCAGGCACCAGCAAAGGAAGCAGGTGCTTGGGGCGGCCAATGGAAAGGGGCAGCATGTCCAGGTCTTCGGCGGCGAGTCCCTCACGCTGCTGAATTGCCGCCGAAGAATGAAGTGGCGCGGCAGAGCTGCTGCCAAAATGCCGCCGATCACGGCTTTTATATATATATAAAATATAATTTGGCTTCGCCACTTGGGACGGCAAGGAAGCTGGAGCCGGCCCTGCTGGTGTGTGCCCATCCTTTGGAGGGTGAATGCAGTACAGTGGAGTGGGATGGTGCTGTTCACACTCTCTGTACCTGAGTGCTCAGTGCTTGTGGAGTTCAATGGAAAGGTCCCACTGTCTTCAGTGGGCTTTGCACTAGCTACGTTGTGTCCTGTAGCATGTGCTGTCATTTGAGGAACTAGAAGCTTGTGATCCTGGAGATCAGAGATGCCTGTTTGGGACCCTGGAGCAGCTTCTGACTTATTTCTGTTGGGAACAGTACAGCCTCTGTCATGGAGAACAGACAGTGGCACTCCTCTGGCATTGTCCTCTTCAAGGTTTAGTATAAAATTAAGTTGCTTGCCTTTGAATTCTCTCCTGACCTCGCCTTTCCCACAGCAGATGGAGAGCTCTCTCGCCCAACTAGAGAAGGAAAAGAGCTGGTTGGACCTGTCCCGCTATGAAGACCAGAAACAGAGAGGGGACCTGCAAGAGAAGTAGGTGGATTGGGGGCGGGTGGTAGGAAGGCTTTGGATTGAGACATCTAGGCAAGGAGTACGTAGGATGCAGGCAGCTGGGACAGGGTCAGAGGTACTGTACAGAGAGAGACTAGGGTGCAGAGTGGGTCGGCGAAGACGGCAGCTTAAGGAGCTTCTTGTTTAGCATGTGAAATCATTGAGCTAGAATGGAGGTTTTAGGCATACCTAAGGGAGTTATGCACCCAGAGTCAATGGGAGTTGGACACTTACCTGCCTTAGGTGCCCCTGGAAATCCTAGTCTAAATTTTTCTGTCAGCACCATATTACCCTCCCTCGGTGGCCTGTGTTCTCAGTGGGGCAGCTGCCCCAACCCAGGAGACTGGGTGGCTCGGGACTGGAGGTGGAGAGCGCCCCTAGGCATCCATGTCCACTCCAGCCCAGGCCAGTGGTGAGTGAGTGAAAGTTCTTCTCACCTGAGAGCTGTTAGTGGCTTGTGTGTGATGAGTTACTCTATCGAAGGTCTCAGTCCAGTCCTGGTGGCCCAGTGACCACACCAGAAATGCAGCCCCCAGATTTGGCAGTAGCTGTTTCCCTGGCTGGCATGCTCAGCAGAGAGGCCAGGGTTTGAATGAACTCCCCTAAGGTCAGGTTTGGAGTGGGCCCTGCTCTGTCCCTTGTACCTGTTCTGTGGATAAGCAAAGGACTTCAGTCTGTAAGTCAGCCTGGCACCTTTCGCCAGCGCTGAACTCACCAATGTAACTTACTCTTCTTCCTTAGGGAAAGGGGCTGTGGTGGGGACAGTGGCTGACAGTGATTGGCCCAGAGGTTGGGAGCCAGCATGGGGGTTGGGGCAACCTGGCAGTTTGGGTCTGGGGCATCTCTAGAGGAGGCACAGGGAACAGCTGTTGGACAAGGGGTCCATTTGGAGTGTGGGGGTGAGGACAGCTGTCAGGTAGTGCCCAGGCAGTGGGCATGGTGGTTGGAAAGAGGGCAGGGGAGGAGCAGTTGGGAAAGTGACAGAGAGATTGGGATGTGACAAATGGAAGCAGGATGGAGCTGCTGTCTGTCTGTCTGTCTTTTAGGATCCTTAATTTGGAGATGGAGGTGGTGAAGGCCAAATCCTGCTTGAGCAGAATGAGCTGCCGCTCGGTCTCCCCAAGTCCCAGACAGAGGTTGTCTGCGGTAAGGAAGGCCTGGCAAACCCCAGTGGCTATTACCTGAGGCTGGGCCCAAACATTTCAGAGAAGGCATTGCACATAGTAGGGGACAGAGCCCTGGCATCGGGCAGTGGCACATTCAACTGCCCGCAGTAACGATTGCAGTACTGAAACAGGGCAGGGGCACTCGCGATTGCATGCACTCGGATGCAGCACTGGTACAAGGCTGCAGCCCTTGGAATTGCACAGCAGAGGTTGCATGATTTTGGGGCAGTGAGAAGACCAAAAGGTTAATATTATGTGTCCTGATTCCTAAAGTCCGTGTAGGCTTTTTCAGGCTGCTCTGGAGCCTCACTCCCCTGCACATACTCAGGGTAAATCTTTGAGGGACGAGTGCAGGAGTTGCCATCCCATGTGCTCTGTGTTGGACTCTGCTGTGTGACTCTCCCTGTTTGCTCCTGGACTCCCAGCCAGCAAACCCACAACAAGGACAGATCTAATTAGAGGACACTCAGGAGCTAAATATAGCACAGGGCTAGGGGAGGAGAGGAGCGATGACCTTCATGCTCCCTGCTGTTAGTGGCCTGTGAAGTCTGGGCAGACTATGAAAAGCCCTTGCTCCCATGGAGCAGTGGGACTGGCACTGTGATCAGAGCGCAGAGGCTGAGGGCAGGCTGACCCTGGGTATTCCATGGGAAGGCAAAAAGATCTGCTTGCCCTTTTCTTCCCTGCCAGGCCCGCTCTGCACACAGGCTAGGTACAATCCTAATCTCTCAGCTCAGGGAAGAGCAGGGACTACTCCCTCTGTGTGTGTGCAGGGAGCAATCTTCTTGAAAGGAGGCAAAAAGGGGCCCCCAGTGCTACAGCTCTCCCCCGTCCACACTGGCTGGCTGGCTACAGAAAGGGGAACACTTTGCAGAGGTGGTGAATCAGGTGAACCCCTCCCCACCTCCTTGTATCTCAGGGATTGTGCCCCCAGCCCCTCCAGTAATCTTGCCCTGCGGAGTGCAGCTCCACACCACCCCCAAGGCCAGGCAGGGAGTAATTGGCACAGTCTGTCCCTTAAAGTGACAGGCACAACAATAATACTTCCAGCAGACAGACATGCTTGTTCTTTCTCACTTGGGCACAGGCAAGAGCTGGTCGTATTAGGCATTACAGGCAGCACTTGTTAGGGACTGAGCCCTGTTTTGGTTAGCAGATCGCAGTATGGCTAACCCCATGTGTTCCAAAATCATGAGGCTGACTTAATATTCATGTCTTTTTTAAAGAAAACCTAACAGTACCTGGGTTCTTTCCCTTTACCTCCTGACTACAGAGCCTTTGAGTAACACCTGGGTCAAGTATTCCAGCTTTTCTCTGCAACTATGAGTGCCAGAAACATACTTTTTTTTTAACAAAGGAAAGGTGGAAATCTCCTGTAATAACATGAATCCAGCAGCTGGGGCTTTATGAAAAGCACCAGGTATTGCGAGACTCAAGGTCAAATTGTGAGTTGGTCACACTAGGATTGTTCATGAGCCGAACCCACGTCCTGCAAACAAGCATTTACTCAAGCACTTCCAGCCTGGGAGAGGGTGGGAGGAACAGTTCGCAATCTGTTTGCGCTGAGTAGGCAGTGCTAGCTATTTGTGAGGTGTGAATGGTCACCATACTTGAATGGTATTTCTGCTGCCTGATTGGTTGACTGATCCTTTTTCAAATAGCAGAATGATGAATGTTTGTGACATTTGTGCTAATGTTTGTGAAACAATCAGGATTTGTGAATATTTTCACCAACGCCTGGCAGTCCTGCGGATACTTGTGAAACAGTCAGTCGTTCAACCAGAAGGGATGGGTTGGAGGCAGGATTCACTGGGTGAGATTCTCTGGCCGGTGCTGTACAGGAAGTCAGACGAGATGATCATTATGGTCCCTGCTGGCCTTAAAAATCTCTCTCTTTATGTGATTGCAGCAAACCAAACTGGGTGGCTTTTATTCCCATAAATATCTGCAGATCAAGCGGTTGCTCTGTGCATGCTAGGGGGTGGTTCGTGACTTTGGTGCCTCATCATAGCTGGCTGATGTATCCATTGTGTTGATTTGCAGGAAAAGGAGGAGCTGAACCGAGAAATGACAGCTCTTCAAGAAACCCTGAGTGGTTACAAGGAGCACATGAAGGTTCTGGAAGCAGAACGGGATGAAATGACCCAGCAGCTGAACTCAGCCAAAGAGGTTAGTTCCTTGGTCCAATGCACACAATCCCCTTGTCACTGTCTAGGGATATGTCTACACTGCAATAAAAAACCCGTGGCACTGGGTCTCAGACTCCAGCTCAACTGTCTCACGAGGCTCAAGCTGTGGGTCTAAAAATTGTGGTATAGACATTTGGGCTCGTGTTGGAGCCTGGGTTTGAGACCGTCCCCGTTGTGGGTCTCAGAGCCTGGGCTCTATCCCAAGCCCTTATGTCTACACTGCAATTTTTAGCCCCACAGCCCGAGCCCCACGAGCCCAAATCAGTTGACCCGGGCTAGCTGTGGCCGTGCCGCAGGTCTTCCGTTGCAGAGTAGGTGTACCCAAGGGGGCTGGGAAAGGATTCACTGCACTATTTAGGCACCAATTTGTAATGAGTCCATGAGCTCCAGAAAATAGACACAATTAGAAATGTCACATGTTGGATCTGGGACTGGACCCCTCACTCCTTCCGCTCCAAAAACACACCTGCTACTGCCTGGACTCAAAGCAATCGCATTTAAATTGTGTCTTGTCAGAAGGCCCGCAATGTACCAACTCACTCCAACATGCCATGCCTGTACGTTACAATCTATACTCTCACATGCTTCCTGACCTGTCCACTCACATCTGTATCTTCACTGCACCCCACGCTCCTTAGGGACGGGTGAACCTCAAACCATAAACACTCCAAAATGTGGATGCTCGTTCTCAGTCTACAAATGACGCTGCTCGACAGGCGTAGCTCTATGCGTTTTGCCGCCCCAAGCACGGCAGTCAGGCGGCCTTCTGCGGGTCCGCTGGTCCTGCGGATTCGGCAGCGTTTCTGCGGGCAGGGCTGGCTCTGGCTTTTTTGCCGCCCCAAGCAAAAAAAAAACCTGTGGCACGGCCGGAGCGGCAAAGCAGGAAAAAAAAAAAAACCCTGCGGAGCGGCCGGAGCCAGGGTGCAGGGGGACTCCCTGCACTGCAGACGTGCCCCAGCTAGCGGGGGGGAGGGGAAGGTAGCGGGTGGAGAGAGAGAAGGGGGGCAGCCAGGGCTTCAGCAGGGCGCTCGCCACGCAGCCCCGACCGCCGCGCCACCTGCTGGGAGGGCTCCGCGCCGCTCCGGTCGGCGGGGAGGGAAGGACGCGGGCTGCCCTGCCAGGCTTGCTACAGACCTGGCACCGGCTGGGGCAGACGGAGCACGCAGCCCGCTCCTAGCAGGGCACTCCCCTCCTCCACGCCGCCGCCCCCTACAGGGCGGCCAGATTGTCGAACAAATAAAACAAAAAACCGCCGTGCCGTCCTAGGATTGGGCGGAATGCTGCCCCGTAGAATCTGCTGCCCCAAGCACGAGCTTGCTCGGCTGGTGCCTGGAGCTGGCCCTGTCTGCAGGTGATCTGCCGGTCCTGCGCCTTCGGCCCCGCCACCGAAGCTGCAGGACCGACGGACCTCCCGGAGGCATGCCACCGAAGGCTGCCTGACTGCCGCCCTCACGGCGACCAGCACGCCGCCCCCCGCAGCTTGCTGCTCCAGGCACGCGCTTGCTGCACTGGTGCCTGGAGCCGCCTCTGCTGCTCGAGCAGCTGCCCAACCCAATCACTGCAGAGTTCCTGGAAGCTGTACAAGTAGTTGCTCCCACCCCTACTTGGCTGTCCAGACATTTGCTCCTCCCGTCTTCCAGCTTCTCTCCAGAGGAGAGATGGGGCTTAGTTACCCCAGAAGTTCAGGCATGTAGATTCAGGCCATATCCCTACTTCAGGGGTTCCCTTGTTCCGTTTGCTTCCCAGGGGCAACAGCTGGCTTTCAGCCAGACCAATGAGGCCAACCAGAGAGTGACGGACTCGCTCCAGGCGACAACAGCACTGCACAAGGAAATTGGCAGACTCCAAGTGGCTTACAACAGCACCAGCCGGGTATGGGGATGGAGGAAATGTGTGGGTCTGAATAACGAGCAGCCTGTGATTGAGCTCCCATTGGTAGCATGTAGAACAAGGTCTCCCCTTGTAGTACTGGCTGATGCACCATGAGAACAAGAAGGACAAGCTGTTCTCTATGTGCACGCCTGTACTGGTGCATACTTGAGTGTGTGCGTATGGGTATGATGCGTATCTGTGTCTGATGGGGGTACCATGCAATGAAGTGACTAGTGTACACATGTGCTGGGGGCTCCTTACTGGCTGGAAAGTCAGACATGTTTAAGCATTCGTGGGCTCTCTCTCCCTCTTGTGGCTGACCCAAGAAAAGGCTAAACTATCCAGTGCTCCAGGAGTGCACTTGTGGAGCAGAAGGCCCAGATTTCGGTTTCCTGCGCTGCAGTGCTGTGGTCTGGCTGGCAATCAGGATGGCTGCGTTTTCTATTCTGCTCTGTTCTGTGTAGGCTTTTGTTCGGTGCTCATCACTGTAGTATCTGAGCACCTTCCAGTAATGCAATGTGACTACACATCTGTCACGTGCTGGTTATTCACTCATCCTCCCCCCAGAGGGAGAAGCGTGTGGATTGGAGAGTCTTGTTTTGGTAGGGTTCTTATTTATTTGTTTGTTTGGGGGTCTTTTGTTAAACATACCTGTGCTCTGTGTTTATATTAGAGAAGGCAGATCAAAGAAATGTACCCTGCACTTGGAGCGGAAATCGGTGAGGTTTGGGATGGTCCTTAGTTCCTGGGGGAATTCATTCCCCCGTCTTAGATCACCCTAGGAGAAGATTCTGTCTCCTGCACAGTTGAGCTTGACCCATGTTACTGAAAGTTCCACTGTGCTGGAGGAGCGAACGCAGTCTTTGGCCAGGAACTTTAAAAGGTCTTTTTGATACCCTGGGCACAGGCCACGGAACACTTTGAAGATTAGGACTGAGACCTTCAACTTGCTTTGAAATGCTACAGATTGCCAGGGAAGAGAGCGTGTGCCAGGTGTGATGTGCTTATGGTAGCCTGAGTTGCTGAGGCGATACGCTGCAGCATTCTGTACTAGTTGGAGTTTCCTAAGTGCTGACGGTTTCACGTCCAGGGACATTGCACTGCTGTAGGCCAGCTGAGAGGTGATGAAGGCATGAGTAACTGAGGCCAGGATGGGGCAGAGTCTCCTAGCCTACCAGAGATGGTAGAATGCATTACTCATGGCAGTTGCAATGTGAGAGCTCAGCGTCAGCAAGGAATCCAAGAGTACTCCTACAATATGCACTGAATTGACCAACTGTGGGCGTGAATCTTCAATCAAAGGAGACTGCTCCATGACTGCAAACTCCTCAAAATACTTTCTTCTGCCCATCAACATCACCTTTGCTTTGCTTGGCTCAGCATCAGCCAGCGGTTCTTCATCCATGAGATGATCTCATCCAAGCACTGGGCCATCTTGGTGGAGGTTGTGTGATCATATGTGGTGAAGGGTGGGTAGAGCTGTGTGTCATCTGCATGTTGCTGGCACTTGAGTACATGTAATTGGGCCAATTCAGTTACTGGCTGCATGCAAATATTGACAAGGACCGGAGAGAACTGATCCTTGTGGAGGCTCACAAGGGTGTAGTGGTGGAGATGCAGTTTGCCATCACTACTCTTTGGGTGCATCCCTCCAGGAAGAGCTCAAACCACTTTAGTGCGTTACCCTGGACTCCTGCCAACTCTGTCAGGCTAGACAGCAGCATCTCATAGTCAGCAGTGTCAAACACTGCAGAGAGGTCCAGGAGAATGAGAATGGATGTCTGGCTTCTATCCATTGACAGGAGGAGATCATCCATCCGTGCCAGTGTGCCACTAAAGCAGTTTCAGTTCTGTGTCCTGGCCTGAATCCAGATTGTGCTGTGTCTAGAACATTAGGTTAAGTTTGATGTGCTCATAGCTGGCTTTTAGCTAGCTTCTCTATGAGCTTCCGCAGGAATGGGGGGTTTGACACTTGGGCGATAGTTGGCTAGAACTGAAGTATCCAGTTGGCTGGACTGTTGAGTGTTAGAAGGAGGACAAAAGATTCCTTCCTGAATGAGGCCTTAGCTATTTGGCTCAGGCTATTTGCCCCAGTTGTTTGTGGCTTTCTATCACATGCCAGGAAGGGTTCACAGATCAGTTACAGTCTCTATAAATATGATTTGTTTTTTCTCATCCTGATGTGTAATGTTCCTGGGCAGGAGAAGGAGCTGCTGTCTTCCAAGGTGGCCAGACTGGAGGAGAGAGTATCTGAGCTCACCATGAAGCTGAAGCCTGCCCTGTCCAACAGGGAGAGGTTCCTAAAGGTATTGAGTGGGCACAGGCAAATGAGAGAGAGAGGACGGGGAGTGGTGGGGAAGAGAGGCAATGACACAAGAGGAGGAATGGAGTGGGAGAAAGGAGAGGAGGGAACTTAGATACCCTGGTGACGAGTTCAGCCTGGGTGGACAGAGAAGAGAGAGAGGAGGAATGGCGAGTGGTCCCTCTGTCTGTATAGGCAGTAACTTTCACCAGTTTCATCTGTGCTGGGGAATCCAGATCAGCCTCGGGTGGAGACGGGCCATTGGGAAAGGTGACTGTGCTACTTGGCTTTCAGGAGAAAGTGGAGCTGCACCAGCAGGTGCAGGATCTCACCCTGCAATTAGAACATGCGCAGCGGAGCCGAGAGGGATTCAACAGCCAAGTGTCAGACCTCCATCTGGAGCTGGTGAATGCCAAGGCCCAGGCCAACCGCCAGGACCAGGAGAAGGTCCTGATGAAGGAGGAGCTGGTGACCCTCAGACAGGTGACTCCTTGAGTGACTCTTTGAGTTGGGTGGGGGAGCCGCGCGTGGACTCTGCAGGCATCACCCACCGATCCCGCTCTATGAGCACTGCTTCCAAACCCCACCCTTCTCGGTGAAATGAGGGCCCTGAGGCCCCAGCCCCTTAAGAGCCAGTAATAAGCTGCTTTACTAAAGTGGGTTTCCAAGATGCTCCCTCCATTCCCATATTCCTAACCACTTGCCCTACCCCACCACCCACTCTAGTCTCAGGTACAGTGTTGGCTTGTGTGTGTGCCCACCACCACCCTCTGCTGGGGGACTGTAGATCTTCTTCTCTCCAACAGTCCCCTCTACTAGCTGAACTAGCAGTGAGGTGCTTGGAGCCAGATGCCTTCAGCTCCTGTCTCCTTGACTCCTCATGACATTCTTGTCATCTATCCACTGCAGCTTCGTGCTAGACTTTCCAGGAACTGGGGTGAAGCCCAGAGGCTCTATTTTGAGCTGATGGAAAAGATCTAGAATTTGTAGGGCTGTCAAGTGATTAAAAAAATTAATCGTGATTAATGGTGCAATTAAAAAAATTAATCATGATCAACGGTGCAATTAAAAAATTCATTGCAATTAATCGCACTGTTAAACAATAATAAAATACCATTTATTTAAATATTTTTGGATGTTTTCTACATTTTCAAATATATTGATTTCAGTTACAACACAGAATACGAAGTGTATAGTGTTCACTTTATATTATTATTTTTGATTCCAGATATTTGCACTGTAAATGTGATAAACAAAAGAAATAGTATTTTTCAATTCACCTCATACAAGTACTGTAATGCAATCTCTTTGTCGTGAAAGTGCAACTTACAAATGTAGAATTATGTACAAAAAAATAACTGCATTCAAAAATAAAACATGTAAAACTTTAGAGCCTACAAGTCCACTCAGTTCTATTTCTTGTTCATCCAGTCACTTAGACAAACAAGTTTGGTTAAAATTTGCAGGAGATAATGCTGCCCACTTCTTGTTTACAATGTCACCTGAAAGTGAGAACAGGAGTTCGCATGGCACTGGTGTAGCCGACTTCACAAGATAATTACATGCCAAATGCACCAAAGATTTATATGTCCCTTCATCTTGAACCACCATTCCAGAGGGCATGTGTCCATGCTGATGACGGGTTCTGCTCTATAACGATCCAAAGCAGTGCGGACCGACGCATATTCACTTTCATTATCTGAGTCAGATGCCACCAGCAGATGGTTGATTTTTTTTTTTTTGGTGGTTTGGGTTCTGTAGTTTCCGCATCAGAGTGTAGCTTCTGAAAGCATTCTCCACAGCTCGTCCCTCTCAGATTTTGGAACGCACTTCAGATTCTTAAACCTTGGGTCAAGTGCTCTAGCTATGTTTAGAAATCTCACATTGTCAGATATGCAGTGAAAGTGTTCTTAAAACGAACAACATGTGCTGGGTCATCATCCGAGACTGCTATAATGCAAAATACATGGCAGAATGCGGGTAAATCAGAGCAGGAGACATACTATTCTCCCCCAAGGAGTTCAGTCAAAACTTAATTAATGCATTATTTTTTCAACAGTGTCATCAGCCTGGAAGCATGTCCCCTGGAATGGTGGCCGAAGCATGAAAGGGCATACGAATGTTTAGCACAGGGGTCGGCAACCTTTGGCACGTGGCTCGCCAGGGTAAGCACCTGAAAGCGAGAACAGGCGGCAACCTTTGGCACGCGGCTCACCAGGCCTGGGACGGTGAACCGCGGCCAGTGGGAGCCGCGATCGGCCGAACCTGCGGACAGTAGGTAAACAAACCGGCCCAGCCCGCCAGGGTGCTTACCCTGGTGAGCCGCGTGCCAAAGGTTGCCGACCCCTGGTTTAGCATATCTGGCACATAAATATCTTGCAATGCCAGCTACAAAAGTGCCATGCGAACGCCTGTTCTCGTTTTCAGGTGACATTGTAAATAAGAAGCCGGCAGCATTATCTCCTGTAAATGTAAACAAACTTGTTTGTCTTAGCGATTGGCTGAATAAGAAGTAGGACTGAGTGGACTTGTAGGCTCTAAAGTTTTACATTGCTTGTTTTTGAGTGCAGTTCTGTAACAAAAAAAAATCTATATTTGTAAGTTGCACTTTCACAATAAAAAGATGATTGCATTAAGGTACTTGTATGAGGTGAATTGAAAAACACTATTTCTTTTGTTTATCATTTTTATAGTGAAAATATTTGTAATAAAAATAATAATATAAAGTGAGCACTGTACACTTTGTATTCTGTGTTGTAATTTAAATCAATATATTTGAAAATGTAGACAAACATCCAAAAATATTTTATAAATTTCAATTGGTATTCTATTAACAGTGCGATTAAAACTGCGATGAATCGTGATTAATTTTTTTGAGTTAATCGCATGAGTTAACTGCAATTAATTGACAGCCCTAAGAATTCGTAACTTGAACAGAGCCTTCTCATGGGTGGGACATGCCTGACCTCCTCATATCTCTGAGCTGAGCTGATCGGTCTACTTCTGTAGGTCATTTGGTGTCAGTTGGATCTCATGGACCAAGACCCTTGCCATCTCATCATACACAGCTTCTAGATTTCACTTGGTGCTGTCCTGTGCGTGGACATCACTGCAGTGAATTAGGCCAAGTCTCAGCTATGCACATGGGTTCCCACTGCAGGTAAATGAGAAGCTTTCCTCTGAACTGGGTCAGAGCCGCCAGAGACTGGAGACCTCCCTGGGTCAGCTCCACCAGCTGGAGGCTGAGAAGAAGATCCTGACCAATAGGATCCAGGCCCTGGAGACTGAGCGCACGCAGCTGCTGGGTGAACAGGAGGCGCTGAAGTCAGAAATGCAGAGGGATGCTGGAGGCCAGGGGAATGATGTGGCAGCTCTTCAAACGACCTGCGAAGGGCTCAGGTACCTGAATATTGGGAGCGGGAAAGGTAGGAGACAAGGGAAGAAAATGCATCTCCTAGTTGAGTTCTTCATGCTGCTTCTCTGCTCCTGTCAGCAGTGGGAGCATTAACGGTCAGAGGCCAGGATGGGACGTCCTTCAGTCCAGCAGCTCATCCTGGCTGTTAAATAATCTGTAATCCGATGAACTGGCTTCTCTTTGCTGCAGTCCAGCCCAGAGCCGCTGGGTGCTTTCTAGTGCCTTTCACACAGCCTGTATCCCATAGGCTGCCCAGAGCGAAATGATTCCAGGTGGCAGCATGTGGTACAGATGGCAGAAAGGACACTGGATGGGGAGTTCCATTGACCCCTTGGGTCACTGGGGAGGGGACAGTGGAGAGGTGAGGGAGGTTTCCCACTGGGATTTGGTGATGGAGGTGGGGAGAGGGAGGGAGGGAGGCTGTTCCTGGCAGCTGCAGAGGGGAAGGCTCTCTCACCAGCTGCGCTGAGCTGATATGGAGAGCCAAGGAGATTGCAGAGGTGGGACAGGGGAGCAGGTCTGTGTGGAAGACTGGGTAGGAGAAGCCCATGCAGCATCACTGGGTGCATTAGCCAGGCCCAGCGCTTTGCAGCACTGGTACTGTTTTGCAGGGCATCGCAGTCCCTGTTGCAGGCGGAGAAGGAAGCCCTGCAGGCTCGCTGCATGGAGCTGGAGGCTGCCCTGCGGCACAAGCAGGAGGAGTTGTGTGGCCAGCTTGCAGAGCAGCAGCAGGTCTCCCAGCACTGGAAGGACAGATGGAACCAGGCGGCTGTGGCCCTAAAAACCAAAGAGGAGGAACTGGAGCAAGCACACGTGGCGCGTCAGAGCTTGTCTGCCAAGGTGGGACATGGCCAGCGAGCCCCATGCCAGTTGCTGTCTCTCTGCCCCACCTGGCAGCTTTGGGATTGTACCATCTTTCCACCCCGCCCCAGCTCTGCACTCAGCCACTCAAGTCTCCTTTCTCATTCTCTCCTCCACGCCCCAGCTAGTGGATCACTGAGTTCAGGAGCTGGGAGCTGCAAGCTCCTTGGTTCTAATGCCATGTCTCCCACTAAGTCAGCATGTGACTTTGGGCAAGTTACCTCCCTTCCACCTGCCTCTGTTTCCCCATCTGTACAACAGGGAGAAGGACACCTCCCACATAGGGGTGGTGGGAGGGTTATATATAAATCCACATACTCTTTGCACCAGTTTAACTACTGTGATTTTAATTTGATCTAGCTAAACCAGTGCAAGTTTTCTAGTCTAGACAAGACCTTTGAAGTGAGAGGCTCAGAACCCCATGGTCAATACCCCCACCCAGCCCACCACCAAAATCCATTGATTATATGTAAGCTTTGTACTGAGCTTCATCCTGATGTGCCCTGGAATGTAGCTAGCAAGATGGCCAGCCCCTGGATCCCAAGGCGAGGAGCCCCTTTGACATACCTAGTCTGGTTTCTGAAATTTCTGATTTTTTCCAACCAGCTCTAGAAATACCTGAGATTGACAGGAAGGTGGGGGATGGGGTGGTTCCTTTGTCTGTGTTCTGAAGGCTTGTTATGTGCTAACATTGTGTCTGTGGCAGTGGATTTCAAGGCTTGCTCCTTCATTGGGGATTCCTGGTATGTCCCTGGGCTCTCCTGTACCCATTCCGGCAGGGGGTCCTAGCACTATTTAGTCAGGCCTAACTGTCCTTCCCATGTGCCTTTCAGCACACAGAGCTCCTGGAGGACTGCGAGCTGCTCCAGGTGGATGTGGAGGAGCTGGCCGAGCTGAGAGGCGCCATGTGCAGGTAGGGGGTGAATGGTCTCGCTCCCCAGCTGTTTTTTCCATAGGTCCTTTTGTCTGGCTGCTCTGATCCCTGCATTTATCCCCTTTCCTTTCCAACTAGGGCCACCCTGTGGTGTGGTTTCCTCTCTCTTATCAGAAGGTTATTTTTCCATTGTCCCCTCTAGTGTTTTTCAGACACACCATCCTGGGTGCCTTGGCATGGGGGAGCCACCTTAAAAATGAACTGGAGCATGCTTCCCTCCCCACTTGCCTGCAGGCTGTGGCTTCCTCTGGGCTCCACGGACATACAGAGAGAGGCAGGCAGACAACGGCGGGCAGAACTCCTTAGGAAACCCTTTTTCTCTGGATCCATTGCAGAGGAATCCTGGACTCCTTTGGGCAAATGCAGGTGCAATGTAAGCAGGCACAGCTCGCTGGCGTAAATGGAGTTGTGCCCGCTTACCTGACACTGCGGGTGCATTTGGCCAGTGGAGTTCTCTCCTTGATGTGGCACCAGCACAGACTTGGCGCTTGATTCTGCTCCCCTGGACTTCAAAACTGGGGTAGCCATAGCCGGGTGAACCACTCCCTGCCTAGGCTCTAGTGCAGACTGTGCCGCTCCCGGGTGAACGGCAGAGTCTCCTGCCCACATGACAAGGCCTAGCAAAGGCTTCACCCTGCGTCCCTGGTTCTGCATTAGCAGAGTCACAGCTGCATCGGCCCAGGGACACAGCCGCTGGTGCCGGGAAGTCTCCGGTGAGGCTGGCACACTGTGTCCCCACGTACACACCTAGGGTCCAGTTTCAGACTTGGGTGCCCAGGTCTGGGATTGGGAGCTCAGCTTGGCACCGAGGTGCTGAAAATGGACATGGGTGTATGTGCCAGCCTGGGTCCCAGATACCCAAACTTGGGGGAAAGAGGAGGAGGATGGAAAGGTAGTGCAAAGCTTGCTGGGTCCCAGCCCAGCTGCCCCACTCTACACAGGGCTGCCTGTGCTATTGGCCCATAATGCTGTCATCTTCCATTCATTAGAGGACAGTGGGGTCCCTACTCCCAGGGGGCTGATCCACCACTGCCTGGCACTGCAGTGTGGGTGTGCTGCACCATTCTGATTGGGCAGCGTTTGACCCTTTGTTTGCCCTCACTTTGCACAGGTGTGAATGACTCCCCAAGGCTCAGGACAATGGAGATTTGGGCCCCTGCAAGCCACTGAACCCAGCTGAGGCCGGGCTCCGAGAGGAGAGCCATGGTGCTCTTGGTGGGACTTTCCAAAGCCCCTAAGTGACTTAGGAACGCACATCCCAGGCAAAGTCAATGGGATTTGTGTTCCTGAGTCCCATCAGGCATTTTGAAAATCTCATCCCAGTGTAAATTTACAACCCTTTTTATCCCCTAGCCTGAAGGAAGAAAACGGAGACTTAATGAGACAGCTGAGGGAGCAGCAACAGGCCACCCAGCTGCTGCAGCTACAGCAAGAGCTGGCTACAAACACAGTAAGCAAAGAGAGATCTATGTGCCCTTTCCCTCCTCCGGGGAGAACTCCCTAGATGCATTGGTTCGAAGGCCAGAAGGGATCATTCTGATCATCCAGTCTGACCCCTGCATAGCCCAGCCCGGAGACCCTCACCTAATAGCCAGTTGTTCTGCTCCTCTCTCATCTCCCCCATCCTGAACACTGTGTCCAATGGTACATCTGGGTGCCCCCGGTGCTGCAGAGACACCAACCAACCCTTGCCTCCCTTTTATTTTCATCTCCCTGATGTACGCTGCATACAGTGTCGTACCTCACCGCTTGATCCGGGGACGTAAGTCACAGCCGTTATCAGAGCAGGCTGGAATGAGGGAGCAGAGTTCTGGCTGAAGCCCTGGCGCGTCCCAGCGCGTCCCTCTTTAACATCTGACTCAGTCATAGCAAAACAGGTCAATGGCTCCTCAGGGCAGCTCCACAAGCCAGGGTTCAGCCTCAGTACCATTGCAGGGGATGAAAGACGTCTTTGGTTAAATACAAGCTGCTGTTCTGGCCAGTTCCAAGCCTGGGGGCAGGTGGGTTCTGAGGATGTGAATGGTTGATAACAAAGATGGAACCAAGCAAAGGACATTATGGACTCACTGTGATAGATCCTAGCTCTCCATGTGCCACCCACCCCCCAAACACACAAAAGGGAGGCAGTTGCTGTGGGGTAGGTGGGGAAGGTGCCAGATCGGGAATAAGGGAAGCCAACACCTCAAGTTATTTGAAAAACGTCTTATATTTGTTCCTTCCAGTCTGTACCGGGATCAGACTCAGAGAGGACTTCAGAACAAGAGGCCCTTTACAGAGAGATCCAGGAAACCCAGTGAGTTCTTGCTTCTCTGGTCATGCTACAGAACTACTAGATTGACTGGCTGGGAAGTCAGTGGCAAGTGACGAGAGGGAGATTTCTTGCTTGAAAGACAGTAGGGAACAGCTGCTGTTGTTAATTGAATGGCTCATCCGCCATCCTGTTGGAGGCAGTTACAAGCCAGAACTTCCCGGTTGTATAAAACCATAGGAAGACTCTAACAGTGAGAGATCTTGGGTCCCTCAATGCTCCCCACCAGACCAGAAGTATAGGGTGATGGGCTGTCTAGTCAATGCAGGCATCTGCCTCTTCTCCAGGCTCCTGCAGACCTAATTCATTCCCTGTGCAACTCTGCTGATCATGGAGTTGCTGACTTTGGATCCTGGTGCTCACAGAGTTGACCAGACTTTCTTTTAAGGATCCTGGACCATGGTTGAGGACAGCCTCTTATTAATTGGCACACAAGTAGCAATCTACCCCCAGCTCTAGTGTGGCTCTCCTGAACCACTGAATTCAGCAGCAAAATTCCATTGGGTTGCCATTGCCAAACCAAAAAGACTGGGGCTAAGATCCTGTTCAAGACACTGGAGATTTATTGGTTTACTTCTTGGCTTCGTCCAAACCTTTCTCAGATTGGCTTCCAGGGAGCCAAGCCCCATTGTGGAAATCTCTGGTTTCTCTGGAAAATAACTGGGTTCCCTGCATTTGTTTCTTGTTAGCGACAGGATAAAGAGGCTGGAGAATGAAAAAGCTGAGATGAAGTCCGAGATCAGGAAGCTGAAGGTAGGAATGGCTTTGTTCCTATCTCCATGTGCCCGATTTGTGGCAGGGATGCATGATGGTTTCAGTTACAGTCTTGGGAGCCTGGTGGAAATCTTTTCTGCTCCCTAGAAACCCAGGAAAATATCTCCTGCTGGGATCTGGCTCCACTACAGGGATACATTACAATTAGGCCATGCATTCACATGTTATTTCTACCCTCAGTCCATCTGGAGCACCTCTCTTAGTGCTGACTCTCATGATACCCTGGCATGATGGAGACTTTCAGGTGACCCTTTAGTGGACTAGGTCCTCCCCTCCAGGAATGGCATCCTTGTGGATACGCAGGCTCCTGTACTCTCTGCAACACCTTCCCTTTAGGGATCGCACTGTCACGTCTTAAGAGCGGGTGGTGGTGCTTTTGCAATGGCACGGAACCCCCTTGGCCTCCATCTTAGTTCATCCCTCCCCCACCTTGACTTTTCTTTTCCAAAGGTATTTTGAGTGAGATTCCGCCTTGGCGTGGATTTCTCTACAGTCTGCCAGTCCATAACCTACAGCAAAGTGTTTCCATTTATTATTAAATTGGGGTGCCAACGAGCCCCAGTCATGGCCCAGGACCCCATTGGGGTAGGCACTGTACAAACACAGAACCAAGAGATGGTCCTGCCCCCAAAGAGCTTATGACCTAAATAATCAGTGATTGAATTGTATGTGTAAACATCTGTATCATAATTCTGCTCCCCAGCCCTCAGAGCACATTGGCAGTGGGGAATGCGGTGGACACAAAAGGGTTAGTTCCCCCATCTGGTCTTTTCCAGCCTTGAGATCTGCCTGGTGTGTTGTAACAATTGCCCATTATCCAGGGGCCAGCCATGCTGCTGTGATCCGCGTGCACTGGTGTCCCACGAAGCATGGCTTTCAGGGAAGGTGGGCATCGGGAAGGTTCATACACCTCATGCTTTTTTCCCCCTCTGGCAGCTGGATGGCGCTTCTGTCCTGCGGATTGAACTGGACGCCTGTAAGCAGGAGCTGGAGCTGGAAAAGAGCCGCAGTCAGGCTCTGAATGGCAAAGTGCAGCTGCTGCAGTCCAGGCGCTGGGACAATGCTACTCCACCATGTGAGGTCGGTACCATTCTAGGTTTCTCCAGAGCAGGGCTGGGTGTTGTACCACATCTGTGCCATGATCCCTATTGAGCTATTTTCTATGGCTTGGTTCTGCAACCTCCGTAATTCTCAAGTGACAGCACAGTGACTCCATAGCGATTTCATTATACGTTTAAATATCCTGCATTTTAATCGTGCTCCTCAACCCTTATAGCATCCAGCCCACATGGGGCTGATCCAGCTGTGTCTCTGAACTGGCCTGGAACCTTCGTATCTCATGACCACTGTTGCTTTTCCACCTGTTCTGTTCAATGTTTGTATTGGAGCAGCACAAAGTGTGTGCACACCTGTGCTTTGAATTTTGGCCTGCACTTTCTGCTTAGCTACCAGTCAGGTGACGGTAACAGGATTCAAACTCAGCCCTTACCGCTGTGACTACAGAAGCCTCGGTCTGTTGAGCTAAAGAGATAACACTGTTCAGACTGTTGTAGACGTGCCAACTCATCCTTTCCTGGGAGAGGGCAATGGTACACGTGCTAGTATATCAGACCCTGTCTGATTTAGGCCCCAATCCTGCAATAGACTCCATAGTCGCAGATCTTCCCACCCCTGCCTACTGCACAGGCCTATGGTAGCAGATCCTGATGCGAGATCAGGGCTTTAACCACTTCCTGGGAGTGATCGTCTGGCTTAGAAATTGGGCCCTGCAGTGTCCCTGTTCAGTCTGGCTCTAGCTGTGAGCTGCAGATACCCTAAGAACGCATCTGAAGAATTAACAGATATTTAACAATAGTAGCCAAGAAGGCAGGACTTGTGGCTAAAGCACAACCCCAACAGTCAGGACACCTGGGTTCTGTTCTTGGCTCATTCACTGACTTGCTCTGTGACCGTGGGCAAGTCGCGGCACCTCTTTGTGCCTCAGTTTCCTTTTTGGTAAACTGGGGTTAATGATACTGACCAACCCCACTGGGGAGCAGTGGGGCTTTGAGGTCACTGGCTGGGAGGTGATGTTGATGTGTTTCCGCTGCAGTGGGAGTCCAGATTCAGCCACCTCTTTGCAGAGGACAAGGTGTGAATTGTGTGCCAGGGAGCAACAGGTCTGAGCTGCTGTTGCCTAGGTGACATCTCTGTGTGTATTTTCCAGCAGATCAAGTTCCCAGCAGCCTCCAATACCACAACAACATCTGGCTTAGAGATGGATTGTCCTGTGTCCTCTCCAAGAAGGTGAGCGCCACAGCATGGTTTGTGAGTCCATCAGTCCCATCCTGCATGCTGCCCTGACGTACCCATACTCACTATACCACATATCCAGCAGCAGGTCTGACTGTCTTTGTGCTACCCACCTTACCCACCCCATTCTCCAGGCAGTATGTTATCCATGGCCATCCTGCAGCTTGAAAAGGGGAATGGGAAAAGGGAGACCTGGAAGGAAAGTGAACATGGATCAGACTTTTATCTGCATGTGGGCTCTTAAAGTGATGATCACAGCCCCGGGGGGAGTTGGAGGACACCCTAGACAATGCTGTAGAGCAGAGTGAAGGTCCTTCCAGGGACTCTGCTGAAATGAGGACCATGTCCAATGATGGTAAATGGTGTCCGCTTTGTATCTCAGTTCTCAGATTTCCAGTCCTCAAGGAGAGCCGTTGGCCATGGAGAGCCCCCAGGGCTTGATGGCCTCAGGGGGCCTGTCTGAGGTGGAGAGCCTGAAGCAGGAGCTCCAGAGGGAGACTGCATCCCGGCAGGAAAAGGAGGAGCTGATCTGGACTCTGAGAGAGGTGCAGGCTGGATGTGTACTTTACAGTTGTTGTGTGTAGACACATAGGAGGTGATGGAGGGGGAGGGTAGGAATCCCAGAGTGCTCTGCAGAGGACAGGATAGGTATCATGGAGTGTGATACCTTCTCTTTGGTCCCTTCATGCTGATGAGTGCCTCCTAGGGAAGAGTCTGTGGGCCAGATTCTACTGTTACGCCAGGGTGAATCCACGGACAGTGGAGTTGCTCTGAGCTCATACTGGCTAATGGAGAGCACACTCTGTTCCCATGTGGTTAAGGAACTTCTCTGAACTATGGGGTTCAGGGGGTTCTGCAGAGCCCAACGACAGGAAACTAGGAGTGAGACACTGGGAAGATGATAGTTACACAAAGGAAATACAGAGATCCCCCACTGTGGGGATGTGCCAGGAGGGGGCCAGTCTCAGGGCATGGAGGGGATGAATATGTGCATCCCTGTGGGGGATGCCAAGAGATGAGGACATGTGAAAATGAATCACGCACCTTCCAGGAGAAGAAAGTCCCTGCAGGCAGGCCTGGGAACAGCATGAGGAGGGTGCATAGGAAGAGAACGGGCAGGGAGGCTAAATCTCCTTTCTTTTACTGCTAGGAATTAGAAGAACTGAAACTAAAGCAGCCAGGAGACATCAAGGTGAGAGGATCTACCCTGACATCTTAACACTTAGAGTGACTTGGTACGAGGTACAACTGCAGCCGTGCCAGTGGCGTTCAGTAACTCATCTTGGCAGGGATGGCCTGCAGGCTCTCAGAGCAGCCAGTTCTAGGGGCCTGATGCCCCAGCTGAACAAAGCACTTACGCACGTGCTTGATTTAAAGCCAGCGTAGTCGCACAGATTTACACCAGCTGAGGATCTGGCCCTGGAGCACTTTGTCCTTAGTCTGAAATAAACAAGCCCTTGTTTTGCTCTGTGAGTCTGGCAGAAATGTGGTGCTCGGCTTGAGGTTCTTATCTGCTCCTCAATACTGTGGTCTATGAGCACCTTGTCATCTTCAATATATTGCTCTTTCCAGCCCCCTGTGTGGTAGGGCAGTGCTGTTACCCCGTCGTACAGCTGGGGTGCAGAGAGGCTGAGTGATGTGCCCAGGCTCACGCCAGAAGGTCTATGCTAGAATAAAGAATTGAACCCAGCTCTTTCAAGTCCTAACCACTGGGTGACCCTTCCTCGCCAATGGGGAAGAGTGACAGGGTCCTGGGGAATGGAAGGTGTTGAAATAAATGGAAAATATTATTAGATGAATATAGTCGCTGCTAACCCAAGAACATGGTGACACTGGCCATAATAATCACCCCCAGTGTAGAGCCTCCCTCTGTTTCCCAAACAAGCCAGGAAACATGCAGAAGGCCTTGATAGGGGGCTTGATCCTGGAACAAGCTGCGTCCACTTCTCTCTGTCAGGAATACGCTGCATTTCAAGGGTCTGAGTGTTATTCCATGTGGCACACAGCTTCCTTCCCACAAGAGTCCAGCGTTTAGGCCACCATTGGGTTGAGCATCTTGGACTCTGACCTTCCAAGAGGCAGCATGCAGGTCCAGGAAATCTCATTGTACGATCAAGGCCTTGTAGCTATGCAGTACATTTGGGTGGGTCTCAGACTCAGTCCTGGGAACTTTTGGGAGAGTTCTAAGAGGGTCAAAGGTTTTGCTTGGACATGAATTCCATGGCTGGTCCATGCCTGGCATTGTGTCAGGACCCATGGACAGTTTGTGGGTGAGATACCCACCCTCACCTTCCACTGGCATCACTTCTCCTGGGTGTTGGCATATAATGAGTATTGTTGAGAACTGAGGTTACCCATTGACAATACTCCATAGGCTCACGCTGGCTTTTGTGGTCATCTGTAGCTAACACCTGAAGTTGGTTCCGTCCCACAGCCGGGGCTGGTGTAGGATCTGGTGTGCGGCAATACTTGCTGCGTGACCTTGGCTAGAACAGCCTGTTGAGATCAGAGAATGCGTCTGGTTTTATTTTACATCCATTTCTAAAGTACCCATCACTGTCGTATCTGGAAGCTCTTTCATAAATGTGCTTGGAAATGGAATACTCCCAATGGTGCCTGACTCTCTGCTCCTCCTGCACAGCTTATTGGCAGAGGGGTCCAATGCCAATTTTTCTCTCTCATGCTTCAGGCCTCCCTGGAGGAAGTAGACACAGAGTTAGTGCTGGTCCGAGAAGAGCTGCAGAAGGTTTGGGACATGCTGAAAACACGTGATACGGCACTGGAAGAACGACACCTGGAGTTAGAATCAGCCAGGAACCAGGTACCAAACTTGTCTGAACATCCTGCAGAGACATGCTGGGTTATTATACTATTATTTGTATTCCAGGAGCACTTATGGGCCCCAGCTGAGATCAAGGCCCTGTTGTGCTAGGCACTGTACAAACACAGAGGATATGTCTACACCGCAATCAGGAGGTGTGATTGCAGCATACCTGAGCTAGCTTGGATGGAGCCACTCACTAAAAATAGCAGTGTAGCCTTGGCAGTGATGGCACAGGCTGCCTTAGTCCTTAACTGATCAGGATTGTACACGGGCTGCAATTACACCTCGCAATTGCAGTGTAGACACAGCCAGAGTGAGAGACTTCCCCTGATCTAAAGAGCATCCAGTCAAAATAGACAAGCCAGACAATGGATGGGATGGGAAGGGAAGTGACTTGCACATGGTCACTCCGTTGACCAGCCTGGTCTCCCGAGTCCCAGGCCAATTCCCTGTCCATGGAACCAGGCTGCCTCTCCCCTCAGACGGACTCATCTCAAAGTGGTGTGTGTTTCTGTGCCAGTACGTGTCCGTTGGTTGGATCAGCTTCCTTAGTGGTTCCCCAGAGTTCACTGCACATGCCTGGCAGGTGGCTGGATTAGTCCCTGGCTGTTTGTGGAGATCTACCTCAACCCCAGTCTGAGCTGCCTACCCCCTTCTCTTGGACGTTAGCAAATTAGATTTACCAGCAAAGAGCCCTACTCTGGTGTCAAGGCGGTGACTCCATGGGATAAGAATACAGCCCAGAACCAGCCATTCTACTGTCTGTGAATAAGGAACACCAACGGCGATACCACAGGGCTTGTCTGGGCTAGCTCCTCATCTGGGGTAACTCAAATAGCCCTTGCGTAAGTAGCTAGCAGACAGCAGGTGCGGCTGATGATGAAGTAGGTGACTTCACTGAGTAATGCTAACCTGTATCCTCTGTCTATTGCCAGTACACTGAATGCAGCTCAGAGAAGCTGAGACTGGAACAACTCGTCGCCTCTCTGGAGCACCAGCTGGCGGAGAGGTACGGAGCTAGCAGGGATTCAGTCCTAGGGCAGTACTGAGCGGTGGGTGCTCCATATGCCACCCCCGCTAAGGAAACCCCAGGGGAGGCTGCGCTGTCTCCACTGCATGGCACAACTCTCCTGCCGTGTAACTTTAAAAGGTATGGGCCACAATCATTCCTGGTGTGACTCCAGTGGAGTTGCACCGGGAATGAGCCTGGCCCTGTCTGTGAATGGAACATGGCAGGCTCCCACCGCGACCTGCAACGTGATGAGGTGGTGAGTGCAAATCCAGTAGACCTGTCCCCTCTAATGTGGCTCCAGGTAGACCAAAGCTCTGCTCCACTAGCCTTTGGGACATCCCCAGGGGACACGTCGCCCCCATGTGGAAAGTGGAGATGCACGTGGGAAAGAAATGGTTTATTACTTCTCAAGTGGGCATTTCTGTGCCTCTGCCTGGCTGCTGCAGTCACCTCATTTATAGCAGCGGCAGCAGAGGGGGCCCAATGCCAGGGACGGTGACGTACAGAGAGATCCGGGTCCAGCATTCCAGAAGAGGGGGGCAATTTGCGTCAAGAGTTTTGGTTCAGACCCATCTCTAGCAAACTGTTGTGTCTGCTGCGTCGAACCCCGCTCCGGCCACCAGAGAGAGGGATTGCGCTAGTTATTAAAGGGAAACGTTTCTCTTGGGCACGTGTCAGAAACTACCTAGATGCCGCAATGTGTGGCAGCCAGCATTGCCTGCCCCACAGTCAGCCCTGGGAACGCCAAGCACCAGGCGTGTGAGAGGCACTCCTGGCTCAGGAGGCCTCTTTAGACCCACAAGCTGAAAGCTGGAGCTGGGCCATATCCCTAAGACGGTCACCAGCTGGGGTCAGCACAGCCGGCTCCCGAGCCATCTCTAGTACAGTGATAACATAGGTAGCTGCAGCTGAGTCATCTATCGGGGCCCAGGCGCCCATCCTGTGCCAGGAGGGTGATTTGTTAAAAACCGGGTTATAAAGCAAGCCCTTCCACCGTGGCGTGAAGGCTGCCACAGGCGGGTTCTGGTAGGCTCCCCACATGGAAGCCCTGTGCTAGGAGAGCAACTGAGAGCCAGTGTACCTGCAGAGCTTAACTGCTGCGCTAAGGTGGAGCTGGGCCCCAGGTCTTCCAGAGCAGAAGAGATGGGAACTGGTGGGAGCCCTTGGAACTAGATTGATAGGGCCCCTTTCAGAGAGAAGAGCCAGGCTGAGGGCTGGATGGTGGCCCCATGTTGGGAGTGGGATGGGCCAGGGAGAGGAGGAGGTAGGGTGACCAGATGTCCCGATTTTATAGGGACAGTCCCAATTTTTGGAGCTTTTTCTTACATAGGCACCTATTACCCCCCACCCCTGTCCCGATTTTTCACACTTGCTATCTGGTCACCCTAGGGAGAGGGGCAAACTAGGCCCTGCCCCTTTGGGAGAGGATAGTACCAGCCATGGCACTAGATCCTTGCACTGGCCTGGGTCATGCCGTGCAGTGGGGAAAGCCATGGGAGAGGGGCAGGGATGGGCTTTCCCTGCAAGATGCCCCTCACAAAGTGTCGTCCTGACTTTTCCATCAGGCTCCTCTCTCCACCCTTAGTGGGGGGAGGCTCCCTAGGGATCTGCTAAAAGCCCCTGTCTCTCTCTCTACTGGCTCCAGGACACTTCAGCTTTCTCTGCTCCTGGGAGAGCTGAACTGCCAGCACTTCCCTCTTCTGGAGACCCCCTCTAGCCTGGGGGACCTCAGGCTGGACTAACTCTCCTGCATAATCCCTGTAGGTTTCCAAGGGGAGCACCAGCTCCACCCCTGTCTGCCCACCCCTCTCCGCATGCCCTGCCTGGGTTGAGGTACAGGGCAGGGATGCTGCTGCAGGAGTGGCTGATGTTCTCCCGTTGCTCATAGGGAGTCCTTCTGTGCATTGATCTCTGGAGCACAATCTGACCGCCCGCGCACAGAGTCTCGTGGTGGCAGCCCCCATGCAGCCTCTTCCTCCCTTGCTACCTACACCGTAGTCTGGCCCTGTATGTGCATGGGCTCATGTTACCCACCTCTGTTTAACAGGGAACAGGTTGGTTACCAGTGGGAGGAGCCCCCCCCTTATAGGATCTCAAGCTCCCTGCTTGGGGCTCTACTCAATGCTCTTGAGCTATGAAGTCATAGGGGACCGTGTGGAGCTGTGACAAGAGCAGCGTGAGTTACAGGCGACTGGAGCCTCTCGAGACAGGACAGACCCCCCAGGCCCATGGTTACAGACTTTGCAGCATAAAAGATGGTGCAACAGTGGGTGGCGTGGATGGGATGGAGGCTCTTCAGAGAACAGCAGTTTCACTAAAGGAGGGATTTGTGTCCACAGGGAACAGGCCTTGAGGCACCTTCGACAAGCAAGTGAGATGGAAAAAACCAAGCTGGAGATTCAAGCCTCTTCATTAGAGCTGAAGGTAATGCCTGAGAAAGCTGTGTCCCCCCTCCATGCAAGGGCACTCCAAGGAAAGACTCATATGATTTTCTGTGGGGGATGTCACTAAATTCGCACTGTGATCGTAACACAGATAGGGCCAAATCTTCCTTTCCAGCTCCATCTTACCCCATCCACACTACAGCCAGGACTTTCCAGAGGACTCCGCGGCAGGTTGGATTTTTGAGTGTCTGGCCCTGACAGGTGGGGCCAGATTTCCAAAAGAATCCAGCAGCCAATGTGCACCCAAGAACACATGGCCCTGATTTTGAACAGCGCACTCAAGAAATCTGTTCAGAAACTCAGTCCTCTGGAACATTGTGGCCACTGCGTGAAGCTCTTGGGATGATCATAGAGGACGGGGCTGGAGAAAACCTCTTGTGCTGGAGACTATCCTTTGTGCAGCAGCACAGGTGTGTCCTAGGCCTATGTCTCCTGTAGTCAGCCCCATTTCCACGACATCCCTGGGCAAGTTAATCCAAATTGTCTAGCTGCCTTAACAGTCTCCGGCTGCTACTACTTGTTACGTGGAGAGGATGGAGTGGGGAGGATACTGGGGTGGGTTGGGGATGGGGGAGGATACTCAGGCAGGTTGGGGAGTGGTTGGGGGGGGGGGAGGATACTGGGGCAGGCTGGGAAGGGGGAGAATGCCCGGGCAGGCTGGGGAGTGGGGAGGATACCAGGATGGGCTAGGGAGTGGTTGGGGGGGGAGGATACCCAGGTGGGCTGGGGAGTGGGGAGGATACCAGGATTGGCTGGGAGTGGTGTGTGGGGGGGGGGGAGGATACCTGGGCAGGCTGGGAAGTGGTTGGGGGGGGGGAAGAGGATACCCAGGCGGGCGGGGGAGTGGTTGGGGGTGGGAAAGGATACCTGGGCAGGTTGGGGAGAGGATACCTGGGCAGGCTGGGGAGTGGTTGGGGGGGAGGATATCAGGATGGGCTGGGGGGGGGGGGGGAAGGATACCAGGACGGGCTGGGGAGTGGTTAGTAGTGTGAAGCAAGAGAGCTAGTTAGCACTGACGGTGGGTATGAAGCCATGGAAATGCTCTCTGCACTCACCATCCCTTCCCAACATCTAGTAGGCTGGGGTGAATCACCACTGATGAAGAGCGAGGATGATGTGGGATGTTATCGCAGGGGGGCTGGATGGCTCAGGAGACTGAGGCAGAGCTGTGGAGCCACCGGTTCAAATCCAGCCCCTCTCCTTGGGCTCTTAAAGCTGGTGGCAGGTTGGCAGCCCCCATGAAAGGAGATTGGGGTTTTGGCCTGGTTCCTAGGGGATGGAGGTGTCTGCATTTAAAACCCCACCCCCACTACCAGCATTAGTGCAATCCCTGCTGGCAGTCGCAGCACAGAGAACAAGGATCAAATGGGCCATGGAGACCGAACTCCCCACTCCTCCTTGTGGGGCTCCCACTAGGTCACGACAGAGGCACATTTGCAGGGTGATGGAGGAAAGCTGGTGCGGCTGCTGCCTGTGCTATACCTATGGACAGAGGGCATCACTCCTGTTCCAATAGGCTACACTATCCCTTATGGCAGAGGCTCTGGCCAAACCCTGGGCAGTCCGTGGCTGTCTCAGTGATTGGCCCAGCACAGGTCACTTTTAAATGCTTCTGTCTGACCTCCCCTTTGCATCCTGACTAGCTGCCAGAAGTGGAGGTCCTGAGAGACGACGCCCACCGACGCAACCAGGCATCGGGCCCCCCAGAGGTACAGAACTGGGGCCCCAGGCAGAGCCGTGCCAGCCGCTCCGAGGGGAAGTGCTCCCAGTGTGATGCTTTTCTGGCCCAGCTGAACAAGATGATTCAAAGTAAGGGCTTCTCCCTGTAAGTGAAAGCTGCTCTGACTCCCAGGGGTAAGGAGGCTCAGTTCATCAGCGTTTGCAGAGGGCTTGGAGATTCCTGATGGCAGGTGCTGGAGAATCACTAACCGGACTCTGAGTTCCTTCTTACACGAGTGTGGTGACAGTCACCTGCTGGTCCATTCTTTCTCCCTTCCCTACACTGTCACCTCGAGTCTAATGTCCTCTGCTGGTTTGACTTGCTCAGCTGCTCTCTGCAGGGCAGTGGTAGCACGTTGGTCCCTCCTGTTCTCTCCCTTTGGCACAACAGTTCAGTTTCCAGAGGACTCAAATACTTTGACTGAAGTCTTGGGCTTAATCTAGGGGGAGCTGGGTGAAATTCTCTGGCCTGGCACATGCAGGAGGTCAGACCAGATGATCTGATGGCCCCTCCTGGCTCTTAATTCTATCGGCACCCTGGACCTGAGCATGCTGGTTAACAGCAAGGCTCTTTTTCGGAGGGTGGACGAGGCATTTGCTGGCTGGGGAGTGCTGGACTCCATGGTTGCAGCTGCTGCTATAACATTTTCCTCACCCGTCTCTCCTTCGCTGTTTGCTTTGGCTCCAGGCTGTACAGAGAAAGGGGCTGTGCTGCAGGAGGACCAGACCTTGACCTACCTGTGTGAGCTGCAGGGGCTCCTCAAGGTGAGTGACAGCAGAGGCCCCCTGTGGGACAGCACAGCTCATGCAGGGGTTTTAACATCCCCTGAAGGAACCCCAGTCCATTTCTGGGTCCGTTTCTGTCCCGGTTCTGCCGCCAAAGGGCTCCCACAGGAAATGCAGCGTTGCCGGACGATGTTGCAGGGATGTGGAGAGCTGCTCTGTGCGCTGTCCCAGTTGTGACCCTCAAATCTGCACCGTGTGTCTCACTGTAACAAGGTCGGGGGGGGGGGGTCAGGGGAATGGTCAACAACCTCAGTGCCCATCGGTGGCACCCTCTGGGCAGGGAGACCTCAGACATAGACTTGCCTATAACTTTGTGTCCAGGCACCCAGCTGCTCCTTTAGTATTTTTAGTGTGGTCATGAGGTCCCATTGTGCTAGGCGCTGTACAAACAGAGACTAGAAAACAGTCCCTGCCCTGAAGAGCTCACAAGCTAATAGCTCACTTCACTTTGCTTCTTCACTTCTTTTCCTGTTTACACAGGGGTGGAGGGCCCACAGTTCTCCTTCAGGTCCATGGCACTGGGGCGTAGGTCTTGGAGTTCCAACCCTTTTCTTTCCATCATACCATGAGTCTCCCATGCCCTTTCTTGCCATCCTCTTCCTCCCAGGCTTTCTTTGATGTTCTTCTCCCATTTCTATCACATGTCCAGCCCACCACAAACACGCAGGCCTATCTATCACTCACAGTCCCAAGTTCATCTTCCCCCTAATTCCTTCCATGTGCACACTGTCTACCCGCCGCCTGCCTGCCATTCTCCTCAGTATGTTATTTTCTACTGCCTGTGTCGTCTTTTCTCCCATCTCCGTAAGACACACCGTTTCCAAACCAGAGAGCAGGCAGGAACAGACACACGCAGCGAACACATCTCATTTCAATTTGTGCCTTAATTGCTGATCCCACAGTACTGCTGCCACCCATGCACAGTGCTCTTTTAATTCTCCAGCCCTCTCCCCAGTGGCACTAATGTGAGCAGGGGAATGGTCCCGCTATTGTGGGGAACTTTCCTGGCTTATACACTACCCCAGTGCAATGGGCTAGCGAAAGGATCTGAGTCCTCACTCCCACTCCCTTTACCCAGAGGCCTGCCTGACCTCGGGGGCTCCCCTTCCACTCTCCTGTGTGGCAGAGTCCTCGTAACCCCAACAAGGCTGGGGCCAGGATTCCTGGCAGGCTTCACCCCTAGTCTTGTCATGGTCACTTAGGGAAGGGGCTAGGGTGTCCCCACGCTGAGGTGCTCTCTCTGCTCTGGACACTTCCCTGACCCACTGATCATTGCCTAGAGTTCAAAGCAAATACAATGTATTAAACAGCAATCAATTAAAAAAAAATAAGGAAAGAATGGGAAAGGTGAAAGGAAAACCCGTCACCCGGCTCTGTGGCACGGGGACATCACAACCAGCCCTGGCTGGAATGTCAGGGCAGTTCACAGCCTTTTCCTCACACATCCCAGGCTCCTGTCCAGGCCCTGGCACTAGGGATGCCGCGGGTCAGACACTTGCTCTGGCGGTGGCCACACGCCTTCAGGCTCTAGGTGGCAGGTCCTTCTTCCCAGCGTCAGCCCCAGAGTTGGGGTTATGATCCCCCTCCAAGTCCGGTCTGCAGGGCCTCTTGGCTGGGGGTGTCTCCCTGCACTGGGCCCTCTGCCCAGCCTCCCCCTCGCTCTCCACAGCTGCTCACCGCACCCAGCCCCAGCCCCACTCTGCCTCGGCACTGCTCAGCTCCCTGGCTGCTCCTCTGGCCCCTCAGGTTCCTGCTCTCTCCTTAGCTCGGCCCCTCTGGCCAGGCAGCTCCAGCTCACACAGAGGACGGGATCCCATGCTCCTGACTCCCTTATTGGCCTACCTGCCTTGTCAATCAGGCTGACCTAGAGCATTGGCCTCTCTCCATTGCCCCGGGGACTGTCAGTCTCAGGGTCTTGATTTCTCATCAGCCCTTCCCCTTTCTAAAAAGCCCCACTAAGTTCCAGTGTGGGTCCAGCAGTCCCCTTACACTCAAAGTACACAAATTCTTTCTTCCGATTCAACTTCTCTCCTAAAACATCATCCAACAGCTCTTCTTCCACCGTTCCTGCTTACATAACTCCAGTTCCCTTTGTGTTTCCCTTCAGACCATAGGCTTCAAACACAGATGCCCGCTCTGCTATCGTATTTACCAAGCTAAAAGACAAGGCAGACAAAGAGAAATAGACCCATCGTTGCCCTATCTCCCCTCTGGCTGGAGCAAATGCTGCAAATTAGCCTCCACACCCCCTTGAGTTGGTCTTAACCAAACCAACATTTTACTGGCTTTGGTCCAGAAACAGAGAGAAAAGCAGAGAATGAAGCAGCAGGACTGGGTAGTGGTTAGAGCACCAGTCTGGGTTTGGGCGAGACGGGTACAGTTCTGCCTGCCTGTGGGACCATGGGCAAGTCACTTGGGGCCAGATTTCCAGAAGTATCTAGGTGCCCAATGCAGTTAGGTGCCCAGTGGGATTTTCAAAAGACTATTGGCTTTGTTAGGTGCCTAAATACCTTTGAAAACCCACCCTTAATTTATCTAGTCCAGCTTTCTAAAGGGAGTTAGGCACCTAAATACCGTTGAGGATCTGGGCCTTTGAGTCTTTGTTACCATATTTAGGGCCAGTTGAGTGATGCAGTCCATGGTGTTTGTATGTTTCGCTGTTGTTGTATCTGGCTCTCTTAGGCACTGCCCTGGCTCCCCGCACCACAGGAGCTGAGTGCCACCTGAGCCTTGGCATTTGTATAATAGTGTTGGTAGCTCTGTGCTGCCCCCCCAGAGGTGTGTGAGGATAATACACGAAGGCTCAGGTGGCACTCAGCTCCTGTGGTGCGGGGAGCCAGGGCAGTGCCTAAGAGAGCCAGATACAACAACAGCTAAACATACAAACACCATGGACTGCATCACTCAACTGGCCCTAAACATGGTAACAAAGCACCGCAGGGCACATCCCCTTATCAGAATGTCACTCAGTCAGGTTGCTGCTGGCCGCCTAGCAAAGCTGCACCCTCTTTGGGACACCCACTCCCCAGCCTCTGCCCGGGTCAGTCTTGCCTACTGCTTAGCCCATGAGGTATCCAGATGTAGCGATGCTCCAGGCTTACAGGCCTTTCTGGGCCTCAGTTCCCCAGGGGTACAACATAGCTAACGCCACTCTTTTTCTCCTGCACTTTAGCTGGCTGGTCTGTTTGGTCTGTAACATCTTTGGGGCAAGGACCGGCTCTAGTACAGTGTCAGGCACAATGGGGCTCTGATTGCGCATGGGGCCTCTCAGCGGAACCGTGATACAATAGTATCTAAGTTAGTAACACCATGGTGATGGGACAGATCTGAGACCTTCTTGGAGATCTAGAGAAACTGTCCTTTCCAGGAAGGCATGGAACAGCCCCTAATGGGCTAAGCTCCGACCACTCATCCGTTCAGAATCCCTGTAGATTGATGGTTCCGCTTCCCCAAACAGTCTCCAAGGTGTCTTTTTGACCCCTTCCGCTCACTGGGGCGAGGAGATGAAACTGAAATAGAACAGATCAAGAGATCAGAGTCCATTCATCGCTCCCAAGTGGGTCTGTTTCTCCGCAGGGGCTGAGTCAGTGCACAGCCGGCCAAGTCACAAGGAGCCCCCAGGAAAAGAGCCAAACCTTGGAACAGCAGCATCAGCTGGTGACCGAGCAGGTAACAAGGCATGCATTCGGCTTTGTCTCGAGCTCTCTGACTCATTATAGTTTTTATGCTTCTCTGAAGTGGGCAGATGGTCTCTGGGGCCAGGGAGCCATCACAGGCAGGATTCTGCTGTCAGAGCGGCTGTGTGAGCGTGGGTCTGGCATGTGGCTGCGTGAACATGTGGGCATGGAGGGGAGGTAGCCAAAAGCCCTGACTGAATTTGTATGGGGCATTTGAGATGACAAGGATGGATGGAGTGTCCCAGCTAGCTGGAGCAAGGCACAGGAAGGCAGGGGTAGCTACAAGGAGCTTGGGAAAGTGCAGGGGTATCTCAAGGACCCATAATGGATGGAAAGTAGAACAGGCTTCCTAGTTACTGTCCAGAGCCTCTTGCATCTAGGGATTTAGGCCGATGCCAGTGAGGGCTGGTAGGGCCCCTGAAATTCACTCTCTGCTGCTCCAACAGCTCAAGGGCTTGTTCAGACAGAGGCAGCAGCTGCAGTCAGGGCACAGGAAGCTGTCAAGAGACCAGAAGGACGAGTGCTCAGTGGAGCAATGGGTGAAGAACTCTCAAGTGGTAAGAACTGCCTGCCCCTGTCCCCGCCCCGCATTAGTCCAGCTCTGTGCAGCCCATCTTCACACCCAGGAGGCGACTGCAGTAAGGCTGGTGCTGGTTTGTGGGTGTTGGGACACAGGCAGCAATTGTGAATGTGGGAGTCGGTTGACTCTGAAGGGCTGTCGGGTACGAGCCACGAACCCAACAGGTACCTGCCATGAACCCACTATCGTCTTTGGTCTCATGTGGTTTCTGCAGAATGCAAGAGGAGCCATCAAGCCACATGGGAAACCTCCACAGGAGCTAAGAGAAAAGCAGCAGCCTGTGCCAGGAGATCTGGGCTTCTCCACCAGCACCGAAGAAGCGCAGAGCCTCAGGCTGCAACTGCAAGAGAAAACGGAAATGGTACGGCCCTGCCCTGCCCCAGGGAACGCACCGCAGCTCGAGGGCAAGCTCGGGACTGAGTGGGGAGCTGTAGATCTGGCTCTCCTGAGGCAGGATCAAGCTGGCCAGAGGCTGGGAATCAGTTTGAGCATCAGTGCAAACTCCTCCTCTGCCATCCACCATTATGGAAGGATCCCCAGGCCCATGTGCTGCAAGAGCCCATCATGCTCTGTGCATCCTACTCCACACCCTTATCCCTCTGCAGCGGATTTTCTGTCTGCCTCTTAAGGAATCTGCCATTTTCATGGCCTCCCATTAAAATATGTACGTGTGCAAGGGGCCACCCAGGCAACGTACCCGCCGCAGGGTTTCTAACAGAGCCGCTCTGTGTTGTTTCCAGATTTCCGCCATGGCCTCTGAGATCCAGGGACTGCAGCAAAAGAACGAACACCTGATGAAAGGTAGGGTGGCGGCATTGCCACGGCACAGGCTGTTCTTAATGGTACGAGGCTGCTGCTTGCAGCTTTACTGCAGGGCAGCGGGAATGGGGTGCTGGGCCAGCGGAGATTGAGGTAGGCTACTCATTTAAAAAGTGAAAGCTCAAGGCCTTTCTGCAGACTAGGGCCTGATCCTGAGAGATGCTGAGCGCTCTCAATCCCACCTGGTTTTAATGGGAATTGAGGTCGTTCAGGACCAGATCCTCAATGATGTTTAAAGGCCTAACTCCCAGTGAAATCCATGAGAGTTAGGAGCCTAAATATCTTTGAGGATCTGGGCTCCAACGCCTCCATGAAGAGAGACAGTCTCTCTCCAGATTGAGGCCTATGTTAGGAATCACCATGTCTCTGAACAATCCAATGATCCTCCATGTCTAGGATCTTGCATCTAGTTTCTGGATGCATCAGAGGAAGGCAGGACAGCCTTCAGGGCACACAACGCAAGTGCAATATCATGCTGTGACGGGAAGGCATGTTTGAGCTGGGACATTAATAGCTTTTGATATTTTTACCCTAACGTACGTGACCCCAGCTGCTGCTATTTTATAGACTAGATTTCAGCATTTACCCAGCCCTTTGCCTTAGTAACATCCTGCAGCAGCGAGGTCTGCAGCTTAGCGCATACTCTGCAATTTCAACCTTACCTTTGGCAGCTGTAACTGGTTTGCTTTATAATTCCATTGAGTTCCCCACTCCCTTTCCGGCTCTTTGATTGGAAAAGGTGACTGGGAGTCTCTGCTTGACCATTCATGGTGTTCCATTGGGAGAACACAGTCCATCCTTGCTAGAACCCCATGACTTCAGCGGAATTGCAGCAGGAGTTAGTCCCAGTGATCTAGCACTCCTTGCTGAGGCTGTTGAAAGGAACTGCCACCTAGAGCTTTGCAATGGAATTGATCATCTGATGCCCAGTAACAATCTCCTTCTTCTTCTCCTAACAGCGAAACTGCGGTTTCAGCAGCAAATCCAAGACATCCGCAGCCTCCAGCAGCAGCGACAGGAAAGGAGCGACTCAGACCTGCTGGTTCCTAGGCTCTCCAGCCGGCAGGAGCTGGAGTTGGGGCTGAGCCAACGGAGCGATGGCTCTGCACCTCCGACTGGCGGTGATCCCCATGCTTCTCTGTACCTAGCCAAGCAGGTGGTGCTGCCCGAGGCAGGAGACGAGCTGTGTTGCTTCAGTTCTGAAAGCAGTGGCAGCCAGTCCCACAGGTCCCAGGCAGGGTCAGAACTGCCAGCGCTGCCGCTGAGCAAGCTCCCTGCTGATCCTGTGACTGGGAAGCTGCCTCCCCCGTCCACACTGCCCCTCCCAGCCTCCACCTCAGCATCTGGCAAATCCTCCCCCGAGGCCCGCTCGGCCCCAGTGAGCCCCCGGAGCCAGCCTGGCAGCCAGGAGTCCTCGTACACTCCCAAGGGGGCAGTGCTGCTCTCGCCAAGACCCTTCCGGGCACAACGACTGGGCTCGCCCTTTAAATTCAGAGTGAGCCCGGAGCCCCCAGGGGAGAGCTGTGGCAGCTGAAGCACCCTGTCCGTTGAGATCAGACTAGATGATCACAACGGCCCCCTTCTGGCCTTGGAATCTATGAATCCTGCATGGCTGGGTACACGTGGCTTTGAATGATCCGCTCTGTGCCCTCTCCTTGTCCCCTGAGCTGTTCGCCATAGAGTCTGGCTGGTAAATGAATGAACATAGCATGTTCTCTTGGAACTGGCTGTTTCCCCCTGGCAGCGGCGAAAGGTGGTCTCCTGACCCCTTGGGTTGGAATTCAGATTGGGGGCATTACAGGGGAGGGGCTGTTCTTGCACTAGCCGGGCAACTAAGTCCAACAGTCCCTAGTTCCCTGCGCACCTGGGCCTCCTGGAGTAGGGAGCCATCAGTGTGGTCTGTGAGCAGCAAATGGTTCGATGTATGCTACAGGTTCTTTCCTTGCCCGAGCATCTGAGCACCTGCCGCTCATGCGTTAAGGGATTTGACTCACTTTTGCCATGCGTAGTTCTTGCTTTCGCTCGTCTTCTCCCCAGGGGGAGAACTGTGTGCAGTGGAGTGTTGGGAAACATACCCCCTGCTCTGTGTTTATATGGGGAAGGGACGGTCAGAGGGGTGCGCCTGGCACCTAGACCATGAGGTGGGGAGGGTTGTGATGGTCCTTGGGTTCATCCCACAGTCTGAGGCTGGCCCCCAAGACAGCTCTGCCTCCTGCATAGCCGAGCTTTACCCTGAAGTTAGGAAGTGCCTTGGTGCCAGAGGCGCAGAGCCCAACCAGGCCCCAGCCCAAACCTTTAGGTGATCTTCTACATAGGCTGGGCCTCTTCTGTTCCCCTGAGACAGAGAGCTTGCTTCTCCCTTTCCTGGAAGCTCAACCTCCTGAGGGAGAGGAGGCCGTAGACAGAGTACCCCCAAGCTACACCAGCTGCATTGCTCAGCTGCTGCACTGAGGAACAGGCAGCAGAGCAGGCCCACGCAGCTCACTGCCTCCAGTTCCCTTGTCCCTAGCAGCCCTGCCTTCAGAGTCATCAGGCAATGACCACTGGATGGGCCCACCTTTTGCATTGTAAGCAAGATCTCCCTTACTGCTCACTGCTGTGCTGCCACAGCCCTTCCAAAGAGCTGAAAGAGTTGGTGGAGGGGGCAGGTGCCCCACTGGCAGTGCTTGGGTTTCCCAGGGAAGTGGGTTTCAGTGGTGGGCAGCTAAGGATTGTCAGCATAGTCACAGATGGATTTGATTTTTGTGAAGGCCTGATGCCCTCTGGAGCAGGTCTTGATCCTCTTCCCCAGCTCTCCGTGCTGCCCTGTGCTTGCTGTGAAAACCCCTTGGCATCGGGCACTGATCGCTATCCCCGCAGCTGATTTCTGGGGTGGGAGCAAATCCCCACCCTCACTATCCTGCTTCCTGTGTGGATAATGTGTCTGTCTTCCATAAAGGACTGAAATGTGCTCTACTGCCTCAGACTGTTCTTCTGCTGCGCCCCCAGGGACGGGAGGCTGGGCATCAAGGCTGGATGGAAGATGGCCGAGAGGCTAATAGCAAGGAAACCTTTCAGGCCGGAGTTCTAGATCTAGGAAACAGAGCCAGGTTCTGGTTCAGCCCATTGCTGTGCTAAGGGTGCAGGTAGGCTCCCCAGTGTTTGGCGTATGAGGAGAGGCAGGCTGGCTTCCTTTTCCAGATGGGGACACGCTGCAGCTGAACATCTCAAAGTTAGCGCCCTGTGATTCGCTCGCTGTTAGGGGTTTATCCTGCCACCCATCACCACCGCATCTCAGCCCCTTCGGTGTAAAATCAACAGCAACTGGAAGAAAATGAAACACCTTGTGCCTCCTCAGCTTCAATATCTTCGCATTCTGCCCTTCTCACAAGGTCGCCAAAGTGGGCCTGTCTCAGGCAGACCAGATGTGGCACAAGAACACCATCTCCACCGGCCCATGAACCATGGCCGTTTGGACCTGCAGTGATGCCAGGGCTGGAACTCCCATGCCACAGCACAGGCCCCGAGAGTTAAAGGCGACTCATAATAATAGAGCCTGTGATACACAGGTTCTAAATCCAGTTAGGAGAGAGCAGTGCTGCAACTACACAACGGCCGTTCCTCCATGTGTACATACACACCTACAGTCCATGTACATATACCTCCCCCAACACAACCAACAATCCAGATTATTTAACGGCACCATTCACTAGCGAGACTTGGGAGTTTAATAAAAACCCAAGGAAACCCTGTTAATATTGTTCTGACATCAATACAGTCGCATGGCAGGAATGACCTCACGGAGGCAGCAATACACTTTCAGAACAAATTCCTTTTATTTGTTTAAAGGGGACAAAGTGGATGGAAAACACAAAGGTCTGAGCCAGCAACCAGATGTGGGGCTGCGGGCCTGGGCCTTGCACTATAGTGACGGCTCCCCTGGGCCTTCCCAGTGATATCACTTCCTGTCTGGCATCTTGGGAGACCACCTAGCCTCTATGGAATGCTGCTGTGTTTTAAAAATAAGTTTCCAAGCTATTACCTTACCCATTACCCTGGGGGGGGGTATTTTTCATTGACTGGGGATGTGTTAAGTATCTGACTGCTATGGTTGCAGCTTGATTTGATAAGAGGATATGAATGAAGAGATGTTGGGGGTGATGGGTTGGCCATTGGAATAGGCATAAAATTACAACTGCATTGGCAGTAACAGCCCAGCAAGCTGCAGCTGCTCTATGCCAAGCTAGCACTGCCAGCATTACCTCAGTGTTGTGCCGGAAGGGGGACCATGGCTTAACAAGGGAATCCCTCTGAAGATTCAGTGACATCAGCAGAATCGCAGGAAACTGGGCTCTCCTGGATCCACCTGCTGGACCTCATCCCTGCAATCTTCCTTTTTTCACATTGTAGCCCTGCTCCTCCAGCAGCAGCTCTGAACTCCAGAACTGTAGGTCCAAGTAAAGCAGGGAGGATTATGCACCAGACGGATGCATCCCAGGGCAGGTCCAAGGTGAGACGTGCAACAGTTTGACACTCCATTATAAAGCAATGAAGTGGGAGAATGGGATGGAATCTGGTATTTTATGCAGGAAATTGGGGATAGCGAAAATGGCCTTCCAACCCTTCTGTGACCTCTTCCCTGCCCATGCTCAGGGCACATGGGTTCCTCCTTCACAGTGATCCCACAGATCAGTGCTCTACACAGTACAGCTAACTTGGGCTTTCTTACACAGAGATCTAGGAATCAAGGCTGACATTTCATCCATGTGTGGTCCAGCTGTTCCCTACGAGTGGACTGGAACAGACTGGAGGTTGTTCTGACTGCAGCACTGATCGTACATGTTACGCTGAGCAGAATTCACATAAATGCAGTAGGGGCCACACCTAGCCCAGAGCAGGTGTAATTCTACTGACTTCACAAGAGCATCAAGCATGGAGTAAGTTGTCATCATAACTACAGTGAAATCAATGGTGTTGCGCCTGGTTATCCTCAGGCTGGATGTGGGTCAGGGCCTCCAAGGCTGTCTTAAATTTGATCACTGGTTACTGTCTTGGTTTGGGGATTGGGGACAACTAGCTTTGTTGGCGTGCCAGCCTGGAATCCTCCTGAGCAAGTCTGGAGCACATGAAGCTTGCTCCTTCCATCTGTCCATGCTCTTTCCTCTCCTCTCCATGCTCCCACTTCCCTCTGCTCCTTTCCACATCTCATGTTCCTATGCCCATCTCCTGCCCTCCTTTCGCTGCTGCTGCCAGTGCTCCCTTCCCCGGGCCAATGTCCCAACAGCAGCCAGGAGCTGATGGTGGGGCTCTTTCCCTTTAATTTCAGACATATGCTCTCTATCTAAGATACTTAACAAGGAAAGTCTCGCTTTGCTTCAAGTTCCTTGCTGCTCCCTGTCTTGGTGGCCTCGGGGCCATCCAGAGCAGCACAGAGCAGACTCTCACCACATAGGAGACGACACTTTTGACATGACTACAGTTCTTCAACCCAGCCACGCAGCCAGCGGGAATTACACGCTCAGGCATCAGCACTGATTTCCCCATCCTGCTCCGACTGACAAGCTCCAATGAGTCACCTGCTGATTGACCTATGTCAAGGGGAGAGACTGAAAACATTCGGCTGAATCACATGCCACCGCGCGGATTCCACCTGCCCTCGGCAACACATCTCCTTCCAGTGGAGCAGCCCTGCCTCTGGGGCGTGGGGCCCAATCAGCACTCGGCCCAGGGTGCAGCTGCGTGTATAGAGACGAGCCTTTGGGGAGGAAGGGGAAAGGCAGCATGAGGCAGGGAGGAGTCAATGGGAGAAGCAGCCAGAAGGCTCAGCAAACAGCCCCTCCCCTGGAAATGCCATCCCATTCCGACAGCCCCTTGCAGACAGCAACAAGTCCCTGCACCTCCTCCGCCAATACCACCTGTGCCAACACCCCCCCAGAACCCCTTCCAAATGCCACCATGTGCCAACCCCCTACAAGTGCCAGCTGCCTTGACAAACTCCTTAACATTCCACTGAGGAGCCAACCTTCCCACAGCAAAAACATTTCCCCAGGGCACTGAGTCCCTACTGGTACCAATCCCCCTGAAAATGCCCCCGAGCATGAACCCGCCCTAACAAACCAGCTGGCTCCAACAAACCTCCCTGCATATGTCACCACCCACTTGCCAGCAAATGCCCCACTGTCACCTGCCTGCTCTGGAATCGGTGCCTGCACTGATAAATACTGCACCCCCCCCTTATGCCCTGCAGCATGCTAATGCACCATCTGATGCATACAGGTTCCCACTCCCACTCCTGTCCCTCCGACCTGCATGATGGTGAACTCCAGGCACAGCTGCTGCTCCTGGATGTCTCCTGCAGGGACACTGAAGAGGAAGGGCGTGTTCCACACGGGGTTGTAGCCGGCTATGGACTTGGTCTCCTTTGTGTCCATGACTCGCCCGTTGTAGTAAAAGTGAATGACAACGTAGTGGTCTGGGAATGGAATTGGAGAATAAGGAGACTGCCGACAGCACACGGGATCTGCTGTGAACAGACACAGGTTTGCTTGGACGCAGGGAGGCTCATGAGGAGGTAAGTTAGGGGCGGCTGAATAGGTGTGTCCTGTCTCCCAGAAGCTCTGTGTCAGGCCCTGTGGAGCTACCAGGATAGAATGGAGAGAGCTTTGAAGCACTGGACACTCCCATAAGTGATGGTCAGAGGGCCCCGGGCCTCGGAAGGTCATTTAAACAAGAGAAGGTGTCTGAGCCAGCTACTCTCTTCACTAGCGGCCTACAGCGTTGGCCTGGCTAGAGGATTCACAGCCCTTCTACTCCTGCTCCCAGGAAGGCGACGGGATCTGCCACTGCTGGGCTTGGGAAAGTGGGATGCAAAGAAGGGTTAGAACAAAGGAGCAGAGAGGACCTGTGCCTGCCAATAAGGGGGTGGGGGAGAGGGAGGGCAATTGAGCATACCCAGTACAAGCCAAGGAGCAAATGGGGGGGCATGTGTCCTCTCATGCCCCCCACCCCCATGTGTCACCTCTGCAAGGGAAATTGGAAATCCCACAACTGTGATCCCCCCACCCATTCTGGATCCCTCACTTTAGCCCATATTTCCCCTGTACTGAAAATATCTTCATTCTAACCATGGTCCCAGGGGTGTCACCATGGGCATGCTCCTCATAGGGTTAAGTGTGTGCTGTACGCAACATTGGGTGGGGGGCTGATAGGGCCTATAGCAGAGATGCCCAGACTCCATGGTCCAAGGGGTCTGTAACTGAGAGGGGCATGTGCCATAGCAGATCCTGGGGACTTTTAAATGACACAACTGTATGTTCTACAACAGGAATACTATTACCGGTCCCTCCAAAGTCCTTCCTGCTGCCGAAGCCTATTAAACCTGGTCTGCCCCTCAGCCCTGCACCTCCCTACCTGGTGCCCCTGGCATGCGGGTGAGCCGGCCCAGATTCTCTGCCTTGCGGACCAGCACCTTGATACGATTGGCCAGAGCCTGGTACTGGAGGAGAATGAAGAGCTGGCCCAGGGACGTGGATTGGGAGCACGCAGCGCCGTAGCTCATGTCCTGGGCACTGAGACACTGAAACAACATGGACAGCAGGAGACAATGAAACACCCACCAATCTCACCTCCTCCCCCCAGCCTCCAGGGCACCTAGCAGCCACTGAGACAGAAACAAAGGTCAGCCCCATCCAGGAGCTTCAGGATGGAAAGTCCTTCACGTTCTTACCACAGCCAAAGGATTTCCCACCCACTTACCCCCATCACATATGCCCTCCCGCCCAGCTGCTCTCCTTCCAGCTAAGGCGGACTTCGCTTCACCTTGAGCTAAAGAAGGATCTTTTTGGACCTGTGGCCCTTACAGGATGCATGATCAGACATAAGCTGGTCTGGTATCCCATCTAGCAGAGGGAAGTGGTGATACACCCAGTCCTCACTTGCCCTGTGAGGGGAATTCCACTGAATGACACAGAGGTTCTGTAATGAAAAAGTCCTCCCCTTGCATCCGTATGGGTGGACCTTTCAGTCTCTGGGGCCCTGGAGACCTCAGCCAGCACTATCCCCACTTGGTACTATTAGTTCAGTGACCCAGTCCTGACCTTTTTGAGTTTGGTTTTGGTGGTTGACAGCTCCCGGGTGTAGCTGGAGGCCGCCTCGGGGTTCCAAGTAACCTGGGCACACGGGAACATCACTTCCCCAACGAAGGAGTCCCTGAAGCTGCGAAACTCCTTCACATAGACAGCGAAGCGCAGGGTGAAGCCCCTCAGCTCCTCCAGGTGGTAGCGGCCGAACTGGAACTGCTCTCGGAACTCGGGGTTGAGGCTCTTCCTGCGCACAGCCGTGCGCTGGGGCTCGATGAACTTGGGGAGCAGGTACACCTTGACATAGGAGTCCCGGCTGCTTCGAAAGCCCTTGGGCAGGTGGGACACGCTGATCACCGTCACAGTGAGCGTGGCCTCGGGCTGGGAGTAGAACAGGATGAAGTGGAGCTGGGGCTGCTGCTTGGGGCCAGCACTGGAGAGGCTCCTCGGCATGGTGGACGACTGGCGGACGCTGGGTCCCAGAACAGGACGAGTCAGCAGGCTGCTCTCGTCAGTCTCTCCAGAGATGGTGGACCGGCGCTCCCAGCCCGGCTCTGTCTTGGAGAACAGGCCAAGCTTCTGGGAGAAAGGGATGCTGGGTAAAGAGGCCCTCCCATGCAACATGCTCTGTGGCAAGCTGCCAGCGCCAGGAGAACCCAGCGAGTCATTCCCTGCACATTCCAGCATCGCTCCCTCTAGCTCCACATACTGTTGCTGGATGGGCATGGTGGTGGTCTGGGAAGGCAGAGCAGGCCCCAGCTCCACCAGAGTGTTGGTTGGTACCTGCTCTTTCCTGCTGCTCTGGTTGTGCCTCTCACTTCGACGCCAGCACACTGCACAGCCCAGGAGAAGGCAGAAGCACAGAAGAGCCAGCCCCACTCCGAGGAGCACCTGCAAATGCACTGAATGGAGCAGAGAAGAATTACAGCATGAGTATATGAAGGGGGCTGCAGATAGCAAAGCTTCTGTGTGACCAGAAGGCATTTGGCAGAAGGTGCCTGGCCAGTGGGTAGGAAATGTGATTAAGATGTAGCAGTTTGATGTTGTGTTCTACGGCGATGGGCCTGTTACAAATGCCACAGGTAGACTGATTAGGCAGGTACCTCCTTCAGCTCATCAGAAATCAGCAGTTCACATCACTACTCCAAGGACGAAGTGATCAGAATCGTCCCTTATAATAATAATAATACCTGGTTATTTCCAAAGGAGGTCAGTATCAGGATCCCCATTTTACAGATTGGTAAACTGAGGTACAGGGTGATGAAGAGCCCAAGGTCACCCAGCAAGCCAGTGTCAGAGCCAGGTATAGAACCTAGGTCCCAGTCCAACTCTCTATGATCTTAAGATCTATGAACCAATAGCTTGATGACAACTGAATCTTGGCAAACACCAGCAACTGCACAGCAGTCAAAATCCAGATACACCCTCACACCCCAGGAACAGTCAGAGCCAGTGGTCCAATTCTGTGCTGTTACTAAACCAAACCTGTCATCCCCTCTCTCATCACCGCACAGGACATGCTGGAAAGATTACTGTGTAATGGCGAGCGATAAGAGAAAGGAGCAGGGTCAGAGAGCTGTGCTGGGGGCGTCAGCATCTGCAGTGCTCCATTCTCTCTGAGCACCATTCCCGAGCAGAGCTGGAATTATTACATCAGATCAACACATCCGTCGCAAGGCTAAAATAAACCCAGCTTCACCCTAAACAAGATAATGGCCATGGAAAAAAACCTCCTCTTATCAGCCCCACAGCCGAATTGACGCACTGTTTATGTAAGACACATGATTGACGCCAGTCAAACACCCAGAGGGAAAAAAAAACAGAATCCTCTCTTCAGCCTCCTTTCCAAGGCCTGGTCTACACTAGGCGTTTATGTCGAATTTAGCGCCGTTACATCGAATTAACCCTGCACCCGTCCACACTGCGATGCTATTTAGTTCGACATAGAGGTCTCTTTAATTCGATTTCTGTACTCCTCCCCGACGAGGGGAGTAGCGCTAAATTCGACATGGCCATGTCGAATTAGGCTAGGTGTGGATGGAAATCGACGCTAATAGCTCCGGGAGCTATCCCACAGTGCACCACTCTGTTGACGCTCTGGACAGCAGTACGAGCTCGGATGCTCTGACCAGCCACACAGGAAAAGCCCCGGGAAAATTTGAATTTGAATTCCTTTTCCTGTCTGGCCAGTTTGAATCTCATTTCCTGTCTGGACATCGTGGCGAGCTCAGCAGCACTGGCAAGGATGCAGAGCTCTCCTGCAGTGATGGCCGTGCAATCTCAGAATAGAAATAGGGCCCCAGCATGGACTGATCGGGAAGTCTTGGATCTCATCGCTGTGTGGGGCGATGAGTCCGTGCTTTCCGAGCTGCGCTCCAAGAAACGGAATGCAAAGATCTATGAGAAGATCTCTAAAGACATGTCAGAGAGAGGATACAGCCGGGATGCAACGCAGTGCCGCGTGAAAATCAAGGACCACTACCCCACCACTGACCGTGGACTCTGAGGATGGGATATTGTCCACGGCCGGTTCCTCGGACATGTTAGGGGACGGGGAAGATGAGGAAGGAGAGGAGGAGGACGAGGCAGTTACCCCCAGCCGTTACCCCGGACACAGAATCTGGGGAAGGATCAGCCAGTAAGTGTTGTAAACATATAAACATTTATTTTTAACAGAACTGGAATTTTAACAATTAAAAGAATGGGTTGTTCATGATTACTTTGCCCTAGGCGCTTAATGGTTCAGTCATGGGCAGTGCAAGTTTTGAAAAAAAATCTAGCAATGTCCGGTTTTGCATGATTGTCCTGCCCAAGCCGCTCTACTGTTTAGTCCCTGCTACTGCAGCTACAGTAAAATGCGGTCTATATGTCCAGGGATAGAGCAGAAATCCTCTTGGGACATCTCGATGAAGCTCTCCTGGAGGTAATTGGAAAGCCGTTGCATGAGGTTCCTGGGGAGAGCGGCCTTATTGGGTCCTCCGTAGTACGACACGTTGCCGCGCCACGAGACAATCAAGTACTCGGGAATCATTGCTCTGCACAGCAGGGCGGCATACGGCCCTGGTCTTTGGAGGCTTTCCCGGAGCATTCTCTCTTTCTCGCTGTCAGAGATCCTCATCAGGGTGATGTCGCTCATGGTGACCTGCTTTGAATTAGGTAGGGGAATGTTAGTGTTGGGACTGCTTGCCCGTTCCTTTACAGAACTGTAACCGCTGGTTTGCAGCCACGTGGTGGAGGCAGGAGAGGGGCAGGCTACAGGGATCGTTCCCGGGGACAGCCGCGAGGGGGTGGGACAGGGGCAGAGTTCCTGCTTGCCGGATTGCTGGCAGCAGGGACTGACATTGCTTTCAATGTGAAATGAGGCCAGTGCTAATATTAAAGTTTTAAGCTGCCACAAGTCTACGGCTTACCATGTCTGCCTGCAACAGAAATTCCGTTGTGCTGCCCCGCTTCTCAAATGTGCTGTGCAAGACCCCAGGCACTGAATGCGAAGGCCGAGAATTCGACCTTGTGCTGAGTGCGCATGTGATAGGTGCTGTGCATGGTCTTGTTCACAGAGAAAGACTATGTTCTTTGTTCACAACTACATTTATCTTTCTGAGGAATTCACTCCCTTTTTCCCATTCCCACAGCCACATCTGCGACTGTCTCACAACCTAGCCTGGCATCACACTCCCAGAGGCTAGCGCAGATTAGGCGTAGGAAGAAGAGGACACGGGAGGACATGTTCTCGGAGCTTATGGCCTCCTCCCGAGCCCAGGCAGCACAGCAGACCCAGTGGCGGGAGAACTTGTCCCAAATGCACCAAGCAAACATGGATCGGGAGGAGAGGTGGCGGCAGGAAGACCAGCAGGCGACTCAAACGCTGCTTGGACTACTGAGGGAGCAAACGGACACGCTCCGGCGATTTGTGGATGTTCTGCAGGAACGGAGGCAGGAGGACAGAGCCCCGCTGCAGTCTCTCTCTAACCGCCCTCCCCCGCCACCAAGTCCCATACCCACCTCACCCAAAGTCCAAAGAAGGAGGGGCGGCAGAGTCCGTGGTAACTCTCACTCCACCCCTGCAGAGAGCACTAGTAGCAGAAGGCTCTCATTCCCCAAAATTTGAAAAAAAATTTCCTTCCCTCCTGACACAAGCCCCCGTCCAAGTTTCACCTCCCAGTTCCATGTGTAGTTGATAATAAAAAATATGTTTTTGTTAACTACTGTTTCCATCATGTTCTTTTGGAGGAGGAGGGGAAAGGCGGTTGGTAATTGGACAGGACAGTCACCTTTGGCAGGGTACATAGGCGGGGGCAGGTACAGCAGCAGGGCACATACACAGTGCAGTTACTAGTTACCCTGGTCAGTCTGGGAGGTGGTTTTCGTGTTATGTGGTGGTGGGTGGGTTGCTCTGTGACTTTGTGGCGGGGGAGGGCAGTTACAGATCGTAAGCGGCGGACCTTATGCAGGATCACAGAGCCACGCAGCAGGAGATCTGTAACCGTCCTCCCCCTGCCACAAAGTCACATAGCCCCCCCATACACACAGTCCCGATCAGGAGGGGTGACAGGCTCCGTTGAAAGAAGCAGCCCACCACAGCACAGCCTGTCAATCCTTGAGTTTAGAAGCTTCATTTGCGTCACTACACTACACCCCCTCTCCAACACAGTCTGCGTCCCAGTTTTAAAACATTCCCGCCAAAACAGTAGTAAAGAAAACGGTGTTCATTAACAAAGTAGAAGTGATTTTATTTCGAAACGTGTGTTGGAAGGGGGTGAAGGGGGTATGTAACTGGAGAGGATAGTCAACATTAACTGGGTAAAGACACGGGGGCAGGTTCAGCTTCTCTGTACACAAACTTAAAAGTCACAGGTTACCCTGCTCACTCAGGAACCTAGCTTTCAAAGCCTCCCGGATGCACAGCGCGTCCCGCTGGTCTCTTCTAATCGCCCGGCTGTCTGGCTGTGCGTAATCAGAAGCCAGGCTATTTGCCTCAACCTCCCACCCCACCATAAAGGTCTCCCCCTTGCTCTCACAGAGATTGTGGAGCACACAGCAAGCTGCTATAACAATGGGGATATTGGTTTCGCTGAGATCACAGCGAGTCAGTAAGCTTCTCCATCTCCCCTTGAGACGGCCAAAAGCACACTCCACCACCATTCTGCACTTGCTCAGCCGGTAGTTGAAGAGTTCTTTTTCACTGTCCAGGGCGCCAGTATAGGGCTTCATGAGCCAGGGCATTAGCGGGTAGGCTGGGTCCCCGAGGATCACTATAGGCATCTCCACATCCCCAACAGTTATTTTGTGGTCCGGGAAGTAAATACCTTGCTGCAGCCGTCTAAACAGACCAGAGTTCCTGAAAACACGAGCGTCATGAACCTTGCCCGGCCATCCGACGTAGATGTTGGTAAAACGTCCCCTGTGGTCCACCAGTGCTTGCAGCACCATGGAAAAGTAGCCCTTTCTGTTAATGTACTGGCTGGCCTGGTGGTCCGGTGCCAGGATAGGGATGTGAGTTCCATCTATGGCCCCACTGCAGTTTGGGAATCCCATCGCTGCGAAGCCATCTATGATCGCCTCCATGTTTCCCAGGGTCACTGTCTTTGGCAGCAGTACATCAACAATTGCCTTGGCTACTTGCATCACAACAACCCCCACGGTAGATTTGCCCACCCCAAACTGGTTCGCGACTGACCGGTAGCTGTCTGGCATTGCAAGCTTCCAGAGGGCTATCGCCACTCGCTTCTGGACAGTCAGGGCTGCTCGCATCCGGGTTTCTTGCGCTTCAGGGCAGGGGACAGCAACTCACAAAGTTCCAGGAAAGTTCCCTTCCGCATGCGAAAGTTTCGCAGCCACTGGGATTCATCCCAGACCTGCAGCACTATGCGGTCCCACCACTCAGTGCTTGTTTCCCGTGCCCAGAATCGCCGTTCCACGGCATCAACATGACCCATTGCCACCGTGATGTCCTCGGCACTGGGTCCCGTGCTTTCTGAGAGGTCTGTGCTACTCTCAGACTTCAGGCCCTCACCGCGGTGCCGTAGCCTCCTCGCCTGACTTATCTGCATCTGCCTCAGGGAAAGGTGTATGATAAGCTGCGAGGCGTTGAGAGCGGCCACAAATGCAGCGATGGTCGCAGCGTGCTCCATGCTCACAGTGCTGTGGCGTCCACGCTGTCACTGACTAGAAAAGTGCGCGAACTGATTTCCCGCCGGCGCTTTCAGGGAGGGAGGGCGGGAGTGATGGACGGATGACGACAGTTACCCAAAAGCACCCTGGACACATTTTTTTTACCCAGAAGGCTTTTGGGGCTACACCCAGAATTCCAATGGGCAGCGGGGACTGCGGGAACTGTGGGATAGCTGACCACAGTGCACCGCTTCGAATGTCGACGCTTTCACCGTTAGTGTGGACTCACAAAGTCGAATTACTGTCCTTAGTGTGGACACACACGTTCGACTTTGCAATATCGATTCCAAAAATTCGATTTAAGTAAAATCGAACTACTCTCGTAGTGTAGACATGGCCCAAGTCAGTGGGTCTGGGGCTTTGACGACAGCCGTGGGGTGACCCCACATGTGCTAGAGGAAGGGCAAACAGCCTGGAAGTGGAGGTGCCCTGACGCAGACAGCAGCTGGTTCTGGGTGGCAGTGGCATGCGGCACTGCTAACACTGCATGCATGGTAGGATCATAATGGTAAATTCAGTCTTGACATTCTCCCCTGACTCACAGAGGACTCTCAAGGTTCCCTCAGTGCCCCAGCGATTTCCCATCCTGCACTCACCCCCATGATGCTGTCCATGCCAGCCTAGGAGAGCTAGATGCGGCTCCCCTCACTACCCATCGACACCTGTCTTACTGTAAGTCAGCCGGTGGAACTGCCACATGAGACACCTCCTCCCATGCCCAGTAATTGAGCATGATGGCCCCAACATCCTCCCTATGGCTGCGTGGCCAAGAGTGAAGGAACATGCTGACATCTCGACCTCAAAGCCTGGTGTGGGAAGCAAGTTGCGGTACCACTTGAGCGCCCGAGCTAATCCACCTTGGATGCCATGGTAGATCTGGATCAGTAGGTTCAACAGGGCAACCCAGGTGTCAAAAGTCACCAAGCTTCCAATCCCATCTGTGGAGTAACCAGGACAGGGGACAATCTGCCCTAAATATTTAAGGCAGTTCCCATGCTCTTGACTTCCAGCCAGTTACCGAACAGGGATGGAAACTTAGATCTTTTTAGTCCTTTAGTTCTAGTACATTATTTGTTTCTTTAACAGCACTAAACGAGACTGAAATTCTGAATCAGAGAACAAAATGAATGCTAGGATTGATTTATGGAGTTGGATGATCTCTTGGGCGTGGGGATGGAGTAACGTAAGGTTAAGGCAAAGCGAAAGATGCCTGCATGAAGAATAAGGACACCGCTGCCCTCCCGGTCTGCGAAGACTGGGTGTCCGTTCAGGCCTTGGGGAGGAGACCAAACATAGTCCATCCTCTCATTCCCCTTCCCAGCAATGGACTCAGGCTGAGAACTATCAAGGGGGTTTGTGTAGCATCCCAGGATGCCTAGAGCAAGGCCTATAGTTTCAAACTTGAGTGGCTAAAATTTGATTCAGAAAAAAAAGGCCTGATCTGAAGAAGTGCCATGTACCCAGAGCCCTTGTAAACTTCAGTGGGAGCTGCAGGTGTGCTACGCTGCTGAAAAATCAGCCCAGACTTGTATCTAAGAGCCTATGTATGGATTTAGGAGCCCTACCTTTAGGCTCCCAAGTTGTAAAATTTTGGCCAGAGTCCATCAGAGATTCTATTCAGCTCAGTCGACAATGTTCCCTGGGCTCAGTGCCAACAAGCCCTGGTCTGAGTGACAGAGGTGTCAGTCCATGGCATTCCATCTGCAGCATGACTCAGAGAAGCTGCATTATGGCTGGTTTGCATCTCAGCAGCCTGCAGGAGCAGGGGCGAGGGGGAAGAACTTGGGCATCACAGTGCAATGGGGCAGGATGGGGAGCAGAAACCAAGATTGTGAAGGTGCGCACGCAGTTCCTTCCTAGCACGCAGCAGTGCTGCACGACGGAGTTCCCATCTCACCTTGGGGAGTTCAGAGTCCCTACTTTATAAACCAGCCATAATGCAGAGAGCTTGGAAAGCCCCTGGAGTGGAGGTAACTGACAGTGCCAGGGAATCCCAGCCCATCCGAATCAGCCACAGTAGAGCTCAATGGACCCTTGTGCTAGGTGTTTGGGTTGTGCCATGATGATGACATGCGGATACAACCACTTTGCCATTTGGTCAGGTTCCCAAGCTCCTTTCCAGTATCCAATCACTGGGCCATCTCCCTGCTCCTTTTAGACTGCAAGCTCTCTGGGGCAAGGCCCGCCTGCCATCCCTGTCTCGAGCACATGCTGGGCCTCTGTAGAGCTAGACATGGGCACTCTATAAATAACTGATGAAGTCACCAGCCTGGAGGAGCCCCTTCCCCAGGGCCTGTCCCCAGAGCATGCCCAGGAATGCGATTTCACGTTTTAAAATGCTTTTGCGATTAATGCCCAGCTGCAAAGGTCTCCTGGTTCATTAGCGGGATCGACCGATGACTTTCCTCTCACTACTGGGAGGGTGGAAGCGGATAAGGGAGTGAGAAGGAAGGGATAAAAATGGGATTGTCCAAACACCTCTGTCCTGCTCTTGGTCACAAGGAACAAACAGATCTAACAGGCTGGAGAGCTATGTGGCAAGAGACAAGATACAAAATCCATGTACCCAGGGAAGGGAAGAGACCAACCTTGCTGATGTTTGTTGAGCAGGACTTGGATGAACAGCCAGAGGAAGAGGATAGCCACCACCCCTTCTATCATTCCTTTGCAGAAGAAGAAGAAGATGGACTGGCAAAGGGTGAGAGCTGGGTGTTCGGGATCCACGTACGCCATCCTACTGGCTGCAGAGAGAGCAGGAGCGGAGCAGGAGCTCTAGCTGGTTGTGGGAGCTGTGGTACCAGCCTGCAGCAGAGCCATCAGGCAGAGAGTAGATCCCAAAGGCTAAGGGAGAAGCTCGTAGACTGGGTTCCCATTCAGGGGAATTGTTTTCCTCCTGCTGAAGATTTCTGCCCTGGTAAAGCATCCTCAGGGCCTTGGCTGGGAGGAAGACACAGTCCAGCCTGCCTGTGTGCTAAACAAGAGCCAGAGCAGCAGAGTTCACCGGCAGAGCCTATGCTTTGCCAGCTCCTGGTGGGACCCAGAAGGCAGACGGTGTGAAAACGCAGCCCCAATCAGCCAGCAGGCTGCCAGCTATCCAGCAGCCCCAGAGACCACCTGCCAGTGCAGATGTCAGTAGCCCTCTTTAAATAGTTCCAGGGACAGATGCAGAAGGCAGGGAGTCATCTCAGTTGCTGTTAATAATCAGTATGGCTTCTGCTCCAGTCAGTCCAATCCAGAGCCCTCCTCCCTGCCAAGGCCCTGCCACGTCACATCAGCAGTGACAGGCTAGCCAAGCAGAACACAGCTGCCTTTCAGTTTGAATTACTGGTACAACATGAGCAGACAGAGGATCGGTGCCCTGTCGTGCTAGGTGCTGCACATAAACAGACAGAGCAGGGTTCAGCCCCTGCCCCGGAGACCTTCTGAGCCAATTTAAGGCACGTGACGGGGGGGAGGGGAAGGGGGGAGCATGCACTGCGAGGAACAGGAAGGACAGTGAGGGCAAGAGACATTGGCGTGATATGAGGTCACAGATTAGTTACATTCATGTTTGTACTACATGTAACTTGTTACATACATGTAACTAGTCTATGACTTACTGCTGCTATCTTCGAGTCCCCCATTCCCTCCACTCCCCCACACTCGTCACATCTGTACATGTTACACTCACGCACCTTTGTTTATTAATGGTATCAGTATTCTGACTGGCCCGGCCGTTCCCTGTTAGTAATTTACCAGACTTCACAACCTGGACTCCATCCTCTCTGCTGTTCACTTCAGGAGCCCTGCAGAGTGTCAGCTCCGTCCTTTCTTGCTCTATTATTTCTGAGATACTTTCCTGCAAATCCTACCTACTTCTGAGACTTACTGATCCAGCTTTTCCTCTCTCTGTCATCACATGCCCCACACCCATCCTGGACCTTCTATAGATCCCAGATGGGACCACTGTGATCCTCTAGTCTGACCTCCTGCATAATACAGTTTACAGGACATTCCAGGATTAATTCCAGTTGGAACCAGAGTAGATCTTTTAGAAAAACATCCAGCCTTGATTTAAAAATTGCCAGCGATGGAGAATCCACCACAGCCCTTAGTACGTTGTTCCAATGGATAGTTACCCTCACTGTTAAAAATGTGCATCTTATTTCCTATCTGAATTTGTCTAGCTTCAACTTCCAACCATTAGATTTGTTGTGCTTTTGTCTGCTAGATTGAAGAGCCCTTTATTAAAGTTTTGTTCCCCATGTAGGTACTTTTAAACTGTGATCAAGTCACCCCTTAACCTTCTCTTGGTTATAGCTTGAGCTCCTTGACTGTATCACTATAAGGCAGATTTTCCAATCCTTTAATCATTCTCGTGGCTCTTCTCTGAACCTTCCCCAATTTATTAACTCCCTTCTTGAATTGTGGACACCAGAACTGGACAAAGTATTCCAACAGTGGATCTTTCCTATGGATCTGCATCCCTCTCCCCCCACCCAATATCCCAGTCTTAACCCTATCTCTTTCTTAACCATGCACACACACTGTTCCCAGATCCCCACTACACTATCCGTATCCCTGACCTCAAACAGATCAACCCAGACCTCCACTGGTTCTGCATTTGCTCTCCCTCCCTACACAAGTGCCAAAAACCCCTCTGTCTTCACCCTTGAGACACATTATTTTTGAGCTGAGAGCAAATGGATTCCACCCTATCAAATATCTCACTGGAACAGTTACATACCTTATCAGACTAAAGTTCAGAAGTGTCCAAGACAAGGTTGCATGTGGAATCTTAACTCTGCCCCCTTGGGCATATATATTCTTGCAGTAGCATTAAATCATGTGATCGTGCAGGTCTCAAACAACACAATACAGTACAACAGTTTTCACAACACATGCTGCGTCTTGCAAAATTTTAATTCCTTTCATTGTCATAATGGGCCAGCATACTTTTATTGTTTAATTCTTTTTTACATATATCCTTATAGTCTCTATTTTAACAACTTTGTCAGCACCCATCTGCTGTACATTTTATTTTCAACAATTAATTATGACGCTAACTTAGCTGTGAATTTAATTAGCCTATCTATATTCCAGCAAGATGGCAGTATTATGCTAGCTAGGTACTTACACAGACCCATAACTGATGTAGCTCAGAATATCTGTGCTACGATGTTTAATCTATGGTATTCTGGGTATGTATGATTTTGTATGTATTCTTCATATAGGTGAATTTCATGGACTCCGAGTGCACACACAGAATACTTCACAGCACTACAACATGCTACACTTGTGGATCTAACGAATCAGGAAAAATTAGGTATAACACATGATCATGTAATTGAAAGGTGGTGTCATAGAAGCATAGGCACAAGGGGGCAGAGTTAAGGTTACACATGCATTACCTCAATCATTTCCTGATTTTTAAATTCTTACCTGTGCAACCTTAATGTTCTATTAACAAGTTTGTTTGGTTTTTCTAATAGAGTTTCCTAGGTGTTTTTTTCTTGAAAAGAAAAAGCACAGGATGATCTTCAGACTCCAGGACTTCAGAGCTGCATTGCAATGCATTTCAGATAGCACAGATAAATTCCATAACCAGGAACTCTGGCTACATGCCCCCTCTGATACAGCTCCCACTGCAACTCCCATTGACTTCACTGATGCAGAATCAGGTCCCTTCGGTTCTATGAATTTGGGTAAGACTCCAGGTCAATGCATTTCTCAAGCGCCACCAAAGCAGAGGCCTCTCTGATTCAGGGTAGGGTTTCCAGGGGTCTGGTTTTCGACTGGAACCCCTGGTCGAAAAGGGACCCTGGCGGCTCCAGTCAGCACTGCTGACCGAGCCGTTAAAAGTCCAGTCAGTGGCGCAGCAGGACTGCCCTGACTCTGCACAGCTCCCCGGAAGGGGCCGATATGTCCGGTCTCTAGGTGCAGGGGCAACCAGGGAAGCTCCACACGCTGCCCCCGCCCCAAGCGCCAGCTCCACAGCTCCTATTGGCCGGGAACTGTACAGTGCCGCCTGGCCACACCTCCGTCTAGGGGCCGGACATGCCATCTGCCTCAGGGAGCAGCATGGAGCTAGGGCAGGCAGGGAGCCTGCCTTAGCCCTGCTGCGCTGCCGACTGGGAGCAGCCTGAGGTAAGTGCCACCTGGCCAGAGCCCGCACCCCAACCCCCTGCCCCAGGTCGGAACCCCCACCTTCACTCCAAACCCCTCTGCCCCAGCCCAGAGCCCCCTGCTGCACCTCAAATCCCTCATCCCTGGCCCCAGCCCAGAGCCTGCACCCCAGCCAGAGTTCTGCACCCTGAACTCCTCATTTCTGGCCCTACCCTGGAGCCCTCACCCCCTCCCACACCCCCATCCCCTGCCCCAGCCCAGTGACAGTGAGTGAGGGTGGGGGAGAGTGAGCAACAGAGGGAGGGAGGGTGGAGTGAGTGGTGGGGTAGGGCCTCAGAGAAGGGGCAGGGCAGGGACTTGGGGCAAGAGTCGGGGCCAGGGTGTTCGGTTTTGTGCAATTAGAAAGTTGGCAACCCTAATTCGGAGCCCTTCTTCAGCAACTATGAACCTTACGAGTCTGGCTAGAACCCTTCATCAGACCCACTTCTCCCTACCAATTTGTAGCAGATTAGCCATTTCACAGCAAAGCTACCTGTCAGTTAGCTGCACATGGACAGCAAACTGAAGTTTTACCAATGGAACACCTATGCAGAGCGATTAGGTGACTCAACCAAAGTCACACAGCGAGTCAGGGACAAGAGCCAGGACTAGGACTCAGGAGCGCCTGGTTCCCAGGCTCCAGCTATAACCTCAAGGGCAGATCACGTACAGAGCTGAAAGCATGCGGAGTGCTGTGTACCTGCTATCTGAAGCAGTGCTAACACAGTTAAGCAGAGCTGGCGATACCCCATAGACCTGCACTGATTTATTTTTGTTTCACTGAGAATTGACGATAATGCCCTGGATACTGATTAACATGCTTTGTTCATTATTAATTCTTGTCCCACCTGCCCTGATAGAGGGAACTGGGACTGCTCCAGTAAATGGGCTGGGAGGTTTGCCTCATTTGCCTGTGGTCTCTCAGTAGCTGTGTCCTCAGCTAAATCACTGTTTTCAAAGCACTGAAGAATCACAGTGATATCCCTATGTCACCTCCATCAGAGCAAGACGGGTGGCAGCAGCAATCCGCTCATGGCACGACAGCCTATCACCTCAGGACACCACTAACCTCTGAGAGACAGATACCAAAAGGTCCTGCACTTAAAGCACAGACAAAAGAATTATGCCTCTGACTTTATCTTGCCCTGGAGGTTGGAACGAATGGCTCCAGAAATCGCAGTCACTGGAAACAAATGCACAATGGGTGCTAATAGATTCCAAGTATTCTGGGCCAGATCCCTAGCTGGTGTAAACTGGCAGAGGCTGCTGCTGATTTACACTAGCTGAGGATCTGGCCCTCTCTTTCTACAATGCTAGGTCACAGAGCCAAAGCCTTTGTAATCAGCCTTGATCCTTGCTCTTCATAGTGCCTCTTTCCTCTGTTTTACTCCCTCACAGGTCGCTAGATGGCAGAGACAGAAAATATTGGGACCAATATTTATTTGGGCTACAGAGTTGTAGCTATAATAAACATTTGACATTCTTCATCTGACACTGCCAATATAACTTCCTTGTCTCTTTGCCCAAAGTCAGTTTGGAGGCCCTCCCAGTGCCCCATCCTGTTCAAGTTTAACACAGCAGGAAGCACTGTCTGATAGTTAAAGCCATGCAGTGAGTGTCAGGATGCAGGGGTTCTATTCTCAGGTCTGCCCCAAATCACTCTGAGAGTCACTTTCTTTCTCTATGCCTCAGTGTCCTTCCCTTGGGGATAATGTCTGCCTACCGCAGGGGTGCGTAAAGGGGCTTAATTTTTAGTGATGTGATTGAGACCCTCAGATGGAAGGCCATACATGGCCAGTATGAAACAGGACCTTTAATAAAGCAGCAACCACGTTTGCCAAATCACACTGTAGATAACTAGCCAAAGCAGGGGATGGGCCCAGCTACACTCTAACTGTGATTCAAGCAGTCATCTTTCAACCCAGACATAACATGTTTCCACAGGGCAATAGCTGCAATCCTGAATGGTATTAGAACCTTGATCATTCAATTTCTTAGAGTACTTTGAGGGTGCAATTAAAGTCCTTTCTGTAGCTCAAAATGGAGCCACATTCAATAAATGGCCAAGCCTAATGCCTAGATAGCACTTCTAGTCTGTAGATCTCAAAGCATTAGCCCTATTTTACAGATAGGGAAACCGAGGCATTAAATAGAACCCAGGTGGCCTGACTCCCTGCCCCATGCTCTGTGCACTGTACCATGCTGGGCACAGCCCTCCAGCAAACCTGCTCTAATGAGACCCAAAGGCTGGCTTTATACCACACATCACAAGTGAGAAAAAATATCCCTGTCTGCATGTGAGGGAATCATGTCTAGCTCCTGTCCTGCTAGTAGCAATAGTTTATCTTTCCACATAAGGATCTCAAAGCACACATGAATGAACTGGGCCTCCCTGAGGCAGGAATTACCCACAAAAATTGCGCTAGCCAGACACCTTCTTTAAACATAGCTGCTGGCAGGCCAAGTCTGTACCTCTGCCTGATCCCCCGCACAATCCCAGCTCCAGGGCATGAAGCTCCTAGCCCTAAGGAATGGGTGCTGGTTGTGTCTTTCTGGGGCACCATCCTGGAACTGATCTTCCCAAACGCTGCTGGGAACTCTGGCCTAGATCCTCAGAAATATTCAGGCTCCTAATTCCAATTGATTTCAGTGGGAGTTAGGAGCCTAAATATAGGGTTACCATATTTTGAGCCTCCAAAAGGAGGACACTCCACGGGCCCCAGCCCCGCCCCCGCCCCCGCCCCAAATCCGCCCCTTCCCCAAAGTCCCCGCCCCAACTCCGCCCCCTCCCCTGCTTCCCGCGAACATTTGATTCGCGGGAAGCCTGAAGCAGGTAACGGGGGTGTGGGGGGAGGAGGCGCGGCCTAGTCTGGCCCCCCCGGCCGAGCACCCCCGGCCCACCCAGCACTGCCAGTCCCCGGCTCGGCCCCCGCGCCCCCGGCCGAGCACCGCCGGCCCGGCCCCCGAGCCCCCGGCCCGGCACTGCCGGCCCCGCATGTCCCGATTTTCCCGGACATGTCCAGCTTTTTGGGATTCCCCCCCGGACGGGGATTTGGAGCCCAAAAAGCCGGACATGTCCGGGAAAATCTGGACGTATGGTAACCCTACTAAATACCTTTGAGGATCTGGGCCTCTCTTCTCTCTAGTGCAAACTGCTAGAAAGCAAAGCATTCCCCTCCCCCACTACTCCTGCCACCCCCTAGAGCTCGCTCTGCTCTGCTCTGCGGCAATGAGATAAAACAAAGCTGAAAGAGGCTGAGAGCTGAACAAGCAGGATTAGAGGAGGTGGCAGAAAGCCGGCTCATTTAGGAAGGACTTTGCTTGCTGGCATCAGCCCCCTCCCTGACATGATCTCTGGGCCCACAGCATGGATGCGATCAGCAAAAGCAGCATTTCCTGAGAGGGGTCGAATTAGACCACACAGATTGTTCATCTCTTTATTTGCAATGGAGCTATCAGTACTGGTCTGTCCCTCTTCTTGGGCTTGGATTTGAACCACTCTGCAGAGGATTTTGGGGGAGGCTTTAACTGTGAATACTATTGCAGAGAGCTGCAAGCCTAAGCGTGTCGCAATGTGTTCTGTAGGAATGAACACAACGCTGGGAGTCAGGAACTCCTTCAGTCTAGTCATGGCTCTGCCCAGGCTTGTGACACTTTGGACAATCATGAGAGTTTTGTGCCTCAGTTTCCCCCTCTGTAGAATCAGGATAGCACTTACAATATGGGAAGTGCTGCTGAATGATGAAAGGAAAATCAGAAGGAAGGAAACTGCACCCCTCATTGCTTAAAAGCACCCCCACTTCCATCTGTACATACCTGGTCAGGAGATCGCACCCCATCCCATCAGACATACACCTGGCCAGCATTATCCATGCATTGGTGACTGACACTCACTTCTGGAAATGTGGCCACGCACCCTTGAAAATACAACATCCAGTGGCCCATGCAGATAGCAAGGTCAACTTTGGGGTTCCTCTTTCTGCGCAGACTCCCTTTTGTTGGATACAGAGCCCTTTGTCTTGACAGTCCAAGCCCTCCCTGAGATCAGCTCTTGGAAACTGCCTCTCCATTCGTGGCCACAGACCTCCCACAAAGCAACATTCCAGCAGAGCAACCAATCCAAAAAGGGTAGGCTTGTGCGTGCACAAGACAGATCTGTCCCAGGAGCTGGACCTAAACTATGAAACTCACTCCTGCAAGCAGGAAGAGTGACCATGGACTCAATGTCTTTTCTCACACATGCCCCCAGCCCCCACCCCGAACTCACTTAAAGTGCCCTGAACATGAGGACCGACCTGGCAGCATGCAGGTGGGAAAGTGTCCGATTATTACAGACCTTATTGGCCACTGCGAGAGAAGCTGCAGAGGAGAAAGGATGGCAATGAACTAGTTAATTCAAGATGGGACTGGCACTCAGCTGAATCCATCTGGCATAAGCTTTCCACCTATTTGTTTTTGTCCTGCAGGGCATACTAATGACATCATCATGACGCTGAATCCCATTGTTTGCTTCTTCACTCAATCCTGGATTAATAGCCCTGGAAACTGAAGTTCTCTAGGTTTATACCAGGCATCAGCTGTGCAAGATTCCCCCACAATGGTCTGTCAACATGCCACAACCCTGAAAGGGGACATCTGCCGCCAGGATCCAGTGAATCTCCCTGATTCTTGGCTGAGATGGCTAACAAGGGAGACAGTGCTAATTGTGGTGCATTTCGAGAAGTGGACACCACTGGGCTGATCATCAGATGATGACAGTAAACAGAGCTCTGTATATAATGTGATCACTTGGCTATGCAAATTCCATGCATGCATGGCTGCCCGCCTTTCTGAAGCTGCTATGGAATTTTCCTCCAGAATCCAAGTCTCATTTAAAGAAGAGAGTATCTATGGGTAAAGTTTTGACCTAAGTGATTTAGGAGGCCAAATTCCATTGAAAGCCAATGAGAGTTAGGCTCCTAAGTGTCCACATCACCTTTGAAAATGAACCTTCAGCTCCTAACTCACCTAGGAGTTTTAGAACATTTTATATGAAAAAGCCATCAGAACATAAACTAATGCAGCAATATCTGCCTGAGTTTGCAGACAGCCTGAAACAAAAGTTCTGAAAAAGGTGTGAGCTGCACCATTCAACTCAGTAGCTCGATCACCAATTTTGTAAGGCACCCGAGTCCCCATTTAGTAAACTTAATTGGGCTGCCTGGGGAAGGCCAGCTGCAGTGGAGCCATCAACTGAGAGAGGCCAGAGAAAGTCCAAACTACAGGAAAAATGGTGGATACAGTAAGTGCACTAAACACCTCGATCCAAAACCCCACTGAAGTCAATGGAAAGACTCCCACGGACTTTTATAAACTTTGAATTAGGCCCTAAGTGAGGAGCTAAGCGGAGTCTGATTCTGGACAGAGCATTGTTAGAGGCTGAGATTGGTCTAAGACCGACACAGGAGATCGTAATATGGGGGGGGGGGGGGGGGAAGCAGCATCCTATACTATGGGACTGTGCTGAGTCAGGGTTTTAACATGCAGGCCTTTTCATCTGCACCGAGCTATCTTTAGCTCCTTTGTTATTTGTGAGCAGACCAAGCAGCTTTTGAAGACTGGGTTCCTGCTTGGCTGAACAGTGAATGGCCTGTTTTAAGAAGGCGAAGGGGGTGGAGGTGGGATCAGTGATGTGCAAGGTATTCTATTGCAGTGGTGACCACAGAAGTTAATACCCAGGGCTTTCAAGCTCTGGGAATGTGAGTCAGGAGAGCCAGAATGTGCCAGGTGTGGATTCCCTTGCTGTTTGTGCTGTATATCAGTGCTGATCACTGGAGATAATGGGAAAGGTGCATCAGTGGCAATCTCCTCCCATTCTAATAGCTTTCCAGCTATACTAAATTCAGCCCTTGCATAAGTAAGTACAATTCTTTCCAGGGCTGATTCTGGTCCCCAGAGGATACTAAGGTATATGGGGAAATTGACCGGAATAGCTATTGCCAAGCAAACTATTCCAGAATAGCTCTCTGTATAGACAAGCCCTCCAACCTGTCTGCCCAAAGCTAACGAGATGGAGAGGAAGAGGAACTGAATACACCAAGTGGGTCAGGTACAGGATTGCGTACATCACATGTGTAACATTGCACATTGCAACACACCGTGTGCATCGACAGGCAGAAAGTGACATCCTGCACTGAGTGCAGTAAAGTGAAGTGTCTCGGAGATGCTTATGTGCATTAAAACTTTACCCAACAATGAATCAAAGAGTTGAGCACAGTGTGTAAAACAAGCCAAGGAAATGGCCAGTTAAATTGCAGAGGGATGTGCCAGATAGCCCAGATTCCACTGAGTTGTTGTTAAAAGATGCAGACGGAAGAGTGCAGCAGGACTAGGAAAAAATGAAATGCCTTTTTGCACCTCTACACACTAGGGGATCTGGGGGGGAAGGAGATTAAAAACCACACAGAGTACAGTGTGACCCTGAGAAAGGACTATAAAAATGATCCCTTTCTACTTAGCAAATCTGCTCTCTTCATGTAACCAGAAAATAAACTCCTGCTCCTTTTTCCTCCCATTAGCCCTGCAGAGCCAGGAAGCCTATAAAGAAGGGAGCTGGATTCTATCCCAGCTCCTGTATCATCATAGATTTGTTAAGCAAGGCCCAGTTGCAGAACTGATGTTGCTAGCGATGTGTGAGCCAGAAAACAACCCAACTTAGATGCAGAGCTTTTATGGCCAGGAGGGACCATTCTGATACTCTAGTCTGACCTTCTGCATAGCACAGGCCAGAGACCCTCGCCCAATCGTTAACACATCAAGCCCATTATTCAATGTTTAGACCCCCGTTTGTGAGTAAACAAAGCACTATTGACCGGAAATTAACAAGAGACACTAAACATAGAAGCCCATGATGCCATTAGTCTTTTTTTTCCTCTAACAGAACCACCGCAAACAAACAAACATTTAAAAGCAGCAGTCAAAGAACTGATAGGACATTCCAGAGCCCTGTGACAGGCCAGGTGGCACAAGGATGAAGTTAGTGATAGACCAAGCTGCCATTGTTGAAGTTCACCATGGTTTCTTTAGCTCAGTCTGATCCTGCACTGTCCTTACCATGGATTCCAAGTTGAGGTTTTACCTGACTGAGGAGGCCAGGGCCCCAAAGGAGCAGGTTATAACTTGTGTCCACCGACAGTAGGGTTAAAAAAATGTTACACTTCAATCATCCAGTCTAACTTCCTACATCATCCCCACCTCTCCCTTATCTCCCATCCTTGACGCTTGGCCATGCTGCTGCTTTAACCCTTTGTCCCACTGCTTGCAGTGTCTAGATGGGAGGGCACCAGACCTGTGTTCTGTTCCCAGCTCTGACACTGACTCACTTTGTGCCCTCAGATAAGTCCCTTAGGTGCCTTTGAAAATCCCAGCCTAAGGGAGTTGGGCACTTAATTCTCCTTGGAGCCTTTGAAAATCCCAGCTTTAACCCCTCTGTGCCTCAATATCCCCATCTGTAAAACAGGGAGAGCGAAGTCCAGCCCAGCTTTGTAATGTGCATTGAGTTCTACAGCAGAAAAGCAGCTAAAGACTATTACTAATGGCTCTGTTAAACAACACTGACTTTTGTTCCACCTCCAGCTCCCCACCCTAGCCCTGGCATCTTGAGTTACTGTAATACCCCCTCCTTTCTATTGTAACCTTGAAACTATTGATTTGGATTAAAAACATGCCAGACACTAGTTGGCACATTGTCAATCCTAGAGATGGTAAGATTGCAATCCTCTTCCCTCCGCCACTTTGTCTCTTCTGAAGAGCTAAACCAAGCTGTCTCGTGCCTGTATCCTGTCACCTGTATAGCACTTGTACTGCCCTTTTTTTCTAGGCTCTTTTCTTACACAGTAGGGCCCAGACCACAAAAATCCATAGGCCTGTGTAACGCAGCACTATCACGCCGTACACATTACACACAAACAACAAACTATCTCAGAAAAACATGACTGAGACTGCTTGACGCCCTCAAAAATTAGTAAATGCAGAATTAAAGTTGCCTGTGCAACCTTAATTCTGCACCTCCCCTTGTGCATTATAATAATCTATAATATATATGATCACACGCTATTTTTTCCAGCCCCTTTCAGTACCCAGAATGGATGGTGCTAATTGAATGAGCAACTTTCCAATATTTTGTTTTATCCTTACTGCACCTGTGTGGCACCAGGCCTTATTTACTGTCCACTATTTATTGCACGCTGCTCTGAAGGTAGAATTATTAATTTCCTCATGGGCTTTTCTATGGCACTCATTGGTATAGTACCTGAGTGCTTCACAAACATCAATTAATTTAGCCTCACAACACCCCTGTGAGGTGAGGGGTGGTTGTTATGGGGAATGGAGGCCCAGAGAGATTAAAGTCAGAAGTTTCCACTAATTTTGGGTGCCCGATTTGAGACACCTAGGCCCTGATTTTTAGAGTCCTTAACTTTCTATAACACTTTATATGTTCACCACACAGCTCCCATTGACTTCAGCTGTGGCCAAGAGTGCCCAGCACTTCTGAAAATCAGACCCCAGGGTAGCACGTCAAGTACCCAGAGAATGAGGAATACATGAGTGACCACCACCTGTGAAGTTTGGTTTAAATGACTTGCCCAAGAATCACACAGGAACTCTGTGCCAGAGGCAGGGACAGAATCCAGCTCTCCAAGGCAGCATTCAACTCCCTTAACCATAAGACCATCTTTTCTCTTCCTGCAGCCCCCTGCCTCATTCACTATGCCCCTGCCGACTTCTGCAACAGACAAGACAGGTTCTTGTGATCAACAGCCTCCTTCGCTACATAACCCTGATGCATCCCTCGAGCAGGTCCCCACCCTGTGCACTGAATGAGGCAGGGGCCCTGTGGAAAAAACAGTATGTGGTCATACAGTTAAAGACTGCATGATAATGCACATGCACAAGGGGGCTGGATTAAGATTGCATAGACAACCTTAATTTTGGCATTTCCTAATTTGTCAGTGCTTTACTTTTCAGCCTTAATAGTGTTCTTTTAACATAGTAAATTACACCCACACAAAATCCTGCTTTTATAAAAAAAAAAAAAAAAAAGCAAAACACCTTATTTTTCCCCAGCCTCATCATTGGAAATGGCAGACCCATTTTCACTGAAATCTCCCACAGAAAATCAGCCAGACACCCAGCATGAAAAATTTCAGCCCAAATGGTGATCCTTTAGCAAAATAATAAGCAACTCAAAACAGGGGTTTATAATGGAAAATGTCAGGTATCCTTAATAATATGCAGCAGCCCCATCCATAATCCCTGAAGACAACACAGCAGCTTCACACTACAATATCCTAGTTCCTTAATCCTGTCCCCTCAGGGATGCCTCTGATTCTGCTTTCTAGATGGCTATCCACACCCCAGCTATAGATGCCAACAATAAGCGCCTCGTCTAAGATACTAGGACTCCTCTATGTTGGTTAGCTAGGGTTCCAATGGACTCCTCTCCGATCCCTGCTGCCGCACCAGCACAACGGCTCCTACTTCGGATTCAAGCACAGGCAATCATCCCTGCTCATATGTGGAGGCTGCTGCCAGCCAAACACCAGCCCTTTGCACAGAAGGGCAGTTGTTCACTCTTGCTTCCCAAGTCCGCCTTACCTGCTTCATCGCTCTGGCTTTTGAGGTGAGCAGTGAGAACTGACGAGTCCTGAGGTGACCCCAGCAAGGCTGACATGAGGAAGTCTGTATGCAGTGTTGTTGTCACCGCGTCGTCCCAGGATATTGGAGAGACAAGTGGGGGGCGGGTGGGGAGAGGTAATCTCTTTTATTGGACCAGTTTCTGTTGGCGAACGAGACAAAGCTTTTGAAGTTTGAAAGGAACAAAATGAAGCCACCAAAGGACACTCCTGTGCGGGGCAGGGACGGGGGGGAAAGGAGGGGGAGGTCTCTGCTTTCAGTCACTCATTGCCTGGAGAGGCTGGGATGGCAGAAAGCAGGTGAGTCTGGCAGCGGCGCAGAGCTCTGGCAATCTGCGCTTGTCTGATATACAGAGGCCAGGAACTGCTCCAGGCTGGCAGAGCTGAGCAAACAGACGGAAAATTCCACCTGTTTACTCCCCTCCGATCCCAGGGGAAGACAGGCTGCTCCGTCCTAAGAGCAGCAGGGGAGATGCAGGGATAGCCTCCGGCACAGGAGAGGGGAAAACTGGCCTGAAGCACTTTGTTGCGGGGTGCTTCAGAGCCCATCTGAACTCTGCCAGGATTCTTGGCGGGAGGGGACAGGAGGGCGAAGCTTGTTGGGATGAAGACAGGAAGATGGAAAATGCCCATTCTGGGCTGAGGTAGGGCAGAGCATCCAATGACACCTTGGGCTCCAGCTGAAATGGGTACTGGTGGAACAAGGAATCCATCTCCCCAACAATCCTCATGTCCTTACTAGTTACCAAGCTGCAAATGCTTCCCCAGCCTCATCCACAGGCAGGCTGAGCCCTTCAGCCATCAGGTGGGTTTACCACAACTGGACTGGAACTCGGGAGAGATCCAGGTTCAAGTCTTGGCTCTGACACAGGTTTCCTGTGTGATCTCAGGCAAGTCACTTAGTATCTCTGTGCCACAGTTCCCCAGCTGTAAAATGGGGCGAATGCTTCTTTTCTCCCACAGTTTGGTGATACTACAGGCCTTGACAGAGACACTTGGGTTTGACAGTCACTATGATGGGCCCAGTATCAGAACCTGCATAGATAATTTTATTTCAAGGATGCAGAGTTTGAGCTCAATGTGCACTTGCCCTAACGCTGGTGTGGGAGGAGTGACCTTTACACAGCATTTTCCATTCATAGACCCCAAAGCGCTCGACAACCTTCTGTTGACAAAAAGAAGAACAGGAGGACTTGTGGCACCTTAGAGACTAACAAATTTATTAGAGCATAAGCTTTCGTGGACTACAGCCCACTTCTTCGGATGCATATAGAATGGAACATATATTGAGGAGATATATATACACACATACAGAGAGCATAAACAGGTGGGAGTTGTCTTACCACCTCTGAGAGGCCAATTAATTAAGAGAAAACAAACTTTTGAAGTGATAATCAAGCTAGCTCAGTACAGACAGTTAGATAACAAGTGTGAGAATACTTACAAGGGGAGATAGATTCAATGTTTGTAATGGCTCAGCCATTCCCAGTCCTTATTCAAACCGGAGTTGATTGTGTCTAGTTTGCATATCAATTCTAGCTCAGCAGTTTCTCGTTGGAGTCTGTTTTTGAAGTTTTTCTGTTGTAATATAGCCACCCGCAGGTCTGTCACTGAATGACCAGACAGGTTAAAGTGTTCTCCCACTGGTTTTTGAGTATTTTGATTCCTGATGTCAGATTTGTGTCCATTAATTCTTTTGCGTAGAGACAAGCACCTACAAGATCTCTATCAAGCATTCTTAAAACTACAATACCCACCTGCTGAAGTGAAAAAACAGATTGACAGAGCCAGATGAGTACCCAGAAGTCACCTCCTACAAGACAGGCCCAACAAAGAAAATAACAGAACACCACTAGCTGTCACCTTCAGCCCCCAACTAAAACCTCTCCAGCGCATCATCAGAGATCTACAACCTATCCTGAAAGATGATCCTTTACTCTCACAGATCTTGGGAGACAGACCTGTCCTCGCTTACAGACAACCCCCGAACCTAAAGCAAATACTCACCAGCAACCACACATCACTGAACAAAACCACTAACCCAGGAACCTATCCTTGTAACAAACCCCGATGCCAACTCTGTCCACATATCTATTCCAGTGACATCATCATAGGACCTAATCACATCAGCCATACCATCAGGGGCTCGTTCACCTGCACATCTACCAAATGTGATATATGCCATCATGTGCCAGCAATGCCCCTCTGCCATGTACATTGGCCAAACCGGACAGTCTCTACGCAAAAGAATTAATGGACACAAATCTGACATCAGGAATCAAAATACTCAAAAACCAGTGGGAGAACACTTTAACCTGTCTGGTCATTCAGTGACAGACCTGCGGGTGGCTATATTACAACAGAAAAACTTCAAAAACAGACTCCAACGAGAAACTGCTGAGCTAGAATTGATATGCAAACTAGACACAATCAACTCCGGTTTGAATAAGGACTGGGAATGGCTGAGCCATTACAAACATTGAATCTATCTCCCCTTGTAAGTATTCTCACACTTGTTATCTAACTGTCTGTACTGAGCTAGCTTGATTATCACTTCAAAAGTTTGTTTTCTCTTAATTAATTGGCCTCTCAGAGGTGGTAAGACAACTCCCACCTGTTTATGCTCTCTGTATGTGTGTATATATATCTCCTCAATATATGTTCCATTCTATATGCATTCGAAGAAGTGGGCTGTAGTCCACGAAAGCTTATGCTCTAATAAATTTGTTAGTCTCTAAGGTGCCACAAGTCCTCCTGTTCTTCTTTTTGCGGATACAGACTAACACGGCGGCTACTCTGAAACTTCTGTTGACAGTCACTTCACCCGCCACTCGGAGCAGCAGGGAGCAGACATCTAACAGCAACACTGTGGAACAGCTCAGGTCAGAAAGTGAATGCCACTGCCACAGCCAAATACTCTCAGAGCCTCCTTTCTCTTGAACTATGTCCATCCTGCCTTAATTAAGTGGGGAGGAAAAGGAGCAGATCTGGGGAAAACGAGGAACAGGGCAGTCGCCTGACACTGCACCTCTCCACTTCTCCAACCATCCAAATCAGGAGATTTAGCTTGGGTGCAGCAAGATGCTGCCCTGGAATGAGACTGTCCTGAAAGACATGAGAGAGGAGTATTATACGTATGCTCAGAGAGGTTTCTGGTGTGCGCAGGGCCCTGCTTCAAGTGGTCAGCAGCCTGCCTTGCCTCACATACTGATGTGTGTACGGGGTGTGTATAGAGTTACAGATGGGTGCTGAAAACACATTCTTAAAATGTGTTTGGGAGCAGTGCGGAAACTCAGTCCCCCCTAGACAAGGGAATGTGGATTTATTTACCTGTCTGACTGGCTTAATTGCAGGCAGAGGACAATGAAAGTACATTTACATCTAAGGTAAACAAAGCCATCAAACAATTGGGAGAGAAAACCCTACAACAATCACATCAGCAGATAAAATCTGCACCCTAGGAAGCCTTCCTGGCTCTTGAGGCAGAGACAACAGACTTGAGTAATATAAGGGGAGCAAAATGACATTTTAGTTCCCCATGGATGTGGGGACAGAGGGAACAGCCCTCTTCGAGCCTGTGAAAGTTGGATCCCCTAGTCCAGGGGTTGGCAACCTTTCAGAAGTGGTGTGCCGAGTCTTCATTTATTCACTCTGATTTAAGGTTTCGCGTGCCAGTAATACATTTTAACGTTTTTAGAAGGTCTCTTTCTATAAGTCTATAATATAGAACTAAACTATTGTTGTATGTAAAGTAAATAAGTTTTTTAAAATGTTTAAGAAGCTTCATTTAAAATTAAATTAAAATGCAGAGCCCCTCGGACCGGTGGCCAGGACCTGGGCAGTGGGAGTGCCACTGAAAATCAGCTCGCGTGCCGCCTTCGGCACACATGCCATAGGTTGCCTACCCCTGCTCTAGTCTGAAGCGCCAGGGATGTTGGTAACTTCGTGTAAGAAAACTGCTTAGTTAATGATTGTAACTTGCTAAAATAAAGTTAGTTACTAGAAAGTGTGTTTTGTTTTGTCTGTAATCAGACCTGCATCTTTTACTCTTGCTTAGTATCACTTAAATCTCTGTTCTTTGTTAATAAAAAACTTTTTCTTAGTTTTTCTACAAATCGTCTCACTGCTGTTATACTGAAGTGAAGTGTGCATCTCCAGCAGGTGTGTGCACTGTCTTTTTGGAGGCAGCGAACTTCATAATTTGTGTGAGTGTCCAGCAAATGGGACGGGATACTGCAGGGAGATATCTCTGGGGAACTCGGGTTCACAGATTGTTACCTGCAAGGCAAGGTTCAGACTGGCAGAGTCTTGACAAGCTGGCAGGTCAGAGAACTGACATGCAGCTAAGCAGCAGCAAAGCTCTCACTCTTGGCTAAGGTAGAAGGGTACCACAGTAGCTCACAGTTCTGGGTGTCCTAAGTAGGATGTCTCATCACCCTTCTCCTTATTTCCCATATTCAGTAACACTTGTCCAACAAGGAAGCACAGCAATGCCCATATTTCAACAGCAGGTTGCTGACATTGCATCCATCTAGTGGTAACACATGAGAACTGAAAGCAATTGGAACTTCTGCTAGACCCAGATGCTCAGAGTCCGGAGGGAGAACCAGGAAAGAGTTACCTGCATATTCCCACTAAGTGCAGCAACGTGGTTCACATGGCAGGAAGTGTCTTGGAACATGCTTGCTCCAAGATGGATTCTGTATCTAAAGTTCCCAAGGAGGGGGAGGGAGCCTGGAGAGTGGTCTAAGAGGATTGTAATCAGGAGTAATGCGATGAAACTGAGCAAGGGGGAATTTGAGCTAGATGGTGGGAAATATTTCCCAGCTCTAATATTTATTTGCCTGTAGAATAGTGTCCCGAGGGGAAATGGAAACCTAGTGCTAGACGTTTAAAAGTGCACTAGAAAAAGCACTCCAGATAGGGCTTCCTCCTGCAGTGTTCTGAGTGCCCTCAACTCCTATTGGCTTAAATACAAGGAGCTCATTGCTTTGCAGGACTGGGCTTCTTGTGAAAGGAAGAAGGTGGGTAGGGGAGATCAGATGGCACCCAAGAGGTATTTTCCTTCTCTGGTTTCTATTGGGGAAGTTATATATTTGTGCCAGAATGAGCCAACTTCCAGAGCAAGGCCATCACTGGTGACAGGCAAACTCTGATGTGAAGGAATTGGAACCAGTTTCCATCCAACTGCCAAACTGGTTCAACAACTGGAAGAACAACTCTGCGGTCTCCTGTGTAACCAGAAAATAGTTGGAGTATTAAAAGTTCTTATAACCACTGAATAGTACAGTCGGAGGGATTTGGAAACTAGTTCCTGCCACCTACATGTGTCACAAATTGACACTTTTCTGGCTTACTGCCCCCCAGGAGATTCCAGGGCCAATCTAAGAATAACTTGCAGATCATCCAAGGATCCCTAAACACTTGACAAATCTAAGCCTCCCAACCCTGCCATAGAAGTAGAGTAGGATACTCAGAAATCGCAGAATTCTGCAGCATACTAAAGCCCAGTTCTGAAACAGGCAACATCCCGTTTTGTGGCCCAGCAACATGCTACTTAAGTCATCTCGTAAAATTCCACTCAGAAGTGAGTGTGAGCGAAACACATACAGTATAAAGCTACCCCAATACATTAAAAACTAACAAAACAAATTTTTGTTCATTAATTTATTGGGATAATTTTGTGTTAGTTTTCAATATACTGGGGTAGCTTAAAAATATTGCTCAATTCATTCTCAAGTGCCCTATCATGGCACTGGCTAGGCTGCATCCTCTTTCAATCCACATACTCCACTGTCAGCAGCAGAGACCAAAACCAGACCCATCATTCCTGATAAGCATGCGAGTCTGAGACATGAGGACCATCACAAAGAGGATCTCCCAAAGGACTGGATAGAAACATGTATGTATGATAAGCTCCAAACCTGAACTGGAATGAGATAAAAGAACCCGTCACAAAACCTAGGGACTATCACACAAAGAAAATGAAAAAGAACTTGGCAGATCGGTTCAGGGATCAGCTTTGACACTTACAGATCTGTATGTGCAGTTGTTATTGCTTGTAGTTTACTTCCATTTTAGTCTTTGGGGATACTTCCCCCACAGTAACAGGTGCAGAGGGATAATATGATTTTCATCAGTGTACATCTAGGACCTGGAATCCACCCAGGATTAAATTCCTAGCACTTTATGTTAAAAAAAACAACCAAATTTGTTTTAACTCTCTAATATTCTCTAAAACTGGATAGAAAAGGGCTAAGAACCCCGATACACAGCTTTGGCATATACTGCTGTAGGTATTTAGGGGTGGGTGGGTGGTTGTGTGCAGGTGTCCATCTTTCTCTCTCTGAGAAGATACCATCTCAGTGTGAGATGGAGTGTGTCTACTGGTTAGAGCTGGGAATCGAGTAGCAGGACTCAAGTTCTATTCCTGGCTTTACCACTCTGTATATGTGTGGCTTATGGCATGTCACCTTGTCTATGCATATTCGTTTAGCCATCTGTAAAATGCAGATAATACTCATTTGGCTCAAGGCTCCAACGCTTAATGTCTACCAAGTGCTTGGAGATCCTCTGATGAAAGGCGTTATAGAAGTACAAACTGATACTGGTATCAGGCCCCTTACCATGCACAGATCTATAATGGGAGGCTGTTAGCTGCAAGGTTATAGGCATGGTGGCCCATAAAACTACTGCACCTTTCATTTGTGTTTAAAAAGTCAGCTCGAGTCCAGAAACCTGGAGTGGCAAGTTTGATTCCCAGCCCAGTCAATGGAACAAAACACATTTGCAGGGTCATCATATGAAGAGGTAGAAGTTTATTGGAATATAAACATTCAGATAACATGTAAGATAGAAAAACCCAACAACAACATATACAGACACTTGTTGGAAGCAGACGTCTGAGGTATTTATTCACTGCCTAGGCTATCACACTTTTTTTTTAAATAGGTAACAAAACTAGTAGCAAGGCTGCTGCTGTTCAGTTAAAATGTCTTCTGGTTTGAATCCATTTGGAGATCATACACAGCAACGAAAGGACTGTGTGACACATTCACATTTGTTCCAGGAGCCAATTGCTAACAGCTCCACCTGTGCAGTTTGAGGCTTATTTCTGAGCTGGACTCCGTCCTTTCGATCTTCATGCACTACCAGAACACGCTGGTATAAAATGTAAGAGGACAGGAGGTGGCTCTCTATGCGGACCTGGTTTGGAAACCAGACAGCACATCTGCACCCACTTCATTCTGAAAACGGAGCGCTTGGCTGCTGCTGGCCCACTGTGCCTTTGCCTCCAGTTGGGCCCTTTCGGCCGCTTGTTGCGAGACCCTAGTTGCTCTGGAGTTTCAAGATGATTAGACACACTGCAAAACGGAACACGTCATACCAGGAACAGTCCTTCCTGCAATATCAAAACCCCTGAGTGCCATACAATCTTCAACATTCTGAGTTAAATGGATTGGAGCTGAGGAGACACGACCCACTCCCAGCCCTCCACCCTGTAACTGCTGCTGGTTTCTATACCCCTGTCCCTAAAACCTGGCAGCTCAGCAGGAATATCTGGATCTAAGCAAAATGTGCATCAAGCCAAGTGCTAGTATCAAGCTCAGGCTAGGGAAAGGGTTAGTATTCACAGTCTGAATGGCTGATCCTTGTAGCCAGCTAATGAAAGAGAATAGTTTATTGTTGCAGCTTATTTTACTGAGGTATCTGTTACACGTCCCAACTTTATTCTTTCCCTGAATTTGATAAAAACCAATCTGTTAGTCCCTGCCTATTTCCAGACTAGCTGTGTAAAGCTTATAAACATTAATACTCTAGTAGTGTCAAAGCAGTTTATCGGTTCAGTGATTCGAGTGGCTTTCTGTGCAAGAAAACACAACGGTAGCACATGATACGCAAGCAAAACACCCAATATTAACCTCTGCTCCCCAGGACAAGAGAAGAAAGCATACGGAAAAGCAGGTATCCCCTAGCCCTATCCTTGGGAAATAATCCCCAGCCCCACCCCCAAAAAAGAAACAGGACAATATAAAGATCCCCCAACTCTGGAAAAAATCTCAGAGTTTGAGACAATGAAATGCCCTGGAGGTCTGTAAGATTCACAAATGCGTCGGGGCAAAAGTCTGGTCCCCACAAATGCATGGGTGCATACAGCTTCCACTGAAGACAATAGGAGAGAGGATGCCCCAAGGCAGAATGCCTGCTAATGAGACCAGCTAAGCCATATAATATAAACTAATACACACAGGCAGGGGAGCAAACTGTGGGCCTCCTGAGGCCTAAAACACCACCACTCGTACTGGAGCATCAAGCTGAGGAAAAAGCTTGTCCATTGCAGGGTTTTATTGCTGATGAACTCAACCAGCAAGTGATTTCTGTTCACCATCAAGTCTGACTGAGTGTAAGGGACGGGTGTACTTAGCTTTAAATTGAAATTATCCAAAGCACATTAATTAAATTTGTACATGCAAATCAGATCCGGCCCTTGGGCTTCTAAAAGTCTCCAGCCTGGCCTTTACCGTTCAGAGTCTGATCACATGTTCTATGGTACATTCTCTTTCAGTGAGTGGTAATGGATTATATCACAAAGAAGCAGAGCATTCTGGGACCAAGGGGATTGGCCGGTGCCCACAAAGGCACTGCTGCTGCTGCTTCTGGGGAACAGGGCTCCTTTTCTGTAATGTGTTACACAGTAGATATAAAGATGGAGCATCACAGTTCTCTTGGAATATTTCACCAGGAGAGAAATTACCATTTCACCAGCCAGTTAGGACACCCTCCCTCTAGGAGCCGCCCGCAGTGATTGTTACACTGGGGTTATTTATTTGTTAGCTACCTATCACTGGGAAAATACTATTTTAAACAATTTGTGATAAAGTTACCTCCAGTTTTTTTATAATGGGCCTGATCCAAAGTCTACTGAAGTCAGTGGAAAAACTCTCTATTAGCTTGAGTGGGCTTTGGCTCAGGCCCAGCGTGCATCCCCCACTCTGAGGTTAAATGCTGTTGACATCAGAAGGTGCTTTGTTCACAGTTCGGAGCTTGCTCCAGCCACCTGACCCCAGACTGGCTCCCAAAGTGGTACCTTACAATTTCAGTACCGAGAACCTCGGATCAGTTTATAAGCTCTTACTTAAAAGCACTTTAGGACTAAGGGGAGGCGTCCGAGACACTTATGGGCTGGAGAGAGGGGGAAAATGTGCAATGGCTTAATGTCCAGCTGTGCAGGCAAGCTGACTTGAGGTAAGTTATCCTAGTATTATAGTCCATCAAACCTCTTAATGCACAGTTTGGTCTTGCCTCGAGGTGTTGGGTGTTCTAACAACATCACTAAGCTGTTCAGTTGCCCCTAGGCTGGATTCTCATCTCAAACTAGTTTTACACTGGCTTCAATTGAGTTAACTCCTAATTTACACCTGCATAAGTAGGAGAATCAGGCCCCTTACCTTCAGAGGGCTGTAATACCAATCTGATAAGATTTTTCTGTCGTATCTCCACAGGCAAGAGCCAATTGAGTGATAACATGGCTGGGTGACTGTTAGGCCATCCCCCAACACTGATTGCTTGCATGTCTAGAGCAGAGAAGCCCTTAGATTCTGTAGACAGTGGGAGCAAAACTGGGCTAGCTATGTTTTGCATGGCTGTTGCTAACAGGGACTGTTGCCTTAGAACTATGATTGAAAACCGTCCAATAGATTGCTGAGGGGGATCAGTCTGCAGCAGGACTCTCTGAAAAACCACTGTTCAAAGAAACAGTGCTACACCCTGCAAGCAATAACCTTTCACACACATGGTGGGAGCTAGCACGTCTCGCTGAGCGTTTCAGTGGAAACATGACAGCCCACAGACCATGCTACAACAAACTAATTTCTAGCCAGCTGATCATCTTGCCTGTGAAGAGAGTTACAATGTGGTTTAGACTTGTGTTACCAAACTGTATTTCAACCCCCTAAATATGGGGATGGTTGCAGAGTTTGGTAACATAGGTCTTTACAACATAAGTAAAAGCAGAACCTAGAACACCTTCCAGTATTTAGGTCCTGTCTGCTCCATGAAAAGCTACCACAATGCACCATTTGGGTACAATACGGTAGCACACAACATGGTTTGGTCTCATTGCATAAACAGGACTCAGGTGTATTTTTATCTGTGTGACCAAATCCTACCGGTACAATCCAAAGCTGCAGCACAATTCAGGTGTTTGGTCCTGCCCACACTAGAAGAGTGAACTGTACTTTAACATGTCAGGAACTGCCGTGCTGTAAGAGGTCTAGCAAAATCTGTAGTGTAGACAGGCTTGTTATCTTCAAAGCTGTTCTAATAAAACTTGCTAAAGATAAGCCCAGTACTAGATCACAGAGTTCTGTAACACACATTGGGACCACTTGTCCCCCTTGGGGACACACCACTGTTCACACTGAGGGAAAATCCTGAAACTCAAGCCAGCCTGAGAAATAAATCTGCCCTCTTAGTCCTTCTCTACCTGCATCTGTCCTCCTCTATCGCCCTGTCCGCATGCCCAGCTCCTGGGTCAATGCTGCTGGAACTGTCTCCAGGCTATGCTAAGGACAGGGAAGCCACCTGCTCCTTCACTCAGCTTTGTTGTCTTTGGTGCTACAATAAAAAATAAAAATTAAAAACAAAGTCAGCAAAACACATATAAAAACAAGCTTTAAGATATGCCAATACTTCCTGAAGAGGTAACACAATAACAAGTCCATATCTGAGGTATTTCATCTGCTCAAAAGAACCTGACTCAGGCCTGCACGATGGAAGAGACATCACCAGAGCGGTAGCGGGAGGGCTCAGATTCACAGGCTGTGAGAACATCGCCCGGGCAGTCCTATGTGCTGCAGGAGAGGAGAGGACAGCACGGGTGCCTGTGTGTGGGGAGTGCAGCAGCAAAGAGCTGTGTCTATGGATGCGAGCCAAGGAACTAACTTGGCTGACAAAGGAGGAATGATGGCCTAAAGCAGCCCTAGCTCCACCCACTGGGAATTTACTGGGAATGGGGGGAGATTTTCTTCCCTCTCTCCGCAACCAGAGGCCTGTGTCCTCATTCAACTGGGATGCACCCATGTGGAGCTGTCCCAGGTCCAGCTCTTCTGTCCCTTTTGCCCAGGTGAGCCTCATGAATGATGGCTGTGATTTGGACGATGTTGCAAGATACCTGGTAAGAGCCCAACTGAGAAAAGTGTGTATTATATGAATAGACACACACACACAGCTCAGCAGATTGTCAGCATCACCTCGTATCTCCTTTGGGTGACTGTGGCCCGTAGCAGACATGTGGGGACAGAATGGAGAGGCTAATGAAACATACAGGAGAGGAAGCGCTGCAGGAAATCAACATTTGGTGCAAACCCAGTTCTATCGAGGGCCAAGGGGCTAGAACTAGGAGCAAACATCAAGCAAAAGAAAAGTCAGGATGACTATAAGGATAAAGGCTTCAGTGGTGAGTTTATTTAGCCTGTCCAACGCTCCCCCAAGGGAAGCAGTGCAAGGGTCATTGCTTGGGGCATTCAAAACTAGGCTGGGCAAAGACCTGGAAAAAACAGTAGGGTCCAGGCTTGCACTGGCCACGGGAGACGACTAGCTGGACTAAAAGACCTTCTCCATCTCCGTGTATCAAAAACAGAGGTGGGAGAGTCCTCTGTGTGCTGCCAGGACCCTAGAGAGGTAGTTGCCAAAGGAGGAAGAAGTCATGCAAGTCTCCTGTGAATCCAGCATTAGTGACCATTTGCCCTTCAGCCTAGTCTAACACAAAGGAGACAGCATCAGGAGGCTGAACACAGTGGAGACAGAATGGGCAACTAGATGAGACTTGCTCGCTATCAACCTGCATGACTGCTCTGCAAGAGACCACAAGAGGGAACAAATACAAGGGGAAAAGAGACCAAAGTCCCTCTGGGGGTAGGATTGTCAATACACTGTGTTACAATAGGGAAGTCCACGCAACTGTTGATTAGAGAACAGGAACCCTTCCCCCACCCCAATTACTACCTCCTTGCTCCTTCCACCGGCCATGATGATGTCTCAGTCATCTGCAAACCCACAGCCCCTAGAGACAATCCCTGATTGAAAAATGCCGCATGTCCCCTTCCCTTCACCCCAACCCCCCAGCAGGAACACAGTCAAACCTGAAAAAATAATAAAAAAGGCTGGACAAACAGGCAATGCAAACGTGCCAGCACAGAAGGTTTCATCGTCTGGCCATTGACCAACCGCAAAGCAGGTTCCTTGAGATGAGGTAATCTGTGCGACTCCTTCCTGGCTTGCTCTCTGCCTTGAACGGAGAGGGTAGAGCTGCCTGAGGCCAATGAGAGAGAGAGCCCACTCCCCCATCCGTCAGAGAGACCAGCTGGTTGAGGGCTCTGCGCTGGGGGTGCCCCTAGACGAGGTCGGGCTAGGAGAGCAGTGGGAACTGCTGCTGCTACTGCAGGTGCTTTGGGTGCTGGATCCTGCAATTAGATGGACGACGGGCTTCTGGGCAAACAGTACTCCTGCAGGACAGAGACAGGTTTGGAACTGGGTTACTGGGACACCAGAACAACATAGTGCTTAAGGTGAAGCAACTGGCTAGCCCAGACTTATGTACACGGCAGGAGAGGAGAAGAGTCTACCAACCCCAGAGATTTTAGAACAGCACTCAGGGAATTCTACCAGTGAGAGTTAGCCCAACCCAATCAAGCAGGTTCAAGAAGCTGCAGCAACAGTGCAACTGGAAGGAATACAGCAGAACATGTTTAGAACAAAGGCTGATAGAGTGACACTTCGCTAGAAAATCCCCAACAGCTTCGGTGCCATTTTCAATGCACTTTCACTCCACTAGAACTGAGTTCCACTGAGCTACTCCACTGGCAACGCAGCACTCTGCACCCACCTAGGGAAGTGTTAAATGTGGCCTTCAGAGGGGATCACCACCAACTGAGCAGGAGTGAGGGACGTAAAGAGAAATTGACACTCCTCAGAATGGGGTGAAGAGCAGCTAGTCTTGTTAAAGCCGCTCCTCAGCACGAGGAGAGAGAGATTCCAAAAGTTCCCCTTCACCCAGGGCTGGCGGTATCTCCTATAGCAGCAAGAGATGAAAAGCGGCCCTGGTACCACACTCAGGGTGAAGGTAGGGAGGGATGTCTTGCCAGATAGTTCTTTCTCCCATTACAGTGAAATGCTGCTTGAACAGAAGTTCTGCAATCAAAACTACTTCACTATAAGGGTGTGTCTACACTGCAATCGGGAGATGCAACTGCAGCACATGTAGACAGACCTGAACTAGCTTTGATCTAGCTAGCTCAAGCAACAATATAGTGAAAGTGTGGCTGCATGGGCTAACCCCGTCCACCCAGAACCCTGAGTATGCACTTGAGCAGCCATGGCCTTGGCTGCCATGGCTTCACTGCTATTGTTACTCAAGCGTGCTTTGACCTCGCTAGACCCAATCTAGCTCAGGTATGTCTACACGTGCTGCAATCACATCTCCTGATGGAAGTGCAGACGTACCCTCAGACAGAGTCCCACTGTACACAGAGATCACATCCGAAAACTGGACAAAGTGATTAGAATATCTCTTTAGACAGCACACGCAAAGATGGAATTGCCAAGCAGTAGCATTTAGAAGGATCTCGAATAAATAAAAAAAAAAAAAACCCAATGACAAAAGAAGGGGCCATCTTGACAGAGTGGTGCAGAGGAGGACTGTGGAAAAGCAGCTCCTGTGTCAACTCAAGGGTCTCTCAAAGTAACAAAAGTTTTTTATGTTTGGTAAATTTATATCCGTTAAGAGTATCCTGCATTCAAACAAGAGCTGCTTTCCCCTGCTGCACCATCGCTCTGGGCAGCTGTTGCTTTCTCACCAGCATAGATTGTGCCATTAATCTCCACAGACATGTTAATACTCCCAATGCCGCTGGGTGACAAATGCAATGCTGCTGCTGCCGCCGCCGTGGCATCTGGTTTATCTTCTGTTGGGGAAAAGACAATTGAGAGTTAGGTTGTGCTGGATCTCCACTGCACTACCCATGGACAATCTAGTACTTAGAGGGTCCTTCTTTCACCTCTCCTTTGCAGTGAAAACTGAACCAAGCCCTCCCTTCCCCCCAGTCCCACTACTCCGACTCATGAACTGGTGGCCTGCTTTGTGGGGGGAAGGACTCTGAAGTTCGGAAATACGTCGCTCCTGCCTGCAGGCCGTGAAGTTCTCTGGACAGTGTACAATCAGCTTCTATTAAATGATGGGATTTAGGATTTAAAGAAAAGCAAAATGCAGGCAAGTGTTATGTAAGATTCCCCTGTACAGCTCTGTCAGTACACCCCCTCATGCCCAGAGTAGCGAGTCAGAGGGTGCTGAATAGAGAAAAAGGCTTTTGTAAATGTGCAGAACTGTTTGACATTTGACAATATTGAACTTGTTTCGCTTGTGACCACTGCCAGATTTAAATCCTGGCCCTTCGGAGGTAACTGGTTAGAAACCCACTGAATATTTGATACATGGGTAGCATGTAGCTTTATTCAGCTTCATTCTGAAACCTCCACTGCTCTCTCGACTCTAGCCTGAGCCTGAACATCTACACTGCAGTTGTATAGCCCCGCAGCTCAAGCCTGAGACAGCTTGCACAGGCCAGCTGTGGGTGTGTGCCAGTGTTTTATTGCAGTGTAGACATACCCTCAGTTAGCAAAGGCTAGGCTGCAGTACCACTGCCTGCCAGCTGAGGGAGCAAAATCTTCTGAAATACCAGACTCATGAGAGGAATAAGAAACGGAAATAGATATTGGTCACCTTTATGAACATGTGAAACCTCCTCCTCCTTGATGAACATATCTGGGGACCCCTTTTTAAGCTGCTGCACTGGGAACTAGATACACTACAATTTTGTGGATCTGTGAAAAGACATGGGATTGTTCCCCCATCATCCTGCTTTGTGGGACATTTGCTGGCCCTAAAATCCTGTTCAGAGTTTGTGAAACGGCAGCATCACATTGCAACGACTTCTCACAATGAGGTGCTGGCTTTGGTGCAGTGTGCAAATGCCACGTAAGGACAGAAGAGGTTTTCCTGCGGCGGAAATGTACAAGGGTGACAGCTCAGACTGAAATCTTCTATGTAAATCTTACACATTTTTCCAATTCCCATCTGATGTTGCATTCCTTCTGGGATATCATGGCTACTGTCCCAGCAAGGTATGCTATTGGCATAACTAGCATTTAACCCAAGAGTGGTTATTAAGATAATAGTAACAATCCCTAGCTCTTCTATAATGTTTTTCATCAGTAGATTTCAAATCACTTTACAAAGGAGGTATAATTATTTCCATTTTACAGATGGGGAAACTGAGGCAAAGAAAGGGAAAGTAAATTTGTCCAAGGTCATCCAGTGGCAGAGCCAGGAAAAGAACCCATGGACCTTGAGTCCTGTCCAGTGGTCTATCTACTAGGCCACATTACCTCCATCAGTGTGTTTTTATGTTTAGAGGCTACAACTGCATCTTAATGCCAGAAGCGTGGGAGGAGAGATAAGGGAAGGACATTAGCAAAGTGGAGGTGATTTAAGACATACCACAAAGTTTGCCTTTCCTCTCATAAACTTCCTTAAAAAGGAATAGTGTAAGTGTGAAATTTAAGTAGGTCCATAGTCTTAGGGAAGCAAAATCTTGGTCCAACTGAAGCTAGTGACAACGCTTCCATCAGCTTCAGTAGGACCAAGTTCTGACCCTATGCCACATGTATTTCTCTCAACCAGAGCTTCACACTGTAGCACTGCTCCTGTTGAGTAAAGTGCAATGGCCTCCAGAACAACTCTTTCCCTTCCCCCACTCAATGTCAAACCTTTATAGCCTAGTGTCTGGGTCTGAAGGTGCAATTAGATGGGGTTTGAGCTCTTTAATTTAAATGGATCAAAACGTTTGAAGAAGAGAAAACAGCTGTTGGACTGAAATCTTCTGAGACACTGCTGGCTACACTCCCCATCTAACTGCAGCCCCCAGGGCAGATAGGTGGAAGTGCTGTGCTGTTTAATCAGCTTTGGAAGTCACATTAAAATTACATTGATTCTGACAAGTGACCTTTAAGGATGGAATCTCCACTTTGCCACTGAAAATACTGAGTGTTTCCCCTGGCCAGGAGTGCTGCTTACGCTCAAACCTCTAACTCAGCCTTCGGGGCCTGGAGGCTATGATTTGGGGCAGTCACCTCCCACCAGAATGCCAGGGGCTTTTCAATGGAGGCTGGGAGCAGGGCAGTGGCACAATAATCTGTACTACGGAGAAGCAGGGTCCTTTCTCCTTGGAAGCAGTTACTGGCAATACCATCACTAGCCCCAACCTTATCTGAGATGTCATGTGACCCTTTACAAAAACCCAGACTCAACTCTGGATAATAAGTAGGGCCCTCAAGCAAACAAATGCAGATCTCCATCCAGCTTGCTCCCCATCTATGACCTGGGCTTCCTACGCTCTGTATACCCATGACATCCTAGCTGCCTTCTGCAATCTGTATATGAAAAGCTGTTGCCTCTAGTGACAGGGAAGCTAGGAGGTGGTGCCATACCTTAGTCTCCAAGCCAGGAGCAGCAAAGGGAAGTTAGGGAATTCATGCCCTGCTGCAGCACATTGGCACTAGGATCAGAACAGACCAAGGCAAGGCAATCTGGCTGATGGGCTGGGTGGGCGCACCCAAAAGAGTGGGATAGGTTGCAGAAGTGCAAGGGTGCCACTGCCTAAAGTCCTGCACTGGGGTGAAGCCCACATACCCAGGGTTTAAAGGAAGACTTCCCCTCTTTGGGGTGCTCACTCCAGCATACAAAACCCCCTCATTTAGCATGGGAGCCTCCTCACCCCTGCCATTGATTTTGATCTTCATGGGGATCTGCCGCGCCATGCTGAACAGGTTGCGCTGAAGTGCCTGCTGGACAAGCCGCTGCTCCTCCTCCGTCATCCGCGAGAGTTTCTTCTCCGGCGGCTCTCCAGCCTCCAGCCTCTCCCTCAGCTGTTCCAGAGTGGCTGTCCTTGCTGCTACAGTTGCCTGCTGGTTAGCCAAGGTCACTGGCATGGCAATGCGATTTGGCATGGACACAGTCAGGGGGATACCATCGCCTAGAGAAGCAGTCAGTCAGTCAAGCTCTGCACAGAGCTTCCCAGTGTAAGCAGTCAGCTTTTAAAACCCACTGTGGAAGGGGGACAATGCTGCTCTGAGGAACCAAACACTACTAGTCCATTTCATGGCAGCCTGTGGCCTGTTCCCACTGTATGAGGCCATTTCTATCAACATCAGCTCACACTTCCAGGGCACTGAAATTCCCCCACATTCCCAAATGGAACTGCTACTCCTCAAACAGAATCACCTTCCTTGCTCTCTTTGCTGGAGCAATCTCAACTCCACTTGGTGTAGTCTGCCTAGCCTAGATCCTCAAAGGTATTTAGGCTCCTAATAGCCACTGAAACCAATGAACGTCAAGAGCCTGAATCCTTTGAGGATCTGGGCCTCTGAAACGCCTTCAGAAACTGGCACTAAAGTGAGCAGATGAGACACCCCCTCCCCTTTCTTTTTTCCTCTGAAATTTACCAGGATATTTCCAATGCGCTCCCAAGCTGGGGTGGCTGCTTATTTTCACAACCTCTTATAGCATCACTCCCTCTTCCTAACAGGACTTAGCATTTATATCACAGTTTTCACCTTCACACAACTAACAAAGATTAGCTAATTAATCCCCACCACACTGCTGGGAATTACCCACCATTTTACAGATGGGGAACTAGGAATGCAGACAGGTTAAGTGACTTGCCTAAGGCAGCAGAGGAAGTCAGAGCTGGAGCTGGGCCTAGAGCCCCAGTAACTCCTGGTTGATCCCAGTCCTGTCCTCATTCCTCTATCCTTCCCTCTCTCATTCTGCTCTGCAGTCCTGGGTGATTAATCAGTATCAATTATAATGTTGTCACTACTGACACAGCGCATACGTAAACTAGTTAACCTGAAGCTTGACGGCTCTATATCCCTGAACCATCCAAGTCCTCTCACTGTCCCCAAACTTTCTTTGACACAAGTTTGGCCAGATATTGAAATTGAATTTCACCCACTGCCTACTCCCCCCACTACCCCCGACATTCTCTGTCCTGCACAAAGGTAAATAGCAGACCTTTCCTGAGAGCTGCCACTGGAGAGAGACGGGAGTTGCTGGTTCCACTGCCTGGGGCCAGGCCAATGATCGGGAAGCGGATCTTTGGAGGAGACAGGAGGGAAGGAGGCACCGTGGCGGTGGGTGAATAACTGAACAAGGAGGAGCTGTAGCTGGGCCGTCTGCCTTCCCGTCTGTTGCCATCGATCGCAGCCTGCAGCTCGGCAGGAGAGCTTAGGGACTTCTTCTCACATTCGTAGGCATATAAGTACTTCATATACCTGGGAGAAACACATGGAGAGGGAAGATCAAAGCAAGTGTACTCAGCAGCGTCTGAAAAAAGTAGATTATGGGAATTCTCATGGTACTAAGCATTGCTCAGGAGTGCTTGCAGGACTGGGCCCTTTGAAGACCTAACTCTGCCAACCAATATTCATTTTTGCTTTGTGGTCTTTTGCTTAGTGTGCAGCCAGCTGTGTAGTTCGGGTGTCAAGTGTTGTTTTCATACAGATGACTTTCATGGACTCATAATCCAGCCTTTGCAGAGGACAGCACCGTACTACATGATGCTACATGTGTAACTCCAAGGAATTAGAAAGAAAACATGTGACATAACATTGTATAAGAAATTATGCATGATCATACAATTAAAGACCATAATTTGAATGCTTATGCACAAGGAGAAGAGTTAAGGGATCAACTCTAACTTTCAAATTGCTTGACTCGAGTGATAAGCTGTACAACCATAATGTTCTCTTGGGTTTGCCCCCCGTCTTGGAATTTCTTAGGTGGGTTTTGGGGGTTTATTATAAATAAATTATGTAGAAAAGAAAAATAAAACAGAGCAGGCGCCTCACTCTCTGAGACAGCAAAGCTCTTCTGATTGTAAGAAAATTGACATAAGCAATGTGAATTCCCTTATCTGAACTTATGTGACTAGATCACTAGTGCACCCTTGTCTCAAGCAACTGAGGAGGGAGATGCTTTTCTGAATGCATAAGGGAGGTTCACAGGAGAAATTCTCCTTTCTCTGAGCCCAAAGAACTGCCAAGCTCCCAAGGTGCATCAGAGTAGGGCTCCCACCTAGACACCTCATCTAGTGCACATTAGGGGTCCGTAGTCCTTTTGCGGCTTCAAGGTTCAGAAGGATAGGGGCCAAAGCTCCCATGCAGCCCTTGCCAGAAGCTAGTTTATTATGGTATCACCCTGGGACTCTAGTCACGGACCTAGTTATAGATTTAAGGGATGACTTGATTACAGTCTCTAAATACCTACACTGGGAACAAATATTTCACAGCAGGCTCTTCAGGCTAGCAGAACACAATCTAATGGCTGGGAGATGAAGCTGCACAAATTCAGGAATAAGAAGTACTTTTTTAGCAGCGAGAGTCATTAACCATTGGAACAACTTACCAAAGGCTGTGGTAGATTCTCCATCACTGACAATTTTAAAATCATGACCTAAAAGCTCAGCTCTAGGAATTATTTGGGGCAGTTCTCCAGCCTGTGTTATACAGGGAGTCAGACCAGATGATTACAGTGATCCCTTCTGGCCTTGGAATCTATGAATCAAGACCTGCTGTGCAAAACACTGGACAAATGCGCCACCAGTATAATTTTTCACTATGCTCCTAAATTAGCTGCACAGGGTCCAGCAGCACCTTCTTTCTCTGTGTGCTTTATGAACGTGGTGAAAAATCCCATATTAACTGTACTAGGCATGCGATTTTTAAACCTGGGCACAACTAAATTTGACTGAACACTCACAAGTATCTTCACTGAGAACTGTTTTCATGCCACATTTCAACTTTCTAGCCCCAGCTGTTTTGACTGTTTGAAAAAATGTAATAAAACCCCCAAACTCTCCTTGTATTCAAAAGCGGCTGAACACTTTTTGTCCAAGCTTTTACAAAAAAAAAAATCACTTTGGGAAGAGGCCCTGCCTTGAAAAGTGTAGTGAAAAGGCTCATTCCAAGAGCTCCCAAGCTATGGAGAAGCAGTTTAAAATAAAAAGAGGTTCATAATCTCAAGCTCCAGTGACAAGACCACCACACAGCTCTTATACAGCACTTTTCATGAGTAGATCTCAAAGCACTCTCCAAAGAGGGTCAATATCATTATTTTCATTTTACAGATGGGGAATTTATTTTTTATCCTTCTATAGCGCCTTTTCCAAGGCTCTCAAAGCACTTTAGGAACATCAGTGAAATATGTGAGTATCTCCAGTTTACAGAATGAGAAACTGAGGGATGGACGGGTCACTCCAAGGTCACATAATGAGTTAGGGACAGAGCTGGGAATTCCCGGAGTCCTGATTTCCAGTGCTCTGCTCTAGTCACTGGACAACACTGCCTCGTAACCTGAACAAAATGTTAGGAGGCACCTCTGCCTGCCTCCATTTTGCCAGTTCTATTCCTCTCTCCCTAGGTTTATTGCTAACATATCTATTCTATATTAAGTATTTATGGGGCAGGGAGCAATTACCACAGTATCTAGGTGCTAAAACACACGTTGAAAACTCAGAAGACTATTTGATTATTATTATTAATCACATTTATTACAGTAGTATCTTAGGCCAACCATGAATGGGCCCTCATTGTGCTAGGCACTGCACAAACACAAAGCAGTAGATGCTCCGTGCCCCACAGCTTACAATCTACACAGATCAGACACAGGGTGGGGAAAGGGGTAACCATGTGATTGCAACAAATGGCATAGTAGTTCCATGATTACTAGTTTTGGAGGGATGGGGATTGGATTTAGTTTAGCTGAAGAGAAAGACAAGTGAAGAGAGAGGGATCACTGAAGAGAAATGGGGTGAGAGGGCAGAGCCAGAGGAAAGAAGGTAAGAGGGGTGGGTGTGGAGCGAAGCTGAGGTGAAGAGACTGTGGGGAACGAGGAAGAGGAAGGTCGAAACAAACAGCCAATCATGTCCATTCTTGCCATAGTAGGGGACAATTTGCTTATTTCTTTCCCCTCATCCCCCACGTCTTCCTTTCTCCTCTCTACTCTTCTCTCCCCCCCCACTTCCTCCTGTTGCGTGCTCCCAGCAGGAGGGCTCTATACTTACTGGGTCCGAAGTGTAAACGCTGCACTGGTGATGGAGGTGGGCAGGTTAAGGCCTTTGGTGATCTCCCGCCATATCTTCTTATTTATGATTTCCACCAGCCCTCCCTTCTCAGTCACCAGTTTGTAGAGCATATAGAGATCCAGGATCTGCTTCGCCATGATGGGGATCCGATTGATGGGAGTTCCTGCAATATCACAACAGGACAGCAGGGAGGGGATCGTGGAGACAGAAAATGAGGACAAGAAAACAGTCAGACAGGTTGGAGCTATTGATCTTCCTGCTAATGAGAAATGAAGGCAATCTTGTTTGTAACCTGACCAGAGCGCGCTGCGTAGGCAAGAAAATGAGAGCGTCTTAGCTACACACCAAGTCCTGTTCATGGAAAATCCTTTCCTGCTGGCAAAAGCAATTACCAGACAAATAAAAATATCTGGCTAGGCAGCAACTTGTGGAATAGGCAAACTCAGGGGAGGGGAAGAAGTGGGGAGCTTTTAAATTCAGGACCGGAGATGTGAAAGACAGCAGAGGAGCAGCTCTATGTGAGCTTCCCAGTGCACTACTAGACACAATTTGTTTCATTCATGCTCATGAGGGAACTGAAGAACCCATGAAACAGCTCCTGGCAAAGAACAAGACCTGCTTATGCATCAGGATTCTCTGAGTGGTTATCAAAATGTTCTCTTCCTCTTTTACATTTTCTGTACTTAATATAAGAGAACAGAGATGGAAGGGAATGATGATATTTTGGCTAAGATATACTCTCCCCCTATCCACACACCCCTTTTGCAATTGCTTCTGCTCATGCTCTTAGTACAATAATTTTGGTCTTACTCCTGTTTCCCCTCCCTTGAGTGATCCTAACCCCCTTCTCCCATTTTAAGCTCTTCTCTTATATTCCTTATTTGGTGCTGACACTCTCCCTGGCAGAGGGAAGCTGGATTACAGCTGCCTCCAGAGTCCATCAGAACTGTTCCTGCATAAGCCAGAGAGGGTCAGTGGATGATCCCTCCCTCTAAGGGGTAGGATACTGTTGCCACACTGCTTCTAGCCCCCCGCCCCCCCCAGTACAAGCATGGGGAAGCTGAATTCTGATACTCTGTGTTACTATGTCACTGCTGCCCCCTCTCTTTTTGGGGGGAGAGGGGTGGTTAGGGAGTGAGAGGGGTTTGGACGCTTACTCCAGCACTCTTTGTCTCCTTCACCTCCAACCACAATTTGGCTCTATGATGTATTATGAGCACATTTGCAAATGTTCAGTCCCCCCACAGCTTGTGTTTAAAGAGACATTGTTGCCCAGTTGATTTAGTCCCAACATCTAGGCTTTCTAAAATTAAGTTTAACAGAAATTGAAGATCAACTGAAATTTGATTTTTTTTTTTAATTCCATTTCAGTGGGGTTTCTGGGTGACATTGCAGACCTTCTCTTGCTGTATTTACAACCCAAATACAGTAGCAAGAAACTAGTGCATGAGAGCCAGAAAGTGAAACTAGCTAATCCATTTTCATTGTCCAAACTGAGTAAACAATTAGCATACAGAGTGAAATGTACATTAGATTTCAGACACTGGCTATGTCTTTCCTGCAGTCTGACACTGAGTTGGGAAATCAGGAGTTAATCTTATTTTAGCCTTATGATACAGCACAACCACACTGCAGATGATCAGCAGCCTAGCTCCACATGCCTCCTGTTATGCACACACCTGCACAAGTGCAGTGTATCCAGTCGTGAGAGGCATATAGATATCGGAGTGTGTATCCCATAGATCACAGTCCCACAACTCACTGCACCACTCTAGGCTTCCTTTCACAGAGTGCTGTGGGACAAACGTCTGTTCAGTTTTAGTAAACTCACAGGTTAACACAGGTATGAAAATCTGATTTTTAACCTGCCAGTCCCCCTTTCCCAGAACTTAAAAGTAAGAAGCTGGGATTTCAAAGTTGAGACTAATGAAATCTAGCCAACTAGAAAGAAAAATGTAGGCATGGCAAATATTTAATTACATAGGAAATGCCATGCTGGATCAAAGCAATGGTCCATCTAATTTCACTGTCCTGTATAGGACAGAGGTCAGTACCAAAATCTTTACAGGAAGGCATAAGAAACCCAGTAATGGACAATTGTGAAATCATTAGCCCACAGGGAGATTTCTTCCATCACCCAACAGTGGCATATGGTATATGCCATAGAGCAAAAGACTATATAGCCCTTATAAATGGTTTTTATTCTGCTTTGCGTAACAGAGTCCATCTAAACTCCATTGACATTCTGAGTGCCCTAAGCATGTAATCCTTTTTTAGAATCCTATTATGCTTTTTCCCCTCAATACCTGCTGGCACTGAGTTTCACCAGTTAATTATATGCTATATAAAATACATCCTTTTGTTAGTTTTAAACTTGCTACCTTTCAGTTGTACTGAGTTTTCTCCTTGTTTTTGTATTATGGGAGAAGGTAAATTGGAACCCTGGACTGACCATTCACTATTCTGTATACATCGATCATATCCCTGTTTATTTGTCTTCTCTCCTCTGTGGCAAGAGTCACTCTTACCACAGGGGAGGCACCTGTAAAGCAATAATGCCAGACCTGTTATCTATCAGTGGTATCTCATCTGCCGCTTTCATTTTGCATCCTATAGTTCCCTCCAGGACCAAGACTAGAATCATTCCCAAAAAATGGAAATGTGTTTGGTAACTAGCCAGTCAGAGTTTAAACCAAGGGCTGGTCTACACTTGAAAGTTGTGACAGTATAAATGCGTTGGTTAGGGTGTGATTTTTTTTTTTTTACTAGTATAGTTCTACCAATACAACTCCTAGGGTAGATGCAATTATACCAGCATAAATATGCCCTATACCAAGATAACTTATTCTCGTTCCCATACAGCAAGCACCTTTATACTACTAGAACTGTGCCCACGTAGAGGGGTTATACCACTTTAACTATAACAGGATGAGTAAAGTGGTACAATTTTCTAGTGTAGACAAGGCCTAAGTCAGCTTGAACTGTGTTAAGATTTGTAAAGAAGTTCACTTAGCACGGTTAAAGGTTCCGTGTAGACAGAGACAGCATTTCTGTACAGAAAACTCTGTAGGAGCAGTCTGGCAACAGCATGTGCTCCATCTTCTCGCCACAGCCCTCGTTTAATAGAGCTGGTGACTTATGTCGATGATTATTCGCCTATTTTCCTTGGAGGACTTGCAGACACTGAACTGGGAACTTTCCACTTCTCTGCAGGGCAGGGTGTGTAAATAAAAATCTCATTTATCCCTCTTTCATCCCAAGCCACAAATAGGAAGAGAGTTTGTTTTTAACCCCTTTACTTCTGGATACATATTTCTGACCAGGTGGCCACTTTTAATGGAATGCCAGAGTGTTCCAACAAAGTAGATAATTACAAAAGTTGCATTGATGATACTACGGTCCTGATCAGAGCCCAGTTTTTTGGTCAGCAATGACAGGGGAGGGCAGAACTGGAGCACTCCTCCCTCTTCTCTTCTCCTCCCCCGAGGCCATCTTGTGCTGCTCAAAACCACCCACTCTTCCCCAATCCAATTTAGAGAATGGTATTAGCTCGCTCACAAGGGACTTTCATCCAGCTATGCTTGGACGGTGGCCAGATGGGACAGCTGGAACGTGAAAGAAAGGGCCACTACTAAGGTTCCTCAGGAAAACACTGGGCTGGTAAGGGGAAATACTGAGATATTACAGATTTTTTTTAAAAACTGAGCTTTAGCCAAAACCACAATTTTTCGCCCCCTCTAGCTCCTCTCAACCCATGATCTTAAAATACTTTACATACATTAATGAATTAACTCACCTACCTCACAGAAGGACTGTGAAAATATTATCCCCATTTTACAGATGGGGAAACTGAACCCAAATCTGACTTCCCGTACCCAGCTGTAACCACCAGGAAATACTCCCTTCCTCTGGATAACTTTTAAAACAGGACCCTTATAGAAAAATCTAGGAGTCCCGTGGCACTTTAAAGATATGCCTGTATCTGTAATTTTCACTCCATGCATCTGAAGAAGTGGGGTTTTTACCCACAAAAGTTTATGCCCAAATAAATCTGTTAGTCTTTAAGGTGCCACTGGACTCCTCTTTTTTGTGTGGCTATAGACTAACATGGCTACCCCTCTGATACTTAGGACCCTTATAGGAAAATCCTACAGAACTTCATAAGAATCTATAAACAATGACTCCAAAACCCCACAGCATGAGATTTTTAATGTATTTTCTTTAACCATCCTGCAGAGTTTTACAAGAGAGAGGCACTTTCTGTTACCTTCTGTAGGAAAGCTAAAACCACAGCATAGCGGGAAGTGGTCATTTTCTATGAAATGCTACAGGACTTTCCATAAAAGGAGAACGTTGAGTAACATTCTCTTAACTTGCATGAGCTAGGGAATGCAACAGGGGTTGTGTTTTGAGTTCCCGTAAACTCTGGGTGCTCTCCATTGGTTTAGTCAGCCAGAGCTCAGCACATTTCACAGGAGCTGATTGCAAAACGCAGACAGTAAGTGAGGAAAGGCTGCTCTTTGAGCCCCCTCCCCCAGTCCTTTCAGAGGAAGGGAAAGGTGATAAAGTCTTTATTGGAAACCTCCAGCTCTGAACAGGAAAGGCTGAAAAACGAGCAGCATCATGGGACAGGAGGAGGCTGAAGCAGAGCGGATCCTTTCACAGTCGGCTGCAAGCCTTGTCAGGGCCCATGATGGATTACTGTCATCTGGCAGCATCAGGATTAATGATCTGGAGGTCAGAGGGGAGAATTCCAGAGGGAAAGGTCACCGACCTGGGGCACAGCATAAGACTTGTTGCTGTTTGATGGCAAACTCATTTTACTGTACTTTCCAGCCGGTCTTCCTCTATTCTACTAGCTCACAGAAACGCCTTCTGCAGCCGCTACACTGGCTGTGGGGCCTCCTTTAAATCAGAGAAGGGGTGGCGGGGCTCCTCTCCACACAGTTGTTGCGGGAATGACTACCTTTTCCTCCCTTGAAATGAACCCACTACACAACCCCAGGCCACCTCACCTCTGATACCAAGTAATCAGAATCAGTCTGGGCCCTAGGCACTATAATAAACAACAGGGTGAGGCATTTGCATCCCATGGAAAAGGGTTGCTGCTCAACTGAGATGATGGGATTCTGAGGAACACAGATGTCTACATATTGCAGTCGTGGCCACAGGCCCCAATGAAAATGGGGGCTCTGCTGTGCTAAATGCTGTACAAGCAATCAGGCAGATTGTCTCTGTCCTCTAATATGACAAAGGATCAAGGGCAGGAAAATGGGAGTCAAGATTTTTACATGGCACAATATTTTGTATATACATAATATTTTAAAAGCAAGGTTAGATTGGTTTTCCCTGACTACCCCACAACCTAGCCATTACTTGTAGGGATCACTGCAGAGGTGGGCCTTGAGAAATGATTTACAGGAGAAGATAGCTCTTCTAGATCAATCCAGCAAGGGCGCTCCCGGAGCAAGCTCGTAGAAAGCATGAAAACGTGGGTGGGAGAAGTAAACAAGCTGGGGGCTGAGTCTGGCATCTCTGGAGATGGATGGACAAATAGGGAAGGGCAAAGCTATCCTCAATTTCAAAATCCTCCGTAAGACACCTGAACTTGATGAGATGAAAAAAGGAGAAGCCACTGAACAGCCCCATGGCAGGTGGATTTTGTGAAGGGGAGGAAAGTTGTAACCACCGTCGGGGTTTCTTGAGAAAAATCATGACTGTAGTTATGACTGAGCCACCCTTGCAGCCCCTTCTTCCCAACCATACCATTCCCTTCTCTGAAAGCCTTCTCTTACCTTCAAGAGAATGTAACTGAATAAATACACAGAAGCTTAAAGGTTTTATTCTGGCGGTTTTGAATGTCTCCCTTGTTTAAGAAGCATATGGAGCTGAGTTACTGGCTTGTTCTTTCCTAATCTTGGAGAGGTGTGTGGGGGGTGAGGAAGAAGAGAACCTTGGAAGTATTCTTTTAACAGGTATTCTTACAACTGGTGGCCAGGAGTCTACAAGGTCCAATGGAAAGAGCACAGGTGAGGGAGTCAGGAGACCTGGGTTCTTTGCTCTCCTGCCTTCTTCCTGTAGGACTTTGGCCAATCACTTTACTGATTTGTGCCTCAATCTTCCCATCTGTAAATTGGGGATAATGTAATTTATCCACGTTTCAAGACCTACATTTTGGAGCAAAATATTCCCCCCTCCCATTACACATGCCTGAAGATGGCTGGTCTTTGTGGTATTTTAGCCTGGGACTTGACCAGAGCAGCAACCCATCCTTCTTCTCCTCTTTATCCTGTGCCCACACTTCTCCGAGAGATCGTTTCTCAGCCAGGTTTGGGAGTTCTAACCTGGTTTGATTTTAAAGTCTCCCTTTCTAGAGAGAAACACACTAGATAAGGATGCCACCATGCAATATTATCTTGCAGAATGTCTTTCGTACAAACTGTAACAAAATGCTTCATAGAGTTAGAAATGAATAGGTAAAGAGAAGACAGTTTTCAACAACTTGCATACAGATAGAAGATGAGGGAAGAGATGCTATTCTAGACTTCTGAATCTGCAGGGGAGCAGACACTTACACCAACCATGCATGAAGGGGTAAGACAAAAGTACCAGATTATCAGTGGGAATGGAGAAGGAAGACTGAGGCCTGTGAGACAGGCTGGAGCAAGCCTGTCGAGATATTAAAAAATGAGAAAAGCAGGAACTGAACCTCGCAATGAAATGAAAACTAAATTAGTGGGGGAGGGAGGGGGAACGTGGCTGTACTTTCTACATGTGCACTATCCCTCTGTTATTCCTCTTCTCTCTAAATGGAGTCCATTGATTAAATTAGTAAGCAATATGCAATTAACATTAGAAGTCCCCATTCCAGGGTCCTGCTCTGCTTGGAATCATCTCCAAGCACAAAATCCAGGGTTTTAAGCAGGGCTAGTTGTGTTGAACCAGAGACCCTGCATACAGCAGTCATTCAAACTGTTCCCAGTTCCTCCACATGAAAGGTTCCGTTGTCACCTCTGTTGTGTAAGCTGCCCTAGGTCTCACTAGATGTTAAAATGAGAAAAGCAGCTATGGGGAAATGAGAATAAAGGACCTCTCTCTGCCAGCGCCATCACTGATCTAATCTCTCCCCAGATTTGCTGCATTTCCACAGCGGGCATTCTCACCTCCCAATGGGAATGTCACCACCTGATCTGCAAGCCTGTGGATCATCAGAAACTCCTATCAAAGCAGGAGCTGGGACTGAGGGTAATTAATCATGTTCTATTTGACAGGAGGCCCAGTTCTTATCTGGACCCCTAGAAATGCCATCGGTCTCTGCTTCCCTCCTCAATAAGTGAGACTGACAGTTAGCGGCCCCTTATCAGATTTCAGCTGCTGAGCCGGAGGCGGCCTAACTGGCATGTGCACACACTTTCCCAATGACCACAATCCTATTATATTGATCAAGCCTCCAACCATTTTAACTTTCCGGGGAAGGGGGCTACTACATCCCAGTGCCAAGTGCACTCCCATCCTAGTCGAGGTCCCATGGAAACCTGCTGCTCCTCACATTAACATCAAATAAAGTCCCACTGTTCAACTGCTACTGACACAGCTGGGTCCAATATATGTGCTATTCCCCATTTCTCTGCCAGATGTTGGGCAGCTTTGCAACTGGTGGGGTTTCCACCCATACGACCTTTGGACTAACAAGCAAAGGTGGGAGATGAACTCCTCTTCCCCAGTCAAAGTAGACACATGAATACGTTTGGAAGAAATGCAAAGGAATGAAGGGAGCAGAGCAGACATACAGCCACAACTAGGCTTAGCTGGGCAACGTAAGGCCAGCTGCTTATGGGTTGTGGCAGAGGGTCTGGAATGCATGCCAAACAGTTCTGCCTTTTTGTATTTGCCTATGTACCTGTAAGGCCCACATCACCACAGTATCCAAATGGCTAGGTTTTGAGTTGCTTGAGCACAGCAAGAGTCATTAATCACTTGATTAGAAACAGGCTGCCAAGTTAGCTAGGAAGCCAGAGAGTCCAGAGCATCCACAATGACTAGGAAGTACCAATATAAAGAAGATCTTTGGGAGGAGAGGATTTGGAACACTAATATCCAGGCTATGGGACAATAGATTAACTCCTCACAAGCCAAAATCTAATTCCTCATGGCCAGGCAGGAGGTGAACTTTACATCCTCAATTCTGCATTCCAGGGAGAACCTTAATAGGGAGTCCTCAAATTGGTTATTTTAAGACAGAGGTGGGCAAACTATGACCCGCGAGCCGGACCGTCCTGCCCGGCCCCCAAGCTCCTGGCCTCTCCCCTGCTATCCCTCTCCCCCACAGCCTCAGCTTGCTCGCTCCACTGCCAGTGCAATGCTCTGAGTGGTGGGGCTGAGAGCTCCTGAGGCAGCGCAGCTGCAGAGCCTGGCCTGACCCGACGCGACGCTCTGTGCTGCATGGTGGTGGCGATGTGGTGCTCCAGGCAGCGCAGTAAGGGGGCAGGGGGGGTTGGATAGAGGGCAGGGCTATGGATAAGGGTCGGAGTGTTCGGGAGGGAACAGGAAGGAGGGGGGTTGGATGGGGTGGCAGGGGCCAGTCAGGGGCAGGGGTTCCGGGGGCAGTCAGGGGACAGGGAGAAGGGGTGGTTGGATGGGGCAAGGGTCCCGGGGGGGGGCAATAAGGAAAGAGAGGAGGGGTTGGATGGGGCGGCAGGGGTCCAGGGGTGGTCAGGGGACAGGGTGTGTGTGGATGGGGCAGGAATCCCCGGGGGGGGGGGGGAGAGAGGAGAGAGAAAACAGATAGGAGGTTGGGCCATGACCCTCTCCCCTACACCAGCCCTCCATACAATTTACGAAACCTGATGCGGCCCTCAGGCCAAAAAGTTTGCCCGCCCCTGTTTTAAGAGAAGACGGATGTTAGATTGGCATGTTATATGGAGGGATACAAAGCCAACTATGAGGAAACACATTCACACCCATTTGGTATCATTCCAATTAAGAGGAGTTATTCTCCCCACTTCAATCAGTAAATATTTAAATTTCTTAACACTTAGTTACCTTAACTCTGCCTAAGTTTAAAGCAAAGTCTTCTGGAGTCCAGAATCAAACTTCCATTCTGATTTCCTATTAATTATAGGTAGACCTGGTAGTACTACTATGCTAATGTGCAAAACTTCCCGTAGTATGACCCCGTTTTCACTTGCTTATAACTTTGCCACTTTTTAACCAGTTGGGCTGAAATTATCCATGCTGAGTGTTTGCCACAAGCTTTTTTTTTTTTTTAAAGTTTCAGCTGTTCCCAGATCAGGGAAAAATACATTTTGACAGTATTAAAATCTAACGCCTCCAAAACCGGGACTTGTCCGAGTTTGGCAGCTAAATTCTCCAAGGAGCAGGACTTTCCCAGGAAGTGCCCCTCCCAGTTGCCAGGGTCCACTGTGATGCCGGGCACAGACGTATATGAATACATATGCACAAGGGGGCTGAATTAAGGTTGAATGGGTGATTTTCATTCTGGAATTTCCTAACTTGAGTGACTAACTCTGCAGCCTTAATGAGAGGAATGATGGTGCAGCGGCTAGGATGTTTGCTTGGGACAAGAGAGATCCAGGTTCAATTTTCTGCTTTGCTACAAACTCCTTGTGTGATTTGGGAGTTAAACTAGATAATCCTTGCGGTCCCTTCTAGCCCTATGATTCTATTAATATCATATACAGCATGACCCTTCCCTCCTTAAGTGCTCAAGCCCCCTACAAAAGAATGCAATATAAATAAAAGCATATACAACTCCTCCTAACACACAAACAAGTAATCAAGAATGGGGAGAATAGTGAGTAAATGACGTGCCCTGCTTCACACCTATCCATCGTTTTACACAGGAACCCAGTTACCACAGTTCTCAGCTCCTTAAATCAGATCAATTGGCCAAAATAAGTAGCCAATTCAGTGAATGAAATAAATCCTGGAGTGAGCTTTATACAATTCAGGGTCTAGGTAGCACAGAACAGAGGTTTGTTAATTTAATTCAGAACATCCAAGTGTTTTATTCTTTATTTGCTCACAAATCATCTCTCCTGAGAGCAATGACTGGGAACTCTTCTTTCTGGGGTAGCATGCTGAGGGAGATTTCTCCACTGTGGAACTTCTGCTTTGGTGCTAGGAGACACATCTGCTTTAAAATCACTTACCCTGTCTGCTTAACATTGACAAACAGGAGTGGAGAATTTACACCCAATTTAGAGAATTACATTATTTTATTAAAAAACCAAGATATCCCTGCAAGAGCAAAAGAAACTTGTGAAGTTGAGAAAGGGCAGAGGGAGGGGGCATATCCTGGACATGTGTATGATAAGCACCAGTGTTCCCTATAGATAAAAGAATCTATCAGTAAATGCTTTTGTCAATACCACGTATTTGCCATGAGTATTTCCATATCTAAAATGTGCAGATAAAGCACATGACAGAAGGAAAAAATTAAAACCACATGCTCAGGCTTACAAAGTCCCTCCTATGTATATGCACATCAAAAACAGAATGGCCAAGCCACCTGGGAAAACCAAGGTCACACAGTAACCTTGACCAGAATTAGCAGAGTTGTACAATCAGAGAGGGTTTATGAGATCATCACAAAGGCAGTACTTTAAATGAACAAAACAGCCTTCTCCGATGTGCTAATACATGCAATCTCTTAGGCTGTCTCAGAGTGTTACACCACAATATTCAGTTAGTTCTCTTCCACACACAGTCATTTCTCCAGAGTAACTTCTTGCAAAACACTAGTAATAATCCCAGTAGGATATTTCCATTATACAAGAACACCTCCAAGAAGTTTTGATGGCAATATGTTGAAAACGGGGAGGTGTGGGGGGAGAGGAGTGTCGTGAGGAAGACCATCACTATGTACCTAATGCAAAGTCTGTGAATTAGTATGACCAACTGGGGTGGGTGTCATAGCACTTACCTACACTAAACGTGGACACACCCAGTGTAAGGCGTGCACTAGGAGGGTTCTGAAAAAGGTAAAATATACTTCAGAGTGCTATTAGAGTATATTTCATTGGTCAGTGAAACAAAATCCTACGAGATCAATCATGCAAAAGATTGATGCTAAAGATTTCATACAAGAGCACATGCAGGAAGTGCAGAGCAAAGGCCCACAGAAATAACTATCTTTTATTGGACCAACTTCTGTTGGTGGGAGAGACAAGCTTCTGAGCCACACAGAGCTCCTCTTCAGGACCCAAAGAAGAGCTCTGTGTGGCTCAAAGGTTTGCTTCTCTCACCAACAGAAGTTTGGTCCAATAAAAGATATTACCTCCCCCACCTTGTCTCTCTCATATCCTGGGACTGACTCAGCTATAACGACACTACATACATATATTTCTTTTGCCAGCCTTTTCTATGCCTCCATCTCCTCCCCTCTTAAGTAAAAGAGGAGTTGTTGTAGGTGGTGCAGTGTTGTAGGTGTTTGTGGTTCTCTGGAGAACTGTTTTTCCGATTCATTTTAAGTTGCAAGTGTGTTTCAGAGGGGTTTCTAAAACCTACCGCTTTGTGGATGTTTATCTATGCCACAATACTGCTACACAGGTTGCTAGGATTATCATTCTCTGCTAAGGACTGAGACGCACTAGCAAAACTATGTGAGGAGACTTGCTCAGTGCCTGTCAGTGCCATGCCTAGTTGTATCAGAACATTCACATCCCTAGAATTCTCTCCTTTTGCAGCAGAGCTGGAAGTCATGCCCTTCCCACCCTTTCTCCCTCCCACAGTGAAGGGAGGTGGAAGATGCAGTCTAGAAGGGGAGAGTGTAAGAGCAGTGCAGCAACCTAAAGCAAGGTAAAGATAAGGGCTTGTCTGCACTGGACGTTCGTGCACGGCAGGTCAGTGTCTGACTTTACAGTGCCCGCTTGAAGAGCACTATGGAACTTTTAGTGTGCTGTAGCAGTGTCCATAAAGGATGTTACAGTGCAGTATGCTAGTGCACTGTAGATTTACACCAGGCTTGCCATGCACTAACGTCTCATGCAGACAAGTCCCAAGTCAGTAGACTGGTCACATTGTTGAGCCAGTTCAAAGTTTGTTCTGCAAAACAGTCACCCTGATTGTACAAACCCTCCTTTCCCCCCCGTCACAGCTATGGAGAGTACAATTCACTTAAATACATACCAAAAACAAAATCTCCCAACAAAGGAAGAGTTACAGCTTTCCCCTCATTTCCCTCTTCCATCATTACTGCCACTGAAGGGCCATTTTATCACTTGCAGCTGGAGAATTCTGCGACAACCTGCTGTGCTCTGAGGCTGATGAGACCTGCACATTTGATCTGCATTAAGCCCATTTCATGGCTTCACATTCTAGGTACATTCCAAGCAGCGGCACCAAGGGCCAAGTCTTTTCATGCTCAGAGCTCTTCAGTAGCTCCTGTGAAATCTGCTATTTGTTTTTCACATCAGGCCTCCAGTATCAACGTGTTAGCAGCCTGCTGTCATCCCCCCCCACCAACACCAAAAAAGGGCCAGCATCATCCAGTGTCTCTGTAATAGGGCAGGAAAATCCCCATCATTATACCAATGATACTAACAAAAAGAGCTACATTCACTCCCACTTGGATTTGAGGTATAAATTAACTGGACACGAACACACACGGACAGACGGGGACACACACACGAACGGACACAGAAACATAGCACTTTGTTCTCAGCTCCCAGATGCATTAAAGCCTCATTTTATCAGTTTCTTTCTGGTGGACTCTTTCTGAACAAGGTGTTTATATTTAATGAGAAAGAAGACTATTGGTGTTAGGTGGGAGTGCAGAGGGAAAAGAGACAAGTAATAATAATCTGTGTCCACTCTGCTGTGAGAGTGACTAAATGTTGGGAGCATGCCAGAGTCCATCAGTGTGTATACAAATATGTGCATGTTTGCCTGATATGCTCCTCCTGCTGCTGCTAGCAGTACTGAAGGCATCACAGGAAAATACCAGGGTGACAACCCACTGTTAGCAGGACACCAATCTCAGAAACTGAACTCCAGAGTCTCTCGACTAACTTTTTAGGGGGTTGCCAGAGAGCAATGGCTCCCAGGCAAATACCACTCCAGCCATATGACTCGCAATCTAGCTTGTTCTGCATAGCAGCAGTAAATGGATGTCAAGTCGTAGGAGTTATCAGAAAGATTGGAAACAGCACTCTAGAATTTAACTCCCACTATGGGTCGTGCTCTTAACATGTCTTCTTAAATATCCTTCTGGAAAACAAGAGGTGCAAGAAAACAAAACACTGGCAATGTACAGCTGATTCAAAGCTATACTCCTACAACAGCCAGCTGGTGACTGGTTCAGCCTCTGCACTGGGAGCATGTTGCTGGTTAATAATTAAACGGTAATTGGAAGGAGGTACTGAGGTAGCGAGCAGATTTCCTCACGGTAACAAGAGGTTTTCATTGCTGCCAATCACACTCTTCTAGGACTATATTCTTGTTTCTTCACTTAGACTGAAACATGCAGATAACAGTCGTAAATACAAACTAATTAGGATTTCTTAAACCTTTGCCCACCGAGGACCCAGAATCAGTGAAACAGGGCTCAAGCTTTTAAAATGCCACAGGAGTAAATCCCCACACTGTTGGATATGGAAGCCCTAGCAACCTCAGAAAGGGTGTGGCATGTTACAGCCAAGCTGTGGAAGACAGATGAGGTACAAACCATGCAGCAGATGTGCCCATAATTAGCCGGAAATGTGATTGCAATGGGGGCCACCCTTTCCCCCATCCTCATCATGTTTATTCAAGCCTTTGAGATTTTCAAGAAAGGAACGTGCCCCAGAAATACCATGGTGAAATGGTCAGACCAAGTGGAGGTGAGGCCCAAACTCCAGTGCAAGGCTGTTAAAGGGCAATTGGCTGCTCTTCAGCTTCAGAAGACACATGTTTCCCACAATTCTTTACCAGATTTCCTGAGAAACAACCTAGGTAGTGACCATTGCTATAAGAGCCCTAAGGTAAGTGAGATGGTTTCCTGGTTCTAGTGCACTGTCAGTTATAGAACATTATACTACGACAGGAGTAAGCGAAGAGCAAGGTATTTCCCTCTTACATGTTAAATGCTCACTATGCCAGCTCCTAGAACCCATCAGACTGAGACAATGAAAGGACCAGAATGTGGTGTAGCACTTTTCATTTACAGAACTTCTTCGCTGCCAGCCCATAGTCCTTTCGGCATGTCTAAAGAGGCCATTATCTTCCTGTTCCAATGACATATCTGCCTAAAACATAACAGTCAAATTGACCAAGTGATGGCACAGTTCTCTAGCAAAGGAATGTTACTTCAACTTTCTTTGTGCTGAAAAAGAAATATTAAAAGAGGGTCAGACTGCCAATTTTTTACTAACCCCTGTGGGGGAAAACACATTTGAAAGGAAAATTCATTTCAGTCTCAGATTTGTGATGGTTTGCCACATATGACTGGACAACAAAATGGCAGATGAAATTCAGTGTTGAGAAGTGCAAAGAAATGCACATTGGTAAACATAATCCCAAGTATACATACAAAATAATTGGGTCTAAATTAGCTGTTACCACTGAAAAAGAATCTTGGAGTCATCATGGCTAATTCTCTGAAAACATCTGCTGAATGTGCAGCAGCATTCAAAAAAGCGAACATAATGTTAAGAACCATTAGGAAGTGATAAAGAGAAAATATTATAATGCCTCTATATAAATCTATGGTACACCCAGACCTTGAATACCATGTGCAATTCTCATTGCCCCATCTCAAAAAAAAAGCTATTTGAATTGTAAAAAGGTACAAAGAAGGGCAACTAAAATGATTTAGGGGTATGGAAGAGCTTCCATATGAGGAGAGATTAAAAAGACAGACTATTCCTCTTGAAGAGACTACTAAGGGGAGATATGATAGAGGTCTATAAAATAAAAAATGGTGAGGAGTTGAATAGGGAAGTGTTATTTACCCCTTCACATCACTGTGATCCCTGGTTTGTGTGTTAAGTTGATAGGCAGCAGGTTTAAGACAAACAGAAGGAAGTATTTCTTCACACAACGCAGAGTTAACCTGTGAAATTCATTGCCAGAGGATGTTGTGGAGACCAAAAGTATAACTGGTTTCAAAAAATAATTTGGTAAGTTTATGGAAGATAGTCTTTGATGGACCTATTAGCCAAGGTGGTCAGGGTCACAACCCCATGCTCTGAGTGTCTCTAAATCTCTGACTTGCAGAAGCTGAGACTGCATGACAGAGGATAGATCACTCAATAATGCCCTGTTCTGTAATTCCCACTGAAGCATCTGGCACCAGCCACTATCTGAAGACAGGATACTGGGATAGATGGACCCAATGTCTGACCCAGGATGGCCATTCTTATGTTCTTGTATCAATAGGCATTTATTAATCATTCCTTTTCAACTGGTAAGAACTATACTTAGAAAGATACCTATAAAATATTCGAGCTGAGCAACTCCACCCCCCTACTTCTGTCATGAGAAAAACCTCAAGATAAAGTGGTTGACAGCAAAAAGAGCATGACAGTTTCCTCTAAACTGTGTTCCTGGGCTCAGCTGAGCAGAATGATATGAAATGGAAATCCAGGTCTAAGGAATGCAGTGTGGTAACAGGAAAAGAGTGCTTTGTATCTCTTTTCCAAGCCCCCATATTGCGGATTCTAGGCATTAGCACGAGCACCTACTTTATATGCAGATCCTGTCTAACAGAGTGGGTGTTCACACACATCTTCCATGATGTATAGCATGAAAATAAGACACCAGGGGCTTCTTGTGGGTGATCAGTGTCAACACAGCAGCTTATTCTGAGGCAGGGTGTAGATTTGTGTGAATGTTTCAAAAATTGGTTTGTTGCAGGATAAGAAGCAGAAATCAATTATTCCAAAATGGATCCTAGAGTCTGCTTTTTTTAGGCAAGTGAAAGTGAGGGTAGGGAAACTGGTCGTATCCTTATAATCCAAGATTCAAGGACAGGACAGTTCTTTACACAGCCCCTTTACTCTCAAAACAAGTATCTCAGGTCATACTACAGTTCTCCCACCTGATCAACGAGCTCAAGTGGCAGTTTCATTCTTTTGAGACAGCTCCCATGGCACTGTCCCATTTTATATTATCCAAATAAAGCAAAGGGCTCACTCACCTCTCTTTTGCATAAAGATGAAGAGGTCATCCAGGAACGCCTTCCGTTCAGGGTCACTATCCAGTTCGTACAGCTGAGGAAATCAAGAAAAATAATGGTATAACCGATGCTAGGGCAGACAGAGAGGGTAAGACCACCATATATTGTACTGGGCCTCATGTGATGGTGGGACAACATGCCACCACAGAGGTAGAGGCAAATCAGTGGTCTCCTCCACTGACCCGGCTGAAGTGTAGCAAGCTGAGCTGAGCCTCTATAGTGTAGACCAGCCTTCAGAGCACACTAGCTCCTTCAATTCACACCTTAAAGGCACTATGGAGGTGCAACTTCTGACCTTGTTATTCCCTCCCTTTGAGTTTTCCACTTATGTGACAATCCCTGAAATGCCTTGAAGGGAGAGGTGAAAGAAAAGATATAGATCTTTCAAATCGTGCTAACAAGTAATGCCTGGTGGGAGATGCTCCTCTGAAATAAGTACTCTCACTCACCTCAGCAATCAGCCTAGAACTAATGTTCTGAAGACATATTTTGGCAAAATGCCCTCAAGATCCAGTGTTTCTGATTAAATATTTCTCAAAAGTTTCATATAAGGTATATTCAGAAAACAAATTCCACTTAGCATCACCCTCTGATATTTCAGAAAAGGTGAAGGCAGGAGAATCATGCAACTGTTCCATAGCAAATCCAATTTTCACCTATGGCGGACACTGGGGGGGATATACCGTGACTGGTTGAAAGAGAGACAGTGCCAGAACTGCTAGCAGAAAAAGTCCCAAGGAACAAAAACTCCTGCATGTGGAGGAGAAATGAAGTCCATGTAGTGGTGGAAATCATTTCTTCTGCTGGGCGTAGCTGCTCTGTTAGGGAAGGATATCAATGGAAAAGCAAAGCCCCAATGGATAAACATATCTGTCTGTCTTTCTCTCAAGACATGGAGTTAGCTATTCAAAGTCTGTCTATTCTACAAGAAAATGGGTTTATTGGGTCATTTCCTCTATTGCCTACCTCTTCTCACACACTAAGCTATTGGGAAGGAAACGCATCACTGGATTTGCACAGCAATTAGGTACACTCCTTTAAAAAGGGCTAGTTTAAATTAAACACATTGTTTATTTGTCTGACAGGACACACACTGCTGCCACAGTTCAAAATTGCTAATCAGTTTCAAGAAGCTGAATCCTGTACTGCCAGCCGAAGAGGGTTGCTGATCAAAAGTGTTAAATATCATAACTGACAGCTAGGAGGCTTTATTGAAAGCTGCCTTTCAGCCATCAAAGGCAATAACATGGCCTAACCCTACTGGTCCCCAGACACAGAGGTTGCTAAGTGAATTTCAGTGTACACAGTCCCTCCTAAACATTCCCACAAGCTGCAGCAGAACAGTCTGGGATTAGCAATCCCTCGACAAAACAGAGGGGAGGAACATGCTGAAAGTTCTCCCCCCCCAACCCCAGCTCCACAAACAGTGAAATCCAATAATCAGACAGACTTACCTTGGCAAAATCTCGAGAGATTTCTCTTCCTCGGCCTCCGTCAGCTTCTTCGCTCCAAGTCAGACTTCCATTCTAAGGGAACAGAAACAAGAGGATGAGTGGACCATGGGGAAGAGGGTCCTTGCTATGGGTGGCAATTCCAGATGAAGAGTACACGAATGGAGGAGGGCACTTCTGGTGTAGGGAGCACAGGGATGGAGAGAAGTATTTAAGCAGAGAATTGTGTCGTATTTTAATTAAGCTTCCAAGTAAATGTGGCCACAAAAGCTGGCTGGAAAATAGAAATCCCTTCCCACAAAAATGTGCATGCTTTTTTAAAATAAAATTTATTCTTAACTGTATGAAAAGTCAAAAATGCTAAATTTTTTACAGGAAGGAACTTCCAGAGAAATCCCATTTTGGGAGACTCAAGGCAGAATTTTTCAGTTTGCCAGCTATCTGCCTGGAAGACTCTTGTAAATTTTACTTTCTGACTGCATGCCAGAAGCTGGGTACTCCTGGTCCCCTCCAGCCCAGCTGCTGGAAAATTCCTGACCAGCTCTAATGGCACATTATTCCACCTGTTAAACATCGGTGATCTAACATTTGAAGTGGGGGATCTCTTCATTCACTGTAGCCAGGTTCACTTAGTTGTTCAAAGCCAAACAAGGAGCAAGTTCAAGAATGAAGCTTCTTGCTGTAGAACCATCCTTACACAGGTGCATTTTACTTATGGTCTATAGAGCCCATATTGAAAGCAGCAGGTGCCAAGCACCCATACTTGTCAACCTGATCATGAGGAGTCTCATCCTTTCTGTCAGCCATCTGACCGGCACTACCTTACTTCAGGCTAGGAAAACATGCAGCCTGGCTTTCTCCGACATTCTGACATAAGCAGGTCTAAGGATAGGTCAAGGGGATGGGAAATAGAGTATAATAAGGTTGGGACCCTCTGTACCAATCGTGGTATGCACGAGCCTAGGGAACTGTTGTACTCAGATCTCCTACATGGAGACAGAAAGCTCAACTCTGTTGGATTAAGGCTTGCACTTCTCATTAGGCATTATAGGGACACCACTTGGGTCTATCTTGCTTGGCAAATCACTACAGAGAAACAGTTAGCAGAACTGGAAAATAGCAAAGGCAGCATCTGGCTATTTCACAGTTGTGGTAACAGAAGGGTGATACAGCATATTGTGTAGCCATCTTTAAACCACAAACACCAGAGAATAATAGTAGCCACTGGTACAGACAGCCACCCAATCAAGTGCTCTGGTAAATTATAAATGGCACCTGCCATTCTGGTTACAAATGCACTGCACCTTATCAACTCGAAAGACACTGAATATGTGAAGAGATTTCAGAACAAAAATACATTTTAATTAGAGTTGCTTTAACATCTGAAATCTTGGAGTCATCTGGTAGTGACATATACATTGAATTACAAAGATGAATAGCACTTGTCAAAGACAGGCAAAGCTACATTTTCCCTTTAAAAACAGCAGTGGGCTGCGCTAATGCCCACTGATTTAGTTTGAGCCAGTAATTCCTGCTGGAAAGTCAATTATCCAGTGAGCCCCATCAGCTGAAAGATATTTAATTGGGGATTATTGCCACTTCTGTTATGTCAGCTGTTTATTCCAGCAGGTCAATTCCCATCCCTCTCTAGGAAGAGGTCTGAAGACAGATTTTGTTCACAGGAGGATTCATCTGGGTGTCCTTGGCTAACAGAGATTAAAAACACATATTTTTGCTAATTATGATAACATCCAGCTGCTCCTAACATCCTGCTGATGAGAAGCCAGAAAACTAAGAGCAAATAAAAACCTGGATGAATAGTGAGAATAAAACACACATGCCAAGATCATCAAAAGTGACTAGTGATTTTGAGTGCCCAAGTTGACATAACTTAAGGGAATCTGTTTTTCAGACAGTGTTAAGCATCCACCTTCTGAAAGCAGACCCCCATTTAAAGTTGGGTATATAAGAGTCAAAGCACCCAAATTCACTATAGGCACATTTAAAATACTTGGCCAAACCCGCTGTACTAATTTTTCTTTTTTAAAATCCAGGAGGGGAGAGGGCAAGAGAACATGTATAAATTTCCACAGGCAGAGAGGAAGTGTGAAAAGCAGATTAAACCACAAATATATTTTATATGTGGCACACATTAGCCAACAACTCTCCACTGACAACAGTTTACAACTGAGGGGGAGAACCACTGTGGGAAAACTGCATGGAGCATTAAAAACATTTGTTATTTTAAAGAAAAATCTACTTCTCATTAGTTTTAGAATTTTGAAGCTTAAATTCTATCAGAGACATCACCAAGGATATAAAAAACACAAAGTAGTAGTATTTATGTGCCCCTTAAAAGCTAGATCTCAAAGCACTTCAAAGGTGAGAAAGCATCACTACTTCTATGTCTTTTAGTGAAAAGGAGATAATGGCCAGCTGAACTCTGTCATTGCAATGCTTAACTGAGTGGCTGGATGAGATGGGCAACATTTGGCATAGCAAGCAGCAGAGAGACAAAGGTACTGAAGCTCCCAGATAATGAGACCTGGGGAAATAAAAGTACATGGGACTCAGGGCACAAGGCATGCTTCTTTTATGATGAGCTAGACCAAATTCTTATAACTCTCCCTTCCATGCAATCAGGGCTGCTTCTGGGTAGCAATGGAGTATAATCCAGTGCAAAGGTAAGGGACAAGGAGACTGGAGTTAGTGAATTTCAGGCTAGTATAGAGTACCAGATAGACTTTATTCTCCAGTATTGTCAATTTATCCATAGAACAAGCCCACAGCATGGGCAACAGCAGACAAACTTTCCCCTGCCCATATACCTTGACTGTGATCTGAAGGGACTACCTTCATGACCAACCATTCTGTGGCCTCCCTGCCAAGACTACCAACAACAATACCAAGCAGTGACAATTGCAATGCCAGTTTTGTGAGGTCAGAAACCAGTTCATTGGGAAACAGACCATGATCCATCAACTGATTTCACATAAGCCACCAACAGCCATCAGAATTTCACAGCATTCCACTGCTAGTGACTTGAGCTCAAAAGGAAGAAAACAAATAGCTATCCAATTACAGATGAGAATGCTGCACAATTACTGACATAAATAAATGATCCTACATATTACATAAAGGCTTGGATGGAGGATATAGCTCTGCATAAGCTTCAGTATCTCGAACTTTCACTCCTTGGAAAACAATTACTCTATGCTGGGAGACCCTTCTCTCCATTAACAGCAGGAGCTTGAGAAATCAATATTCCTTCCACCAGGCATCAAAAGGGGGTTTTATAGGTCAGGAGTTGATGCTTTCTGCTTCCTTCCAGTACTATTTAAAATTAATATCAAGGAATATGCTACTGTTTTCTCCCTCATTGTGTAGCAAGGGAATTTACTTGATGTTTGAGAAATAATCATTTCCATAGTTACCAATTGGGAAGTCACATACAAGAATTCACCTGATGTTTCTGACATCTGGAAAAAAACAAAAACAAAAAAATCTAAAAAAAAACCCCTCTATGGCTTGGCTCAGCTCTCTGATGACATGTATCAGTAGAAGAAAGGCAGAGAATTTTGTAAATAGTTCCTGCCGCGAGAAAGAACTTTCAGCCTGCAGGCTGTCCCCAGAAGCTGCCTGCTCCATTCCCCTTGCCCCCATCCCCAAACACACCTCTAAAGCTCATCAGCTATCAAAATGTTCTGCTCCTCCCCAGAGAGGACAGGCCTGACTTTAGAAACAATTAGAACATGGGCTATTTTAGGATTACTTCCTAACCACCTGGAATATCTTATTAAAGCAGAGCTCAGATGTCAAAAGCAGTTTCAGTTACCACCTACAAAAGCCAGAGTTAACCCTTTCCTCAAAAACAAGTTACTGGAATAGGTCACTGACAATTACAAACAACTTGTTTTTCATTCCAGCCTCTTCAAGCCCCAAACCTCCAAATTATTCACCTAAAAACTCCCATGATTGAGCTGTTTAGAACTCAAGAGTACACCTCTACCTCGATATAACGCTGTCCTCGGGAGACAAAAAAATCTTACCGCGTTATAGGTGAAACCGCGTTATATCGAACTTGCTTTGATCCACTGGAGTGCGCAGCCCCCCGGAGCACTGCTTTAACGCATTATATCCAAATTTCTGTTATATCGGGTCGCGTTATATCGGGGTAGAGGTGTACTAATATTCCAACCCTCTATACAGTGGCCAGAGTCTTAATTTCCCCAAGAACCAAAATCCTGTGTCCAACTCAAAGGGCCCAAGACCTAAAGGTTCACCACTAAAAGTCAAAATATCTGCACCTCAGGCATGAGACTCGCCTCATGGAAAAACTCTTAAAGTTTTAATATACCTTTGTTATTTAAATATTTTAATGAGACTCAGCTGAGGTCTGATAAGGTTTATGAGACTATGAAGTAGGACTTAAATCCCATTGTGTATTTATTCTGGGTGAACCTGCTGAAGTTTAGTATTCACAAAAAGTAAGGAGGCATTAGCACATTGGCTTGGAGAGTCACCTGCCAATGTACCTCAAACTTGATCTGTTTCCTCTATCACTACTATTTCAGTCCTAGTGTTTCTAGACAGACTTCAAACATTGTGGTGGTTTCTCAGTGACAAATATCTACCTAGACACTAAGCTAAATGTTACTGTGAAAAACCCTTTTCTACCCTGTCCCACTAGCTTAACAGCAAACACTGAGTTAATGGGAAATGTACAAAGGGGTGATTTCAGGATTATCAGAGAATCAGCAGAAATTCCTTTTGTGGGTGGGGCTGAGCCCTAGGAAGTGAAACAGATGCCAGTATAAAGAAAACTGTTGTACTACAAAACACCGATAAGATCAGGATTACTGCCCTGAGCTGCAAACTCTCAGGCACTGTAAGAACCAAGTTATAATTATCACATACACACCTTCCGTTGTCTGGTAAAACTTTGTAGGAGCTGAAAAATCTTGTCCACTCTTACTAGCAAGACAGCACAATTCAACATCTATGGCTTTGAAGGTGCTTCTTATTCTAGTGATCTCAAGATTAAGTGGCGGAAATAAAAGAAAGGACTGAAATGCATGAATTCGGAATTAGACAGTTACACCTTTTACTAAAGATTCCTTTACAACTCTCTCCCAGCTGTGCAGCTGCTGCAATTGCCTGATTCCCAGTGGAACAGGAAACCAATGGAAGACAAGAACTTCACAGTATTTGGGTATTGCTGAATTGGGCCCTTGAACAAAGTAAACCAAAGTCTAGGCGATGCAATTTCACAATGCTGATTGTATTTAATTTTCAAAGAAATCTGTGCTTTGTTGTGTGGCTGGGGAGAAGAGATTCGCACTGGCATACAGCAAAGCCATTCCCCATGTTCACCTTGAAGGTACCCAAGCCTTTCCCAGACATGATCACCTAGGCCAGTGTTTCCCAAACTTGGGACGCCGCTTGTGTAGGGAAAGCCCCTGGCGGGCCGGGCCGATTTGTTTACCTGCCACATCCGCAGGTCTGGCCGATCGCGGCTCCCACTGGCCACAGTTCGCTGCTCCAGGCCAATGGGAGCTGCTGGAAGCGGCGGCCAGTACGTCCCTTGGCCTGCGCCGCTTCCAGCAGCTCCCGTTGGCCTGGAGCAGCGAACCGTGGCCAGTGGGAGCCGCGATCGGCCAGACCTGCGGATGCGGCAGGTAAACAAATCGGCCCGGCCCGCCAGGGGCTTTCCCTACACAAGCGGCGTCCCAAGTTTGGGAAACACTGACCTAGGCTATGTCTACACTACTGCTGTAAATCAACCTATGCTACGCAACTCCAGCTACGTTATTCACATAGCTGGAGTTGATGTACCTTAGGTCGAGTTACTGCGGGGTCTACACTGCAGGGGTTGGGGGGGGGGCGTCGACGAGAGAAACTCCCGTCAACTTACCTTACTCGTCTCATCGGGGGTAGAGTACAGGGGTCGACTGGAGAGCGATCTGCTGTTGATCTGGCGAGTCTTCACTAGACCCGCTAAATCGACTGCCGGTGGATCAATCTCAGAGCGTCGATCCCAGCTGTAGTGTAGATGTACCCCTAGTCTAACTAGTACACCTGTAAAGTAGCACTGGAACAACAAGCTACAGGCATTGTTAGAGGCAAACACTTGAGCAAAATTTGGAATTTATAATTCCATGCAGATGGAGTTGCATGGGATATAAACCAGCACCAAATCTGCTCCCTGGAAATTGGATCAGAGCATTCCAATTAAAAAAATTAAACCCTTTTGCCTTACAGCTCAAAGATAACTGGGCCAATAGAACCATGAAGACCAAGACACACTGACTTCTCCTAGATAATTTTAAAAGGATATCAGGTGAGCACAACTGTACAAAAGTAAATTTATGCATGCAATTATGCTTGTATATTGGGTATATCATTTTGTTATCTAACAGGCCATGAACATGCACAAATACCTGATTTTGTGCATGAATATCAGGTACTAATGCACATAGATTTATCCAAATATGTGCATGCAATTGTACACACCCAATCTTGAAAACCTGACCACAGAGTAAATTTCAATTATTTTTCTGTCTTCCTCTACTCTATAATTTGGGACAAAAATAGCATCTTTGTTTCTGAGACGTTTATCTGCTCCGGCTGCTTATTTCCCATTTTAAGTTACAACTTCAATGGTGACCTCAGCTGTGGTGCAACATCAGTCATCTGCACAGCTAAGAGCGGATAAGGAATTCAGATGGGGAATAAATGAATTCAAAGAAGGAAAAGCAGGTAAATTCTTAAGAATCAAATAATTTGTTTTCATGCAAGTGTTCTTTGCAATAAAGAGGAACTAAATGAACATGCGATACACACAGTTGCTAGTAGAGAAAATTGTTTTCCATTACATGACAGCTTTTTAAAGGTGACCCACAAGTGGAATTAGAAATCCATATTAAGACGTGTGCACTGAGTGCTCCAAATAAGATGCAGGGCATTTAGCATATAAAACAATTCATTTATTCCCATGATTTCCAATCCCTTTAGATTACCAGGTATCCCCTCTGAATAGTACCCCGGCATCAATTATATTTAAAGCAACACAGCACCCATGGAACTTCTGCCATCCTTTCCCAGAGCCAGTTTATAGTGATCACTCTAAGTGGGCTTCTCTTTGCAAACACATAATATCTTTCTAAAAGTTTAGGTTAAGATTTTGAAAAGTTACTAGTGGTTTTGGGTACACAACCTGAGACACTTGATTTTTAAGAAGTACTGAGCACCAACCCTCTGAAAATCAGGCCCTTTTAAAGTGTTATGAGGCACCCAAGGTCAGTAGGCACTTGAAAATCTTGGCCTTATTATTTATAGCCCATGAAGGGATATAAGTACTAATGTATACACTTTGATATCTACAATCCAAGTGGTATAGCAATGGTATAGCGTGATGCTGAGCATACCAGCCTGAGTTCGAAGGGGATTCTCTGGGACCTGAACTGGAAAGGCAGCAGCAGAACTGAAGTGGCTGCAATCTGCTCAGCAGTGAGGCTCTTCCCAGTAACCAAAGAAACTGCCAAGCTATGCTTAAAATTAGACAAACTCACATCCAACCGTCTGCTAAAAGCAACATTTTCACCCGCAGAATTAAAATTTCATTTCTTTTCAGATGAAGATGGGCAGCCCACATCTTCCTTTCTACAGGAGCCGTGGGAAACCTCGGCTGTCGGAGAGCTGATGGCTTTACACAGGACTTGAGCAGTGCTAGAAGAGACTGAGCCTACCGCATCCCTCTGCCCTTCTTTTGGAACTGCAACCCCTTGACAAGCAGCTAACACTCCCTCCTTGTTTTGTGCTGACAGGATTCCCATCGCCCGTGTCAGAAGCTGAGCCAGCTCTTTTGTCTGCTGGCTTGTTCTACAATTATTTACTTGGCTGTCCAAAGCTGAATAAATCTCTAAAAGTAGCCAGACATCAAGGCTGGTATTCATCTTTCTACCGCCCTACTATTAGGTCCCTTCCAGAGGATATCAGTCTTATGCTATGAAGTCAAAAAATTTCAGAAGACCCCATTTTAAAAAGAAAATCACTATCAAGAGAAGCAATACAAATGACTTTCCAATCCATAATTAATGGCAAAAAACTAGCTAAATATAACCTACAAATATCATGAGATTGTCATAAAGTTTACCCCAAAAATCTAATCTAGCCTAAAATGGTCATATCCTGCTGGTGAATGTCCCTCCAGGCTCAACATCTGTACAGTATTAAAACAGAAGATAACATTTGCTAAATGCATAAGTGACTTATGCTTAAGTACCATTGACAGTCAATGGGAGTTAGGCACTTCTGAAAATTGTACCCATTATCTGCTACTTTGTTGTTCAGTTAAAAATACCTCTGCTAAAATTTGTACACACTTTAAAAACATTTGGGCTCCACAACCTAAAAAAATGTTATCCCTGCTTGCTGCAGTCACAGCATCATTTAATCAGCTCCTCTTCCCAATGTTGTGCCAACATCACTAATGATGCTGGTGCATAAACAAGCAAAACAAATCTCAGCTTGAACTTACATCTTAAAAGATAGGGCGTGAAGAAAGACATTTGTAAATGGTAGAGGATGAAATGATGACATATTTAATATTCTGAAGCTTCCAAAAAGGCCAGCACAAATCATTTTAAAAGCTGCATGTTAGTTAAATAAAAAGACAGATACATGTGTTTTTAAGGTATTTTACCTCACCAGGAAAACAAAAAAAAATCATTTAAATAGCAGAAGAAAAATGTCTGCCTGCTCTTTCTTGCATTCAGAAATCACCACACAAGCTACTTGCTACTGACTTGATCCTATTTCATTTGAAGCCAGTGGTAAAACTACCAGTACCTTAAGTGTGACTAGCATCAGACAGAACCTATCATCTTGCAGTTAAATTGTCACTCTCCTATATGGAGACTCCAACTGAGGGCACAAACAATCAACCTTTGATACTTACCCTACCCAAAGCAAGCATGATTCACCAACAGTATTTTACACAACCATAGTGATTTTCATCTGTGCGTGTCAAAGTGCTTTACAAACACTGGGCCACATTCATGCATGCAGCAGAGATCCATGCAACACTACAGTCAGGAAGGCCACAGAGGTGGGGAGTAAAGTTAGTTGTAAACCCCCTTTTACACTTCCTGGATTCTAGAACAAACTTGGCAGGTCCAAAACTACATGAGGTTGCAACAGACCCTAAGGGTCACATGGCAGCTGAGGACAGCTGAAGTACAACAGCAATGAGAGCTTGCAAGCATGTAAGCCAGGGTGGAGCTGTAACAATATCTTTATACCACCTGGGGAATCTTATGCCAGAGGTATTACCTGAGCACCAGAGCTGGCAAGTTGGTAGCCCTTATGGTTTGTCAGAGTGGCATAAAGGGGCTGCTATAGGGCTGTGAATCAAGCCTATTAACTTACAAAGCTCCATAATTTCTTGCAAGATACGAAAGTATTATACCGAAGCACAAAGCAAGTCACCAGGCACTGGCCAAGCCAGAAACAAAAACAGCCTTCTGAGTCAACATAGAAATACAAGCCTCTACCTCAACATGACCAGCAGCTACTACAAAGGAGCCTACAATTCCAGGTTTTCATTTTTTAAGGCCACTACAATATACCACCAAGAAGCCTTGCTGTGCTGTTAGCTCCCTGACTGCTATGTCATATCAAGAGACTGGAAAAAGGGAACTATTCTTCCCTTCAACCACTATACTCCAGTTTAGAAAGCCTAGCAAGTTCTGAAGCAATTTCTCCAAAGACCTAGTCACCTGAATGACATATCCACCTAGTTTCCTGAGAACAGTCTGAATAACTCCTCACTCAAATTAGCCCCTCTTGAGCAACAAGCACTTTGGAGTATCAGCTGGCATGCAGCCAGATCCTACAGTTGTTTAGTGTGCTCACCAGCATGGAGAGTCAGGAATCCCATTTACCACTGACCTGGCAACTTTCACGGAATCCTGCCAAGTGCATCAACATGGAAGCTAGCAAATCAGGATATGAGCTTGATGCAGGAATTACTGGGTAATATTCCATGAGCTGTGTCATGTTATGCCGGTCAAATAAGAATCTTTCCCCACTGAAAAAACCCATGATGGTGTAAAGCAAAGCCCTCTTGTCTCTGACCCACAGTATCTAGGGGACAGGCTTTGAACTGTCAGCGCTCATAGCAAACATTCAGAAGTCTATGATTTATCATAGGTCATCACTAAGGAGCGCCAATCTTCCCACTTATTCACGGGATTTCCAAGGGAGAAACTCTCTGTCTATAGCCAAATAAACTTCCACAGCAGAGTTAATTCAACCCACCTTAACAGCACTTAATGGAACCCTTACCCAAGCTCACCCACACTATAGTTTGTAGCAAAGAGCAGCTAATCCAACCCCCACACCTAAACCTTAGAACCAATCTCAACCCACCGATGGGCTGTTCCTATACCTAACAGAGCTAATCTTAACTCTATAAAGCACCCTAGCACTACACTAAGGAAATGCCCATATATGATGAAGCACACAGTAAAGTGAAGAGCTCTTAGCTGTACTGGCATATAGCTTCAAGCACTGGTAATTATTGATACAAACCCAATATTAACATCCTGCTGTAACTATTCAATAAGCAAGTCAGTCACTTTCCATCCACTTATGAAATACAAAATGGCTGTGCTGCTCAGATGATCAGGAATGGGATATGGACTTTCTACCCACAAGGACACAGGTTCAAATTCTGGCCAACTTCATAGCAACTGGAAATCTTTACTACCTGAGGGTTCACGGACGGTCAATGTGAAATAAATTAAGTCAGTTACTAGCAGACAGGTGCCTATATCAAAATTAATCACAACAACTGGTACTAACTAGCCCCATGCTGACAGTCTCAGCAGAAAGGTGACAGAATGAATGAGCCACGAAGACCAAACTCCTTTTTCACCTCTAGCAGTGACCCTTGTTGATCAGGGTTGACACATGTAGATAAGGGGCTTTAATTTACCTCTTCCATGTACAGTTAGAGAGCTGCACCCCCAGAGCTGTCAAATATAGCCCCTTTTACAAGTACTAAATTCACTTTTGAAAGAAAGAGCCTTTGTTCATAGAGAAGAGATGTCAGAACTGACCTGCTTGAGCTGCTCATCCATTCTCCAGGTCTGCCGCCCAGATGGGGAACCAGAATATGATTGTTTAGTAGTGTCTTTACCCTGTCCGTCCTTTTCCTGCTGTCCCCGCTGAAGTTCCGGGGCTGGAAGAGGATTCGAAGTAGAAGCCACTCTTTGGTTGTGATGGGCAACTTTTTGAGAATGAAAATACTTCAAAGTAGAACAGGCATCTTTCCCAGTCATTTCAGTGTCCTCCTCAAGATCTCCATCTTCCAAACCCTCTTCTTCTTCATCCTCTTCTTCATCATCTTCCGGCTCTGAGGTCACACTGCTGTGATCAAAAGCTCGGGTGGCCCCAACTACAGGTGGAACTTTGGCCAAAGGACCAAGTGCTTGGCTGCCTGAAGCCCTGCCAGATGTGGCTGCTAGAACAGCCTGCTGTGCTGCCAGCTGCTGAGTATAAAGCAGCTGGGCTTCTCTCATCTGCCTCTGCTGTCTCTCTCTGGAATCCATCTGCAGAGGACCTTGCTGCTGTTGCTGCTGCTGCTTCTGCAGCTGCTCAACGACAGCCTCTAGCTTCATCCCGCAGTTAGCATGGCTGTGAAAAGACAGCTTTTCTATCCAGCAGGGCTCAAGCCCTGACCTTCAGAGATCAATAGAACCTAAAAGATAGATAAATATTTGTATGAATATAACACACTTTCATCTTCTTCCCTGTCCGAGGATAAGCAGGCTGCAAAGCCAGTCCTCTTTCCAGTCCAGGAGACCATGAAACAGTAAACCTAGAGTTTTGCAGCCTCAGGCTCAAACTTGCACTCCATTTTCAGTGTGTTTAATTGTATTTTCAAACTGAACACACGACAACATAACCTCAGTTTTACAAACTGCAAACTGCTTACCTGAACTGCTTTTACAAACTGCAAACTGTCCCCTGCCCTAAGAGCATATACTTCACTGACCCCTCTCCCGCAAGTTTTACTAGTTACCTTTAAAGCATTTGATTTTAAAATTTAGATTTCAATCTTACTCCATGCACTATCTGAAGGAATTGCACATCATAATAATTTCACTAAGTGCATGCTCTTTAAGTAAATGTATTTATAATCCTGTACCAAATACTATTGTCTTTGCAGGTTATTTCATGCCCTCATGATTTTAAAGAAGTTCCACATGCGCCCTGAGATCTTAGTAAAAACAGGGCTCTTTTAGCAGTTGTTACTCTTCTGAGTAATTTGGATGCCATGAAAGTAAAGATCATCCTACCCCCAAATAGCTAGTCACTGGGAAACCTTTACCCCACCTTCTCCACATACAACTCTGCCAATACACCTAACATCCCAAGCTGGGACACTCTCTGTTATTCTAATTAGAGGATGCACAGGGCTTTGTTAGCACTCCATTTTGATCTACAACATCCCTTGCTCTTCCAGTATTAGGCACCTCTTGAACAGAGACTAGCAGACCTGACTAGAACCAGGTATACAGTTGAGACATAATAGGCAAATCCTGGGAGGACAATTGTGCTCCTACTTTTCAAAGGCTAAAGGAGAATGTGCATTTCCAGGCATTATGACAGAACTCAGAAATGTAAGTACATCTAACTGCTAAGTAGCTGCCCTTCAAGACTTACCAGTAAATCAGAACTCAGTCAATAAAGTACAAGAAACAAAGGAAAGGCAGCCAGCAAACAAACTAAGGAAATCCTCCTTCCACCCACATAACAGCACTGTGGTATGCAATCTAACCAACACCAGGTCCTTAAAAAGGAGGATAGTTTGCTAATGCTCTATGGTTAAACGCAAGAAAACACATTTCTGTAGGTAAATCAAATACACTAATTGACGCAATTTCCACACAGTTCCAAAATAAGAGAAAAGACCTCAAATGTCCCTAGATTCTCCCTAAAGAGATTCAACAATATCTTCTGTAAACACTATACAATACAATTGATTTTAAATTGTGCAAGTTACAATACCAGAGACATTTTTCTCAGCAAATCATTTCCTGTATTAAGCAACTATTGTCATAAATAAAATCATTCCAATGACAGGTCTATCAGCATTCTTAACTATCATACTCCAATATATCCTTTAGCTTAAAAGTGAAGCAACACACAATTCAAATGTCAGTAACAATCATACACCATCTGGCATGCGATTAGGGCATCACACATTCCTCAGGCACAATACACAGCCTGGCATTGGTGTTATAATACATACACATCTCCCTTGTACAATAACAATGAACTGGAATGTGGATTCTAACATTAAACACAAACCAGATTGTGTATTACTGTGCCTAAGGCATGTGTATACAATTCTCACAACACATCTTATTGTGTAGCGCAGCACCTGAGGCATGTTAGGATGTCAACTATCATATCTCAGATGTAGCAATACACAACAGGGTGTGCAGTTAATACATGCCTCATGTGCAATACAATAAGAAGTGACTGGTATGTGATTAACTTCAGGTAAACACACCTGAGATGCAGAAACACAGCCTTGGTATGCGGTTCCAATGTGTCTCACACAGCTCTGATACAATAATGCATGAAAGGTTATACCAAGATTCATACATTTCTCCTGGATTAGACATGAATGTGAAACCCAAGGGCTCCCGGGGAGTTGGATTAGATGACCTCCTGAGGTCTCTTCCAACCCTAATCTTCTATGATTCCAGAACAAAAGATATAGCAACCACACCCTAATTAGGTATTAATGTGATTGTAAAAAGATAGTCAACATTTCTGAGTGTTTTAAGTAAATAAGGATACTTACAACAAAGAGTACAAGATCAGGATACAATTTTTTTTTTTAATTCTCCATCTGGGTTGCTATTACTACTTTAGATAATTAAAAATAGTTTTAACATCTGATTTTCTTTTCAGCATTAGTATTTGCTTAACTTTTTGAATTACAACCAACTCTGGTCAGTGAAACTACTCAGTTTAACTTTCACGTTCTCGTGCAGTAACCCAGCCTCATGTGGATTTCCATCCTGGAAGAGCAGTTAAAGAAAAAGTCTTCCCATCTGAATTTTTAAACCTTCCTTCTTTGTTTTAACAAAACCTAATTATTGTAATTAAACCACACTGGTAATGTGCTTCTGGCAGTTTTGGGTGGAGCTATAAAAAGGACATTTTGAAACAGAAAAAACGCTGAAAAGTATACAATTCAAGCTCCTCTGAAAAGAAATGAGAGGCTTTAGAAAGGAGTAGTAAACAAAACTGTGAACGCTCCTTATATTTTCAGGCAGGCTCCACTATGGAATGTTTCTGCTCCCCCAAGCTTTTATTATCCCCTCTATATCTAGTTCTCACACCAGGCCACTGTAACCTATTTCCCTAAACCAGCCCCCTAACTAATCGCTTTCACCCATAACCTGTCACCCAACCAACTCCTCCCACCATAGTCACGCTAACCAATCCCATACCCTGTCTCTCAAATCCCAAAAACCAATCCCATACCCAAACCCCTCTCCCCAGTAAGCAACCCCACACAAATCCCACTAACCCAGAGCCAGTCATTCCAACCAACCCACTCCTCCTCAACACTCATAACTCCCTCCTCACAGAGATCCCCACTAGTTCCCTCAGCCTCCCTAGAACCAATCACATATCCTGCCCCACAAAACCAACTCTGACAATTAGCCCCCCATAACCAGCCCTTTCCCTCCCAAACAGCCTCTTCAAACCACCTATAACTAGCCCCCATAACCCCTTTCTCCAAAACCTTCATAACCAGCCCTTCAACAACAACCCCATAGCCTGCCCTCACACCCAGCCCCCACCCCTACTTCTACCACACACCCAGCCCCCACAGCCTGCCCTCACACCCAGCCCCCACCCCTACTTCTACCACACACCCAGCCCCCACAGCCTGCCCGCACACCCAGCCCCACCTCTACCACACACCCAGCCCCCGGCCCTACCTCTACCACACACCCAGCCCCCACAGCCTGCCCGCACACCCAGCCCCCACCCCTACCTCGACCACACACCCAGCCCTGCCACCAGCGGGATCAGAGGGGCCATTACCTCCTCCAGAGCGAGGGGAGCGGGTCGCTGCAGGCCCGCGCGCAGCCACTCGACTCTGACCGTCACCCCTCCCCCGCCCCCCTTAGCAAGACCGGAAACGGAGCTGGGAGGGGGCGGGGCGCATAGCGGAAGCTACGCCACTAGCCTCCCCTCCCCCGCAGAGAGAACGCTGACCGGAAGTAGCTGTCAGGAGGCGGAATCAGCTAGCGGAAAGTATTCGGGAAAGGAGCGGAACTGGGACGAGTAGGCGGGCCGTTATCACCAGCAGCCAATGGGCGCGCGGGGCCGGGGCCGGGTTTCCGGTTCCGGTGGTGATAAAGCGGTGCTGGGCGCGGACACTACTGACTGCCGCAGGGAAGAAGCTGAGCAGTGCCGGAGCGTGTGTGGGCAGCTGCTGCAGGTACCGGGGTGGTGGGGAAGGGCGTGGCGGATCTCCGCCGTTGAGGTGGCTGGCCGTGTCCAGCCTTCTGGGTGCTATGGGCTGGGTGTGGCAAGCGGCGCCCCTCCCCCCCGACACGAGCTGCAATCAGCCCAGCTCAATGGGCGCAAACTTCTCGTGTGAACACGCTTAAACCACTTCGGTTATGGTGTAACGTGATACTACTCGTGGGGGAGGAGGAAGGCTGGGAATGAGCCTCGGGATTCCCAGACTCGCCCGGCTCAGCCATTGTCTGGAGTGCAAAAGCTGCGCCAGTTTAACTAGCTCAGATTTAAACTCCCCTGCCTAGGCTGCTGCTAGTGCCTAGTGTACAATCATTTAACCTGGCTGAGTGCTTGTCTCTGTGCCCGGCCGGGAGTCGAGCCAGGTCATGTGAGCGGCTGGGATCTCCCTCAGGTGAGACATCCCCATACAGACCTGCAGCCTTGCTCCCATGCTCTCGTGTTACTTTCTAAACACAGATCCTTATCCTCTTGCCTCAATGTAATCCAAGTAGGGCTCATAGGAAGGGTAGCCAGATATTGACAAACCCTTCTCTGTCCCCCTCACTGTTTATCTCAGATTAAATCAAAATGGCTGATGAAGAAATCGCCGCCCTTGTTGTTGACAATGGCTCCGGGATGTGCAAAGCTGGCTTTGCTGGGGATGATGCTCCTCGAGCCGTGTTCCCCTCCATCGTGGGACGCCCCAGGCACCAGGGTGTCATGGTGGGCATGGGACAGAAAGACAGCTATGTGGGCGATGAGGCCCAGAGCAAGAGAGGTATCCTCACCCTGAAGTATCCCATTGAGCATGGTATTGTCACCAACTGGGATGACATGGAGAAGATCTGGCACCATACCTTCTACAATGAGCTGCGGGTTGCCCCCGAGGAGCACCCTGTCCTGCTCACTGAAGCCCCCCTGAATCCCAAGGCCAACCGAGAGAAGATGACGCAGATCATGTTTGAGACCTTCAACACTCCAGCTATGTATGTGGCCATCCAGGCTGTGCTGTCCCTGTATGCCTCTGGGCGTACCACCGGTATTGTCATGGACTCTGGGGATGGGGTCACCCACACAGTGCCAATCTACGAGGGCTACGCCCTGCCCCATGCCATCCTGCGTCTGGACTTGGCTGGCCGTGACCTGACTGACTACCTCATGAAGATCCTGACCGAGAGAGGCTACAGCTTCACCACCACGGCCGAAAGGGAAATTGTGCGCGACATCAAGGAGAAGCTCTGCTACGTCGCCTTGGACTTCGAGCAGGAGATGGCCACGGCTGCTTCATCTTCCTCCCTGGAGAAGAGCTATGAGCTGCCTGATGGCCAGGTGATCACTATCGGGAATGAAAGGTTCCGGTGCCCAGAGGCAATCTTCCAGCCCTCCTTCCTGGGGATGGAGTCCTGTGGCATTCATGAGACCACTTTCAACTCCATCATGAAGTGTGACGTTGATATCCGAAAGGACCTCTATGCTAACACAGTGCTGTCTGGCGGTACCACCATGTATCCTGGCATCGCTGACCGAATGCAGAAGGAGATCACGGCCCTGGCACCCAGCACGATGAAAATCAAGATCATTGCCCCACCGGAGCGTAAATATTCTGTCTGGATTGGTGGCTCCATCCTGGCTTCTCTCTCCACCTTCCAGCAAATGTGGATCAGCAAGCAGGAATACGATGAGTCTGGCCCATCCATTGTCCATCGTAAATGCTTCTAAAGAGGGTCCCAGCAGGTGTGCTCAGCCTCTGTTGATGGGGTTACACACAGTATAATTGTCAGGGCAAATGTATTTACCAAATTGAGTAGTTACTTGTAAACTTTGCCCTTGAAAAGCCTTTCATGTTGGACCAATATTGTTTGATTTACTCCCCTCCCCTTATGTTTAACTTGACTATACCTTTGATGTACTGTGCAGTAACTATATCCTGTGCATCATAAGCTCTGTTACAGGTTGCACGTGACCAAGGTTACAGTTAACTGTATTAGTGACGAGAGAGCGCTACCTGTTAGGCTTTAGTTTTCCTGTGGCTGACTAGTAACCCTTTACTCCCCCACCCCACCCCCCAGCTATAAATTCCCTGGGGCTGGAGACTAGACTAAGGGTGGTTGACTTGTCATTACATCAAAGTTACATTGTAAACTCAGAAGTAGATTTGTAACTAACCCTAAAGGTGATAACTGTAATGTCACTGACAGCTCCTTGTATAAGGCAAACTAATAAACTTCCGTGGTTTAAAAAGTTGTCATGATTGTATGCTTGGACTCTCACGTGGTCTGGCCTCCAGGCTGAATGAACCTGGTCATCTCACTTTTTAATAAAACCATCATATATTGGCTAAATCATAATTCTAACTCTTGCATGCCAAATCGGTGATATACAGAAGGCTGATGCCTCAGTAGGAACAGTTGTGCTGGACACATGTACTCTCTCACTCCAAAGTAGAGAGAATAAAGTCTTTAAATATTGAATTTGTGGTAATGTGGTATTGGCGCTATCAACCTTCTAATCAGTTTGTAGATGGGGGTTCCTTTTACGCATTGTTCTCTGATACTGAAAGACAAAGTAAGGAGAAGGAGGAACAAAAGTGCTCTGATATCTTGATGCAAAGGAAGCTAACACTTTCAAATGGTGTTGCAAGTAGGGAGATGTCTAAAAGCAAAACCAGTATAATATAATGCAGTTAAGTCACGTTTCCTGATTATTTTAGGAGTATAACTTTGCTGTTGTATAAAGAATACTTTCCTCTTAAGATTCCCTGTAGCTGAATGGCATTGGGGTGGAGTGTTTTACTGCCTCCATTATTGTCTAGCTGAAGATGGCTTTCTACAGGGTTAACACCAGCAAAAGCATGCAAAGTTGCAGTAGTTGTCCTGGGAAGAGTAACTTGCAATGAAGGTATAGAATTTTCCTACGTATAGTAAAATGAGACCTTAACCATGGTTCTAAAAACTACTGCTTTGACCTTCTTTTGGAGTTGTCTTGGGGTTGGGGAAGAGAAGATACTAGAAGTTAATACTTGCAGTTTCCTTCAAATTCTCTCAGTAGCCTACTATAGCATGGCAAAGTGTGAATTTCTAAACAGTTTAGCAACTGCCCCTATATAAAGAACAGGAGTACTTGTGGCACCTTAGAGATTAACAAATTTATTAGAGCATAAGTTTTCGTGGGCTACAGCCTACTTCTTCGGATGCATCAAATGGAACATCTATATAGAGAGAGGGGGGGGGGTGTACACCCACACAGAGAGCATGAGCAGGTGGGAGTTGTCTTACCAACTCTGAGAGGCCAATTAAGTAAGAGAAAAAACTTGTGTGTATCTCCTTAATGTATGTTCACTTCTATGCATCCGAAGAAGTGGGCTGTAGTCCACGAAAGCTTATGCTCTAATAAATTTGTTAGTCTCTAAGGTGCCACAAGTACTCCTGTTCTTTTTGCGGATACAGACTAACACAGCTGCTACTCTGAAATCTGCCCCTATATAGGAGATAAAGACTGACTCTTCAATCTCCCCCAGTCCTCATATCATGCAGTTTTCTTTTAAAATGGTCTTGTTCTGTGGGTAGGTAGGGGGGAAAATACTGTCCTAAAACATCAAAATCTGAGAGCTGACCAACTGATTATTACCTCTCAGCTTCAGGCTGCCCCAAAATGACCTCAACTCTTGTTATTCCAACACAGTGCAAGCTAATACACAATTTACTTGCTAGTTTAACCCCCAACTTCCTTCTAGCAGTACAGATTCCCAGCTTTCTCCCTTTTGTATATGTGTGCGCCTCTTGGTTTGGCTTTCCCCATAGATACAGTCAGTTCTGCCTGAATTTCTAGTCCCCTTGGTTCCTCAGTCACTTCTCTTAGCTAGCTCTTCCTTTTTCTCAGGGACTAGAGCCTTGGATGGGACCCCACTCCAGCTAGGGTCAGCCTCCTACAATGCAGAAACCCAACCTAAAGTGCCACTTTGGACCACGGTGGTCTGGCTCAAGTGACTTCCTATACAGCAGAGCACTATAGCTGAGGCAGGTTCAAGGCAATGTTCTAAGCAGGTTCTCTGGTTAGTTGTGGAAGTCTGTAACCAGCAAGATGTGATGTATAGTGCACTCCATGATATCAAAATTCATTGCATGCTCCAAGAATGGGAGAACCATGCTTTCTTACATCACTATCTCCTCTTGCTGAGATGTAGGCTCAGAATATTTCCCCAGCTGCATCCCCTCTCCTTCCTGAGGATTGAGGGGGAGGGATGGGGACCATACAGACCTCTAGCTCTGTACTTGCTAACCTTCTTCCCAGGCTACACCCAGCTGCTGAGATACAGGGGAGAGGATCAAGAACTTGTAGCCCTACATCTCCAACTTTGAATGGTGCAACTGGACCACTTGAAAACATGGCAATCTCAGAGAAGAAATTCCCATACCCATCCATGGCCTCTGCACTTGTTACAGCTAATCTGTGCTTAACCTACTCCACTGTTAGAGGAAACCACTTTTCCTAAATATTGGGACCTTTTGGAACTGGGGAATGGAGGTAAGAAAGTCCCATTGAAAATGGTGATTTTTATCCCAAAGGGCTAAGGAGTGTCTTCAGTTGCTCTGAAAACATGCTTTTCTTAGACCCCACCCCTTAGGGCTAGGGAGTAATTGCTCTCCATCCTCTAGGACTAGCCTCTACTACCTCTGAAGACCCAGGATTACAGGCAGCACCTTACTCTTGCATGACCTTAATTAATATTGGAAATACCCATCACATTTGTTTAAAAAAAGTTAGATACATTTATAAGTTTTTTAGGAGGTTTTGCAGAGTTGACATCTGAAACCAGACTTACCAGCAGTTTTTCATTAACACATCTTAAAAGAGAGGGGGGAGGGGATTAAAATTCTTCCTTTCTAGTAGGGGACTCAACTGTTACCTGTTCTAATTACAATAAATAATACTCATTACTTCTAAACCAGGGGGTGGAAAACTTGTTACACAAGCAAATATGCATTTAAGGAAGTGACATATTTTAACACCAGTGTTTTTAGAGACTTAACTTATTTGTGGGTCTTTTCTATTCTAAAGAGATTACTGAAAGATGACTACAAATGCACATGGTGGACAGAAATATTGTATTGCAATATTAGCTTAGACTGGGATCCTACGTGCTAGGTGCAATATAGACAGAAGAAACAGATGGTCCGTAGCCTCAGAGAGCTTGCAATCTAATCCAAATATGACACTATACCATATCTGGATTTTTAATAAGGCTTTGGACACCGTCCCACATGATGTTCTCATAAGCAAACTAGGGAAATGTGGTCTAGATTAAGTTACGGGGGGGAGGCAGCAAGGCTAAGTGGTAGTACTGATGAAAAGGATCTGGAGATTATAGTGGATCAAAAATGAATATGAGTCAACAATGTAATGCAGCTGTGAAAAAGACTAATGTCATTCTGGGGTCTATGAACAGGAGTGTCATACATAAGAGACAGGAGGCAATTGTTCCACACTGGTGAGGCCTCGGCTGGAGTATTGTGTCCGATTCTGGGCACTGCACTCTAGGAAAGATGTGGACAAATTGGAGAGAGTCCTGAGGAGAGCAACAAAAGTGATAAAAGGTTTAGAAAACCTGACATATGAGGAAATGTTGAAAGACTGCACATGTTTAGTCTTGAGAATAGAAGACTGAGGGAGGACCTTATAATAGTCTTCAAATATGTTAAGGACTGTTACAAAGAGGACTGGGATCAATTGATCTCTGTGTCCACTGAACATAGGACAAGAAGTAATGAGCTTAATCTGCAGCAAAGGGGATTTAGGTTAGATATTAGGAAAAACTTTCTGACTATAAGAGTATTTAAGTTCTAGAACAGACTTCCAAGGGAGGTTGTGGAATTCTCATTGCTGGAGGTTTTTAAAAACAGGTTGGACAAACACCTGTCCGGGCTGGTCTAGGTTTACTTGGTCCTGCCTCAGCACCGGGGGACAGACTTGATGATTTCTTGAGCTCCCTTCCAGACTGATATTTCTGTGATTCTAATTTGACACAACATTCCCCTTTCCCTCATTCCCATGCTGAGGAACCCCATGCGCCCCTCTGATGCTACCTGCTGGGGTCTTACTTCCCGTACTGGAGACTTCTAGACATCACAGAGACTTCTAGAGACTCACCACCCAGCTGAGCATGACCCTCCTGCCAGATACTACCTGTCCCCATGTGACTTCCTCCTTGGAGACACCCACATGTCCTTCTCAATGGGACACCCCGTCCATCCCCTATTCCATGGGTGCCAGTACCTCCATGATCACAGGCCCAAAATGGCATCTGGCCAGCAGAAGTGTTTTGGGTCCTGGATGCCTCTAATGTTTCCCCTGCTGAGACACGCAGCCCTGCTGTCGTAGGACAGATCACAGGCTGATGGACATTACCCCTGATGTCATGACCCAGCTATCTCCAAAGGTCACTGTCCTTCCTGGTCCCCAAGATGCCCTGCCTGCCTGCCTGACCCACTCCTCAGTACCTGCCACCCTCGGACTATGACCACTCAGCAGATTCCTTACATTGTGATGCCTTGCGGGAGATGGGTCAGAACCCAACCCCAGTCTCCCAGGCTGGCAGGGGCTGTGTGCACCATTGGGCTAGAAGCCGAATGAAGCAAAGCCATTGGCACAGAGACAAAGCTGCCCTGTTTCCTGGCCTGTGCTGGATGTCAGCAAAACATGAGGAAACAAATGAGGTTGGGAAAGATTCCGTTCCGTTCTCATTCACAGTGCTGGAAGCAGAGCTCTGCAGCCATTCTAACCTGGCCTCCTCCTCTGCCTGATCCTGTCCTCCACTGCATCCCTGTGTAAGGGGACTGTTGCCCCCTTATTAACACTCAGTGGGGGTGTTTTGGTTGGCTAGCTCCCAGCACAAAAAGGGGAAGGGTGGGTGGCAAATCAGGAGCCTAAGACTGACAGTCCCCAGGAACAATGGGGAGAGGCCAATGCTCCAGATCAGCCTGATTGACAGGGCAGGCAGGCTAATCAGAGAGTCAGGAGGCCAGGGGGGTCCCGTCCTCCGTGTGAGCTGGAATGGCCTGAGTCAGACAGAGTGGGGCCAAGCTAAGGAGAGAGCAGGGGCCCGAGCTAAGTTGCTGGAAGCAGAGCTGCAGCCCCAAAGCCAGAGCACAGCCCAGAAGGAGCAGACCTGCCCTGGGAGCAGAGCTGCAGCAACCAGAGCCAGAGGGGCCAGACAAGCAGCCAGAAGGCAGGTCAGAGCTGGGAGCAGAGTCACAGAAGCAGCCTGCAGAGCAGACCTGTCCTGGGGGCAGAGCTGTAGCAACCAGAGCCAGAGGGGCCGGAGAAGCAGCCCAGGGAGCTGGAGGCAGAGCAGCAGCTGTGCTGAGGCAGAGTGGAGCTGGGGCTGGGGCTGGAGCAGTCCGGAGCTGGGTGCGGTGAGCAGCTGGGGAGAGTGAGGGGGACCCTGGGCAGTGGGCCCAGCACAGGGAGACGCCTCAGCCAAGAGGCCCTGCAGGCCAGACTTGGAGGGAGATCGTAACCCTGTCAGAGCGGGGGCAACGCTGGGAAGAAGGGTCCTGCCACCTAGAGCCTGAGAGCGTGTGGCCACCGCCGGAGCTAGTGTCCAACCCGCAGCGTCTCTGCAGCACAGCCAGGGCCTGAGAAGGAGCCTGGGACCTACAAGGAACAGACTGTGGACTGCCCTGACCTTCCAGAGACACTGTGATGTTCTCTGCCACAGAGCGGGATGACATTTTCTCCTTTAACTTTTCCCATTTTTCCTTATTCTTTTTTTAAATTAATTGTTAATTAAACAACTTGTATTTGCTTTAAATTGTATGAAATGATCAGTGGGTCAGGGAGGTGCCCAGTGCAAAGAGAGTACGCCGGAGTGGGGACACCCTAGCCCCTGTCCTGGGTGACCACAGCAGGGTTGGGGGTCAAGACCCCCAGGAATCCTGGGCCCAGCCTTGTCGGGGTTTATGAGGACTCTGCCAGACATGAGAGTGGAAGGGGAGTCCTCAAGGGCAGGGAGGCCTCTGGGTAAAGGAAGTCGGAGCGAGGACTCGGATTCTTTCGCTAGCCCACTTCACCGGGGTAGTGCAGAAGCCAGGAAAGTTCCCCACAATGGCGGGACCATTCCCCTGCTTACACCTGTCCCATGGCAGGTACCTTCACTAGCCTCTCCCTTGCTCCATGGCAGGTACCATCCTCACACTGCAGCTGGAGCTTGCATCAGCTCCAGCCTATGACAGGAACACCCCCCCCCCCAGCACCTACTCTCTGCAGATAGCCATCCACAATCCCTGCTCCATGAGAGGTGAGTGCCTCTTAAATTCAGGCCCCCAGGAGTTTCCTCCCCCAAATACCCTCATCTAGCACCAGCATTATAAGGAAGACAAAGGGCTCTGCCTTCCCCATTTCTCACTCTCAGTGGGTCTGTACCTCTTCATGACACGCACGGCTGTTTTTAAAACAAAAACTACCCTCCTTATAAGTTTGGTCCACATCCTCAGTGGTATTTACACTTCTAACTTCCATTGATTTCAGTGGGAGTTAGGATCCTAAATACCTTTGTGGACCTGGGTCTTTGCTGCCAGCTGGCCCAAGGGATGTTATTAACATGGTCAGTTTCACACTGTAGCCAGATCCCTGGTTTCCCACTAGTGATGGGAGGCTAGGAGCAGATTTATGCCTTATGCAGTGTTAATAAGGGCTTATCTATACTATCATTCTCACCTCCTTGGGGGCTCAGTTACCACCTGGCCATCAGCCACCAGAGGTAAAACATGGTTCAATCTTATAATGTAGGTGAGATTAACCCACCTTCCCTAGATGGCAACATGATTTGAAAAGATGGTTGAAACACAGCGTGGGCCCGTCTATGCTTCAAGGCTGATCAAGCTCCCCAAGCGACTGTATGGATGGTTCCTAAAGGTATCCTTCTGGACTGCAGCACCGCAAGCTCTTGTGTTTGTAGTCTGACATTTGGACCTGATCCTGCAAGGGATCCCAAAACACCCCCACAAAGGCCCCTTGACTCGTGGATGTAGGGTGCAAGGCTCCAAGCTAGTGGATTCAATTCTGGGATCAGGGCCTGGGTTGGCAGGTAAGCTATGACTTTGTACAGCTTGGCAAGCACGTTGGCCTCATGCGGTTTCTATCTGAACATTTTATTAGCAGAAGGGTAGGAAGATGACTTACTGGCTACCATCTTTTATAAACCTGCAGCAAAGCAAGTCTCTGTAATTCCTCAAAAGATGCTGCATTCAGGGCCTGATCCAAAGCCTGCTGTAGTCAATACAGAAACCCACATGGACTGCAATAGGCTCAGGTGCCAAGTCCCCACCTCACCACTTGATTTATAGTTTAATGCTCCCAATCATTTTCTTGGAACAATTGTAAGCAGCCTCTTGGTTACCTGTCAAGTATATGGCATTTAAGAGTGTTCTCCCCATAGCAAGTGCCTAGAAACTATTCCTGTGCTATACTTGGGAACAGAGTAGGATCCATCAGCAAAAGGAGCAAACCCCTCCTCTCCTCCCCCCCAAAAAGAGAGCTGTTCACCTTGAGAGACTGAAAGGAGTATTTCCTCTTTCATGAGGATAGAAAAAGCTAGAGAGGCTGCAGTCCTCACTCCTTGTAGCAGAATGCAAGGCATGTTAGTGTGGAGCAGGAGTTTAGCAATGGGGCAGGACTGGCTAAAGACCAGGTTATGGGGAATCAGGAGGGAGGTATGGGGGTAGTCATATTAGGAGGGGAAGTAACAGGAGCACAAGCCACACGATGGCAGTAGCTATGGGCGTAAGGACAGGTGAGAGAAAATAAGCACACTGCCAGATGTCTGAATTCAGATAGCATTAACAGTGTTGCCTCAGAGCCTGCACCTCCTATATTTTGTGCCTTTATTGCCTCTGTAGGGGCTGGGCCCCATTGTCTTGCACACTCACAATGTCAAAGCCCCACACTTCTCAGTTCATATTATTCCCAAATTATTTTGTCATAAGCCCCCAGGGTTCCTCATTATACAAGATACCAGCTGTGTGCAGAGGGTACATGGGCTGCAACCTGGATTTTGGCTGGATAGAGATCAGCACACTACTCACCCATGTCTTTTATACTGTACACCACAATGGTGGGTAAATATATAATCTGCCCTAGATCACAGGTAAGCCCTTTGTTGCCACAGCAAAGTAACTTTACCATATTGGTATCTGAAAGTGATAGGGACATAGAAATATTTCTAAGTTTTGTACATCTTGGACTTTAGTATAAAGTCTGATAAACCAGGAACCACCAGTCCAGCACTCTCAGGTGTTCAGTACTGTGTGCGATTCTTCCCAGGCTACTTGGCCTTTGCTTATGCTAGCTAGACATTCTGGATGGAAATGCATGTAGGCAATGAAATATGTGGATGAGGTAAATAGCTGCTGGCAGCCTCAAGGAATGTGATTCAAACCAGGGCACATACAGAAAAAGCAAAAATCAAGGATATACAACAGCATATAAAATGACTATTTTATGAGATCAAAACACGTGGTAGTTTTACCCTTTGGAGTGATTTTGTTTGGAAAGGAAGAGAGGTAGGCAAGTTTTACCACCAACCATTAGGACCAGATCAAGAAGGTATCCTATTTAAAGGATACCACCACTTCATCTTGAGTTCATCCTGAAGTCAGTTTAGCTTCACACTTGTGTTTTCAAAGTGAACTGAAACAGAAGCCTGCCAAAAATCTGAATTAAGGGCCACTTCTGCAAAAAGGCTGTCCAGCTGAATACAAAAAACTGTTCCTCCTACAAGACTAGGGTGGAGTGTGTTTATTCTTTTGGAGACAGTATTGAAGGCAGGACAGGGCAGTTCTGTTTAAGATAGTTATAGTGTTTGGTTTGGTCTGACTGATCTTAGAAGTGTATGACAGTTTTTACTAGAGTTGAACCTATGCTTTGAGTACTCATGGTCCAAAGGCAGTCCAAAAGATATTTTTAAACATCAGGAATGATATGTCCTGTCTTCCAGGCAGGACATGTTGAATACCTGAGTGGATGTTATTGTGGGTTCTTGTATCTTAGTTGAAGCAGCAGGATGGACCTTTAAGCCAAAAAGTAAATTTCCAAAAAACTAAAAAAAAAAAAAAAAAATTCTTACAGTATTAAAAGCAGTTTAAGCAGCCTAAAAACCCACCCCAATTTCACACATTAGGTGAATTTCCACTATTTCTCCAGTCAATTCTCAGGGGCAGAAATTCTGTCTTCTTCTACAGCAGAAAATCCACTTAACATTCAGGCCTTCATACATCATACAGTGTATCCCTCCCCACCCCCTGGTCCATTTCTCTTGCCCATCTTTAACAGATGTTTTACACACCATTTTCCCCTCACTGAACAAAGTTAGTGGTACCCAGCAACAGGTAACCATGCTTTTCTAATAGAGTAGAGGGCTCTTCATGACCCAGCTGTAAATGCAGATCAAAATTTCTTACCTAGTGAACACCAAGCTAATCTCTGTACACCAAAATAGAAGCAAGACATGTTAGGCAGGTTTTAGAAGTCCCCATGGCATTTTCTGGGCACTCATCACCATGCTAGGGGTGATGAGATTAATTTGGTAGGCTGCAGCATAGTCTTGCAATTTAATTATGTAAACTACTAAGGAACAGGCATTTCTATTAATACACTTGAAAGAATAATCAGCTTTTCCATGCTGATCAATCCAGTTACCCTGAAGCAATTGTACAACACATTTTAAATTTTAAGCCACAGAAGTTTATTAGTTTGTCTTACACAAGGAGCTGTCAGTGACAATACAATTATCACCTTTAGGGTTAGTTACAAATCTACTTCTGAGATGCCATTACATCAAAGTTACATTGTAAAGTCAACCACCCTTAGTCTAGTCTCCAGCCCCAGGGAATTTATAGCTAAGGGGGGGGGGGGGGGGGAGTTAAGAGTCACTAGTCAGCCACAGGAAAACTAAAGCCTAACAGGTAGCGCTCTCTCTCTCGAATAATACAGTTAACTGTAACCTTGGTCACATGTGCAACCTGTAACAGAGCTTATGATGCACAGGGTATAGTTACTACACAGTACATCAAAGGAATAGTCAAGTTAAACATAAGGGGAGGTGAGTAAATCAAATATTGGTCCAACATGAAAAGCTTTTCAAGGGCAAAGTTTACAAGTAACTACTCAATTTGGTAAATACATTTGCCCTGACAATTATACTGTGTGTAACCCCATCAGCAGAGGCTGAGCACACCTGCTGGGACCCTCTTTAGAAGCATTTACGATGGACAATGGATGGGCCAGACTCATCGTATTCCTGCTTGCTGATCCACATTTGCTGGAAGGTGGAGAGAGAAGCCAGGATGGAGCCACCAATCCAGACAGAATATTTACGCTCCGGTGGGGCAATGATCTTGATTTTCATCGTGCTGGGTGCCAGGGCCGTGATCTCCTTCTGCATTCGGTCAGCGATGCCAGGATACATGGTGCTTCCCCCAGACAGCACTGTGTTAGCATAGAGGTCCTTTCGGATATCTACATCACACTTCATGATGGAGTTGAAAGTGGTCTCGTGAATGCCACAGGACTCCATCCCCAGGAAGGAGGGCTGTAAGATGGCCTCTGGGCACCGGAACCTTTCATTCCCGATAGTGATCACCTGGCCATCAGGCAGCTCATAGCTCTTCTCCAGGGAGGAAGATGAAGCAGCCGTGGCCATCTCCTGCTCGAAGTCCAAGGCGACGTAGCAGAGCTTCTCCTTGATGTCGCGCACAATTTCCCTTTCGGCCGTGGTGGTGAAGCTGTAGCCTCTCTCGGTCAGGATCTTCATGAGGTAGTCAGTCAGGTCACGGCCAGCCAAGTCCAGACGCAGGATGGCATGGGGCAGGGCGTAGCCCTCGTAGATTGGCACTGTGTGGGTGACCCCATCCCCAGAGTCCATGACAATACCGGTGGTACGCCCAGAGGCATACAGGGACAGCACAGCCTGGATGGCCACATACATAGCTGGAGTGTTGAAGGTCTCAAACATGATCTGCGTCATCTTCTCTCGGTTGGCCTTGGGATTCAGGGGGGCTTCAGTGAGCAGGACAGGGTGCTCCTCGGGGGCAACCCGCAGCTCATTGTAGAAGGTATGGTGCCAGATCTTCTCCATGTCATCCCAGTTGGTGACAATACCATGCTCAATGGGATACTTCAGGGTGAGGATACCTCTCTTGCTCTGGGCCTCATCGCCCACATAGCTGTCTTTCTGCCCCATGCCCACCATGACACCCTGGTGCCTGGGGCGTCCCACGATGGAGGGGAACACGGCTCGAGGAGCATCATCCCCAGCAAAGCCAGCTTTGCACATCCCGGAGCCATTGTCAACAACGAGGGCGGCAATTTCTTCATCGGCCATTTTGAGTTAATCTGAGAGGGAGGGAGGAGCACAGAGCCCGTTAGGTGCATGGAAGTTTTCAAGGAAATGCTATTGGCTACCTTCCCCATGCGCCCTACGGGAGGGGGACGCTGTTGTTGTCTGGATCGGGATGTGGGTGCGGCAGGGCTCAGCCTAGGAAGCTCCCCCCCCATAGGCTAGGCCCGCCCCGCCCGCGGACTCAGCGGCTCCGACTGGAGACCAGAGCGAGCGAGACCCCAGCCCAGAGCGGCCATCACACCTCTTCCCGCCAGCCCCGCCCTGTCCTCGGGGCACAGAGACCCTCCCCTCCCCCACCATCCGGTACCTAAAGCAGCTCAGTCACGTCCGGAAACTGCTGCAGCCTCTGTCTCCTTCCGCACCCACCACGCGCGCCGCTTTATCCCCACCGGAAATGGAAACCCGCCTCCGGCCCCGCACGCCCATTGGTTGCCGCGATGATAATCCGCCCCTTACCACATTCCCATCTACCTATCAGAACGTCGCTGGCCGAACCAGTCTTGTTCCCAGCAGGCCTTGAGGCAGGGAGGCCGAACAGCATGCTGGGAGCTGTAGGCGCTCGGGGAGCTAAGCCCGGTCTGGTCTCGCCTCGTAAACCACAATTCCCAGCATGCGGCATGTGAAGCCGCCGGCACTTCCTGTTTCCGGTGATGGTGCTCAGGTGAGTGTAAACAACATCAGATGGGGGTTGTGGAGCTGTTCGCCGTGGCCCCTGCGGGGGCTGGCCTAGCCTCGACTCCCGCCTCGGGGCAGGGTTGGATCGGTATCGATCCATCCCCACCGGGGCTGTGGCCTACCCTAGGGCCCCCTCTCCAGTGGGCTGGGCACTAGGGTTCGGCCTGGTGTGGCTCCGTCTCCCGCTAGGATTGTGGGCTGGGTTTGGGGTCTGATAGCGACCCCGGCACTCGGATCTGGACATCAGGGCAAGGCTTAACATAGACCCCACCCCTAACCCGGGCTGGGGGCCTACAACCAGGGCCGGATTAACTTTTTGTGGGCCCGGTGCCAAACCTATTTGTGGGCCCCCATGGGGCAAGGTGCAGGGGGGCAGGATGGTCAGTCTCCAGAGTGAAGGGCGGGCTGGGGGCAATGAGGCATAGCGCTCAGCAGGAGGGCACTGTTTACAAACCTGCAGCTGCCAGACGCAAACTGGACTGCCCAGCCCTGTGCTACCAGCATGCCCGTTCCCCTTGAGGGCAGGCCTGCACCACAGCACCCCTCTACCCAGTGCCCCACCCTTATGCCCAGCGCCCCCTCACCCAGAGACCACCACCACAGACCTCTATGCCCAGCCCCCACCCCTCCCAGAGACCTGCCCCACGGGCCTTCCACCACAACTACACAACACCCTGAACACCACACCGCTCGCCCAGCGCCCCCAGCCCATGGACCTCCGCACGTCCCACCACCCTCCTCACATTCCCACCATCACAGCTGCACAGCACCCGATAGTCCTGAGGGGATTCTGCACCAAAAACATTAAAAATTCTGTGAACAATATTTTAAAATTCTGCAAGTTTTTATTTGTCAATAAATAAATGGGGAGGCTGCAACATGGCAGTGGGGAGCACTGGCCACTGGTTGCATGGAGGTGGGAGATTACCTTGCAGCCTCCCCCAACCCCACCCCGGGACAAGGACTCGGCAGCGAGGCTGCACCCGACCCTGATACAGTGCAAGGGCCCGGCCTGCCCCAGAAATACCCTGGGACCCTGCCCCCCTGTGCCAGGCGCATCAGGTGTGGGTGAGCAGGCTCAGCCCGGCAGCAGGATCCAAGTGCAGGGGGACTTAGTGTGGGGGGATCCAGGTGGGGGTAAGAGAGTTCTCTGTGGGGCAGTCTGGGTGCGGGTGGCTCAGTGGGAGATCTGGATGCACAGAAGCTCATTGGGGAGTTCCAGGTGCAGGGGAAATGGGACTCTGCTGGGGATCCAGGTGAAGGTGTTTGGGGCTCAGCGGGGGGGGGGTCTAGGTGCAGGGGAGGTGGGGTTCGTTTGGGTGGGGGTCTAGGTGCAGGTGGTTGGGGCTCAGTGGGGAGGGTGTCTTGGGGGCTCAACGGGGTGGTACAGATGCAGGGGAGGTGGGGCTTGTCAGGGTGTGGGGGCTCCAGCTTCCCCCCTGTCCCTGCTTCCCTCATCCCCTTCTCTTCCCCATCCCATGCCCCTTCCCATCCCATCCCACCCCCTTCATCCCCACAGCCTGTTCCCCCCATCCCCCGCTTCCCCCCATCCCCTTCTCTCCCCATCCCATGCGCCTTCCCCACTGCCCCATCTCCCCCTGCCCCTGCTCTCCCCCATCCCATAACCCTTCCCCACCGCTCCATCTCCTCACTGCCCCTTTCCTCCTGTCCCCGCTTCCCCCATCCCCCTCTCTTCTCCCCATCCCATGCCCCTTCCCCACCACTCCATCTCCTCCCTACCCCACCCCCTTCATCCCCACTGCCTCTTTCTCCCAGTCCACACTTACCCCCACCCCTGCTTCTCCTGCCCCCTTCTCTTCCTCATCCCATGCCCCTTCCCCCATCCCCTCCTTCTTCTCCCCATCCCACCCCCTTTCTTCCTCCCTGCCCCCGCTTCCCCCATCCCCTCCTTCTCAACCCACCCCCTTCCATCCCCCACTGCCTGTTTCCCCCAGCCCCCCCTTCTCTTCCCCATCCCATGCCCATTCCCCACTGCTCCATCTCCTCCCCGGGCTGGACCCCCAGCACTCACCGGCAGAGTGGAGCAGGTTGGGGCCAGGTCACTCCACTTCCTGCCGCCCGGTGATTGTAGGGTGGGCCCGACCCCTACACAAGTCTCCTGGGATGTGTAGCTCAGGGGAGGGGGCTTGTGGGGGAAGGGGTGGAGTGGGAGCAGGGCTGGGGCAGAGCAGGGGTGGGAATAGGTGGGGAGCGGGGGCCATGGGAAAGAGGCGGAGCAGGGGTAGGGGTTTTGGGGAAGAGGCGGGGTGGGGTCAGCTTTCCTGGCCAGCTCAGCCAGCCGGGGCATTGGGCTGGCCAGGGCCCCTTCTGATTGTGGGGCTGGCCAGGGCCCCTTCTGATTGTGGGCCCGGCCCCATGGCACCACTGGTCCCAATGTAAACCCGGTACTGCCTAGAACCTGTCCACTCGCCGAGCTGGGCTCTGTGGTAAGGCCTGGTAGGGGAGCCCCTCCCTGCTCTATCAGGGTTTGGGACCAGGACATAGTCCCCCCCACCCCCTCAGTGTTGGGGACTAGGGCAGGGACTTAATGTAGATATCCCCACCCAGAGCTGGGGACAGGGTATAGCCTAGTGTAGATCCATTCCGTCTCATGTTGGTTTGTTTCGTTCCATTCACAGCCTCTCCTGGAGTTCAGAACTGGGTTTCTGAGGCTCAGTTCCTCTCGGTGACACAGTTACAATGTCTTTGTCAGAGTGGCATATTGCAGTGAAGCTGGCAGATCAGCCGTTGGCCCCCAAATCCATCCTGCGGCTACCAGAGACTGAGCTGGGAGAGTGTCCTTTGGGTGGGTGCAGCATCTCCTACCTGAAGCAGCTTATCACTGGAAAGCTGCAGGAGTCAGTCCCAGACCCAGAACTCATTGGTGAGTTGCTGCTTTTACTGCAAGGTTGGGCCTAGTCAGGCCTGGGATCATGCCAGATTTCAACTGAGTAATTACATACAGCAGTTTCAGTTCGGTATAGTTTCTTTGCTTCCAGTGTTGCTGTGTATAATGTTAGTTATTATGGAGACATTAGCCATCCCTATTTTCCAGATTTGCTTTTAACAAGTCCTTCTAACAAGGCAGGCTAGTAGACACCTATCTCTGCTATGACATATACTTTGTGTCTGACAGCAGTAGAACTCTGTGGGGTTGGGGTAATTCTTTTAAACCGTGTAGTTCTGTGAGAGGATGCACAGCCAGGCTTGTATCCTAAGCTTCAAGGTCCCCTTGAATTTAAATGTGCAAGTGTTTATGCGGCTGAATATTTAGGAGTTGCCACTTCAATTGGTACATCATGTGGCAGGCTGATAGCATGCCTGGAAATGTACTTATCCCATAAAGGCCAAGCAATAGGGCTTCCTACAGGAACACCCTGTGTTACAGAGCTGTGCTTTCTCTCTTTCAGATCTGATCTACTGTGGCCGCAAGCTGAAGGATGACCAAACACTTGATTTTTATGGCATTCAGTCAGGCTCAACTGTTCATGTCCTGCGGAAGTCGTGGCCCGAGCCGGATCAGAAACCAGGTGAGAGAGAGGATGCCTGGGATGACCCTCTGGAACTCTTAAACGTGTGTATGTGTGGTGCTTATCTCTTGTGGTTGAGATGGGGACACATACGCCTGCTTGCCTGTCATTTTCAGGGACAGAGGTATACTGGAAGGTGGTGAATTCCTTGGGATTGATCTGGTGTTTTCTCTGAAACCTCCAATCTCAAAGGAAGGGGAGCTCTCTGTCTGTTTCACGCTGACATGGGAACTGTGGAAAGAGCCCCATGATACATGGAGAAAAAACCTCCTAGCTGAGTTCCAGTCAATTACACTGGTTCTGTTGAGGACCAAAATCAGATTCCCCACTCATTTTGATCCATCTTTATTCTGCCTTTGAAGTGTTCTGTGGTCAGCATCAGAGCAGGTAAATTAAAGCAGTGGCACTGGGATTGCAGAGTTGGGAGTGCTAGAGCAAAGGTCTTTAGATTCTTCCCCCGCACATACACTGTTCCATCAGACTGGGTTTGGCTTTCTTGGCTATGAGGAAACGGATGACGTAAAGGGCAGGCAGAATGAAACTGACCAATAAAAGCTCTTGATTCTTCTTCCCATCCCTTTCTGAATGTCTCTGCCAGAGCCTGTGGATAAAGTGGCTGCAGTGCGAGAGTTCCGGGTCCTGCACACCGCCCTGCATAGCAGTCCTGCATACAGAGACGCAGTGAGTGTGGCTTATTCTTCACCCCTAAGTGTGCGTCATCCACCATGTGTGACTGAACAAAGGAGAGGGATGGAGAGCCCCAACAGCAGTTGAATTGGGCTACCCCAGTTTTAGACTGGCTTCATTATGTGGCATTGGTGATCTGTTTTGATTTCTTTGGTAGGTCTTCAAGATGCTGGGGAACAAGGAATCACTGGATCAGATCATTGTAGCTACCCCTGGTCTCAGCAGCGACCCTGTTGCTCTGGGTGAGTTCAGATGTGGCCAGACAGTGTAAAGGACATAGTAAATAGACATGGTCCATGGAACCTATTAATTCCTCACGTTGGGGGAGGGAGCGTCAGGCTCCAGGAAGAGCAGGAAAAGGCAGTGTCTGCAGAGACTCTCCACCTTTGAGACAGAGAGGTCTGAATCTGTCCAGGAGTCAGATTTTACTATTGTGCTATCTGTTGTTGGACTGGCCCATAAGGAAGCCGGAGGGAGGGAGGTGCATAATGAATGCATCTACTTTGCACCTGCCCCTTCCAAGTGCCACAAAGGATTAATTAAATCTAATCCAGGCTTGCCTGGCCCAGTGAGCTAACAGCATCTCTGCATGGCCATGTGCAGATTCCAGTAGGATTTTGGGTTATTGCTTCTTATGGCTCTGAGCCCACAAGAACAGATAGCTCTGAAGAGCGGAAGTATTGTATGATGCTCAGCAGCAACCATTGTTGACTCAAAACATGGTCCTTGTGCTTGGGAGCTGATGGTCACGATGCAGAGCCTTGTAGGGAAGAGGTGGAAGCCTTACAAGAGAATAATAGTGGAGAGATACCATCTGGAGTACACATTGCTCCACTGCCCCAGGAGTAAAGCTGTTCCAGGAACTGAGTGACTTTTGCTTGTGTTTTGGGTCACATTTGACAGATGCTCCTTTTGTTTCCTGTCCCTGATTCAATACATTTCCTGGTCTCTTACAGGTGTCTTGCAGGACAAAGATCTTTTCTCAGTCTTCGCTGACCCAAACATGCTGGACACGTAAGTTTTGAATGGCCATCCTGTGTCCAAGCCATCACGTAGCTACGCAATGCCTGTTTGTACAATTGCACAGTCTATTTTTCTTTAAGTGGGAGGAGAGGGTTACTCCAGTTCTCAACTTCCGGTGTGGAGATGCCATTCCATTGGCATAGGCAGGGTCGAAGGCTTTCCCATCCCTTCTTCCTGCTTCCAACCCCTCTCTCTTAGTAATAGTAGTCTGAGAAAAGACTGAGCTGGGGTGTTTGTCACTGAGCTTCCCATGCTGCACTTTAGGGGGTGGGATGGTTCAAGAGATTTGTACTTCAGTGCAGGATCTTTTACCTCTGCTTTCTGAGTTCAAATCCAGGCTTGGTTGGTTGTGGCTGAAAATTGCTACAATCTGATTGTTGCTCAGAGCCCTGTGCGAGCTGAGGTGGGGAATCTCGTTTTTGGTCCCAGTGGGCAGCCTGCATCCGAAATAGGGTTGCCAACTTTCTAATCGCACAAAACCAAACACCCTTCCCCCGCCCCTTCCTCGAGACCATGCCCCTTCCTTGCCCTTTCTCCAAGGCCCTGCTCCTGCTCACTCCATCCCCCCTCTCTCCATCACTCGCTTTCCCCCGCCCTCACTCACTTTCTCTAGGCTGGGGCAGCGGGTTGGGGTGCGGGAGGGGTACAGGCTCTGAGGGTTCTGGCTGGGGGGTACAGGCTGTGAGGGCTCTGGCGGGGGGGCGTACAGGCTCTGAGGTGGGGCTGGGAATGAGGAGTTTGGGGTGCAGGAGGGGGCTCTGGGCTGGGGCCGAGGGGTTTGGAGTGCAGGAGGGAGCTATGGGCTTGGTAGGGGGTTGGGAGAGGGCTGGGGTAGGTGAGGGATGCTGGTTCTGGCTGGATGGCGCTTACCTCGGGTGCCTCCCGGAAGCGACTGGCATGTCCCTTCTGCTCCTAGGCTCAGGGGCAGCCAGGTGGCTCCTGCGCTGCCCCTGCCTGCATGCACCACTCCCGCAGCTCCCATTGGCTGTGATTCCCAGCCCGTGGGAGCTGCGGAGTTGGAGCTTGGGGTGGGGACAGCATGCAGAGACCCACTGCCCGCCGCTGCACCTAGGAGCCAGACATGCCGCCCGCTTCCGGGACCCACACGAAGCCAGGGCAAGTAGGAAGACTGCCTTAGCCCTGCTGCACCGCCAATTGGACTTTTAGCGGCCTATTAAAATCTCCCGGATTGCTTTCAATAGTCACTAGGAGATTGATGCTGATTCCAGTAGACTCCTGCCCAGTCTGGGAGGGTTGGCAATCCTAATCAGAAACTCATTGCCAAAATGGGATCTAACTGGTCCCTCTTGTTGGCCAACTCAGCAGAGTGTGTAGGAATCAGTGGGTCAAGGGGAGGGAGCTTCCTTCACCTAGAGATCATCCTTCTGTATCATGAGATACATCAGCCAGAGGAGCTGGCACTACTGTGGCCCATGCAGTACATGTTCAGTGGATGAAGAGAGGACTCCAGCCTTTGGGGATGTCAAACCTGCCATCTTTCACTAGCACCAAATCCACTTAAACAAACAAAACAAATAATAAAAAAAAAATTTGGAGCATGACTCCTGGGCTGGTGGCAGAATTATTACTAGACCAGGTAGGCTGGAGGGGTTACATCATCTGGCTGCCAGAGCCAGGATCGGAGATGATGGTGAAGGATAGCCCACTGGGAAGCCTGAAATTGCTGCTCTGGGTGCTGTGGTGGCCTCCCTTCCCTTCCTCTGGTGCCACCGCCAGGTTTCTTGTTTTGTCTCTGCCCAGACTAATCCCAGCTCACCCTGCTCTGGTGAACGCCATCATCCTGGTTCTGCACTCAGTGGCGGGCAGCACGCCCCTCCCAACTCCGGAGACCTCCTCACGCAGCATGCCTTCCAGCTCCTACAGGGACATGCCTGGTCAGTTTGCCTGTGTGAAGCATCCAGCTGTGTGTGCACATGGGGTAGATGAACTGCAGGATCTACAGACTAATCCAGGCAGTAACTGACCCTGAGCCTTCCAGGGGCAGGTGGAGCAGGAGGCCTAGTTTATTGAGTTAGTAATGTGCATCTGTTCTGGGACGTAATCTTTAGGGCAGAGAGAGAGGGATTTTCCTTCTCCTCTGACATATGCAGCGTTAAGTAGAACTCACTGAATCCTCCAATTAGAGTGCAATAAAAAAGTTGCTGGGTGTGTTAGGCCTGCAACTATGAACCCTTCAGCTGCTGTAGGTCTTCTCCATCCCACTTAGGATCTGACCCTCTTCACCACTTGGGTGGGAATCCTCCAAGGAAAACCTAGGATGCTGGTGATTCATAGGTGGCACTCTTTCCTCTGAATCAGAACTAAACCAGTGTCCCACATAGCGGTCCTGGCCCTGTGCTGCTGAAGGCTGTGCCTTTTCCAATAAGACATAAAACACTTGTGAATATTAAAGATCCCATAGTTGGTTTGCGTGAGAAGAGGTGTTAGCTCCATTGTCCTGGCTGTATTCTAATTTGGGTAACTATGCTGCCTCCCTAAATTTCCTCTGTACTTTCACTAGAAAGTATTTTTCACTTCCCCATGTAGTGCACATTAATGTCACTGCATTCCACCCCAGAGGTGACTGCATTTTAATGGTGAGTGAGCAACCCTTATAAAACGCAGTCCATGAAGTGTCTTTCCCTGGGAGGCTGAGTGTTGTCTATCAGCTGGTTTGACCTCTCTGAAGGCATGGGAGATCTAACAGTCTCTGCTGGGAGGGTAAGTGGGAGCTGAGATTTTGTGTTGTCTGTGGTTTGAGAGATTTTCTCCACTTGAATGTGTTCTCTTCTCTGGGGCAGGTGGCTTTTTGTTTGAAGGTCTCTCTGATGACGAAGATGATTTTCATCAGGTAATGTTAGTGGGGCAGGCGAGGGGTCTGGGTTTGGGGGATGGTTGCATTTAGAGGCACAGTAAAATCAGAGAATCTGGAGCTGCACCCTGGGCAGGGTGGTCTTGCAGTCAAAGCACTGGATTAGGGTTTGAGAGACCCAGGTTCAGCCCTTGGCTCTGCCACAGCCTCCTGTGTGACCTTGAGCAAGTCGCTTCTTCTCCCAATGCCTCAGTTTCCCCATCTGTATTATTTAGGGCAGAGGTGGGCAAAGTACGGCCCGCGGGACCGTCCTGCCTGGCCCTTGAGCTCCCAGCCGGGGAGGCTCGCCCCGGGCCCCTCCCCTGCTGTCTCCCCACAACAGTACTTAGTTAGGCTCACGTAGTAAGAAATAAATAGGTCCAGCTCAGGGAATGGTGCTTCCCTGAATGCCAGCACCAAATACCATAGGAGGTGTGCAGCACCTTTGCCTGGATGTGAAGAGTGGGTGATGCATGTACTTCTTCTTCAGGGCAGCACTGCAGGTTTCTTTGCAGAGGAACAAGGTCTTGGTGGGGATGATTGTTTGATTATTCAGCAATGGGTGGGGAGGGACATCCTGCTTGACAGGGATCATTAAGCTGAGGTGATGTCCCAACCCATGGTCCGTTTACAGAACCACTGATAATGGCTAGTCAATCATTCCCTCCGTATAATACATCCAGTAACTGCAAGTGTCGGATCAAAGCCAACTCCCCTGACCCCCAACCCAGTGTTTTCTCTTTGTCTCCCTTCAGTTTGCCAGCACTGAGCCATGATCAATAGATGGCCCAGACTGGCGGTGGCCCCAGCCACCTCTGAACTCTGGGTCTCTGTCACATTGTTTGTTTGAAGTTACTGACACCGCTGCAGTATGATCGTCCATTGCTGCATCTTTTCAGGGCTTCCAGTGTCTCTATAACAGCTATGATTAATATTGGGGGTTCTTAGCTGGTGACTCTGAAGGTTAACATTGAAAGGCAGGGGAGTTGGCAGGCCGAGCTGTGCAATGTTAGTTCTAAAGGTGGCTCTGATGGTGACTTCCTTGGAATCCTGAGCGCACCTTGAGTATCTTTGTGACATAGAGGCTAACTCATGGGTTTTCTCTCGTCCCGGCAGAGCACAAGGTCCACGCCTTCCAGCAGCACTTCTGGGTCCCGCCCAGCATCACTCGGCTACACTGGGGCTGCCGGACCCCGGCCAATCACACAGAGTGAACTGGCAACTGCGTTGGCCCTGGCCAGCACGCCTGAGAGCAGCTCTCACACTCCTACCCCTGGCACCCAGGTAGGGTAACAGCACAGCATCAGGGAACCCCTCTCTCAGATCACAAACTGCAGCGAGATACTGACTGCTGAGAGCCAGTCCCAGCTAACGGCCCTGAGACCTGACACTGGGCTAGCCCATTATGGCAGGAGTCTCCTCTGTACAGACTCCGGGAGGGAGAATGTTTGGGGTTGAGGAGACCCTTGTGGAGGAGGCATTGCCCTGAAGATTGCTGTGTGGGCCAGTTAACATTACAGCTGTGTGTGGATCCCACTAGCATGGTCTCCTGTCTTCCAGGGTCACTCATCGGGCACCTCTCCGATGTCCTCCAGTGTCCAATCAGGAACTCCCATCACCAACGACCTCTTCAGCCAGGCCCTGCAGCATGCCCTGCAGGCATCTGGGCAGCCCGCCATGCAGGTCAGTAACTCAGTCTTGTCATTTCAGGGTTCTGTGACCCACCTCTCCACCCTGATTCCAGGAGCTATTGCAGGACAGGAAAGTCTTTCATTTGAAGTCCCGCGTTGCAGGCCACTCAGTATCCAAAGGTGGCTCAGTGGCTGGCCGGAGCTCCCAGCAGGAGGTGCTGTAGGGAATGATGCAGAAGCACTGGAGGTGGAGGGTTTGGGGCAGGACCGTGGGGTTGCTCCCAGCAGGAGGTGCTTAGATCCCAAGATGACAGAGGTGTAGAAATGCAGGAGGGAAAAGCTGCGGCTTTGCAGGCTGCGGAGGAGGGTAGGGAATAACTGTCGTTTCTCAGGTACTGAGTGATTCCCCTTAGCTGTCTCTCCTCTCTTTACAGAGCCAGTGGCAGCCACAGCTGCAGCAACTGCGGGACATGGGCATACATGACGACGACCTGAGCCTCCGAGCCCTCCAGGCCACCGGAGGGGACATTCAGGCTGCCCTGGAGCTGATATTTGCAGGCGGGGCGCCCTAACTCCCTGTGAGCGAGGGCAGAGTGGCATGTTTCAGAGATGCTGCTAGGTTAGGACGATTGTGAAGTTCCTCTCTCCGATCCCCACCTCAGCCCTGAAACACTTGGACAGAACTGAGCGTCACTCTTGCCCTGGGCAGTGTAGGGGACTCTCCCCTGCCTTGTCGGGATGCAGTTGATGGCAGAGGAGATGATGCACTACGCTGGGATGGGAACTCTGACTCAGAACTCAGAGAGGTTCTTCCTACTGCACTCCCCTGGGCTATAGCCACCACAGGCAAGATCACTGGATTTCTGTACAGCCACAGGAAAAGAGCAACAGCCCCCTGAACCAGGAGATACTGCAAAGCCACAGCTGCTCCCACGAGGCATCTGCCAACTCCCTCTCCTGCTTGTACTTCCATTCCTGCCACCCTAGAAAGCCTCGGTCTCTTTTAGTTCATCAGTGTTTGAGTCTAATAAAGCTGAACCTCTCCACTTGTCTGTCATTGGAATTGTGAGCCGGTAGATTTCAGAGCTAGCCTGAGTGGTTGTTGGGTGGGAGGCCTCCAAGAATAAGCTAGGCTGCTGGAGGAAGTACTGCCGATAATTCAGCTGGGGGTGCTCTTCCCCTGGAGACCATGCTGAGCCAATGTCCCTGGGTGATGTCAGAGGTGCTGTCTCTTGACTGAAATGTTCCAAGATGATCATTTGTGTGATTAAAACGGGGGGAGGGGGGTCCTCATAACAACATGTAGCAGTTACATCCCACTTCTCATCTGCAAAGCCCTTTGCAATCACTGATTGATCCTCACATAATCCCTGGGAAGTAGGCGAAAGCAGGGAAGGACAGGAACTGGCTAAAATCCAGGAGGAATAATTCCATTCTGCCCACTGAAAGTTCTCTCCTTGCTTTCCAGGGATATGCTCTTCCTACTCGTTTTCTGCTCTTAACTTGGTGCTGGTGTCATTATAGTGGCTGCCATATTCCACCCCACCAAAACATGCAAGGGATATGCAAGCGGGTGCAAGTGCAAAGAGAAAGATGCCACAGCTGCTGAGCACCCTGCATTACCAGCCATTTCTGGAAACGTGGGCCTTTGTGTTAAGTGAATACGAGCTTTTGGCCTCGTCAGCAGGAGGGGTTGTACAGGCAGCTGTATTGAGGAGAGTATCAGAGGGGTAGCCGTGTTAGTCTGGATCTGTAAAATCTGTTAAGTCTTAAAAGGTGCCACAGGACTCTGTTGCTTTTTACAGATCCAGACTAACACGGCTACCCCTCTGATACTTGACACCATGCAAGGCACTGCATTTAGCCGTATGGAATGGAAATCTATCAACCTATCTGTTAGTCTTAAAGGTGCCACAGGACTCTCTGTTGCTTTGTATTAAGGAGAGACTCAGTACCCTACAGCATGAGATTCCCTCTTCAGCTGAGACCTGCCCCCACCAGCTGTGGGGAACCAGTTTGGAATTTGAAGAACAGGAGTACTTGTGGAACCTTAGAGACTAACAAATTTATTTGAGCAGAAGCTTTTGTGGGCTAAAGCCCACTTCATCAATCACATTCACAAAAATGTGATTGGATTATTCCCAGGAGGTGGTGCAGTAGCACACAGCCACCACAGGGTGGCAGTAAAGGCACATCACATCGGAGGTGCACTAATTTGTTACAGAGTAGCAGCCGTGTTAGTCTGTATCCGCAAAAAGAAGAACAGGAGGACTTGTGGCACCTTAGAGACTAACAAATTTGTTAGTCTCTAAGGTGCCACAAGTCCTCCTGTTCTTCTTTTTACTAATTTGTTAGTCTCTAAGGTGCCACAAGTACTCCTGTTCTTCTTTTTGCGGATACAGACTAACACGGCTGCTACTCTGAAACCAGTAATCAGAGGACCTCAAAGGCTTTTACCACGCTCCTGCAGGGAGGAAAATATCCCTGTTCTCATAGGAGAGAATCTGGGTACAGAAGAGCCCAGGCCAGTGTTTTCAGGAATGGCCCCTGGTTTTAGTTGCCCAACTGGAGAACAGTTTGGAGCCGACTTTCATAGTCAATTCATTGAATGTCACAGTAAGTGAAGTCAATGGCCATTGTGGTTGCTTTGGAACCCTGAAAATCGGGCCCTAGGTATCTCAAGGTGGTCCCCCAAAATAAGTAGACACTTGAACATATGGGCTTCACTGATGTGTACCCATGGGGAGTCCCTGGTAGAGCTCAGGTCTCCTGCCTCCTAGGCCCCTGCTGAGACCTTAATGTGTGCCTATTTCACTTTTTTAAAGTGCTCTGCAAATATTAACATGGTTTTGTCCATCACACAAAGGCAAATGCTGGATTACTTGGCACAGTGCAATCTGTTGCCCACTGCTTTTAATCCATTCTAGTTTATTAGATGTCTCAGGAGATAGGGGGTCGCATCACTTCCCTTGAAATGCAACCTAGGAGATCTCAGCATTGGCCATCGGATTGGGATGTACAAATACTTGATTTATCCTGTCTGATTACTGCCCTAACTGGGTGAAATTCTACTGGCCTCTGTTAGACAGGAAGTCAGAGTGGATGATCATAATGGTCCTTTCTAGCCTTAAAATCTATTAATCTAATTCCTCTCTGTGGCTTTTAACCCCTCATATAGGTGTAGATAGCATCCTACCTCCCTTACCCTCCATGGAGGATATCTTGATTTTGTTTTGAAAGAATGGTAGAATATAAGGACGGCCAAAGGTCCATCTAGCCCAGTATCCTGTCTTCTGACAGTGGCCAATGCCAGGTGCTTCAGAGGAAATGAACAGAACAGGCAATCATCAAGTGATCAATGTTCCCAAGTCAGTTTCTCATTACTAGTTTGTGTTTCTTTTCTCTGAACTCCCTCTCGTTTGTTGACGTCATCTTGGTCCTGAGAACTGCATATGATTGTTCCAGATATGGTATCACCAGTGTCACCAAGAGGGACTCGGCCCCAACTTCCTTTCTCTACAATGTTGTGGCTGCACGTGAGCTGCACAGAATCCCAGTGGCTGCAAAAAATCACAAGCGTGTCTGTAATTTGCTGTCTACCCACCCTCCTCAGTCATTGACCATAGCTACTTTCCAGCAAGCTCTCTCCCCGTTCATGCTAGTTTGGGTTGAAATTTTTCTGCTCTTATTAAAGGTGCATGTGCCCAAGGTGTAAAGAGAGGAGAGACAGCTAAGGGGAATCACTCAGTACCTGAGAAACGACAGATCTTCCCATTGTACTAATCTCTAAGATCCTATAATTTCTTGCTCTTCCTGGATGATGCAGTCACCTGCTTTACTTCCTGTTATGTACATCTGTGTTAAAGGGGGCTGAACAGTATATTTTTACATATATTGCTGCCTACGTTTCCTCCTACGTTGAGGTTTGGCACATGATCTCCAATGGGCTGAGTTATTTGCTAGTCAAATGTTCGTAGACCTACCTGCCCCAGCATGGGCTGGCTTGCTCATAGGATTTTTGAAACGTGTTCATTTGATCATACAATTTCAGTTGGTGCTAGCAGCTCTTCAGTTAACTCTGTGGTATGGGGCTACCTCAGGGTCTCTTGCTGTAAGCATGTTTCACCAGGGACTTCTCATTTTTGGCATCAAAGTGAATCTGACTGGTTAAGTTTCTGACTGCCCCCATCAACATCACGCCACGGGAGAGTAGGGAGAGCAAAATGGCCCTCGGGTGTGTTATCAGTTGGTAGCAGCTGTTTCCATCTTTATCTCTGAATATCCTTTTCTTCACCACTGCATACTGGGGCCGCCTGTCACTGACCTTGTCTTTCTTGGAAGGGCAGGTCTGAGTGCCTGTTCTTGGGCAGCTATCCTGGATCATGGCCCAGCCGATTTCCTGGTTGCCAGACCCACTCTGTGATGTTGTCTGGCTATTATCCACCCTCCCCACCACATTTCACCTTGCTGGTTAGGAACATCCCACGGCATGGCTGGCCTCCCTGGCCAAGGACACGTCATTCGGTGACAAGAAGGAGATTTGGAGAAGGTGACATTGCAAACGGAGCAGAATGGAGATGTGAATGTCTTTGCTTCGCTGTCACAGTGGCTTCCTTCCACCACCCACCCCCATCAATTTATGCCTCCACCTATCCACAGCCTAGGGTGACCAGATGTCCCAATTTTATAGGGACAGTCCTGATTTTTGGGTCTTTTTCTTATATAGGCTCCTATTACCCCCCATCCCCTGTTCCCATTTTTCACATTTGCTGTCTAGTCACCCTACCCCAGCCTCATCCGCTTCCTGCATGATGCTGGGACCTCACCAGAGGCAGTGCAGGAGCAACCAGCCTCATCTTGATGCCCACACCATGAATGCTGCCTGCAGTTTTGGCCGCCCCATCTCAAAAAAGAGAGATTGGAATTAGAAAAAGTACAGAGAAGGGCATCAAAAGTTATTAGGGGGATGGAACAGCTTCCAGAGGAGGAGAGATTAAAAAGACAGAGACTGTTCAGCTCGGAAAAGAGACAACAAAGGGGGGGAATGTGATAGAGCTCTATGGACTCATGCTTGGTGTGGAGAAGGTGAACAAGGAAGTGTTATTTACCCCTTCACATAACACAAGAATCAGGGATCACCCTATGAAATTAATAGGTGACAGCGTTAAAACAAACAGAAGGAAGTACTTGTTCACACAATGCACAGTCAACCTGCAGAACTCATTCCCAGGGGATGTTTGGAAGGCCAAAAGTCTAATGGGGCTCAGAAAAGAATTAGATCAGTTCCTGGAAAATAGGTCCATCAATGGCTCTTAGCCAAGATGGGCAGGAATGCAACTCCATGTGATAGGGCATACTCTCCCCCCAATAGCCCCGAGAGAGCTGATTTAGGCCATGTGTGCCCAATCAGCCAGTTAGGCTGCAAATGGGAGGAGACTGAAGCTGGAGGAAGCTAATTAGATGAAGGCTCGCCTGTGAGGGAACAGGTGGGGCTTCTGCAAAGCCAGGAGGCTGGCAAGCAGCAGGGAGGAAGCCTGCAGTCGTCCTCCTGGGGTAAGGGAGAAAAAGCCTGGTAGGAAGGTGTCTGGCCGGGGTGAGAGCAGTAAGGTGATGGCGATGCAGACCATAATTATTCACTAGAGGGCCCTGGAGTGGAACCCAGAGTACAGGGCAGGTCTGGGTTCCAGCTCCAACCACTGCAGAGTGGCACTGTTTGGGGGCCATGAACAGGAAGACTGCCTGGGCCCTGTTGGAGTGCAGGGCCGGCTCCAGCTTTTTTGCCGCTCCAAGCGGCAAAGAAAAAAAAAAGAAAAGCCCAATTGAGCGGAGCGATTAAGCTGCTGCTGAAGAGGAAGCGAGACACTGAAGGACCCACCGCCCAATTGCTACCGCAGACCCAGACGTGCCGCCCCAACAAGGGACGGACTGCCGCCCCTTTCTATTGACTATCCCAGGCACCTGCTTCCTTCGCTGGTGCCTGGAGCCGGCCCTGTTGGAGTGCCAGGGTCAGGGTCCATGAGGACTGCCTGATGCCACGTGGACAGAAGAGGCTTTGAAAGCCTACCCCGGAAGGGGAACCATTTAGTGATCTGGCCAGAGGGCTACGTCACAGAGGGGCTGCAGCGGCTACTGGAGCGAGACAGGGGCTGCAAACAGAGAGAGAGGCAAAAGGACAGGATGCAACTGCAGGAAGAGGCATCGACCTTGCGAGCTATTTCCCAAAGCAGCCAAGTGGAGATGCCATCCCAGTGCTGAGTAGAGCACCCCCCACGCATCATACCCAATGCTCTGGGTGTCCCTAAACCTTTTACTGCTAGAAACAGGGACTGGATAATGGGATGGATCACTCGATAAATTGCCTGGTCTGTTCATTCCCTCTGAAGCACTTGGCACTGGCCATTGTCAGAAGACCAGATAGTGGGCTAGATGGACCATCAGTCTGATGTAGAGTGGCCACTCCTGTGTTCTCCTGATCAGTCACAAGAAAAAGTAGTGTTTCCGGCAGCATGCAGAAACCACGATGCTTCTGCTTTTTGTGGCTTATTGGAGTGAATCTGAAATCCAACGTTTCAGTCCCCTAAGACCGGATTTCTGATGTAAAACAGGAAGGTCCCCTATTAGCAAGAGGCTGAGATGTTTCCCCCCCATGGTCTCCTGAGAGAGCCCTGGTTCCTCCCCTTCTACTGCAGCCTGCCATAGAAGGGGTTTGGCTGCACTGCTGAGACACTGGAGCCATTTGGAGTCGTTGTCCCCGTCCTCCTCCCCCCCGCCCCTGCTCTGCATTTCCCTACTGGCATCAGGACTTGAGTGCAAACACGTGGATCACTTTATCATGACATGCCTTGAGCACTAGTCAGGACTCCTGCTCCCTTCCGCCTGCAGGGGGATTGGATGGGTCAGCTGGCAAAGGCAGATGTGGGGCCAGCAGCAGTGGTCTCTCCCAGAGAGTTCTCCATGCAGGTGTTCTGCCAGGAATCGGGGGAAGCAAAGGGATTTAGCTGAGCCTCTCTCTATGCCACATAGACTGCGATGGTGGTTCCCAGCCCTAGTTTCTTGATCTTGGCCAGGTCCTACAGCAGGGATAGTCAATTTTTTTTTCCCCAAGGTCCAAATTTCTTGGTCAAGGTCCATACTTCAGAGAACATAATAAAACAACAACAACAACGATAATAAGCAAATAAAGATTTTGGGGTCCATTCAAAAGTGTCTGGTGGTCTGGATTTGGCCCACAGTCTGCCTATTGACTACCCCTGTCGTACAGTGATTGAGGCTCTACCTGAGCCAGACAGGCTGCAGTGCTGCTGAGAGCTGCTTACATGGAGGTTAAGTAATGTCCCTACTGCTGCATGTGTACCTGCAAAGGCGCTTTGTTGTGTTCTCTGGCGGCTAGCTAGGAACAGAGCCTCTGCAAGGCTGCCCCCTCAAGGTGGCTCTGCTCACAGGAGAGGCAAGGCTGGCAGGGGGGAGCTACTCCTGGAGGGGAAGGAATCGGGGCACAGACCAGTCACCAAGGCCATTAGGGCAGTGAGGGGCTGGGAGTGGGGCCCTTCTCCAGCAGTCACAGCACTCCAACAGAGCTGGCCTTGAGGGTCTGCAAAGCTGCCCTGAGCAGCCCCAGGAGGCCACGGCAGGGGGATTGTTGCTGGATCCCCTTCTGTCTGGAGAAATGAGCGCTTTAATCAATGCTGGTTTCTGGCATCAAATACCTCATAAATATCACATGCAACAGGGCCGAGGGACTTCCCGGTCCCTCCCACCAGGCCCCAGGTCATGATGTCTCCTGTCCCCTTGTCATCTCTGATGTTACCTGACTGTCCCATCCCAGAATCTTCTCCACTGCCATGGGCTGGAATTGCATCATTTAGGCTAGCTGCTCTGGTCGGCAGCAGGAGCAGCAGTGGGATGGAGTCCCTCCAGGACCTCCTCTCCAGATCTGCAGCAGGGACCATTTCTGAAGGTCAGCACCAACCAGCAGAGATGGGGAGGGGAATGGGGAGAAATGCTTTTGGGACCCGGCGTGGGAGATTTTCCTCTTTGGGGTGGCTCTTGTCCCCAAATATAATAAGAATATGGGCAAGGGTTGGGGCGATCCCCAAGGAGAGACCCTGGATGGGGGTGGGTAGCACCCACCAGGTAGGGCTGTGGTGGGGGCATCCCTCACAAACCCAACCTGGGTATGGGTGGGGTAATCACCCCCTAGGAGGTACCCAGGTGGTGGGGGACAGCAGCCCCTGTGGATCCAGGCTGTGGGCAGGGCAGGCTTGTCAGTTGCCAAATCATCCCAGGGGTCTCCCATCCACAGTGAGCTAATGCAGCCTCCCCAGCTGGGCTCTGCCTGGAGCCCTTGTCCCTCCTGGCTCAGTCTGAGACCCCCTGGCAGTGGGACCCGGGCACTGTTTGCAGCTCCCTGAGGCAGGACGGGGTCTGTCCCCCAGGGCTGGGCTGGTGCTTTTGTGAACTGAAGTTCGGTTGATGGAATTGTTTTACTATAAGTCTGTAATACTAAATTGTGCTTTGGATTTGTTTTGTTAGAATGTTGTGGATGCTAGATTAGTAATAGTAGGATTATTTTATTTAGCCTTATTTTTCTACAGTAGAGGCCTGCTTTTAATATTGTTTTGCTATTCTGTGTGAATGTGCTGTTCCTTGTGTGAATGAGATCTGTGTGGTACGTAAGCAAATAAGAGAAAAGACGCCAGCCTAATTGCCAGATGGGGCTAATTGCAAAAAAGGGAGGAAAGAGAAGTCGCCAGTATCACCTTGTCCTGATGGCTGAAGAAGTGCAGATTAACAACCCTAAAGTACAAAGGCATCCGCCCTAAATCAAGAACAAAGCACAAGATAAGGAGATGGAGAATGAACTGAAAACAACCAGTTTTGATGATAAATGATTACAGCATGACACAGCAGGATCCATAGACTAACATAAGAATCAACTCCTAGAAGAGAGGGGTGAGAGCCAGGAGGCGTTGGGTTCATTCTGCAAAAACAATGGAGCATCGGTAGGCGCGGCTGACAGAGGCCCAGCTCCCACTCGTGCTCCGTTTAGCTGGCCACTAGACTGACTCGAGCAATGATAAGGATTGTAACTATAGCACCAGCTGCAGAACCTTTTGGGAGAGAGAGAGAGAGAGAGTGTGTGTGTGTGTGTGTGTAAGAATGTGAGCATATGCGGATTTTAATATCTATTGACATTTTGAATAAACGTGGCGTATTGCCTTGTCCCCTGAAAAAGATTCCGTGAGTTTCTATAAGCATAACACTTTCTAAGAGCCCAGCACAGGACATTAGCATGGGGCTTCTGGGGTGCCCTAGCCCCAAGGGCAGGTTGAGGGGGGCTGGTCCTGGTCCCCTGCTGCACAATGGGATGGGGGCAGGGAATCCATGCCCGGGGTACTGAGGGCTTGGGGTGGCTGGCCTGCCACACTGAACCCCACTGGAAAAGTAGGATGGGGGATGGGTCCAGTCCCTGGGGATTATGGGGGGGATTGGCTGCCTCCAAAGAGCCAGCTGTGACCCTGTGATGCCCAGATCAGGGGTAGGGCAGGCAGTCCAGTAGCAAGACAAAGAGCCAGAATGGGAAGGGGCCATTTAAGGTGTCTCCTCCCTTAAAATGTCAGGAGAGGAGGAATAAAGCAAGGGACCTCCCTTCCTCACTGCAGAGCCATTGGGAGGGGAACGGGGAAGGGGGACCAGCCCATGTTTGCATCTCCCAGCTCCTCTGAGCTGAATGGGGCTGCGTATAAGGGGGCCACGAGGAGAGCAATGGGCTTGGCTGGAAACCACTGGGGGTGGAGACAGCGGGCGGAGGCGAGTGCTGCTCTGAGCAATGGGTTTCCAGCCTGGGGCAGGAGCACAGGATCAGCTATCACCAGCTGGATCAAGGGCCCCTTGGGCTGGGATCCTGCCCCCAGCCGAGCCCCCTATGCTGGGGTGAGGGGAGCTCATGATGCAGCTGGAGATCCCTATAGGAGTCGACTGATGCCTGATCCCCTTGGCCACAGTGCAAGTACAGAGGGGCCTGTTACTGTGGGGAGAGGTTCCCCTGCCCCTTTAAACTCAGTGTGTCAGTGTCTGAGCCCTGAAGCCGCAGCAATGGGGGAGATGGCAGCCTCAGAGTGGCTGAGTCAGGATCTGCCCTTTTCCCTTCCTAGCCCTGCCAGACACTGGGCTGCAGGTAGGAACCCCCTGCAGCCAGCACGTGGCCCAGAGTCAGCTCCCTGCAGAATTGGTACAGGGGCCGAGTGGCTGCCTGGCTGTAGCACTATACGTTGTGGGTTGTTAACTATTGTTGACTGTGTGATGTTGCACTCCATATGTTTTATGAAACTATGCTTATGAATGTGAATATGATGTACTTTTTAAATTGGAACATCTCTGAGGGTGAGATATTACCTGTAATCAGTTTCTTAACGAATTAGACTTAGACTTGTGTGTTTTTGCTTTATTTTGCTTGGTGACTTACTTTGTTCTGTCTGTTATTACTTGAAACCACTTAAATCCTACTTTTTATACTTAATAAAATCACTTCTGTTTATTAATTAACCCCGAGTAAATGATTAATACCTGGGGGAGCAAACAGTTGTGCACATCTCTCTATCAGTGTTATGGAGGGCGAACAATTTATGAAAAGAAGAACAGGAGTACTTGTGGCACCCGAAAGCTTATGCTCTAATAAATTTGTTAGTCTCTAAGGTGCCACAAGTACTCCTGTTCTTCTTTTTGCGGATACAGACTAACACGGCTGTTACTCTGGAACAATTTATGAGTTTACCCTGTCTAAGCTTTATACAGAGTAAAACTGATTTATTCTGTGTTTGGATCCCATTGGGAACTGGGTTCTGGGTGCTGGAGAGGTGACCTGCTGAGCTGTTTTTGGTTAAAGTCTGCAGCTTTGGGGGCATGGACCAGATCTGGGTCTGTGTTGCAGCAGGTTAGTGTGTCTGGCTCAACAAGGCAGGGCTCTGGAGTCCCAAGCTGTCAGGGAAGACTACTTATTATTATTAACTTGTTATTGTTATGGCCAGTTATTAACTGTTTATTATATTGGGCTGGTTTTATTGACTTATTAGCTATTTATTTGTTACAATTAGCTATTAAGTCTATTATTAGCACTTACTATTTATTAATGATCTAGCAGGGCAGGAATGGGGTGGTGATGGTTTGAATGCTCTGTTTGCTGCCTGACCTCACTGCAGAGTCCCTGGGTGCTCGACCAGCATGGAAGAACAGCCCCCCGGAGGGGCCGATGCTAAGGAGTACATGTCTCTCTGCGTCTCTGCCAGTATGAGAGGGGAGCAAGTGTGCTGGGCTGGCTGCACAGCGAGTGTCCAGCAATGACACAGTGACACGTGGTGTGGGATTGCTGCTCACACATGGGCCTCCAGTATGTGCTAAATCACTGTGGGTTTGGGTGTGTGCGTGCAGAGCCTTTCATTATTATCATCACATCAGCACTTTAATGGTCCTTCCGAGGAAATGGATGAGTTAACAGCTGTGCCAAACGTCCTGACTTTGACAACTCTGCTGTGCCTGTCCATAGCTGAGAGCATGAGAACGCTTCCAGTAGCAATGTGTGGGTCTTGTGGGCAGAGCTACCAGCCAAGAGCACATGACTTCTAATCCCAGCTTTTCCACTCACTGGTATGAATACTTCTGGACTCGCCACCACCTTTTTTATTAACCACAAAGCAATCCTGCAACTTTGGGAGCAGAGAGCTATCATTCGCCCATCTGACAGCTGATCTAACAGAGAGACTGCTCACGGTCACTTCTGGCAGAAGAACTCAGATCTCCAAATTGGCAGACCAGACCCTCGCTTCAGCTGCTTTGCCACTCTGCCTTGCCGAATATGCCAAATTATGTACTTGCTATGCGGTCACTAACCCCTAGACCATACTTTGCTCCCAGAATCAGCAATAGAACCCACATATCCTGATTTTCAATATGCCACTGCTGTCTCACCAAAAGTTGTGTGACCCACTGGCAAAGGGTGTGTTGTGGGCCAAGTTACAGACTGGGCCACGCTAAGAAACAGCTACTAGTTCCTCTTCAAACCACTGTCATTTGAGTTCTTCCAGTGTATCTGAAGATCATGGGTTTATATCCTGTTGATGGTGGGGGGAGGAAGAAAGTACATTAAAGACTGTATCCTAGGAAAGTAGGAATCACCAGGCCACACTGGATGACACCCCTGCTCCATTCTAATCCAGCATTCTGTCTCTGAATGGGTAAGACTCCTCCAGCTGGCTGGTGTGGATAATCTACCCCCCACACAGGTGTCATTCTGGTCTCTTAGGCCCAGATTCTCAAAGGTATTTAGGCTCCCAACTCCCCTTGATTTCAATGGGAGTTAGACCTCTCATTATCTGAGAGGATCTGGGACTTTATGCATATGGACAAAGGGGCTGAATTTAGGACACATGGGTAATCTTAGTTCTGGTGTTCCTGAATGTATTGAATCTACCCAAGTTTTTAAAAGCTGAAGTTCATGACTATATGCAAAATAGCCCACTAAGTAATTTGCATAAAACATCACTCATCAAGCTGTGTGGAACTTGGTAAATATGGGTGTGATAAGGTTGGGACTCACCACCTGGCGCCTCCTGCTGGTTGTCTCTAGGAATTAGCTCTGTCCAGTGAAGCGCCCCCTCCTGGTGGTGTCCCATCCGTCATCTCGCTCTCGGTTGGCATCTGAGCCCGCATCACTCCCTGCTCGGCAGCATCCTCTTGAAGCCACTGCCCTCCAGCAGTGCCCCCTAGTCCATCCTCACCCCCTTCCACGGGGGTGTGTGTGTGTGTGTGTGTGTGTTCAGCAGTCCTTGCACTGGCCTCAACCTCCAAAGTCTAGCTCCTTGTCTCAAGGGCTGGTTGCAGTTTGTCTCAGCCACCCTACTGCACGGCCAGGTGCAGTACAAGGGGGAAGGGGGGGACCCAGGCCCGCCCACTACTCTGGGTCCCGACCCAGGGACCCTCTAGTGTCAGCCTCCCTGCCCTCCTTCTCTCCCCTTGTCCCACTGTCCCTGGGCCACTTACCCTCTGGCCCCTCGCACCCTCTAGGCCCTTTCTCTCAGGGCCGCAGTCTGGCAGGTTTTGGGCCGGAGCCATACTGTGCTCCCCCTGAGCCTGCCCAGCACTGCTCTATCCGAGGTGCTAGTCTCCTGTTCTGGAGACAGACTGCTTGATGCTCTTCTGAGCAGCCCTTATATAGGGCCTAGCCTAGCCCTGATTGGCTGGCTCTAATGTCAGCCCTGATTGGCTCTCAGTAAGCTCTTTCCTGATTGGCTGCCAGCCTGCGCAGCCGCTATGGCCTACCCTAGCCCCCTCTCACATGGGGGTGGGGCACTCGCCCCGCCACAATGGGGTTATCAACACAGGGTACCTGATCAGCATAGCTAGTATGGAATAGCTTCCCATGTGAACGCTCAAGCACTTTGATTCCAGAATAATTACTCCATTTTGGAACAGTATGAATTATTCCAGAATAAAGTCACTTTTATTCTGGAATATAGTGGCCACATGGGGGCTATTCTGGATTAGTTATTGTGAAATAGCTTATTCCACAAAAGCTATTCTGGTCAATTTCTCCATGTAGATGAGCCCTATGGAGTGTTAGTCAGATCTCAGTAACAGAACCCCCAGACATTAGTCAGGATCGTGTCCCAGTGATGTGCTGGGTGCTGCTCAAACACATAATATGACAGTGCCTGAGGCAGTGAAGAAGAGGCAGCAGGGAGTTGGCCATGTCTGTCTTACACCTGGGAAAGCTGGGGAGGCTGAGCCTGAGAATAGGTCTACGCTGATGGGGGTGTGTACAGTACAGACACTGGATGTCCAGCTAGCAGTGGTATAAATAGTAATGTAGATGGTGAGGCATGGCTTACATGAGTAGAGTGCCCTACAAGCCTGAACCCTAGGGTATATACCCTACATGGTTCTCCACACTCTGTTGTATTAATTTAGATGGAATATAAGGGCTAAAGGCATTCACACAACCCGGTCACTGAGCAACATTAAACAAGGTCTGTGGTTTGGTATTCAGAGACTATGCCTGCTTAGTGCCATGGCAAGCACACCATTCAACATCTTTTAACCTCTTACTAAAGATACAGTAAAGATGGGAAAACGGTTACAGCCTTTGCAATGTAAAGTATTAAATAAGGCTTTCATTTCAACATCATCCCTTGTTCCCTTTCCCGTTAGCTGGAGAAGGGTTTAAAAGGAAAAACCCCTTGTGTGACAATTTCTTAGATGGTATCAAAGATGGTAATAACTGTCCTTTTTGGAGAAAAGACAAGAAGTTAGGTAAGCTGATCTGGCGTTGTTAAGGTCCGATCCCGTTTCATCCCAGGTAGTGATGGGGATTCAGGTGGAAATGGTAGGGGCAGGGCCGGTGCTACCATTAAGGTGAACTAGGCAGTGGCCTAGGGCGCTAAGATTTGGGGGGACGCCAAAAAGCGGTGCCCTAAATTTTTTTTTTACAGCGTTCCTCCCTGAGCGCGCGGTCGCCGCTCCACTTCTCCCGCCTCCCAGGCTTGCAGCGCCAATCAGCTGTTTGGCGCCGCAAGCCTGGGAGGAGAATTAGAGCGGGGGCGGTGTGCTCGGGGAGGAGGCGGAGCAGAGGTGAGCTGGGGTGGGGAGGTGCTGCACGGCTTCCCGGGCCGGGGGGGTGGGGAGCTGCCGCGGGGAAGCCTCAGGACGGGGGGGGAGCTGCCGCAATGCTCCCCACCCCAGCTCACCTCTGCTACGCCTCCTCCCCGAGCACGCCGTCGCTGCTCCACTTCTCCCGCCTCCCAGGCTTGCGGTGCCAATCAGCTGTTTGGCGCCACAACCCTGGGAGGGGAGGAGAATTAGAGCGGGGGCGGCGTGCTCGGGGAGGAGGCGGAGCAGAGGTGAGCTGGGGTGGGGAGCTGCCACGGGGGAGGGCGCCTCAGGGCGGGGGGGGAGCTGCCGTAGGGGGGGGCGCCTCAGAGCGGGGGGTGCAGGGAGCTGCCGCAGGGCTAAGGGGAGAGGGGGCACAAGGTGGAAGTTTTGCCTAGGGCGCGAAACTTCCTTGCACCGGCCCTGGGTAGGGGTGGTGATGTCATCTGGCTGCTTCTCTCTGGCCCGTTCTGGTCAGGACATCTCTCAGGGTCAGGATGATGAAGGCCTGGGTTCAGGAGCAGCAGAAGGTCCCTAAAAGTGTTGGGGGAGGCACACTGCTGCTTCCCCATGAGGCCTTGCCCCCCGTCACTCCTCTCTGTCCTCTTTGCCCCCTGTTGCTTGCCCTTATGGCTGGTAAAAAGGGGGGGGCTGTGGCCCTATGGCCCCCCCATTCCAGCACCCCTGCCTGGGGTCCCCGGAGATGGTGAGGGTGGCAGCCATGATGGTGGAGCTCACTCCAGTAGTCTCTGTCTGTTCTTCCCCGCTCTTTGTCTTGTTCTTTCGTAGGCGCCCCAGACAATCTTTCTTTTAAAAGGGAGCAATGGGTGGAAGAGCCCATCCCCTCATTGTTTTGTCCACCAATTAGGCCTAATATCTGACACACCAATTTTAGTTAATTCTAGCTCCACATCATCTGTTTTTAACAAACATAACTTGAACAGTCCTTGGATTATATCAACATGGCCTCTTTGGTTTAGACTAATCCAGTTTCTGTCTGGTTTTCTTGCACCTGTTTCCATCCACATTTGTTAGTGTAGATTATTGCGACCTTTTATGAATTTACACTCACTTTTTACAGTTAAACTCACAATTAGGGTAAATTTGTACACCCAATTGTCACAGCAATGCCCAAGCCGTGTCTCTGATGTCTACACTGCTATTTTTAGAAGTGTAGCGTCCCCCTGCCTTCCCCGTGGCAGAGCCTTTCCCCGACACAGTGAAAGACTCCAGCAGGGAAAGGCTCTGGTAGTGGGGAATACCAGAGCCTTTCCCTTCTGCTTCCCCCCTGCCGGAGCCTTTCACTGCCACATGTAGCTATATGCCACTGTGAGTGTGGACACAGCCTGCCTTTCACTGGGGTGTATAGCTACATGTACCTTACGTGCTGCTGCAAGTGTAGGCAAGGTCTGATTCTGTCCAGAGGGTTCTGAGAAGTGGCCAGTAGCATTGGGCTAATAGTGGCCAATTTTATATGCTGCTTGGTGATTTACAGCTGGAAAAGCCTGAAACACAGAGTATTAGTGCAAGCCCCCTTGCCCGGGTGTGTGAATAAGGTAGTGAGAGCTGCAGGGCCTGGGCAAAGAGGCTGTAGAATCAGGAGCCCTGACTACCAGATTGGTATCTGACTCACTTTCCTATGAAAGCACTCAGTGACCTCATGGTTGATCCTGATGCTGAATTGTGGGCTCAGCTTTGTCCCGGGAGTGAAGCAATTCTGGGCCACAGGGATTTCTTTAGAAGAGGGTTTGGCTGAACGAGGCCAAGGAGGGTCACTCAGGAGTTTTTCCTGGGATAGTCTAAAGATTGGAGTGTGATCCTACAGCAAGGTCAGTAATATGGCATTGCTGCCCAAATGCTCTAGGCCCTATAAATAGGACTACCTAGGTGTAGGACTCCGCCCCTTCCCCTGAGGTGGGGAAACCTCTTCCATTGGGGTTGGAGGGAATTATTGCACTTCTGTGACCAAGTCACGCACAAACAGAAGCTATTTTAGGTTGACAGCACAGGCCTTGCCTGTTCTGGGTGTGTGAAATGATAGGTGTGGATTTCAAGGTATGGAGGAAACTCAATAATAAAAACAATGTGGGTTTATGGAAAATAGGCCTTGTCAAACCAACCTGATTTCATTCTTTGAGATTTCAAGTTCGGATGATAAAAATGTGACAGATAATGAAACCACCCTGTAATAATTGCTGAATACTGTGTGCTGACCTGGTTTGGGGAATGGTTAGTATATGGCTATGTTATTTTAGCTTAACAAGGGGGTTGTAAGGAAAAACAAGCACAAAGAGAAGAACTGATCAAGCTGAGCCACCCCTGGGTAAATACTGAAGGGTTGTTAAGAAACAATGGCCAAACATAGTAAGTTTGAAGATTCTACCTCCTGGCTCCAGCCAACTGGCTTTGGACAAGCAGGGCCAAAGGTAGGGAACTAGAAGATCAGAAGGACTGTAGTAGTTTGAAAAGAGACTCTCTTGGGGTGGGGCAGGGGGCTGTTCAGGCAGTTGTTCAGGGGAATCAGACTGCATACTGGCCCCTGCTGGGGGTCTGAAGAAGTTAGGCCTGCCTAGGTTACCATCAGGGGATGGCGAGACTCTAGGTAAAATAGACATGAGCAGTCTGTGTCAGTGTGGGTGGCTATGCCTAGTGGCCAGAGTCAGGAACGGAGCAGGTCTAGGGCAGGACTGGGAACAAGGGAGGCACAGGAGTTATCCCACTTGTGGCTGTAAACTTTGAGAAGCTGCTTGTGTGTTGCTGCTGCTGGGTGTAAGAGTAGGCTGGTGATGCCAATCAGGGTGTCCAGCTGTAGTTCACTAGCTGGTTCCAGGTTCAGCTGTAGACCCTGATTCCAGACAAACTGTTGTTTTACAGTCAGTCTGGAAATACTTTGTGCCTGTCGTTACAATAAATAATATTTTGGTTTAAGAAGGCGGTCTGGTCACTACATGCACCACTGGTCACAGGCTCCTGAAGGGAAGAACTACAGGTGTTGAACCTAGACAGGTGTTGAACCTAGACCTGTAGGATAAGCACAGTGGATACGCAGGGTTCTGTATCCCAGGACCTGGCCTAAGAGTAGGAGAACTGTGTAATTCCACCCCAGAAGAGCTAAAGGCATGGCCTGTGACAGACACGAGGCTGCTCTCAGAGAGACCAGGAAGGGGGACAGAAATGCAGCTATTCCTACAACTGTGACATAGGGTATGTCTACACTACGAAATTAGTTCGAATTTATAGAAGCCGGTTTTATTGAAATCGGTTGTATACAGCCGATTGTGTGTGTCCACACAATAAAATGCTCTAGGTGCTCTAGTCGGCGGACCGCGTCCACAGTACGAGGCTAGCGTCGACTTCCGGAGCATTGCACTATGGGTAGCTATCCCACAGCTATCCCACAGTTCCCGCAGTCTCTGCCGCCCCTTGGAATTCTGGGTTGAGATCCCAATGCCCGGATGATGCAAAACAGTGTCGCGGGCGGTTCTGGGTACATGTCGTCAGGCCCCTCCCTCCCCCATCACAGCAACGGCAGACAATAGATTCGCGCCTTTTTACCTGGGTTACCTGGGTTACCTGTGCAGACAACATGGAGCCCGCTCAGCTCAGCTGAGCTCACCATCACCATATGTCCTCTGGGTGCCGGCAGACGTGGGACTGCATTGCTACACAGCAGCAGCTGCTAACTGCCTTTTGGAGGTAGACGGTGCAGTAGACTGGTAGCCTTCATCGGCGATCTGGGTGCTGGCAGCCGTGGGGCTTGCCTTTTGGCAGTAAATGGTGTATTACGACTGTTAGCCATCCTATTACAAGTCGGGTCATCGTACATTAGCAGAGTCTTTCCTGAGCAGCCGATTGTGCAATAGGCCTGAAGACCATCGTCATACACCGCCCGTATTTGCTGCCAAGCACCCAGAAAGATGCCGAGGGCTATCAGTCACGCTGCACCGTCGTCTTAAGATGTACAAAAATAGATTTGCTCTGTATTCATTTGCTTCCCTTTGCTCTGTATTCATTTGCTTCCCCCTCCCTCCGTCAAATCAACGGCCTGCTAAACCCAGGGTTTTCAGTTTAATCTTTGGGGGGGACCAGTCTGTGACAGTTGTTTGTGTCTCTCCCTGATGCACAGCCACCGTTCTTTATTTTAATTCCCTGTGCCTGTACGCCATGTCGTCACTCGGCCCCCCTCCCTCCTTCCCCTAGTCCGTCAGATACTACGTTTGCGCCACAGCTCAGAGAGCCGAGAAGCGGTTCGCGCCTTTTCTTTGAATTCTGGGTTGAGATCCCAATGCCCGGATGATGCAAAACAGTGTCGCGGGCGGTGCTGGGTACATGTCGTCAGGCCCCTCCCCCCTCGTCACAGCAACGGCAGACAATACATTCGCGCCTTTTTACCTGGGTTACCTGTGCAGACAACATACCATGGCAAGCATGGAGCCCGCTCAGCTCAGCTGAGCTCACTGTCACCATATGTCCTCTGGGTGCCGGCAGACGTGGGACTGCATTGCTACACAGCAGCAGCTGCTAACTGCCTTTTGGCGGTAGACAGTGTAGCATGAGTGATAGCCGTGGGGCTGGCAGCCGTAGGGCTGCATTGCACCAGCCCCTTGCAGGCGATGGTATATTATGACTGGTACCCGTCATCGTCATACTGGTATGGCTGTCAATCATGGCCACCTGGGCAGACATGCTACTGTTTTGATGATGATGGTTACCAGTCGTAATATACTATTTTCTGCCAATTGCCCAGTATTGTCTGCTAAGCACCCAGAAGAGGCCGAGGGCGATGCTGGGTGCTGGCGGACGTGGGGCTGGCAGACGTGGGGCTGCATTGCTACACAGCAGCAGTCCCTTGCCTTTTGGCAGATGATGGTATATTATGATTGGTACCCATCGTCGTCATACTGGTATGGCTGTCACTCATGCTGCACCGTCGGCTGCCACCTTAAGATGTAAAAAATAGATTTGTTCTGTGTTCATTTGCTTCCCCTTCCTCCGTGAAATCAACGGCCTGCTAAGCCCAGGGTTTCCAGTTTAATCTTTGGGGGGACCATTCTGTGTGACAGTTGTTTGTGTTTCTCCCTGTTCCTGTACCTGTACGCCATGTCGTCACTCGGCCCTCCCTCCCTCCCTCCCTCCCTCCCGCCCTCCTTCTCCTGGTCCATCAGATACTACTTTCGCGCCTTTTTTCTGACCAGGCGCCATAGCTAGCACTGGGATCATGGAGCCCGCTCAGATCACCGCGGCAATTATGAGCACTATGAACACCACGCGCATTGTCCTGGAGTATATGCAGAGCCAGAACATGCCAAGGCGAAACCCGGACCAGGCGAGGAGGCGATTGCAGCGCGGCGACGAGAGTGATGAGGAAATTGACATGGACATAGACCTCTCACAAGGCACAGGCCCCAGCAATGTGGAAATCATGGTGTCACTGGGGCAGGTTGATGCCGTGGAACGCCGATTCTGGGCCCGGGAAACAAGCACAGACTGGTGGGATCGCATCGTGCTGCAGGTATGGGACGATTCCCAGTGGCTGCGAAACTTTCGCATGCGTAAGGCCACTTTCATGGAACTTTGTGACTTGCTTTCCTCTGCCCTGAAACGCCAGGATACCAAGATGAGATCAGCCCTCACAGTTGAGAAGCGAGTGGCGATAGCCCTGTGGAAGCTTGCAACGCCAGACAGCTACCGGTCAGTCGGGAATCAATTTGGAGTGGGCAAATCTACGGTGGGGGCTGCTGTGATCCAATTTGCCAGGGCAATGAAAGACCTGGTGATAGCAAGGGTAGTGACTCTGGGAAACGTGCAGTCAATAGTGGATGGTTTTGCTGAAATGGGATTCCCAAACTGTGGCGGGGCCATAGACGGAACCCATATCCCTATCTTGTCACCGGAGCACCAAGCCACCGACTACGTAAACCGCAAGGGGTACTTTTCAATGCTGCTGCAAGCCCTGGTGGATCACAAGGGACGTTTCACCAACATCAACGTGGGATGGCCGGGAAAGGTACCTGATGCTCGCGTCTTCAGGAACTCTGCTCTGTTTCGAAAGCTGGAGGAAGGGACTTTCTTCCCGGACCAGAAAGTGACCATTGGGGATGTTGAAATGCCTATCGTGATCCTTGGGGACCCAGCCTACCCCTTAATGCCATGGCTCATGAAGCCGTACACAGGCAGCCTGGACAGGAGTCAGGACCTGTTCAACTACAGGCTGAGCAAGTGCCGAATGGTGGTGGAATGTGCATTTGGACGTTTAAAAGCGCGCTGGCGCAGCTTACTGACTCGCTCAGATCTCAGCGAAAAGAATATCCCCATTGTTATTGCTGCTTGCTGTGCGCTCCACAATATCTGTGAGAGTAAGGGGGAGACATTTATGGCGGGGTGGGAGGTTGAGGCAACTCGCCTGGCCGCTGATTACGCGCAGCCAGACACCAGGGCGGTTAGAGGAGCACAGCAGGGCGCGGTGCGCATCAGAGAAGCTTTGAAAACGAGTTTTGTGACTGGCCAGGCTACTGTGTGAAACTTCTGTTTGTTTCTCCTTGATGAACCCTCCAAACCCCCCCCCCGACCCGGTTCACTCTACTTCCCTGTAAACCAACCACCCCACCCCACCCTCCCCTCCCGCTTGCAGAGGCAATAAAGTCATTGCTTTTTCACATTCATGCATTCTTTATTAGTTCCTTACAGAGGTAGGGGGATAATTGCCAAGGTAGCCTGGGATGGGTGGGGGAGGAGGGATGGAAAAGGACACACTGCATTTTAAAACTTTAACTCTTATTGAAGGCCAGCCTTCTGATGCTTGGGCGATCATCTGGGGTGGAGTGACTGGGTGGACGGAGGCCCCCCCACCGTGTTCTTGGGCGTCTTGGTGAGGAGGCTATGGAACTTGGGGAGGAGGGCTGTTGGTTACACAGGGGCTGTAGCGGCGGTCTCTGCTCCTGCTGCCTTTCCTGCAACTCAACCATACGCTCGAGCATATCAGTTTGATGCTCCAGCAGACGGAGCATTGCCTCTTGCCGTCTGTCTGCAAGCTGGCGCCACCTATCGTCTTCAGCCCGCCACTTGCTCTGTTCTTCCCGCGATTCAGCCCGCCACCTCTCCTCTCGTTCATATTGGGCTTTTCTCATCTCCGACATTGACTGCCTCCACGCATTCTGCTGTGCTCTATCAGCCTGGGCGGACATCTGCAGCTCCGTGAACATCTCGTCCCTCGTCTTACGTTTTCTCTTTCTAATGTTCACGAGCCTCTGCGAAGGAGAAACATTTGCAGCTGGCGGAGGAGAAGGGAGAGGTGGTTAAAAAAGACACATTTTAGGGAACAATGGGTACACTCTTTCATTACAAGGTCGCATATTTCGGCTTGCAGGCAGCCATCGTAGGCCACAGTGTTTTGGCTTTTTTAACCTTCTTAACATGCGGGAAAGGTTGCAAACAGCAGCGCATTTCCCATATCAAGGATGAATTGGGTTGTCCATTTAAAATGGGGTTTCAATGTAAAAGGAGGGGGCTGCGGTTTCCCGGTTAATATGCGGCACAAACACAAGTAAACCACCCCCCCCCACACACACACACACGATTCTCTGGGATGATCACTTCACCCCTCCCCCCACCGCGTGGTTAACAGTGGGGAACATTTCTGGTCAGAAGAGCAGGAACGGGCGCCTCTGAATGTCCCCCTTAATAAAATCACCCCATTTCAACTAGGAGAGCTTTCTGGAGATGTCCCTGGAGGATTTCCGCTCCATCCCCATACACGTTAACAGACTTGCTTGCTTTTTTTTTGTAATGTTTACAAATATTTACAAAGTTACACTCACCAGAGGTCTCCTGTGTGCCCTGAGGGTCTTGGGTGAGTTCGGGGGTTACTGGTTCCAGGTCCAGGGTCACAAACATATCCTGGCTGTTGGGGAAACCGGTTTCTCCGCTTCCTTGCTGCTGTGAGCAACCTACAGTACCTCCATCGTCATCTTCCTCGTTCCCCGAACCGTCTTCCCTGTGTGTTTCTCCAGTGAGAGAGTCATAGCACACGGTTGGGGTAGTGGTGGCTGCACCCCCTAGGATCGCATGCAGCTCCGTGTAGTAGCGGCAAGTTTGCGGCTCTGCCCCGGACCTTCCGTTTGCTTCTCTGGCTTTGTGGTAAGCTTGCCGTAGCTCCTTAATTTTCACGCGGCACTGCTGTGTGTCCCTGTTATGGCCTCGGTCCTTCATGGCCTTGGAGATCTTTTCTAATACTTTTCCATTTCTTTTACTGCTACGGAGTTCAGCTATCACTGCTTCATCTCCCCATATGGCGAGCAGATCTCGTACCTCCCGTTCGGTCCATGCTGGAGCTCTTTTGCGATCCTGGGAGGACTCCATCACGGTTACCTGTGCTGATGAGCTCTGCGGGGTCACCTGTGCTCTCCACGCTGGGCAAACAGGAAATGAAATTCAAACCTTCGCGGGTCTTTTCCTGTCTACCTGGTCAGTGCATCTGAGTTGAGAGCGCTGTCCAGAGCGGTCACAATGAAGCACTGTGGGATAGCTCCCGGAGGCCAATAACATCGAATTCCGTCCACACTACCCCAATTCCGACCCGCAAAGGCCGGTTTTATCGCTAATCCCCTCGTCGGAGGTGGTGTAAAGAAACCGGTTTAAAGGGCCCTTTAAGTCGAAAGAAAGGGCTTCGTTGTGTGGACGTGTCCAGGCTTAATTCGGTTTAACGCTGCTAAAGTCGACCTAAACCCGTAGTGTAGACCAGGCCATACAGGACCTGCATAGATGTAATATACTTTTGTAAGGCTTTGATTTAGCACTGCATGACAGTGATTAAAAAACTAGCTCTGTACATCTTCCAGCTACTAGATGGTGTTATACCTTTCTCTACTAGATTGAAGAGCCTATTATTAAACATTTGTTCCCCATGTAGGTACTTATAGACTGTGATCAAGTCAACCCTTAACCTTCCCTTTGTTATGCTAAATAGATTGACCTCTTAGAGTCTATCATTATCACACAGGTTTTCCAATCCTTTAATCATTCTCGTGGCTCTTCTCTGAACCTTCCCCATTTTATCAACATCCTTCTTGAATTGTGGACACCAGAACTGGACCCAGGATTCCAGAAGGGGTGACTTGAATACAGTCTAGAAGTACCTACATGGGAAACAAACATTTATTAATGGGCTTTTCAGTCTAGCACAGAAAGGTCTAATACAATCCAGTAGCCGGAAGTTGAAGCTAGACAAATTCAGACTAGAAATAGGGTGTAATTTTTTAACAGTGAGAGTCATTAACCATTGGAAGAATTTGGTCAAGGTTGTGGTGGATTCTCCATCACTGACATTTTTTAATATCAAGATTGTTTATTAAAAGACCCACTCTGCTCTAGGAACTATGATGGGGCAGGTCTCTGGCCTGTGCTATACAGGAGGTCAGACTAGATGATCACAGGGGTCCCTTCTGGCCTTGAAATCTCTGAACATCAATAAAGTACACATTAAATGGACTAAAAACCGGCTAACTGATGGATCTTAATGGGAAATCATCCTCGAATAGGGGTGTTTCTAGTAGGGTTGTGCAGGGATTGGTTTTAGGTCTGACACTAGTCAATATTTTTATCAGTGATCTGGAAGTAAATATAAAATCACTGCTGGTAAAATGTGCGAATGACCCAAAGGTGGACGGAATGGTAAATAGTGATGAGGACAGGGCAGTCACTGGATCGCTTGGTAAACTGGGCACATTCAAATAAGATGCATTTTAATACAGCCAAAGGCAAGATTGTATGTCTAGGAACAAATAACATAAGTCATATGTACAGTAGAGAGGACTGTATCCTGGAAAACAATCTCTCTGAGAAGGATTGAGGGGTCGGCGTGAACAAATAGCTCAACATGAGTCTCCAGTGCGATGCTGTGACACAAAAGGCTAAGGTGATCCTGGGATGTATACCTGAGAGAAGAGAGGTGATTTTACCTCTGTCTATGGCATTGGTGAGACGAACACTGAATGCTGTTCTGGTGTCCACATTTTTAAAAGGATGTTAAATTATAGGCCAGGGTGCAGCAGAGAGCAACAGACATGATATGAGGACTGGAGAAAATGTCTTGCAAGGAGAGACTTATGGAGCTCAATCTATTTAGCTTTTCAAAATGAAGATCAAGAGGTGACTTGATCATGATGTACAAGGACCTTTTCAGCAGGAGAAAATACCAGGTCCTAAAGGCCTCTTTAATTTATGGAGAAAGGCAAAACAGGACCCAGACTTTAAAGCCAGACACATTCAAATTACTAGTAAAACATACATATTTAATAGTGGTGGTGATTATTATTGGTTGTATTCCTGGAGCACCTAGGAGACCTAGTCATGGACCATTGGAACAAACTACCAAAGAACGATGGATTCTCCATCTCTTGAGGTCTTCGGATCAAGCCTGGAAGCCTTTCTGGAAGAGATGCTTTAGTCAAACACAAATGATGGGGCTCACTGCAGGCATAGCTTGGAGGGAGTTCTCTGGCCTGTGGTATGCAGGCGCGCAGACGAAACAATCTAATGGCCCCTTCTGGCCTTAAACAGCAATGATTCTATTAAACCTGGCTAACAATCATCTCAGCAAGGGCGCTGCAAGGTTCCATCAACGGGTCACCTGCTCTGTCTCCCACCACTGCCGCTGAAATTCTAGGGTCTTATGCTGTGCCTACCACTGTGGTGTCTGGGCGTGGCCTGGCTCATTGTCCCACAGCATAACGAATGATACTTTACTTGCCCAGCTGAGCAGTGCTGAGCACTTTATAAATATTAAGCTTCACCCAGTCCCTGCTAGGTAGATAGATGGATGGGCTAGTGGCTAGCATGCTGAGATTAGGACTCAGGAGTCCTGGGTTCAGTTCCTAATTGAGACCCTTTAATCTCCGTGGGCCTCCCCATCCATAAAATATGGATTTTGCTTCTTCATCTTATGGGGGTGTTGGGAGGATAAAATCCATTAACAACTACAAGGTGCTCAGATGTTACAATAGTTAGGGCCATATAAGAGCCTAGAGAGAGAAGCAAG